>NC_141693.1:1745469490-1746069490 GCF_964263255.1 Lissotriton vulgaris
TCTGTTTTGTAAATGTATTCACCATTCCAACCTTGCCTTTTTTCTTTTGCATGTTTTCCCAAACTAGAGATCTAAGATTAATATCTGCAAATGCTTTAGGAGTGAAGTGTTAGTTTGCTATTCACACTACTGTGGTTTCTGCAAACGTTATTCGTGTATTGGGATATTGAAGACATTGAAATCGAAATTTAAAATGTCAGTGGGGTGTGTATGTACAGGGCATTCAGTTTTTCAAAAAATGTGACAGATCAACCCTATGCACTTTCAAAGGTGATAGAGTGCATTTATGTTGCAGCTTATTGTAATGGTAGGTAGTAAAGCATTCAAGTACAATATGAAATTTGAAGTTGTAGACATTTGTTTGCAATATTGTTTTCTAGTAAAACCACTAATGCTACAATTCCCTCCTCTCAGAATTGTGATGAGCGATTTCAGTACAAGTACCAGCTCCGCTCACACATGAGCATTCACATCGGACACAAGCAGTTCATGTGCCAATGGTGCGGCAAAGACTTCAACATGAAGCAGTATTTTGATGAACATATGAAAACGCACACTGGTAAGAACAAACTTCATGACTGATAGAGAAGTGAATGAAGATATTGCTCTTGTGTAAGGTTCACCGCCAAGTGCATGCATGTGTGTAGGAGTGCTGCTGCCTTGTGCTCTTCAAAAGTGACATCCATCACATGTGCTTCTATAATATGTAGTATAAGAGATCATGTATGTATTGTCCTGTCATACCTTGCCATTATATCTGATGTTTAAGCAGGTTAAGCCTTATACCATCATCTCTTTAATTGTTTGAGTACCACTTGAATAGTATGAAAAATGCACAATATGGTCACTTAACTCCTAGCATTTAAATGCCACTCTGTGTTAAACTGTCATGCCTGATATTCTGTATTGCGTACGTTTGCTATGCTGTTCTCCCACAGTGTGTTACAAAGTAATTCCCAGTGTTCTCATATCTGTTGTGGCTGTTACGAGTGCTATTATGTCTTATGGTGTCTTGAAGAGCATTGGGTTATTCAGATGATATCCACCGAAGTTTACCCGGTGATGTCACTAGGTGTGTTGTCCAATATCCTGTTCCCTAAAACTGCTACATCCGATAGAGACGTCTAGCCACAGATTCCTTAACTTAGAATATCACCAGGCGAAAGACTGGATCCAGAAAACTTTACGCAGCAGCACCTCTACGCACCGGGGGCTGCGCCGCACGGCTCCGCCCTGACATCGTCCACGGAAATAATGTCAGCCGAGCCATATATGCCCCTCCTGGCGCAGATGTCAGATTTCTCCTTTTCCGCGTCCCAACGCGGATCCTGGAAAAACAGCGGTTCCTTGACCTGTTTTTCGCGTCTTCTCGACGCCTTCCCAGAACAGTGTGCAAAACCTTCAGGCTTTAAAGCGTGTGAGACCTGTGCACGACCGATGTCGTAACGGACCCACACGCCATCTGTATGTGGTGCCTCAGGGTGCACCACATCTCCAAACAGTGCAACGATTGTCAGCGGAAGAAACCAAAGTCCTTACGGGAGCGTGGTATGAAATTGCTGGCCTCACGGCTGTCCATTCCTGCTCCTTCACGTCGCCGCTCTTCCTCTCGGGGTTTGAGCCCACTCCAGAAGTCGTTCCCACAGACTTAATTCGGAGGCGGGTAAACACAAGCGTAAATCCAGGAGGTCTTCCTCCCATACCTGTGACGCTGGCACGCTCTCTGCCGGGAACCGGTGTTCGGCTGTCGTCTCCTCCGTACCCCCCTGGAGCGACACAAGCTCAAATGAATGCTTATTCTAAAGCTCTCCACTCTTACTTTGGGTTACCCCCTCTCCCAGGTGCGCCTTCGGGTCCCAAAGAGGTGGAAGGCACGCATGTTGGGTCTTCACCGGCGGATTCGCCCTCTGCATCGGCTGTGTGCATCGACTCCGGTCCTGGAGCTGATACGGTGCCAACGGGACACGGCCCAGTGGGTCCTCCCAGTCGCCAGTCTAGTCCACTCTGTCAGTCTTCGCATAGCCCTGAGCAGCTTCCTGCGCTGACGTCTGAGGTGGCACCGAGCTTGACGCCCTGTTCCCCACATGTTGCAGTGGGGTCGACATCAGACGTGCCTAGCCCGAGTCTCCTTTGGAGATTGTCGACGTCCAGACGACTGGCTCGTCGACGCCGGTGCCCACGTACGTCTCCTCTATTTCAGGAGATTGATATCCCACTCGACTCCTCAGACGTCGATGCGACTCCCACCCGGCGTCGATCGACACCGGTGCCGGCGCCTACACCTCCTCTTATGCCACAGATTGACGCTCCTCTGGACTTCCCTTATCTCAGGCCGTTTCGGCCCAATATGCAGGAACCTTGTGAGGCGTGGTCACTGGATCAGCCTACGACTCCTCCGCTTTTGCTGTCTAGTGGACGGGTTAGTCTGCACCAATCTCCTAGTGATGGGTTAATATCGCCACCCGGATGGCAACTGAGACTAGTTCTGCCTACACACGGGCTATTCACAGTTCAGCAGCTATTCTACATTTTCAGCCCCCTGTGGTTTCTCTGCCTTCTGATCCCTTGTTGGATTGAGCCGGTTGAAGTGGAGCCTTTGCACCCCCTTGGGGCATCTTTGTTTGACATCATGCTTGCACATGGGCGAGGCCTTCCTCGGTGACCCTGTTGATAGGGCCATAGCACGTCGACACCGTCCTGCCCTAAATGATCCGCTCTCTCCCTTCACCCTAGGGCTCAGGGCCAAGTAGTTCAGGCGGCCTTTGACTTAGTCTTCCTCCACTCTGCCTCTGTTGCCTCCCACCAGCGAATCTAGTTGGTTAGACGCATGTGGTCGCCAGCTTTTCGCCTCTGCCAGTAGTAGAGGACCTTCTTACTTCGCTTCCAGAAGGCCTGCAGGTCTACTTGATCGGCCTTCTGCATGATGGCAGGGGAATGGCAAAATTTCCCTCCGCTCTTCTCTTGACGCCACTGACTCGGTGAGACGAGCTCATGCTCGGTCTGTGGCTTTACTCCGTAGTGCTTGGCTGAGTGACAGTCATTTCCAGGACAATGTTCGGGATGCTCTTAGAGATCTGCCATTCGATGGAGTGGACCTGTTGAACAGCCACGCAGATTCAGCATTCTCCCTCCTCTGTCTGGACTGCCATGACTTTTGCGGCACGACTTTCTGTCTTAGTGTTTTTTCTCTGTATCGGCAATATTGCCTTGTTAATTAATTTCAAAGGTGTCCTGGGTTCTTTGCATGGGACCCGGATGGTGTAGTCGGTTGTTCCACCATCTCAATATTTGTTCAGTACAACCGGACGGCTGGTTCTGTTTTCCTTTCAGTCCTCTGAATGTGTGATGTGCCCAAGAGGACTCCCTTCGTAGGGGTTGACACCCTATGTGGGGTATTTATACGCTATTGAGTAGCTGCCTTAGCCTTGGTACTAAGCGACCCGCGACCCTTGACCCCACCAGGTAGGTCGCTCCCCCCTTCGCACAGCACCGCCTGTGTGTCCCTGCCCCAGCTGCCGCTGCTGAGGAAGTTCGAGGCCCTCCACCACCCACAGGCTACCACCTGCGCCTCATCCCTGGTGGCCAGTAGCAGGTTTGTTCATCCTCCGCTTTATTGCTTTTATTGTATTGCATGTATTTTCAATGTTGTGTCTGTGACTGCTGTTGTCTGTCTTCCCCCACTGCCTGTACGTGGTCCGTGCCCCTTTTTCTTCCCTCTCTTCCCCTGTCCCTGTGCTCTCTCTGCCCGGTCTTTCCTTCTGTACCCCTCGCTGCCCCCGTGTCTCTGCCCAGGTTTCCCTTCTGTTCCCCTCGCTGCCCCAGTGTCTCTGCCCGGTTTTCCCTTCTGTTCCCCTCGCTGCCCCCGCGCCTCTTTGCCCGTTCTGCCTTCTGTTCTTAGCTGCCCTTGTATTTCTGTGTTCTTTATTTTGCCTCTGTGACACTCGTTTTTCCGGTATTTCTCTGCCCTTTTGCCTTCTGTGACACTCGTTTTTCCCTTGTTTTTGTGCCCTTGTTTCCTTCTGTTCTACTCGTTTTTGTGCCCTTTTACCCTCTGTTCCACTCGTTTTTTTGTGCCCTTCTACCCTCTGTGCCACTCGTTTTTCTCTAGTTTTTGTACCCCTTTTGCCTTCTGTTCCACTCTTTTTTTTGTGCCCTTATGTGCCACTCGTTTTTCCCTTGTTTTTGTGCCCCTTTTGCCTTCTGTGCCACTCGTTTTTGTGCTCTTCTGCTCTGTTCCACTCGTTTTTTTGTGCCCTCTGTGCCACTCGTTTTTCCCTTGTTTTTGTGCCCCTATTACCTTCTTTTCCACTCGTTTTTTGTGCCCCTTTTGCCTTCTTTTCCACTCGTTTTTTGTGCCCTTTTGCCTTGAGTGCCACTCGTTTTTCCATCGATTTTGTGCCCCTTTTTCCTTCTGTTACCTTCATTGTCCCTCCCCGCTGCGTCCCCTGCGGCCCGCCCCCCTGTCGGGCCACTGCCCATTCGCTGCCCCCGCCTCCCAGCTGCTCCTCCCTCCCACCTCCCCATATATGCCGGCCGCTGCACGGCCACGCCGCTGGAGCGCCAAAGGCAAGCCCGTTTGCGCCCGTTCATACCTGGACGGCACCCAGCTCCAGAACCCCTGGCCCCCGCACTCACCACGACGACCGCCGCCACTACGACGCCAGCATTCTGCACGCTCTCATCTCCGGACGGAGCTACACCTGCTTCAAGGCCGCCCCGAAACGCACACCCGGCCCTTTCACCTGCCGGAACTGCAGCTACACCAGCCTCAGAGCCGACAAATCACCCACCAAGAAAGACCCCAACCACCTCCGATGCATACTACTATACATCTGCTCCGCACGCAAGCACGCCGTCGACTTCTGGGACCTGCTCGACACAATCCCGGATGTCGCTTCGTGGCGGAGACCTGGTTTAACGACTCCTGCACACCGACATCGCCATAGCCATCCCAGACAGCTACAAGATCACCCGCAATGACAGCACCAACGGAGTCGGAGGAGGAATCGCCATCGTCCACAAGAATAGCATCAGGGTCTCGACTAGCACCGATGACGAGCTCAGCACCGCCGAACACATGCATTTCCAGATCCACACAGACCCTAACTCCACCCTCAGAGGCACCCTGGTCTACTGACCCCCCGGACCCCGTCCCCAGTTCAGCGACTCCATTGCTGACTTCATCAGCACGCACGCCCTGACCTCCACCGACTACATCCTCCTCGGAGACCTGAACTTTCACCTTGAGAACGACAACAACTCCACAACTCTGATCGATAACCTCGCCAACCTCGGACTAAAGCAACTCGTCACAACGCCCACCCACTCCGCCGGCCACACCTTCGACCCCGTCTTCTCCTCAAGCCTGCACGTCTCCGTCAGTCACATCACCCAACTACTCTAGACCGACCACCCCTGCATCCACTTCGCCTTCCAGAAGCCCACCACACACCACCGCACCGAACAGATCCCCCGCTGCTGCTGGAGCAAAATCACCGAAGACCAACTACACGCAAACCTCGCTCTCAGTCCACCCACCGATCCCTCCAACACCGACAACGCTGCCCTCAGCCTCAGACGATGGATCGAGGACTGCGCCAACACCCTCGCCCTGCTGAAACAACCCCCCCCCCCCCCCCCCCCCCCCACAGAGACATCAGCAAGAGAGCCAGCTGGTTCACCCCAGAACTCCTAGCCTCCAAGCAAGCCTGCCGGAAACTAGAGAAGAAATGGCACAGTGAACAAACTCAGGACAGCCACGCAGCACACAAGGACGCCATCCGAAACCACCACCATCTCATCAGGGCAGCCAAGAGGACCTCCTTCAAAGACCGCCTCAACAACAATGCACACAATAGCAAGGAGCTCTTCAACATCGTGAAGGAACTCTCCAACTCCAGCTCCAAAACCAACGACATCCTGCCGTCGCAAGCCCTGTGCGACTCCCTCGCCACCTGCTTCCACCGGAAGATAGCAGACATCCACGACAGCCTCAACAGAAAGCAACACAACAGACCCTCCGCACACCATTGACCACGACCCCCTGCTAGCCTGGGCCATCGTGAGCATCGATGACACCATCAAGATCATGCACACAATCCACTCCGGCTCTCTGTCAGACCCATTCCCACACCACGTCTTCAACAAAGCAAGCAGCTCCATCGTACCCCACCTGCGCAACGTCATCAATCTCTCCCTCGAGACGCAACCTTCCCAGAGATCTGGAAACACGCCGAGATCAACGCCCTGCTCAAAAAACCTAAGGCAGACCCAAGAGACCTTGAGAACCTCCGGCCCATCTCTCTGCTTACCTTCCCGGCCAAGGTCATTGAGAAAACCGTCAACAGTCAGCTAACCCAATACCTCGAAGAAAACAGAATCCTGGACCCTTCCCAGTCAGGGTTCCGCAGCAACCACAGCACCGAGACTGCCCTCACCGGCGCCATCGATGACATCAGGACCCTGCTGGACAACGGCGAGACCGCAGCACTCATCCTCCTAGACCTCTCTGCCGCCTTCTGTCTGCCATCGCACACTACGCACACGCCTCCACTCCGCAGGGATCCGAGACAAGGCTCTGGATTCGACCACCTCCTTCCTCTCTGGCAGAACCCAGAGCGTCCGCCTCCCCCATTCCGTTCCAAAGCCTCAGAGATCTGCGGCGTACCCCAGGGATCCTACCTCAGCCCAATGCTGTTCAACATTTACATGGCCCCGCTCGCACGCGTAGCCCGACAGCACGACCTCAACATAATCTCCTATGCCGACGACACTCAGCTGATCCTCTCCCTCACGAAGGACCCCATCACTGCCAAAGCCAACCTCCACGAAGGAATGAAGGCCGTCGCCGACTGGATGAAGACCAGCCGTCTGAAGCTCAACTCGGACAAGACAGAGGTCCTCCTCCTCGGCTCCAACCCTTCAACCTGGGACGACTCCTGGTGGCCGACGGACATGGAGGCAGCCCCGACACCCACCGACCACTCAGGCAACCTGGGAATCATCCTCGACTCAATGCTCTCAATGACCAAGCAAGTCAACGCTGACTCCTCCTCCTGCTTCAACACCCTCCGCATGCTCCGCAAGATCTACAGATGGATCCCGACAGATACAAGAAAGACAGTCACCAGACCAAGCTCATCAAACGACTGCAACGCATCCAAAACACCTCTGCACGACTGATATTCGACGTACCACGCCACGGCGACATCACCCCCCACCTGAGAAACCTGCACTGGCTCCCTATCAACAAGAGGATATCCTTCAAGCTCCTCACCAACGTACACAAGGCACTCCGACCGGACCAGCCTACCTCAACAGACTGCTCTCCTTCTACATCCCCAACTGCCAGTTATGCTCCGCCGTCCTCTCACTTTTACCGTCCAGCGCATCTTAAGAACAACCACCGGTGGGAGATCCTTGGCCCACCTCGCTGCCAAGACATGGAACACCCTCCCACTAAACCTACTACTGACCCAAGACCTGCTGTCCTTCAGGAGGATACTCAAGACCTGGCTGTTCGATCAGTAGCGCGACCCCCCACCTCTTTACAAATGATTGATTGGTACGCTCCTATTGAGTTTTCGCCACAAATCTTGCTATGGGCCTCTTTTTCTGCTGTTCTGCGATCCTCACATTGGCATCGCTCTATTGCACTTTCGATGCGGTTGACTAGTTGTTGGTGGTACTTCTAAGCCTCTGTATGGGTTCCTTACCGTATGGCTTCTGCCTCGCCTGCATTCATGGGGGCGTTTTTCAGAGTCTCTGTGATCCTCTTGCCCTTGATGGCTGCTCTTCTTTTCCAGTCCTATCCCTAGGGCCCTTGTTCTGTTCAGTTGAGGCGCAGTTCTCACCACTGACACCCTGTCCTAGTTTTGCGCCAGGATACATCCACTGTGTTGCACGCCTCCTAGTGTTGGCGCAGCCTGAAGTTGCACCCTGGTATAATTGCTATCATTGTGTGTTTGCATTGTTTATTCCACTCTGTGGAGCTGGTTCTCCCCTCCCCTCTAAGGGTTGAGTAGGAGTTCCTCGTACTTCAGCCCTTTCTAGGCTTGTCTTTGCATGTGGCGGTTATGGCATATACATCTCTACTGTACATTGCCTAGTGCCTTTGTTTTCTGGGCACTTTCCCTTTAACCGTTTTTACACATTCCCTGCTGCTCCCGCGCAGTTGTTTCCCACACTTCTGCTTGGGTTCCTAATGTATCACTCTCAAGTGGAGTGTCCTCTTTCGGATACTCGCTTCTTGGGTCCCTGGACCATTCGGTTTGTCCTGCTGTTTCCACTATCGTGTCTGGCTCCATTTCCTCGTCTGTCTTGCGGGGGGGACCGTGGCTCCTCCCAGGCAAGCGGCTGATGTTGTTTACGGGCCTGGACATTGTCCTGTCCAGTTCTGTTTCCACATGGCTGTTGGTACCTTTCGTGTGCTATAGTCTTTTATTGTGTTACGCTTCATTTTTCTTTCATGCGGTCTCTGTGGTCCTTGACCTGGTATGCTCATACTACGAGCTCTTATGTGGGTGTCCAGCTTTCTTGGTGACCCTTTTGCCAGTTTCCTTCTTGCTATTGCGTCTCTTGTGTGGTTCTAGCATCCACACTGTAGGCTTCTGTATCTTCCAGTCCTCTGCTTGACTGCCGTTCTTACTGTAGTCCTGTTTTGGGTGCTTCTGCTGATTGCCGTCAACCCTTTCACATGTCTTGTGACAGTACGACTAGGTAATGGCGTGTCTTCTGTTTCTACTACTCCCTGCACTTTCTGGCCATGGATTGGCATCCTGCCAATGCTATCCCATGTATTTTGGCTGGTGCAGGCTTCAACAGTCCCTTTTTTCCACTGTTGTGTATACTGGAGCAGTATGCGCTGCCTCTGTCATATCATTTGCCATCTCTATGGGTTTTACTTACGGTCGGCACACCGGATCCTGGATTCATCAGTCCTAGGGTGCAGTTCCACTTCTTTACGAAGTTATGAACTTTCCTTTTCACTCCGACATATCTAGTATCTGTTTTCTTGTTCTCACCCGGTATACATACAGGGGTTATGGTTGCTGATTTTGTCGTCTGCTGTGATGTTTAAATCTTCCTCTACCTCTAAGAGTGGTTGACCTTCACTTTTGCGGGGTTGCTGCTCAGAGCGATGCTCCGCTCTTTTTCTTTTACTAGTTTTTAACATACAATACCTGGCACTGGATTTTATGGTGCATTCAAAGTCTTTCCCTTTTTCATCATTTTCGCACACTGTTCCCATATTTTAACATTTTTTTTGGTGGTGGCTCCGCGTTGTGACGTAGAAAAGTTTCTATGGCGAAAACTGACGACCGCGCGCCAGGAGGGGCATATATGGCTCCGCTGACGTCCAGTCTGAGGACGACATCAGGGCAGAGCCGTGAGACGCCGCCCCCGGCGTGCAGAGGTGCTGCTGCGGAACGTTTTCCGGATCCAGTCTGACGCCTGGGGATATTCAAAGTTAAGGAATCTGCGGCTAGACTATGTCACTACCAGATACATCGTTACAGAAGGTAAGTAACTCATTCAACAGTATAGTAATAACTGATACAGTACATGTACAGCGACTAAGCTCCTTTATTCAATGTATAACGCATTAATGTATCTCTTTCATTCAATCAACTTGTAGGAGCTATAGCCATTCTCCGGCTTGGGCAGTTCACAATGAAATATTTTCCTACCAATGTGCTTGACGCAAGAAAACTTTTGAAGGCGTTGATAAATACTTTCTAGCAAAGCCAAATAGATATGTTTATGAACAAGCAACATTTGCTTTACATTTTTTGCACTTTCAAAAAGGAAATAAAAAGGACATTATCAAAAATCCGTTATAAACTTTAAAACATGGTAAAAAAACTAGAAATAAAGCAGTAATACTGGTTTCTTTTGAAGGATACTTCTAATTGCAGATTCCTCTTGCGAATACCTCCAGGTGCCAGACTGGATCCTGAGAATTTCTCAGCAGTTCCCCAGTGCGTCAGTAGGTGGTGCTGTGCTGCTCTGCCCCAGAAGTGACATTTGGGAGTAGTCACAATATACCCACCACCTCCTTGAGTCATCACTTCCTTTTTTCCATGCAGAAGATGTTTTCAAAATGTTGAAAATGGCAGGTTTCAAACTATGTAAAGATTGCCTCAAACAGATCTCTGTCTCTAGTGTTTGGGCTCTTTGCCTGACTTGCCGTTGTGTGACAAATACATTTAGATTACTCCGTAGGCAATCAAGGACTCATGGTCAAACTTTGTTACCGAACACTGCAGGGAAGTTCGGTGAGCCCAATCCTAGTCAAATTCATGATCCCAAGGCGAGGCAGTTCCAGGGTGAGTAGTCGTCTCACTTCAAATCCTCAGGTAAGTCCAAATCAAAGAAACAATGCAAGTTCGAACATCCCTCCCCACCACACACACACACACACACACACACATCTCCAGCACTCTTGTCATGAGAAGTCCGCAGACGTCAGGGTACCTCTGTCTCGGTCCCACTCTCCCACCTCTGAACCAATGCCAAGCTCCCGCCCGAATTTCCAGTCCTATCGGCCTTCAACTATGCCATGGGACCCTTTTTTGATACACTTCAGAGCCCTAAGGCAAACCTACCTGCCCCATTAATCTGAGGAGGCCACCAGTTGGGTTGCCACCTCGAATCCGTCCCCAACCATGCCTCTTATCCCGTTCTCTAGGTCCGTGTCAAACCCAGGGGCAATGCTCACTCTGACTTAATCTGTGGATCTATCATTTTCACAAGGCCTGCGTGTTGATGCTGGTAACAATGACGCCAGAGGAAGAACTTGTACTTCTTTCGGACTCTAAAGCGAATCAGCTGTGATCTTGTTAAAGTTTTGCCCACCTCAACCTCAACTACAGCCTCTCTCTGGTTCTGTAGTAGGGGATCTCTGTGTATAGTCATAATCTAGTGAATAGTCCCGCCCATGTGCGTGGACCCCGGAGCAATCAAAAATAATCTCTTAAGTCGTCAAAAAATACAGACCTGCTCAGACACTTAAGAGAGAATTTAAAGACAGATAATGCAGCCTATATCCACAGGCTACACTGTCCAGTACTTCAACTAGAAATTCCACCAAAACCCCACAAACAGCATAGCCTGTCCAGTGTTCTCCACAGAGAAAAACCTTACCCTACCAGCAAAAGCCTCTGGAATGATAGAGAGAAAGTAGTGGACAGACAAGCCCCATAGGCTGCCATTATGTGGCTCAGAACAGGATACTGTGCCTTTTGAGAGAACTTTCCAGAACTCTCTCAGTGTCCCAGATTGCACAGCAGGTCCCTTTTACTTCCAGTTCTTTTTTAGGGCTCCTGCAAGCAGGACCCTGGAGCATTGAGCTCTCCCTTTCTAGGGTTTCTTTACAGATTTATTCACTTTTCAAGTGTTTGAGTACTTTCATTTGAAGTACTTTGGTGCTTTCTTCCTTGTGTGTGTATTTGAGCACTCTTTTATTTGTCACAATGCCTGCTTTGTTTGACAAATGCCCAAAGTGTTTGAGGAAGAAGGCCAAGTCGGACCCACACGAGGTGTGCATCATCTGCCTTCCCTCATCTCATGTCCCGGAGGAGTGTGACATTTGCCAGACCTTCTCCAGCAGGACCCTGAGAGAGAGGATGAAGATCAGGCTCCAAGGCCTGGAAGATAGAAGACTGAAGGCACAAGGTGGGTCTGGGCATATTCCATCTGCCCATGCTGAGGGCTCTGGGGGGCTCCCCAGGGGCAGGAAGACCTGCAAACATCCCGGTTCTCCGCCGGCGTCGATAGCACCGACGACGGCATCGAGAGGGATGACAGTAGTCTGTTCCCCGTCTCCCCAGGGCTCTGGGTCAAAGCCGCGTCAACGTACGGCGTTGAGGGAACTGACTAGGCCGCCGTCGAGATCGCCGTTGACGGTATCCTCAACGGCGGCGGCGTCGAGTCATTGATGTCGAGAGGCGGCACGGCGCTCGTCATCGAGGCGACACCGCCGTTCGCCGTCGGCAAAGAAGAGGAGGTCGGCGTCGAGAGGATCCTTGATGTCGAGGAGGACATCGAGGTCTCGCAGGCGTTTGGCGTTTAGGAGACGCTCCTCGTCCAGGAGGCGTTCGCTGTCAAGAAGGAGGCGTTCGCCGTCAAAGAGGCGCTCGCCGTTGAGAAGGGGGTGTACGACGTTGCCGTCGAGGCGATGTTCTTCGACGCCAAAAAAGCGCAGAAGGAGTTCTGGCGCCAGGAGTCATTCTGGGTCCACTGGGCCGCGCCGGCTATGTTCAACGATGGGAGACTCTGTCTCTCCATCGCCTCCGCCTAGGAAGAAGGAGACACCGGGCTCGGTGTACTCTGAGGTATATACACCTCCTAAGCTGAGGTCGCCTACCCCTCCTCCTCCCTTGCCCAAGGAACCTCCGCCGCAGACTCCCACTCCGCCTCCGCTTCCGCCTTGTGGACTGCCTGCGGTTCCTCCGAGGATGGCTTCACTACCACGATACCCGACGCCGCCTACGGGGACTCCTCAGCCGAGGCCCCCGGTCAGGCCATAGTCGCCTACTTCCTTGAGGCCTGTGGAGCGTCCGAAGCCGAGGAGATCGCGCTCTCGCTCCGGCCAGAGGGGGAGATCGTGGAGTAGTCACCGGTCGTCACCACAGGAGGCGCAGATCAAGCTCCCACACGGACTCTTCTGGGACCAGATACTACTCGCCAACTTTGTCGGAGTCCCCTGGGACGAGGGTGTCGCCTGTAGACGACATTGTCTCATTCCAAGATGTTCTGCTGAGGGGTGCGGCTAAGTTGGGCATCACGGTGACTGTGCCTACGCCCATGATTTTCAAAACGCTACATAAAAAGCACCTGTCTCGACCGTTGCTGCCTCTAGTACCAGTATTGGTGGAGCCCGCCGAGGAGTTCTTTCTCACTCCGACGGTGACGAAGGCGGCCCCCTCCAGGCTCCTCAAGAAGTACCGGGCTCCGGATTCTGACCCGGCTTTTCTTAGGATGGATCCGACACCGGACTCGGTCAAAGTGACGGCGGCTAGGAAGCAGCATGCCACCACCCCGTCGTCTACAGTGCCTCCTGATAAGGAGAGCTGCTGGATAGACTCGGCAGGCAGGAAGGTCTGTGGGACGGCGTCTACTAAAATGAAGGCGGCAAGTGCCGCGGCTTTGCTAGGGCGATACGATCATGCCCTATGGGAGTCCCTCCAGCAATTCGCTGAGCTCCTTCCTCGAGAGAAGAAAGAGGACTTTCAGGAGATTCTGAATGAGGGGATGCTGGTGTCGAACCAACTCATCAGCGCGGCTGCTGATGTGTCTCTTCTGGCGGCACATGGGTACTGCCATGGTGTCAACCAACGGCGCCACGCTTGGCTTCGACTTACATCTCTCAAGCCAGAGGCTCAACAACGGGTGGCCAACCTGCCTTTCTTTGGGGGTAACCCTGTTTGGCAAACATGCGGAAGACGAGATGGCCCGTATGAAAGCGGAGGCCGAGACCCTGGCGGCAGTCGGGTTGGAGAAGCCCAAGGAGAAGACCTACCGCCCATTCCAGAGACGGTTCGGGCGCAGGGCAGAGGGCGAGGGCGAGGGCAGGCTTCGGGACAGCAGCTACAACAGCAGCAGCAGTTCCGGAGGCCCTTCCAGAAGCACCAGAAGGGCAGAGGCGGCCAGCAGTCCGCAGCGGTGAACAAAGGCCCTGCTGGGTCTAGGCCCTGAGCGGTTACTTCCCCTGCATCCGTTAACCCACTCCGGTGGGGGGAAGCAATCATTTTTTTCTGGCAGAGTGGAGAAAAATTACTCAGGAAAAGTGGGTGCTGAATATTGTTTGCAATGGATACAGTCTTCGGTTCTCCAGCCCGCCTCCAGCAATTCCACCGGTCAGCTCACAGTTTCGGCGATGCGAGCTTAAGGCGGAGGCCGATGCCCTGTCAAGGAAAAGGGCGATAGTAGACGTACCTCTGTCTCAAAGGGGAAGAGGTCTGTACTCACGGTTCTTTCTGGTTCGCAAGAAGGACAAGAACGAGTTCAGGCCCATTCTGGATTTGCGACAAGCAAACAAGTGGATTCGCAGAGAGAAATTGCGCATGCTGTCCCATCAGATTTATCCTCAGCTGCAACAGGGAGACTGGCTATGTGCTATAGTCCTACAGGGTGCGTACTTCCATGTGCCCATTGCACGCAAACACAGGAAGTTCCTGCGATTTCAATTCGGCGCCAATCATCAGTACAAAGTACTGCCATTCGGGCTGAAGTCTGCGCCGAGAACATTCTCGAAGTGCATGGCAGTGGTAGCTGCACACCTGAGGAAGAACAAGGTGTTAGTCTACCGGTACCTGGACGATTGGTTGATCAAGGCCTCCTCATTCTCGGAAGTTCAAGCGCACTTCCAGAAGGCGTGCATTCTCTTGAACAAGCTGGGGTTGCACATCAACATGTCCAAGTCTGTCACGACTCCGGTCCAGTGCATAAAGTACTTGGGAGCCTCCATCAATACGCTGTCAGCAAGCGTGTCTCCTTTGGAGGAGAGACGATGATCACTCCTTCGGAAGGCTCAGGCTCTTATGACCGCTCCATCTAAAACAGTGAGGAAGGTGCCTTCTCTACTGGGGTCGATGGCCTCTTGTATCTTCCTTACGCCACACGCACAGCTGCACATGAGACCATTGCAGGAGTGCTTGGAGGTTCAGTGGGATCAGAGGAAAGTGTCTTGGGATGACAAGATACGACTGTCTCTGCATGCTCTTCAGTCTCTGAAGTGGTGGTGTTCAGCGGAGAATCTCCTCAGAGGTTCCCTTCCACAAGGACATTCCCACACAGACTATCGTGACGGATGCGTCTCTCCACGGCTGGGGGCGCACTCCGGAGACTTACAGATACAAGGAACGTGGTCCCCGACGGAGTCCACGTATCACATCAATTTCCTGGAGCTGTTCAATTGGCACTGAAGGCCTTTCATCCGTCCTTCCAGACCAACTCTCTGCTTGTATAGACGGACAATACGACCACGATGTATTACCTCAACAAGCAGGGGGGCTCCAGATCAAGCACTCTGTCGCAGGAGGCACAGGCGATCTGGTGCTGGCTTCTGGCCAGAGGACTGACGATAACTGCTACCCATCTATCAGGTGTGCAGAATGTTCAGGCGGATGCACTGAGCAGACTGATTCAGGAAAACCACGAATGGGTCATAAACGACGAAGTACTATGAGAAGTCTTCGCAAGGTGGGGGACTCCAGACGTAAATCTGTTCGCCACCGCCGAAAACAGCAAATGCCGAGACTTCGCCTCCAGGTACTACCAGCAGGGGACGCTGGGGAATGCGCTATGGATCCACTGGTCGAACAGCTTTCTGTACGCTTTTCCACCCATTCCCCTGATTCTGGCGGTGCTCATCAAGCTGTCCCAGTCCAGGACGCGGATGATCCTGATTGCCCCGGAATGGCCCAGGCAGTGGTGGTTCACGTACCTGCTTCACCGGTCTCTCCTTCCTCACATACAGCTGCCGTGCCGTCCGGACCTTCTAACGAAGTTCGGGGGGCAGATGGTGCACCCCAACCTCTCGTCTTTGAATTTGGCGGCATGGCTCCTGAGATAGTGGAATATGGCCATTTGAATCTACCAGAAGATTGTATTGACATACTGAAGGAGGCTAAGCGACCTTCCACTAGGACTTCCTATGCTTACAAGTGGAAGAGATTCTGCATATGGTGCAAGTCCTAAGAACTATGATCCAACGACGTGTAAGGAGGATGTCGTATCTTCTACATTTGGCACGGTCTGGCCTTAATTTCCATTCCATTAAGGTTCAACTCGCTGCGCTGACTGCCTACAGGAAATGCCCTACTCAGACCCCCTTCTTCCAGATTGCTGTGATGAAGGACTTTTTGGAAGACTTGAGGAAAGTGTTCCCTCCTGTCCGGCTTCCTTCCCCTTCATGGGAATTGAATGTGGTGCTGTCCAGATTGATGAAGGAGCCTTTTGAACCTATTCATAAGGCTTCGTTGCAGCACCTGTCCTGGAAGGCGGCGTTCCTCGTGGCCATCACATCGGCCCGCAGGGTGAGTGAAATTCAGGCGTTGTGTTGCCAAGAACCTTATACTGTATTTCATGCTGTTACGGTTGTTATGCGTACTCACCCGAAATTTCTTCCAAAGGTTATCTCTGATTTCCATGTTAACCAGACCATAACTTTGTCTGTTTTTTCAGAATCCTTCGTCTCCAGCGGAAAGGTCTCTGCATTCCCTGGATGTTAGGAGGGTGTTGAAATTTTATCTGGATAAAACCAAAGATTTTCGTAGGTCAGACCAATTGTTTATCAATTATGGATCAGTCAGGACCGGTCTTGCTACCTCAAAACGGTCCATCTCGAGGTGGATTGTGTCCTGTATACAATTGTGTTACCAAAAGGCTAATAAGACCTTAGGGTGTAAACCTAAGGCTCATTCCACCAGGGGCAAAGCTGCCACGACTGCTTTGCTGCGTAATGTTCCAATTGCAGAAATCTGCAAGGCGGCCACTTAGAAGTCGGTCCATACCTTTGCTAAGCATTATTGTCTAGACACTGATGCCAGGACAGACGCTCAGGTTGGGCAGGCTTCGCTGCGAAATCTGTTCTCACAGAAGTGGTGTTATTTCTCTTCTCTCCAACGCCGCTTGGTGTGGGGATGGGCTTGCCATTCTATTCACTAGATTATGACTATACACAAGAGATCTCCTACTACAGAAGGAGTAGTTTCTGTCCTGTAACTCCAGTTCTGTAGTAGGGGTATCTATGTTATAGTCATAAGCGCCCGCCCTCCTCCCCGGTGGAGAAAGATATTCATGTAAGGAATGCTACAGGTCTGGCGTGTTACGCCTTCATAAAGAACTGAAGGTAAAAGGGACCTGCTGTGCATTCTGGGATACTGAGAGTGTTCTGGAAAGTTCTCTTAAAGGCACAGTATCCTGTTCTGAGCTACATAATGGCAGCCTATGGGGCTTGTCTGTCCACTACTTTCTCTCTATCATTCCAGAGGCTTTTGCTGGTAGGGGAAGGTTTTTCTCTGTGGAGAACACTCGACAGGCTGCGCTGTTTGCGGGTTTTTGGTGGAATTTCTAGTTGAAGTACTGGACAGTGTAGCCTGTGGATATAGGCTGCATTATCTGTCTTTAAATTCTCTCTTAAGTGTCTTTGCAGGTCTGCATTTTTTGACGACTTAAGAGATTATTTTTGATTACTCTGGGGTCCACGCACATGGGCGGGACTATTCACTAGATTATGACTATAACCGAGATACCCCTACTACAGAACTGGAGTTTCAGGACAGAAACTACTCCTTCTGTTATACTTCCACAACCTTGAAGGTTTTTAGACTCCAAACACACAAGAGATGTCTATGGGGATGATGATGAGTCCCTAATATATTATGAGGATCACTTCTGCTTATCTGTGGAGCTCCATGACGCCAGTAGCTTGGACACATCTCCTGGCTCTAGCCTTCATTCCCCAACTGGTCCCGCTACAGAACAATCTGCATTCTTTGCCTTGGTCATTAGGATTGCTTCAGAAGTCCTGGATTTGTAGTTTCCCTCCATGGAACTGAACAGAAGTCCAGCAGCCAGGGCAGAGTTCATTAGAGTTGCTACCTCCCTTCAACAAGGTCCTTACTGTTACCCTTATGGGTCCCTGTGAGAAGCCTGGATCTTGTCCACAAATTAACAGACATATGGTATTGACCAACTCCTGCGAATCCATCTTTCCTCCTCCAACACCCCACACCTGAGTCTTGTCGTTCAGCCTGTACAAACCGGATGCACCCAAATTCCTTTCCTACACTGCCTTTGAGCAGAGAATACAAATTATGGAGGTCTTCAGAAAACATGACTTCTCTTTTGCAAGCGTTGCCCATAGAGCAGTCAACTCGAGTTGCTTCTTAAGACATTACCTGCATGTGTTGTGTGACATGAGGGGCCGAGATCATGCCAAGGGTTCTTGAGGAGCTCTGGTCCAATTTAACCCAAATTCAGGATGGCCAAGACCCTGCAAAATATGTAATCTGTTCTGGACACTATCAACTGGGTAGAACAGTCAGTACCTGCAGGAATATTTCAGCACCACACATGGATTAGATCCACAGGCTTCTCAAATGATGCCCAAACATCACTCATGGACATGCTTCGTAGACAAGGCAGACTCAACCCTGGAGCGCTCTAATGAATGCAAGACCACAGCATGCTCCCTGGGTCTTTCTGTGTCTCAGCTGCAGTTGCTCCAACACTGTGATTCACTTTGAGGATTCGGAAGAGGCAATCAGCAAAGGAAATTCCAAAACCTACCTCTGCAGCAACAGGCCTCCCAATTCTTTTGGGGTAGAGGCCAGGGATCTGGCTAACATTGTACAGGCCCTCAGGAGCAATATACAACCCAATCCTGATGCCCCTCACCCATACCAGCACTGTAGAACCAGTTTAGTATGCCATTAGCAGCGCATTGTCACTTGGTTGGAGATCAAATAAGCTATTTCCTGGCATAGCAACACATTGGACGGGTGGGTGATACAAATAGTCAAGAATGGTTACACCCTACGTATCCTATCCAACCCACCAGATGTGCCTCCTACACCACAACAACTTCAGGAGGACCACTCATTTATTTTATGGAAGGCGTTTCTGGCACTCTTGGAGAAGGGAGCATTAGAGAGTGTTCCAACATCAGTGATCATGACTGGTTGCTACTTCCAGTTCCCAAAGAAGGACTGAGCACTGTGTCCTATTCTAGACCTCTGCCCTCTGAACTTCTACATCAAAAAGGAGAAGTTCAGGATGCTCACCCTGTAGTGTAATTCCTATATTCCCAATAGGCTCTGCGCATTGGAATAATATATCCTATAGATTTGACGTAGGACTGAGGTGAACTACGTCTCTATCGAATATACTAAACTTAATTGTGTGTATGCCAGCTAACTCAGAGGTCACTAGAAACGTTCTCGAATACACAAGAAGGGATTGGTTTCTGACAACCGCATAAACAACTTTGTTTACCAAGAATAAGAATATATTATAAGAATATATCTCTCAGAGTCGCGGAAACAATAGAGGAGTATTTCACTCAGGCAGTCATGCATGCTACGTTTCTACAGAGTTGCAGAGAAATAGAGAGATGGGCATTTTTAATAAAAAGGTTTATTGAACAGTCTTCTTTCTCATTCAATAGAAGTGAACTGCTACAATCGTTATGCAGACTACAAAGTATGCGTACAGCGTCAACAGTAATATGAAATAATACTGTAAGAGGATTGTATGGTTTCTAAGCCATATAAAAATACATACATAAATAACATTGACTAAAATACTCAACTGGTGCTTCTAAAATACGCCTACCCCAATGTACCTAACCTAAGTCTAGTACGAGGGAAGAAGTAAGTATTGTGTAACATAGGTTTCGTTTTTTGCCAAAAATCTATCAAAGGTTTCTCTAGGTTCTAATCAGCTCCATACCTTGGTTTGGAATGAAGGAGGTCTGGTATCCCGGTCTCGGGACTCAAATTCCCAACACCCATCAAGGGTAGCCGGAAACACTGGAGCTGGATTCTCGGCAGGAGAAAGGCATCCTCTTGATCACTGCATCAGCTGTAGAGTCGGCTTCCTTCGGCACTTTCTGTGGCGAGCTGCATCGGGCAAGTAGGTCTTCGAACGGCTCCGAACCATCGTATCTTGCTAGAGCAAGTGAAGCTACCTTGAAGGTGTTTAGGAATGCCATAGTTTGACGTAAAGTCGGGCATACGAACGTCGGGAAAGAACCCGTAGGGAATAGTTGTTCTTTGTAAAGTAGCTGAGTTCTTGGACAAATCAATATTCAAGCAAGGGTAAGTTCCCCAACTGCTTAAGCTGGTTTTCCAAGAAATCTTTGACGTTTGGTACGGGTGGAAGTAGCCATGCCTGTATTTGGGTAGCATGGGCTATGCCTAAACAAAGGCTTGATTTCTATGCCTATATAAAGGCAATTTGAATTGTACCTATATAAGGGCATGAAGCGGGAAAATTCACTTGGAGCTTAAAATGCCACACAACACCTACTCCACTTTCTTATGTAGGACATTACTAAGCTCTAAATACATTAAAACATATCTAAGCATGATGTGTTAAAACCCACCCGAAATACATAAAAATGCATTAGTACTGGTTGTACAAGAAAAGCATATCTGCTGTACGCATTTAAAGCAATGTTTCATTCAAAGCATATAGATGGCATTTGAAAATGCTATCTGAATGAAACACAAATACATTCATGAAATGGCTCTCAATTTCAGAAAAAAAAGGTTCAGACCATTTCATGGCAGATAATATAAACTGGTTGATTGTGGACAAGGTCAAATATTCTCTCTTTGGAAGTTTTCAAAGAATTCTAGTTCTCTATGAATAGTTCTACTTTAGGCACATTACTTTTTGCCAAAAAATGAAAAAATACAAATTTGGAAAAACAAAAGTTTGATCATAGAAAAAAATAGAGTTTCAAAGTTAGAAGCTTTGTTTTGATAAAATGAAGGTCGAATTCAGTCTCTCAGAACGCTGGGTGCCAAATACATGTACAATACCGCTCGTATCAGACATGTTTAAGATACGACCTAACCTTTCTGAGAAATGTACAGGGCAATTTGTAGGGTGTGTATTTCTGCAGAAGCCCTTGCTACTTGCAGATCATAGGTCTCTTTGGCCGAGGTCAGTGGCACAGTTTTCTGTAAAAGAATGACTTTCATTCTGCTTAAAGTATCAATTCGTATAGAAGAGATGTTCAGTGAAGGCCATAACGGCGACTTCCGGTCTGTCTTGGTTTTTGGAAACAATACTTGCATACAGCAAGTGACCCTGGCTGACACAGCTACGAGATAGGCTAAACCTGGCAACATACCACGGCAGCTGTGATCATTCAACATAATGTAACTTCCATTAGAAAGTTGCCTAAAAATTAGATCAATCACTGCAGCTGGTGAACCTTGCAGATGGCAGGATAAATTGTTGAAGGAACCATTGCAGGCCTCGTGTAAGTTTATACCCTGACAAAGGAGAGAAACGCTTAGTGCATTTTCACAATTATTACCACTAAGAAACACTTCTTTCCCCCCACTCCAACATCTGTGTGTGTGTAAGGTAATTCCCAGGATGTCTTGATGTATTCTTTACCCAATCTTTCATATAGGCCTGCTAGTATACGTTTTAAGCAATACTGAAAATGGAAAATTGTAACAGGCAGAGTTATTGTACAGTGTATTATCCATTTAATAGCTGGTTTTTCAGCGACTGTAAATGGCAATCTTTCCAGTTTTTCAATGCTCAGCACCGTATAGTCTGCTCCCCTCTGTGCCATTTTCATCTGTTTATCAGTGAGATTGAATTCTGAAAACAGTGACATAGTGTTGATTAAACACCAAGGCACATAGCCTGAACGAAGGTTTTGTAACGTCCAGCCTAATAGCATTATAGAACGTAGTTACGACTGACCATGTTACAACATGACCAAGTCCTGTTCCATTATGTCTATGGCAGAGGACACTATGCTGTCCAAAGAATATATCCTGGATGACAGATTTGTTAACCCATTGTCAACTACAGAGAGAGATTTCTCTAAATTAATACGATCAATTTCTCGTATTCGCTCTGCATTCTCTGCTTGCATAATCTTCCATGCTTCATTATACAGAGCATAGATACTGGCGTATATAAAAATTTTGAAGCGGTTTAGTAGGTCCTTGTAAGAAGTCCCTCAGGTCAGCGCCATCTTTAAGTAAAAATAAGTGTTGTTTTACTTCCTTTAGTGTAGACTTGTGTAGCCATTCAAGGCACAGTTTCCCTACACTGTATGTTGTTACTATTCCTGGATGTTGTCTCTGAACATATCTTTGGTCTGGCCTAGTGAATGTGAACCCTTGTGTCTTATTCAGGAATCTATCTTGACAGTTTGTGTCTGTGGGCCAGATTAACCATTGTTTCCAATCTGGATCTGTTCTGTTGTGATGCAAAATAGTATGTACGTCAACCTCCCCCTCGTTAGTGTTATTACTATCAGGTGTAGGTGTAGGTATGGACAGTTTGTTAAACTCCTTGATCTTGGCTAACCCAAGACAAGATATCTGTTGGACAGTGTCATTCAAAAACATTATTTGCTCTGGGATAATGCAGGCTCTAAATAAAGCTTCTAATCCCTGCACCTGCCAGTCTTTTGTGTTTTTGTCTCAATGTTGTCTTTCCAAAAGTCGAAACCTACGAAGACAGCTGAGCATAAAAGGCAGCAGAATAAATGTGCTTGGTATTTGTCAACATACCTTTCATGCCTGTCCTATTACCATTTTTAAAGTAAAATGATTCTGGATTTGAAACATTAAAACCTGAAAAGTATGAAATTTGCCATAAAATGTTTTTGAGCTACCCTTTGGTGGCGTTGGACAATGTTCCCATTGGTTCTAAGTAAATACATTTCTAGGATTTGCAGATCTGTGCAAGAAATGATGACCATAGTGATTATAACAATACATTTCTTCATAATCTGATGAACCTTCTAAGTATTCATGATTAGTACATTTTGCAGACATTTCTAAGTCTGACATCATATTTGTTAGAACTGGCGGTCTCTAGTTGGCAGAGGTAGGTACCACTGTCCAAATAGGGACCCTTGCTTCTAGTCAGGGTAAGGAGGAATCACTCTTTAGATAACCTCTGCTTACCCCCTTGGTAGCTTGGCACAAGCAGTCAGGCTTATCCAAAAGCAATGTGTAAAGTATTTGTACCAACACTCACAGTAACACAGTGAAAACACCACAAAACTGACTCCACAACAGTTTAGAAAAATGTAGGTATTTAATCTAAACTAGACCAAAACGACAAAAATCCAACATACACAGTTCAAGAATATGGTTGCGAAAGAGATCTTAAGGTTGCGATAAAATAATCCACAGTTGCGTGAAAAGTTCACCGTTGCGTCACATTTTGCCAACAGTACCTTTTAGAAGCGACAAAGTTCCAAAGCAGAACCTGGTGCGGTGGAAAACAAGCGATGCGTTGCTCCTGAGACCTTGGGGAGGCGATGCGACAACCCGGCTGCAGCAGCGGGCTTATTGCGACGAATCCTGTCTGTATGGGGAGGAAGGCGGACTTGTATGGATTCCGGTGCCTAGTTTCCGTAGGAAATTTTCTCTCTGAAAGGCACGATGTGATAATCTTTGGAGTTGCGACGATCCCCGGGGCGACGATGCGCAGACCAGCGGTGATCTCTCCCTCGCAGCTCCTCGATGCGTTGGCTTCTGCGACCACACTCACAGCGACGTGATGCGGTCCGCAAGCGGTGCGGTGATCTCACCAGCGAGGTCAGGCTCTGCGACGACACTCGCAGCGATGGTAATCTTCCTGCACCGGTCTGGTGCGTCCCACAAACGAAAGATGCGACGGCTCTGGCAGCGGCAACAGGCGCTGCGACGTTCTCGGCCTTCGTAGTGGAATTTCCTCGCACTGTCGGGGATGCGCTCGGCAAGCGAGCGATGCGACAAAACTTGCAGAAAGTCTTTAAAAGCTTGGTTTTCATCTTCCCAACACCGGTACAACTTCTAGAGGAACCACACATGGGCCACGCACTCCAGGAAGGACAGAGCTCTCTCAGTAGAGTTCAGGGAAGCTGGGGATGAAGTCCTTTTGTTCCTGGGACTTCAGAACAGGGAGCCAGCTCTTCTCAGGCCCTTGGAGATTCCTTCAAAACAGGGGACACAGCACAAAGCAAAGTCCTTCCCCTCTCCTTGGCAGCAAAGCAACAGCAGGTCAGTCCAGCAGAGCAACAGCAGGACAGTCTTCCTTCAGTTTCAGCTTTCTCCTCGGCAGAGGTTCATTCTTGATTCCAGGATGATCTAATTTTCTGTAGTCAGGGGTCCTGTACTTATACCCCTAAAAGTCTTTGTTCCCTTTGTGCAGGAGGGCTCTGAGCCCGGTCTGAACCAGTTCTGGGTGTTCCTTGAGCACTTTGTTTTCCTCGCCTCTCCCTTCCTTTCAGAGAGAGGGGCAGGGTAGTCAGTCGCCCAGCTGGAGGTGGAGTCAGCATCGTGGAGGGAAAGCACAGCCCTGGAGCACTTTGTTGACATGATTCCTTCTCTCTTTTCACAGTGCAGGGCAGAGACATCAGACGCATCACAGTGGGTGGAGCCAGCACTCTCGGGCGGGCACAGTCCTATTCAGGTCCCAGGTGCAACTCCTCCTTCCCATCTAGATGCAAATCTCTCTATTCACCACTGGGCAGACTCATTCTGTCTCCTGGAATCCCCAAGCCCTGTCACTCACAAACCAGACAGTCCATTCACAAACCAGCCAATGCACATAGAAAGGTCAGATAAGAGAACAGCTACTTTCTAAAAGTGCTGTTCTCAAACACAGGATTTAAAAACCACCTTTCCTAAAAGATGTGTTCTTAAATTCTGAGTTCAAGGATACCAGACTTTTATGTCCCATCTTGCTCCTATGGGAAGATATGCTGGTAGCCACTGTAGCCAGCATTCCTCATGATAGCCTATGCAAGATAGCCTTACAATAGTGAAAAACGAAAATGGCTGTAATTCACTACCAGAGCATGTCACCTGTACCAGTACATGCTCTACCTTTCAATACACTGCACCCTGCCCAAGGGGGGCCTTGGGCCTTCTATAGTGGTGATCAATGTGCACAGAAAGGGAAGGGTTAAGCCAGGTAAGTGGGGACACTGACCAGGAGGACATGGCAGTTCCCAGACTGCACACAAGCACTGAGGTGGCAGGCCTGAGACACCATTTTAGGGCTACTCATGTGGGTGGCACAACCAGTGCTGCAAGCCCACTAGTAGCATTTGTATCACCAGCCCTGGCACACTCAGTGTACTTTACTAGGTTGGTTAGTTGGTTGATAGCTTTATTTCGATATGCAGATATATCTTAAAAGCATTACATACAAGTAAAAAAACTGCAAATCGTAAAAAATGTAAAAATACATTCAAGGATAAAAACAGTAAAAGAATACCATTGATGAATACAATAAATTATTAAAAAGTGAATTAAATTGATATAGTCAGTCGTTTGGAGTGAATCAACCATGCCCATTTAAAAAATTTAGAGACACCACAGACTATAGGGGGGGAAAGTGTCAGTTAATAAGATGCGTAATGCCACCATATACTGGCGAGTCCCTAATAGTCTGAATACAGGTTTAAGCCAACACCTCCTTGGTCGGAAATAATCAGGGCATTCGAAAAGAATATGTGCCACCGTCTCGGGCCTTGTAGAACAAAGGGCACAAAAAGGCGACAACTCCACAGACATTTTCCATCTGGAAAGTTGATCCCCTATCGGAAGAGTGCCCACTCTAAACTTAAAGTACAGAGCCCTATCGATTGGCATGGTAATCAAATCCAGATAGGGTTCGTAGGCCACCACGTCCTTGACTCTTAAAAAAGCTGAGGTGGAATTGCAGTGACGGGGATTGCTGATGAGTTGAGAGGAGACCCATTCCCAATATAGTTTTTTCAGGAGAACTTTGGGTGGTGCAGATTTTGTTGCCCAAAAGGACCCCAGACCCAGTTCCCCCAAAAGGTTTTTAACATCCCTTAACCATTGGATCTTGTGCCAGCCCCCATTCCCATCACCTCAGACAGCCCATCGGCATATGGTTTCAGTTCTGGGACCCTCCATAAGCGGGCCCATAAAAGCAGCGGCCGGAGGCGAGCTTGGTCCTTAATCGATTTGCAACCCACATCCAAGAGGACCGGAACTGTTGGGGTGCCCAAGGGTAGAGCCAGTAGGTCTTTCAAAAATTTGCTCTCTGACTTGGATAGAGCCTCCAGATTGCAAAGGCCCCAAAGCTCCGCCCCATATAGCGCTGCTGTGACTCCTCTTGCTTTGTAGATGTCAATTACAGGTGCCACGGACTGTTTGGATGAGGCGCGATACTCCCTTAACAACGCACCCCCCCACCCTTTTGTGACTGAGAATCATCTTGTTAATGTGGGGTGTCCAGCTCATAGAATCGCTCACCCGTATTCCCAGTTAGTCAAACTCAGAAACTTTCTCGAGAGGGACAGAGTTCAGGGCTGGAGCGCGTCCTAATTTCCGTGGTGGGTGCATGATCAGGTATTTGGTCTTTTCCACGTTGATCACCAGGCCCCTTGCTGAGCAAAATTCCTGGAAACGATTCAAAAGCTTCTGGAGACCCTGGGGAGTCTTGGCAATGAGGAGGGTGTCGTCTGCAAACAGCAGGGTGGGGATCCGAACGCCCCCCAGGGAGGGTGCGTCTGCTGGTTCTTGAAGCAGATGCTCTACCACGCCGTTTACGTACAGGGAAAATAGTGTGGGAGCTAATACACATCCCTGTCGTACGCCCCTGCAGACCGGGATCCTGTCAGTCTTTTCCCCATTCTGGCCCCAACGCACCTGGGCAAAGTTATCTGTATGGAGTTTGATCAGGAGCGACAGAATGTAGGGGGGCATCCCAAGACCCTGCAGAACCCTCCAAAGTTCCTCCCTAGGAACCAGGTCAAAGGCAGTCTTCAAGTCGATGAAGGCCACATAAAGACTGCCTTTGCCCAGCTCCACCACCTTCCAGCGCAATAGCATCAGTCTGAAAACCTGTTCGATAGTCCCCGTTCCTGAATGGAATCCCACCTGAAAGTCCGACAGGATAAGGTTTTCGTCCACCCATTGGAGGATCCTCCCCAGAATCGCCTTCCCCGCCACCTGTGTGTCGAGTCAATCAGGCTTATCGGCCTATAGTTCCCCGGATTGTCCCGACAGCCCTTTTTAAATATGGGAACAACCTCTGCCCCTTTCCAAGATTCAGGAACAGGTCCTCCCTCCAAGATGGCATTCAGAAGGGCGGATACCAGTTTGACCCATTCGGTCGGGTAGGCCCGGAGTAGATCCCCTGGAAGGCCATCAGGACCGGCTGCCTTCAAGGGTACCAAGGACTTGATTACTTTTACAACCTCCCGTGGAGTGAAGGGATCAGGAATGCTATCTTCTACTGAAATGGCAGGGGAAAATGGCACATTGAGGGACCCTTCTACCGGTGAGTATAAGGCCCTGAAGTGGTTAAACCAGGTTTGGGCCGGGATAGTGCAAATCCTCAACTTGTCATCAGGTCTGTACCTAGATCCCACCAAATTCCAAAAGCCCCTAGCATCCTTTCCTTGGCTAGCAACCAAGAGGTCCGCCCAGAATTTTTCCTCCCACTCCTTTTTCGCTATTTTTAGGGTTTGGGTGTAGGTCTTCCTAGCCGACCTGATCCTAGTTTGGGACTTTAGTTTTACTGCTTCCACCAGTGCTTTCTTACTTGCCCCACATTTATGGGTGTACCAGCCTTGTCTTTTCCATGGGCGGGCCCTTTTCTTAACCCCAGTATGTCTAGTTGGAACAATAAACAAGTTGCTTATGGCCGTGGTCAAGTCGCAAAAGGTCCCAAACACCTCCTCAGGCCCACCCTCGGGAGAGTCCAAAGTGCCTTGGGCCGTGGCCAGAAGTAGTGCTATGGCTGCAACCTTTTCCTCGGATAGGGTGAGCTTTGCCCACTTCAGCCGCTTTCCACAATTTAAGACAAATATTTCCCCCTGTTTAGCAATGGTATGAGACCCAGGGCTCTCTTTATCCTCCGGCCACCAAGGAGTCAAAGGGAGAGAGAGCAAGTTGTGATCGCTCTCAATGGACATAACTTCCATATCCCTCACCGAACTCCATAAGCACACGTCGAGCAAGATGTAATCAATTCTTGACGTGTGGTTAGGCCTGTTGTACGTGTGGGCTCCCGCCTTGTCAGAGCTTGACCTCCCATTGAGGGCCCTCAGGTCAAATTCCATGCTAAGGGTATTTATCTGGATTGCAACTTCTGTCCACCTCTTGATCGGGGTTAGCTCTAAAATCGGAATCCCCCTCCTCCAGATCCAGAGTGTCGTCCGAGCCCAAGGGCTCGAACGTACAGTTTAGATCGCCCGCAACCAGGGTACATGATTTAAATGGAGATGACCTTAGCAAGCCCTCCAGGAGAGCAATGGTGGGCGACTGTCTACCTCCCTTTGTGCCCCGAGCGTAGATGTTATAGATGTTCAAGATGACATGTCCCCGGGCATCTTTTAAGATGATGTTAAGGAGATCCGGGCAATTTGTCTGGTGCTCTTCTACTCTGCAATTTAAGGAGGTTGCCACCCAGATGAGGAGGCCACCCGAAGGGCGTCCCCTCCCCGATGCCGGGTAGACAGCAGAAATAGAGTAGGAAGAATAGCCCACCTTGTGGGAAGGCTCCCTGCTCCATGTCTCCTGGAAGATACAAATGGAATGCTCTTCCACAAGGGCATTCCAGTCCGGCAGCGCCAGCTTCCTATCAATTCCAGCCACGTTCCAACTGAAAATCCTAAGAACTGGATCCGTTACAGCTGGGACGCGGCCGGGCACGACATCGCGGCGGACACATGCCCTGACCGGAACGAGAGGTCCACTGCCCTGCCCATTATTACCCTGCCCCCCACCAGGTTCCCGGTTGATAGATGGGGCTATATGATTTGCTGTTGGAGTGGATGGGCTAGTCAGCAGTGCAATGGGATGTGCAGCCCCGCCCGCTTCATAATCCCCAGAGGCCACCCCACAGACATCTTCAAGTCAATAACCTGTAGAACGCCAGTTCAGACCTGACCAAGCTGCCTGTGGGTGGAATTGTGGTGCCACCGGATACTCTAGACAGCCATTGTTGCTGAATTGTGTTGCAACATAGGGTGGGCCGGTGCAGTTCATAACAGGCCGCGGGTAGAAATAAGTTAAATCCACCACATCAATGCCTGAGCCGCCCGCTACTTGGTTATGGTTACAGATTGTGTGAGCAACTCTGATGTCTTTAAAGTTGACTACCACACAATCTCCTTCTAGGCGCTTCTTACCCTGTCCTATCCAGCCCACCCTACGCACTCCGAGTATCAGCCCGTCCAAGCCCCTGGGTAGCGGTTTGTTGGATTTCAGCCAATGCATAGTTTTATTCTTTAAGGCCTGCTGGGTTTCAAAAGCAGCATCCTTCAGGGGAGGGACATTAACAAGGACGGCAACATATGGATGACACTCTGGGGGGAGGTTTACTGGTGGGCTCGTAGGAGTCGCTTTCAGCGGTAAAGCCGCTGAAGGGCCTACTCCTGGGCGGTTCACAGCGTGTTTAACCTGGGGAGCTTGGTCGACACCCCTGCCTTTAGCTGCTACCTGAACTAATCGTTTAGACTTTGCCGCATCCCCACCAGCTGGCAATTTGCCATGGCCGGGTCTCTTATTTAGAGCTTTTGGTGTCTCGAGGGGGCTTGAATGGACCTGGGCAGTGTGGATGATGGGCCCGGGTTTGGCCGCAGTTGGAGCTATAGAAACAATGGTTAAGTCCTTACAGACTGCAGCAGTCTGTGTAGTCGTTGGCGTCGGTACGGCCTGTACTACATCAATGGGCGCACTCTTACCCGTGTTCCCGCCCATGCTGTCCTCCCTGACTCTTGACTGAAGTTTGATAAGGGTTTTCATGGAGAAGAAATTATCTAGTGTAGTCTGCTCGAACCTGTCTAACCTTTCCCCCAGGCCCTTAACCTGATTAATAAGAGGGACTAGTAGGGAATTGATCAGGACCTCTATTTGTTTCAGTGATGCAGGGTCATGCAATGTTGCTGGTTGATCAGGGAAGTTTAAATGTGCCTGCACAACCTCTGGTGTAATACCTAGAGATACATGCCCTCCCCCCATCTCAGGGTTCGCTGAGGCTGGGCCGTAGCATGACTTAGAGTCTGAACCCCTTGAAGCGTACTTCCTAGGGCGCTTGTTCAGTGTGGTGAGGCTACCCTTGCACATACTCACAACCCTTTTCCTTTTCCTGCGAACTGCAGGGTCGTGAACTAGGCACTTCAGAATCGGCGCCTGAGGGGGGCCTTGGTGTGGCAGAGGCAGTTCTTGGCCGATGGTAGTGCGCGGGGGATCAGTGGTACATGGGCCCAAGCCCACAGGGCTACCAATAAAAGGTGGTGATTGTGCTACCAAACTCTCCAACCTATCAATACTTGCTCTTATGGCAGCCACCCGCGGTTGCTCGACAATGGCCGAAAGGAGAGGAGAGGGAGCGGGAATAATAGAAGGCGACTGGACCTGCGCTATTGCACCAAGCGAGGAGCGTTTAGCCGGTAGGAGATCCTGTGAAAGACGTCGCTCCGTCATCACAATCTCCTTCTCTATTACAGCGGCTACTCTGGTAATGAATTTGTCCATTGTGCCAATCGTCATACTCCCTCGACCCCCCTCCCCCCCTTAATATTTTCCCCGACCGAGTAGACATGGGAGTAGCTGGACCCTCAGCCAGTGTTCAAACGTCTTCGGGACCTGAGGTATCAGATGACAGGGCGGTGGCCCAGCCCAGCCTCTGACAGCCCCGGACTGCCCGCCCTTTGCCCGGGCTTCGCTCGGCGTCCCGCTCGCATCCCGCTACGCGGAAACTGATCCTTGATAAAGGGACTTTGCGGGCGGGGGGCGTGGTGTCCAGGAGGCGCGGCAGCAATTGCTGGCACTGCGCAGAGCCTCCTGGTCGGTGTAGTCTCTGGTACTCGCTCCGCCTCCCGTGAGCTCCTCGTTGCTGTTAATGGCCGCACCTCTGGGAAGGAGAGAAGAACCGAGTAGCCCCTCGCTGCCTACACGAAGCGGCACCCGCGAAGCGGCACCCGCGAAGTGGGTGCGGCGAGCGGTGGAGGTAGGCAGCGGTATCCTCTAGGAGGGGGAAAGGGCAAACCTTGGTCAGATTCCTCGAGTCCCGCACAGTAGCAGCCACAGGTACGCTGGGACTTCTGGGGGGATACAAATATGCCAATCATGGATAAACAATTACCATAACAATTTACATAGAGAGCATATGCACTTTAGCACTGATGAGCAGTGGTAAAGCACGCAGAGTCCTATTGCCAACAGCCACAAGTCAGAAAAAATAAGGGAGGAAGAAGCAAAAAGTTTGGGGATAACCCTGCAAAAAGGGGCCAGTTCCAACACAATTATTAACAGTCTCAAAGTCCCAATCATCAGAAAAGGTACTAGATGAAACAGTCATTCAAGGAAATCTTGAACTGGTGTGGAATCTTCAACAGCCCTGCCAGACCAAGAATGTCATATTCAGTTCTGTTCCAAGCTATACCACCTGGTATAGGAACGGCTGTGATGTTCACTGATGACAAGTCTCTTTGTTCACGATGAGATGATTTGCGTGGCCTGAAGCGTAAGTTGATGTTCTTACTTGCTGTGTCCTTTTTAACATGTCTTCCATTTATCAGTATTCCCAAAGTAAATACAAGCGTCAACCAAAGTAGAAGAAAAAGTACACCCAACGCAATCCAAAGTTCATTCCATGGTGAAACCAGATGTCTTTTCCAGTTGATAAAAAAGTTCTGTGGCTTGTTCTTTAAAAGTTTTTTACTGGCGTTGTTTCAGGTTCGCTGGGATCCTCAGAAAACGTATCAAAGTTAATGAAATAGCCAGAGGCAGTTCTGTCAATTGTAGGGATTGCATCAGGATTCTTTGAAATCGCTGGAACCACTTGATCACTTGTTACATTTGTTTAGTCAGATGCTATTTCATTGTAGACAGCCGTTTCTTGACGAACTGTTATTTGGGTCTCAAGAGGTACCTCTGCGACAAACTCAGCATCTTTTTCCACCACAAAATCAAGAGCATCTACGACAACTTCGACGAAGACAACCAACACACTGAACCCTCACCAACCACCCCGACACCCGGAAACCAGCGATTGATGACTGGACAGCCCTCACCACCGAAGACACACTGAAGACAATGAAGTCAATCCACTCCGGGGCCCCCACGGACCCCTGCCCCCACCACATCTTCAAGAGAGCCGCCAACACCATCGCACCCATGCTCCGCCAAACCATCAACCGCTCCCTGGCGACCGCCTCGTTCCCCGACGACTGGAAACACGCCGAGGTCAACCCCCTCCTAAAGAAACCCTCAGCGGACCCCACCGACCTCAAAAACTACAGACCCATCTCCCTGCTCCCGTTCCCAGCGAAAGTCATCGAGAAAGCCATCAACAGCCAACTCGCCACATTCATTGAAGAACACAACATCCTCGACTCCTCCCAATCCGGCTTCAGAAAAAACCACAGTACGGAAACCGCCCTCCTTGCCGCAACAGACGACATTCGCACCTTACTGGACAAAGGAGAAACAGTAGCCCTCATCCTCCTCGACCTATCAGCGGCGTTCGACACAGTCTCCCACCGCACCCTAATACGCAGACTCTACGATGCAGGAATCCAGGACAAGGCCCTCGACTGGATCTGCTTCTTCCTCTCCGGCAGGACGCAGCGGGTCAGACTCCCCCCTTTCCTCTCGGACCCCACACCGATTACTTGCGGAGTCCCCCAGGGCTCCTCCCTCAGCCCGACGCTCTTCAACGTCTACATGGCTCCACTTGCCCCCATCGTCAGAACCTACGGACTCAACATCGTGTCATATGCAGACGACACCCAGCTCATCCTCTCCCTATCCAACGAGCCCAACACCGCCAGACGCAACTTTCGAGAAGGCATGGAACCCGTCGCCAAATGGATGAAAAACAGCTGCCTTCAACTAAACACCAACAAAACAGAAGTACTCATCATGGGCCCAAACCCCGACGCCTGGAGCGACACCTGGTGGCCCACCGCCCTCGGAAACCCGCCAACCCCCACAGACCACGCACGCAACCTGGGAATCATCCTGGACTCCGAGCTCAAAATGGACCGCCAGATCAACTCTGTCTCATCTTCCTGCTTCCACACCCTCCGCCTCCTTCGTAAGACCTTCAAATGGATCCCCCTCGAACACAGAAAGACAGTCACTCACGCCCTGGTCACCAGCAGACTCGACTACGGCAACGCACTCTACGCCGGAATAAACAAAAACCTAATCCGCAAGCTACAGAACATCCAGAATGCCGCCGCAAGACTGGTCCTCAACCTGCCAAAACACTGCCACATCTCCCAGCACCTGCGCACACTCCACTGGCTCCCCGTTGAGGCGAGAATCACCTTTAAGATGCTCACCCACGCACACAAGGCCCTCCACGGCACCGGACCAGCATACCTGAACAGCCGACTCAAATTCCACGCACCCCAAAGGACCCTACGATCAGCCCAGCTTTCCTACGCCGTGGTCCCCCGCACCAGAAAGACCAGATCGGGAGGCCGCTCCTTCTCCTTCCTCGCGGCCAAAGCATGGAACGCCCTTCCGCTCCACCTCAGACAGACAACATCGCTCCCCATCTTTGCAAGAAACCTCAAAACCTGGCTCTTCGACAGACCCCCCCTCCTTGATGGAATGGAACCTGCACCCCCCCACCCCTAGCGCCTTGAGACCCTTACGGGTGAGTAGTCGCGCTTTAACAAACTCCTGATTGATTGATTGATTGATACTAGTTCCATGGCTTTGTTGCATAGTTCTTCTTTTCGCACTGCAGATTCTTCAAAGGTGATGAGTCTCTCAGTTTGAACCTCTTGGATAGTAGCCAGATTCGGGCATCTGCTACATCTTTGGAGTCCACTTGGCCTACTGCTTATGATCGGCCACATGATGTGGTTTTACCAGGTCGATGGACACGAACCTGTTCTCCTTTCTTCCAGCAAGGGGCCGCAGTAACACTGTTCTTGATCCGTGGATGGCTGGGACTGGTACTGGTTGTCTGTAAGAAGGCCCAAATTCCTTCTTGTCCGCGATCGTTTCTCTGACTAGATCCCCAATCTTTGGAATCTAGACAGGCCTTGCTGGGATGGATGGTTTTTCTTCAGTGGTCGTAGGCTTCAGGAGTACGTTAATTTGTCGTGATTTTATTTCATTTAAGTCCTTGAAAACAGCCAAAGGGTCTTTGTTATCAAAGGTTTTTGTTCTACCACTGAAGTGTGACAATCGAGATCCGATATAATCATTCTAGTTCCAAAAAGGATTTCATATGGAGTGATTCCCCCTAGAGAATTTCTTGGCAGATTATTAAGACTACGTTGGACACTTATTAGATGCTTGACCCACCCATCACCCGAGCCTAATACCCTAGCTGTTATAGATTGCTTTATGTCACGTTTTTTTTTTCTCTCCACTACCGAATTTCCCTCAGGATGGAATGGACTAGAGTACCGCAATGCAACGCCCAATTTGGCCGTGGCCTCCTTGTAGCTCGAGAGCTAAACGCAGGACCCTGGTCAGAATGTAGCGTGCCAACTGCGTATGTGCCGATAAAGACTCGCAAACCTTTTAGAACAGTTCAAACGTCAGCTGAGCGCTGAGGCCACATCCAAATGAATCTTGAGCACGAATCCACTGTGACCATGATATATTTATAGTTACCATCCCTCTGTAAGGGACCGCAGTGATCCAAGTAAACGCAAGCTAATGGTTTGTCTGAAATTACCCGGGGCGTCTGCGCACAACGTTTCACTTTGAGACTTTCATCTTTTGGCAGATTTCACATTCAAAAACATAGTGTTTGAGGAATTTGAGCTGCGGATTACACACTATGCATAGATGGCCACCTAGTGTTGGGCCCGGATGTTTGCAGTTTGTTTTGTTGTAGAAAAGTCTTTCGGAGTCACGGGATAGGTGACTCCTCCTTAGGATGATACTGCGCATGGGTATCGGCTCCATCCCCATATTGTTTTTTTCCGCCACCAGGCTCGGATGTGTTTCCAGCGCTCTGTGTTGGAACTGATTTCCTTCGGTGCGCAATCCTCACCAAACTACAAAACTTTGTTTCGAACGCTTTCCAGTCGGCGCTAATCTTCACACATCGAGGATCTCGATGCCAGTCGTCGTCGACGCCTTCGGGCCTACCTAGGCCTCAACTCCAGCTCATGGAAAGGACGCCATTTAAGAAGTGTCCTCAATGTGTGTCGAAGTTTCCCCACACTGACCTGCATGAGGTGTGTAACCTCTGTCTCTCTCCGGAGCACGAGGCGAAAGACTGTTCAACTTGTGCCTCTTTCTGCTCCAAAAAGACTATCCGGGACCGAAGAGCGAGGAGAACAATGGCTCAAAGATCTTCAGCTCCGATTCCGGACGACATCTTCGAGGAAGGCATCAACGTCCCAGTAAAGCACGACAACGACAGCAGCTCCGAGGCAGAAGATTCCAGTGTCGAGGACATCACTCCAGGGCAGCGGGTCGTATGTAAGTACGCCGACCCCTCCTCGACACAGAAGGCCCCGGTCACACCCTCGCCCTCCAGCTCGGGTGCACACCGACAAACTGCTTCTACTGCCCCACCTTCGGGCCCGGCTAAGAAGCTAACCAAGCCTTCAGGCGACTCGAGCTCCAGTCGACCTTCACACGGTGCCGGCGCACACACCAGCACCGAAAAAGACAACGGCCTCGACAGCCAAGCCATCGACGCCCAAGCACACCACTACTCCTTCGGCACCGAAACCCAGACTGGAACCAAGCAAGACCGCTTCAGATTCCAACACACCACCGGAACCGAAAAAAATCATCAAATCCAAAAAGATCATCGGATCCAAAAACCGTGCCGGAACCGAAAATAACACTCTGAACCGAAAAAAGCTTCGGAGCCGGAAAAGAGGGCTGCCTCCCCAGTGAAAGACAAGTGAAAGAAAACTGGCTATCTCGGTGCACAAGACTCCTCCGCACCAAAAGATCAACCCCCTGCTGTGGATTTATCCTGCCCAGACCCTGCTCAAAAGACTGTCGAAGGACCCAGTTACTGGACACTTAGTTTTGGCTCCAAAAAAGCGACCACTGGACACACCAGCTCCAGCTCCGCATTCAAAGAAGGAGGACATGGCTACCTCTCCCTTAAGACCACCTTCCCCTTCTCCCTAGCCTGTACCATCACCACCACCACAGCATTCTCCAGCATCCCCTATCACACCACACAGGGATGATAGCTCTGATGATATGGGGGGGGGTAACACACCTGATCCAGCAATGCCCACAGGATCCCCAGACCCGTGGGACAATTATACCACCCCAGATGTCCCAAATGTCCCTCAGGATGACATATACCCTTCAAGGCCTTCCCCACCAGAAGACACTGTAGGGTTTAATGAATTAATTCACAGGGCTGCACATTATCATGGGGTAGATATTTATACAGACCCTGTTGAGGAAGACTTCCTGATGGATACATTCGATAATGCTCAAAGGTCTTCATCCATCTTGCCCATGCTCAAAGGAGTGATCAAGCATGCTCCTGAAGTCTTCAAAGACCCAGTCAGAACTCGGGTCATTAACCCTCGGATAGAAAAAAAATATAAAGCTACCCCATCAGACCCAGCATATATTAAAGGCCCAGTACCACTAGACTCACTTGTAGTTTCCAACGCACGCAAGAGAGCAAACTCACAAACATCCGGTGAGGCTGCAACACCAGACAAAGAGTCTAAGCTACTTGACGCATCAGGCAAAAGAACAGAATCCCAAGCAGCAAACATGTGGCGTATCGCCAATACACAGGCACTGTTAGCCAGATATGACAGGGCACATTACGATGAGCTAGAGTCACTTATGAGACACCTCCCTGACAAGTACAAGGATAGAGTAAACGAGCTGATCCAGGAGGGTAAGAACATTAGGTGTGCCCTTGACGCAGCAGACACGGCCTCTAGGGCAGTTAACACAAGCGTCCTGCTACGCAGACACGCCTGGCTGCACATATCAGAGTTCAAACCCGAGGTACAAAGCGCCATAACCAACCCTTTGATGAACAACACCTATTTGGACCCGAGGTAGATGTATCATTAGAGAAAATGAAGAAAGATAGACACTGCCAAATCTATGGGAGCCCTGCAGTCGCAGGCTCCCAGACGTACATTTTGTCGCTCAAACTATCGAGGTACCACCAGGGGATACACTTCAGACACCGCTACTACCTCGTACAAAGCCCCTACACAGTCTACCTAGACCTCTAAACCTCTACATACAGTCGGATCATTTTCATATGGTCACACTACAACAGGTCCTCCCATTACTGGTGCTAAACGACTTCCTTGTCACTCTATATCTCAAGGACGGCTACTTCCATATTCCCATCCACGCAGCACACAGAAAATATCTCCCATTTGTGCTAGACTGACAACACTACCAGTTCAAAGTGCTCCCGTTCGATGGTCACAACAACGCCAAGGGTGTTTACTAAATGCTTAGCAGTAGTAGCAGGACATCTAAGAAGACAGCACATTCACGTCTTCCCATATCTGGATGACTGGCTCATAAAAGCCAGCTCATACAGACAGTGTGTGCAAAACACTCAAGCTACTATTCAACTGCTTAACAAATTGGGATTCACGGTAAATCATGTCAAATCGCATCTGCAGCCCTCGCACATTCAACAATATTTCGGCGCTACAATAAACACCCAATTAACACTAGCTTATCCCTCTACAGCCAAGATAACAAGTGTACAAAATCTCCTAACAAAATTCAAACCACAACACTCGCTACTAGCTCGAGTGTTCATGCAACTCATAGGAATGATGGCATCTTGCATATCCGTAGTACCTCACGCAAGATTGCAAATGCGTCCACTTCAAGAGTGCCTAGCATGCCAATCAGGCTCAAGTTCACTTAACAGACCTAGTGTTGGTAGACGGTCGGACTCCTCGTTCTCTGCAATGGTGGAACACCAAAAACCTATCCAATGAACGACCGTTTCTAGAGCCAGTTCCCCAAGTAGTCATGACAGCTGACGCATCACTCTCCAGCTGGGGAGCCCATCTACTGCATCTCACCATGCAGGGCAGGGGGACACCGCAACAAAAGTTACTCCATATCAATCAGTTGGAGTTGCTAGCTGTGTTTCTAGCCCTGAAAGCGTTTCAAACCCAAGTGTCAGGCAAAGCTGTCTTAGTCCGCACAGACAATATGACAGCTATGTACTACATAAACAAACAAGGGGGGGACACACTCTCTGCAGCTCTCTATTAGCACAGCAGATCTGGAGATGGGCTATACCGCTAAAAATCTTCCTCTTAGCCCAACACGTCCCAGGAGTACAAAACACTATCGCAGATCTGCTAAGTCGACAAACACAGCAGATCCACGAGTGGGAACTAAATCCGCAAGTTCTTCATCCGTTATTCCAAAAGTGGGGACAACCTCAGATAGACCTCTTTGCCACCCACGAAAACGCCAAATGCCCAAACTTATCCGCCAGATACCCACACATATTGTCCAAAGGCAATGCGATGTGGATGAACTGGTCAACACTATTTGCGTACACTTTTCCTCCTCTCCCACTATTTCCGATAGTGGTGCGCAAACTACAACAACATTCCCTGACGCTCCTTCTAGTAGCTCCAACTTGGGCCAGACAACCATGGTACACCACGCTGCTGCAAATGTCCGTGGTGCCACATCAAAAACGAAATCTATCTCCACGCCTACTAATGCAGAACCATGGAGAGATCAGACACCCGGACCTAGCTCAGCTCAACCTAGCGATCTGGCTCCTGAGGTCATAGAGTTTGGTTACCTCATCCTTCCTCCAGAATGCATCAACATCATTAAAGAAGCTAGACGTCCCACTACCAGAGTATGTTATGCTGCTAAGTGGAAACGCGTTGTCATATACTGCCAAAACAACCAAATAGATCCCTTAGACGTGTCTATCCAACACATCTTAGGATATCTATTACACTTTCAAAAATGTAACTTAGCCTATACGTCTATCAGACTGCACCTTGCTGCCATTGCAGCATACTTACAAAACAGACAACATCAGTCTCTTTTTAGAGTACCAGCTATTAAAGCTTTCATGGAAGGACTCAAAAGAATAATTCCTCCCAGAACGCCACCAGCACCAGTGTGGAACCTGAACATTGTTCTCACAAGGTTAATGGGTCCTCCATTTGAACCATTACATAAATGTGAATTGCAATTCCTAACTTGGAAAGTAGCTTTCCTGGTATCAATCACTTCTCTTAGAAGGGTTAGTGAACTACAAGCATTTACCATTCAAGAACCCTTTTTGCAAATGCATCATAACAAAGTGGTTCTTCGTACTAATCCAAAATTCCTGCCTAAAGTCATTTCACCGGTCCATCTAAATCAATCCGTTGAGCTGCCCGTATTCTTCTCCCAGCCCAAACAGTCGCAGAAAGAGCTCTACACACCTTAGACTTTAAAAGTGCTCTGCTGTACTATATCGAAATAACACAATCGTTTCGTAAAACAAAGCAACTTTTTGTGTCTTTCTCATCGCCACATAAAGGCAACCCTATATCAAAATCAGGGGTTGCCAGATGGATAGTTAAATGCATACAAATTTGTTACCAAAAAGCAAAACGCACGTTAACATTTCCTCCAAAAGTCCACTCAACAAGAAAGATAGGGGCTTCAATAGGCATTCTTAGGAAATATCCCCTTAGATGACATATGCAGAGCAGCTACATGGCTCACATTCACAAAGCATTATTGTGTAGATGTGTAAACTAAACAACACGCCACTGTGGGCCAGGATGTATTAAAAACACTGTTTCAAACAACTGCAACCGATACGGGTGGTCGCCGCTAGGTGTGGCTACTGCTATACAATCTATGCATAGTGTGTAATCTGCAGCTCATTTGCCTCAAACGGAAAATGCTACTTACCAGTATGCATCTGTTCTTGGCATGTAGAGCTGCAGAGTTACACACGCCCACCCACCTCCCCGGCTACCTTTATCTGTTCCAGTATTATGTTAATTAGGTACAAATCACATGGACATCACTACTTCTTGTAGAGCTCCATCACTTCCCTAATGGCGAAAAACAATCTGGGGATGGAGCCGATGCCAATGCGCAGTATAATCCTAAGGAGGAGTCACCTATCCCATGACTCCGAAAGACTTTTCTACAACAAAACAAACTGCAAACATCCGGGCCCAACACTAGGTGGCCATCTATGCATAGTGTGTAACTCTGCAGCTCTACATGCCAAGAACAGATGCATACTGGTAAGTAGCATTTTCCTTCTGGTTTGTTTTCTCATGTGCAGCCACCGGTATCTCTGTTTTAATAATGACACTGTGGCAGAGACACCTGTGTGTGCAGAGGCGAGTCTTTCATGTGCTACTAAGATTAGTCCTTATCTATGTTCCATGTTGGAATTACGCTATCCTCCACTCCGGGGAATCGAGCAAAAGGAACATTATTCGCATCAGTTATGTATGAGTATTTGAGTGGAAAGCCTTTTGGTAATGTTTTACCACTGTCTTTGCTTGAAGCATTGACAGCTTGCATTATTTCGCTATCTATTTTCGTTTTTAAACGAGTGATTGCAGCTACGGAAGCCGTTTGCACAGCTGCCTTCTCGGCTTCATCAGCCAATGAATTCCCTGCAACGTGAACAACATCACGTTGATGACTCAGTGTATGTATTACGTGAGCCTTTTGTAGTTCTTGTCGTAACTGAGCTATTTGTTCCCATAGCAACTTATGCTTGATTGTGCCACCATTTGCATCTTTGTAACCGTTTTGAATCCAGCTTTGCAAGTATTCATTGTAAGATTGAACACAATAATACGAAGTACACACTATGAGTGTGGGGAATTCGCGATCAGTATTTTCAAGTCCATCTTGAATGCTTGTAGTTCAGCTCGCTGAGCTGTACAATCTCCTAGAGATCGCGTTTTAGTGACCATTGGTCGGAATTTACCATCGAGCCAGCCACCTTTAACAATTGCGCAAACAGGACTATATGCTTGTTTGCACCCGTTCCACCCTAGCCCCCCCCCCCCCGCGTAGCTGATTGGGCTGATCCGTCAGTATAAGTGATACATTCAACTGCTCTAGAGGCAGAATCTCAGTAAGCAGAGGACATTCTTGTTCATATTGTAGAAATGCTTGCGTTTTCAAATATGGGTCGAAAACTTATTCAGAGTCTGTTGCAGCAAGAGAATTAACCCATTGTATCAATCTCGGATGTAAAGCTTTAGCATTTGGAATGCTCGCTTTCGTCCCTGCCTCAAAGGCAGGTACAGGAGAGGAGTAACGACCATTATGCGCTTAAAAGTGTCGCACTCGCTAAGGTGCGTTACATGTTAGAGGGGGATTCCCTCTACTTTAACTTGCTGTTTGCTGTTAAAGCTTCCTTGTGTCACCTGGCAGGGAATAAAGACCGGAATTGCCGATCTGCGTGCTCCTTAGACCTGTTGTCCTGCTGCGGTGTCTCCAAACTTAGCGAGTGCGACACTTTTAATTACACCACAATTCACTTAAAATATTTATTGTCACCTTCACATACTCATTGGTCCTGAGGAAAGCCAGTTTTAATCAAAAGGCCTGGCTGAAACATGTAGACCACACAGGACGAAGGAGGTCATAATTGACTCCAACGCGTCCGTTTGCCTTTTTAGTTGCTAACAGGGGCCCAGTAATTAAAGTTTATCCATACACCCTCGGGTACTGGGACCCACTGTATAGCTCTTAAAATGTCACTTTCACATTCACCAACACTGCACACTCAGCAAGTATACCAGCTCCTCAGTAATCTGGAGTCGAAGCACACCCGGGACACATTCGGTGTCACTGTGGTGGGCCCGATGATGAAGCATGCCACCAACTAGGTTGGTGGGTAAGGGCTTCATGACCAAACCAAATGCCATTGAGTCCTTTTAAACAACTTAGCTAGTCCTTCTTGATAAACTACATAATGATTTCTTCGCCATGTGGGCACTCCCTGACAAATTCAGGTGGCCAGTCTTGTTCAGCTAGAAGAATGTCATAACCATGAGAGAGCCTCTCCCAAAAGAGTGCTCTTATTTTTCTAGTTCTGTCCCCCTCCATCCAGATTGTTACTTCGTATAACTTATGTGGAACACTAACCCTGCAGTTTCAACTTGGATGTACTCCTTCAAGTCCACTCTCTCCAGATGATCCTTCAAGTTCTTGCGAGCTATGGTGACTTCTGTTGCGCTGTCCAACATCGTTTGAGCCCATTCCCCGTTCTTGAGTTGTGTCCTCAAGATCCTCGGCATGTCTGATTTTTAGACCTGCTACCTTTTTTTTGGTGAATTGAGGTTTCTTATTTTTCTGACCGTGTTGTTCGTCTTTGGACTTCACGCGTTCTTCCTTTTGTTCTGACCGCCCTTTTCTTTCGGATTTCTGTGACGAAGTCTGAAAGGTACGAGAGGAATGTGTATCAGTATCTTGATATCTATCAGGTTTTCTCAAATTATCCCTATTTCTGAGGTTATACCTCCTTTCAGAGGGCTCCTTATGAGGAGACCTACCTCAGGTTTGAGAACGCTTCTGTTTAGAAGTTTGTTTAGTGTTCTCCCACTTCTTTTTGGGAGATGTAGGAGTGTTTTTAATAAAGACCTTTTCAGGACTTTCTGACAGTTGGGGTTTTACTGGTTTACCACCCAAGCTGTCTCTGCCTAATTCTTCATTGGATTTTTCAATTATTCTGGCCAATATGCATGTGGTTACTCAGTTACATCAAATTCTCTTAGCTTTTGGCGGATTGCCACTGATGCTGCTTCACCTTTAATATTAGCTAATATTATTGTTGAGACCTGTTTAAAATCTTTCATTAATTTCATACCCAGATTTAAAGCCGTCTCTGCTGCGTATTAATTTTGAATCTGTTTCAGGACATCTGGTATTACCGCCATAGACGGAACACCATGTGTTTTGGTGTAGATTGCAGCAAAGACTGTATCCCAAGTGTCGCCGCCCTCCAGGTGTGGTGTGATCCCCATTGGTAAACAGATTGTTAAAATCCTGTGTTTCTCATGAGGGGTAGTATCAGGAAATACTGCCTCAATTTGAGTAATTTTTTGGGCTATCCAGAATGGAATTTCTTCCCGTTTTGCGGGTAATTTACCAACAACTGAGTGTAAAGTCTGTGGTGTAGTTTTATTTGTGTTCCCCTGGTTAGGGGTGTGTTGCGGAATCCTTATTGCGTTTGGACTATGAAAGTCCGCATGACATATTGAACCAATTGTTTGTAAATTTTGATAAGCTCTTTTAGTTGAACTAATAGTTCTGCATCTGTCATCTCTTCAATGGCAGGATGTGGTGTATAGCTAGCAAATACCGGCCATGTTGCTCCTGGTCTACCTAGTGAACCGAGCCTGGTAATGTGATGTATATGTTTTAGGGCGCCTTTAAACCAGAGCGCATGCTTTTGGTATGTTAAGGAATTTCAATATCCTCGAAAGGAATGTATTCCTCTGGTGGTTCATCTTCTTTGTAGAAGTGAAACACTTTTGTTTCTGGATTTGTTTCAGGGAAGACTATCCATGAATATAATACCTCTGTCTGATGATATTCATGTGCCTCTATCACAAAAACTACCCTACCATCTCTGGATGATAGGTAATTTCTTATAAGTTTCACAGTGATGGCTTTCCTTAAAGTTTCTGGAATGCTTATAGCATCCTCGTCTGTCTCTTGGAAACCTGTAAAGTTTAAAACTTGTACGGCTGCATCTGCTGCCGCTCCACTGGTTGCAGTGCTGTTGCCTTTATTCAACATTGTTTAATGAAAGTTGCAGAGCAAGTTTCAAGGAAACAAAGATAAGGTGCACAATATTTTGGAACACTGTATCCTTCAACGTTGAACAAACCAAAAACGAATACATAGGATTTTCGTCCTACTCCGTTATGGCGGATATTATTCCTTTACCCACTCCAGACGTCTATTGGAGTATTATGGAAAAAGGGATCTCTGAGAAAAGCACGAGTGAGTTACTTTAGTATCTAGCGTTTAAATTAGTACCTTAGCAAACGTTGGGCGCCATGTAGTGTAGTTCCTATATTTCCAGTAGGCTCTGCGCATTGGAATAATCTATCCTATAGATTTGACGTAGGACTGAGGTCAACTAGATCTCTATCGAAATATACTAAACTTAATTGTGTGTGTACCAGCTAACTCAGAGGTTATTATAAACTTTATTGAATACACAAGAAGGGATTAGTTTCTGACAACTGCATAAACATGACAACTTTGTTTCCCAAGAATAAGAATATATCTCTCAGTCGCGGAAACAATAGGTGAGTATTTCACTCAGTCAATCGTGCATGCTTTTCTACAGAGTTGCACAGAAATAGAGAGACAGGTGTTTTGGTTTATTGAACAGTCTTCTTTCTCATGCAAGAGAAGTGAACTGCTACAATCGTTATGTAGACTGCAAAGTAGAATACGTACAGCGTAAACAGTAATATGAAATATTACTGGAAGAGCATTGTATGGTTTCGAAGCCATATAAAAATACATACATAAATAACATTGACTAAAATACTCAACTGGTGCTTCTAAAATATGCCTACCCCAATGTGCCTAACCTAAGTCTAGTACGAGGGAAGAAGTAAGTATTGTGCGGCATAGGTTTAGTTTTTTGCCAAGAATCTACCAAAGGTTTCTCTAGGTTCTAATCAGTTCCATACCTTGGTTTAGAATGAAGGAGGTCTGGTATCTCTGTCTCGGGACTCGATTTCCCAACACTCGCAAGGGGAGCCGGAAACACTGGAGCTGAATTCTCAGCAGGAGAAAGGCAGCCTCTTGATCAGTGCGTCTGCTGGAGAGTCTGCTTCCTTCGGCACTTGCTGTAGCGAGCTGCGTTGGGCAAGTAGGTCTTCGAACTGCTCCGAACCACCATATCTTGCTAGAGCAAGTGAAGGTACCTTGAAGGTGTTTAGGAATGCCATAGTTTGACGTAAAGTCTTGCATATGAAAGTCAGGAAAGAACGCCCTAGGGAATAGTTGTTCTTTGTAAAGTAACTGAGTTCTTGGACAAATCAATATTCAAGCAAGGGGAAGTTCCCTAACTGCTTAAGCTGGTTTTCCAAGAAATCTTTGTGACGTTTGGTGCCGGTGCAAGTAGCCATTCCTGTATTTGGGTAGCATGGGCTATGCCTAAATAAGGGCTTGATTTCTATGCCTATATAAGAACAATGTGAATTGTACCTATATAAGGGCATGAATCGGGAAAATTCACTTGGAGCTTAAAACGCCACACAACAACCGTGGCTCAAGTTGTCTGCCCTGCATCCAGGCAACTGAAGGGTGGTGCTGGATTTGCAGCACACCTGCTTCTAAATTACCATCCTCCAGTCCCATATACGTTACCTGCAGTTTCAGGTAGTCCAGGAGCCCTTTCAGTTATCTGCTCTCCCGTCTGGCCTTACTAGAGCCCATCAGGTGTTAAGGAATGTTATGGTGGTGATTGGCATTCCCAACCTCCGAAGAAGGGAGCCAATCTTCCCATACCTAGATGACTGGTTCCAGGAGATGGGCTCACCACAAACTGTTAACCAGCTCCAGACGACGACCAATCTGTTGACATTTGTGTGATTTTCCATCAACTTGCCAAAGTGACACCAGAATTCTTTACAGAGGCTCCCTTTCCCCTTTCATCTTAGCTATCCTGGACACAGTGCTGTTTCAAGCCTTCTCCCCAACTCAGTGAGTCCAGGATATTCAGGCTATGATTCTGATTATTCAACCTTTCACCTGGATTTCAGTGAGAGCAACTCTGAGGTTTTGTCTTATGTATCTTGGTAAGGGACCACACTAGTTAGCACATGCAGGCTCTGCAGTGGGGTCCAAAGTCTCAGTGGACTCCGCACCAACCGGAGACTCTTGGATTCCATCCAGATGTCAGAAAAGAGTGCAACAGAGCATTTTCCTGGTTGTACAACACTTGGCAGGATCTTTAAACGCCTTGGTGGACGAGCTCAGCTTGTTCCTAGCGGATAATGAGTGGCAGCTACACTCAGAGGTGACACAGGGCCACCACCCGCAGCTGAAAACATGCAGTGTCCAAGATTTTGTGCGTTTGACTTCCCAAGGCAGTTCTCTCTTAGAGATGCCTTAGACTTAGACTAAAACTCTGGACTCCTGTATGGCGTCCTGCCTCTCGCTTTTCTGCCCAAAGTTTTGAAGAAGATCTGGATCGACTGGGCCCAAGTCAGACTAATAGCTCCAAATTGAACCAGGAGAGTGTGGTACCCAGAAATTGCAAAACTTGCACCTCCATGCTTGGAAATTGAGCGACAGCAGTTGAAATATGTTAAGACCAGGACCCCAGAGATTACACCGAGGGAAGGGAGGGGGAGAAGAAATAAAAAGCACAAACACAGGCGCAGGTGAAACAGAACACAGGCGTAGGTGAAACAGAGAGCAAGTTCACTTTCACAGGGGCGCCCTTAAAAGGTGGGGTCCTGGGCAATTGCCCACTTTGGTCATGCCTTATAAACGTCCATAGATGGTGTAATATCACATGGACCTCAACCACTGCACAGTGTGAACCTAGCGCACAACATTTTGTGTGCGTAATATGCTCATTACAAGCAAGAACAGCAGAGACGAAAACTTACCCCAAACAAGCAGTAAAAGTGGGACAAAGAAAAACGGTCCAGTGTCTGCGGATAGAAACTCCTATGCAATCCATGGAGCAGTCGGAGTCAAACAGTCCATGAGGTTTCCAAGAAGACTCAGAGTCTGTGTGCGGAAAAATCCGGTTTCTGTGGCCTACTTTTTAGACAGTTACTTGGAAGTGGGTAGAAAAGTGACTCCGAGGCGCTGCACTCATTGTGGACTCGTAAGCAGCACCCGGGCTGTGGACAGTCACTGCCCACTCTGAAAGTGCTAGTCCCACTTGTGGGGGCGGTAAACCGTGGCCTGGATCCCCGGAGAGCGCGTAGTGGAAGAGATGACGATGCATCGAGCGTTCAACGGGACGTACAAAAGGCGCTCTCCAGGGCGTGGGCTAAAGGCGCACAAGACAGCCTAGCTCACTGAAGCTGTGTTCTGTACTAGGGGATCTCTGTGTATAGTCATAATCTAGTGAATAGTCCCGCCCATGTGCGTGGACCCCCGAGCAATCAAAAATAATCTCTTAAGTCATCAAAAATTGCAGACCTGCACAGACACTTAAGAGAGAATTTAAAGACAGATAATGCAGCCTATATCCACAGGCTACACTGTCCAGTACTTCAACTAGAAATTCCACCAAAAACCCACAAAATGTTATACAGGAAATCCAGGACCCTATAGGTGGCAGAGTATCCGACTCAGAGAAGATCAGAGAAGCATTTTGGCGCTTTTATAGTGCTCTATATTCAGAAGAGGGAGAAACAGATCAAGAGAAAATTACTGAATATTTAGATATAGATACCTGTGACAAATTTAACACAGAAGATCAGGAAAGCTTGGAAAAGGCCCCCGACATAGAGGAAATAGTAAAAATAGTTAAAGGTCTCTCCCGTGGGAAGGCAACTGGACTAGATGCGATTCCTCCTGAATTTTATATAGTATTCCTAGATCAGCTTCATGAAATATTGTTGAACTTATGCCTACATTTATTTAGAGGAGGGCAACCCCCCAACTCCTGGTCAAGGGCAAAAATTGTTATATTCCCCAAGAAAAATAAACCCCCGGACCAGTTGGGCTCTTATCGTCCCATTACGTTAATAAACGCAGATTCCAAAATTTACTCTAAACTGCTTGCTAATCGTATCTCATTAATTATTCATGAAGTTATATCTAAATTTCAACATGGCTTTATCCCCGGGAGAGACACTACTAATCACACACGGAATGTAATCAGTTTATTCGACCATACACAGGTGACAGGAGACCCGATGGCGTTAATACTACTCGACGCCGAGAAAGCTTTTGACAGGGTCTCCTGGTCACTCCTCTGGCAGGCTATGTCCCGGGTCGGATGCAAGCAGGTTTTCATACAGGCAATTCAAAAACTCTACATTAGCGCTGGGATGCCCGAGGGTAACTGCGCGCTATATAAAATTTTAAATAATAATAATCCTCGGGCAGTGGTGATGGTCAACGGATGCATCTCTAAAGAACTAAAAATTTCGAGAGGAACTAGGCAGGAATGTCCCTGTTCCCTGCTGCTGTTCGCTATTTATATTGATCCGTTTATCAGGAGATTGGAATACAATAGGAATATAACCGCTATCTCGACACACAGATACTCAACAAAAACTCTTGCATATGCCGATGATATTGCCATTGTCACTGCTAATTCCAAACTTGGCTATGCCTATCATTGAGTTGGAGGCTTCAAGGTTTGGGAAAATTTCAGGGTATGCTCTGAACCAAGGGAAAACCCAAATAATTATCAATAACAAATGTGATATGACAGATCAACGCATAACAGGATCAGCTACTTATCTAGGGGTTACGATTACATCTGAATTAGAGAACCTAGTCGACCTGAACCTAAAACCCGCACTAAATAAAATGCAAAAAGATCTCCGCCGTATAAATAATTTACATCTTTCTTTGATCAGACGGGTGAATGCATTAAAAATGGTCTACTTTCCAAAACTCTTGTACATATTTAGAGCCATTAATCTAGAAATTTCAGACCAGTGGTTTAAAAGAATGGAACGTATATTCACAAACTTTGTCTGGTCATACACACAGCCCCGCCGCGCCTATAAATTGCTGGCACTTCCCAAAGAAAGAGGAGGATTAGCCCTTCCAAATCTTAGGGTATATTATTGGGCTACAATTTTGTTATATAATTATGAGCTCTTTCATCTTGACGGGACAGGGACAGCTCTGGATAATGACTCCCCTTTAATCCATCAAATAATACTAGGCGATAGAAGCACTGGCTATCTTTGGAGATATCTTTTCGATAGTTACCACAAAAAAGTGAGATTAAAAACACTTATAGGAGCATTTAAGGTTTGGAAATCTGTGAGGAAAATGATAGGTTTGGGACGGTTATCTTTGTATACACCCATACAAAATAATCCCTCCCTACCAGAAATATTTAAAGACACCTACATTAATAGGTGGATTACAGCTGGAATCACTCATATAGGATGTTTTTTTTCCTCAGAGCCGCTACATTCTTTTGAATTCTTGAAAGACAAGTATCACTTGGAATGGAGAGACTTCTTCAAATATCTCCAAATAAGAGATTTTCTGTCACGACGTATAAGGGGAGAGGGCACCTTGATTAAAAACGCCATAGCCGAGATTCTCAGCCACTCTCAGGAAAAATTCAGGATCGGGGGGCTATATCAGTTATTATTGATGCATTTTACAGATGATATGCAGAAAATCACTCAGAAATGACAAAGTAAAATCACAATCTCCACAGAAGGATTTGATTATATATATATGGGCTATCGCAAACTGTACTTATGTCAGCGAAACTTCAAACACAATTTTATAAAATATGTTTCTTTATGTATTATACTCCGGACAGAATCTCCAAATGGGGCAGTGGGAGAGGCACATGCTGCTTTCGATGTAAGTTACAAAATGCGGACTGTATACACATTTTTTCATCTTGCCCCAGTTTAACTCCTCTCAAGTCAAAAATTGAACATTTCCTCTCATTGATTCTCAAAATTGTGGTCACCCTATCTGATCAAACAGTTGTCCTGGGCGTAACAAATCGCACCAACCAGAATATCGGTCACAAATTGATTTTTATCTCGATGGCCGTATTAAGAATTTGCATAGCATCAGCCTTGCTAGATCCTATGGCCCCCTCATATCAACAGTGGTTTTCAAGACTGTTAGCAATCTTTAACCTAGAAATGGCAATATATAAAAATAAAGGTAGGAAGCGTAGGATAAAAGGGTTAAAAATCTGGTCACCTTTAATAGAATGGTCTGAATCCCAGTGACATATATAGTAACAATCTGGCTGTATTGATTTAACTGTCACGTTTACCTATCTAACCTGATGTTCATTTGTCTCTGAATGATTATCTGATAATTCATTTATTTACCTTTTTCTTTTATTATATATATGCTTTATGGCTTCCTTTTGCTTCACATATAACCTGCCCGACCGGAGGGGGGGGGGGGTTGTTTTATGTGTTGTATTGTCTTTTTGGTATAAAATCTAATAAAGATATTTAAAAAAAAATACAAACAGCACAGCCTGTCCAGTGTTTTCCACAGAGAAAATCCTTCCCCTACCAGCAGAAGCCTCTGGAATGATAGAGAAAGTAGTGGACAGACAAGCCCCATAGACTGCCATTATGTGGCTCAGAAGAGGATACTGAACCTTCCAGAAATCTCTCAGTATCCCAGAATGCACAGCAGGTCACTTTTACTTTCAGTTCTTTTTTCCGGCTCCTGCAAGCAGGAGCCTGGAGAATTGAGCTCTCCCTTTCATTTGAAGTACGTTGGTGCTTTCTTCCTTGTGTGTGTCTTTAAGCACTCTTTTATTTGTCACAATGCCTGCTTTGTTTGACAAATGCCCAGAGTGTTCGAGGAAGAAGGCCAAGTCGGACCCACACGAGGTGTGCATCATCTGCCTTCCCTCTTCTCATGTTCCGGAGGAGTGTGACATTTGCCAGTCCTTCTCCAGCAGGACCCTGAGAGACAGGATGAAGATCAGACTCCAGGGCCTGGAAGATAGAAGACTGAAGGCACAAGGTGGGTCTGGGCATACTTCATCTGCCCATGCTGAGGCCTCTGGTGGGCTCTCCAGGGGCAGGATGACCAGCAAAAGTCCATGTCCTCCGCCGGCGTCGATAGCACCGACTACGGCGTCGAGAGGGATGAAAGCAGTCTGTTCCCCGTCTCCCCAGGGCTCTTGGTCGAGGCGACGTTCGGCGTCGAGGGACCTGACTAGACCGCCGTCGAGATCGCCGCTGACTATCTCTTCATCGACGTCGAGAGGCCCAGCGTCGGCGCTCGCCTTCGAGGCGACACTGCCGTTCATCGGCGGCGAAGAGGAGGAGGTCGTCGTCGAGGGGATCCTAGACGTCGAGGAGGATGTCGAAGTCGAGATGGCGTTCGCCGTCGAGATGGCGTTCGCTGTCGAGGAGGCGTTCACCGTCGAGACAGAGGCGTTCGCCGTCGAGACGGGGGCGTTCGCCGTCGAGACAAGGGCGTACGACGTCGAGGGAACGTCGGTCGCCGTCAAGGCAACGTTCTTTGAGGCCAAAGAAGTGCAGAAGGAGTTCTGGCACCAGGAGTTCCTCTGGGTCCACTGAGACGCACCGACGTGCGCCAACAGGCTCTGCCTCGCCATCGCCTAAGAAGAGAAGGGAGTCACAGGGCTCTGTGTACTCCGAGGTGTATGCACCTCCTAAGCCGAGGACACCTACTCCTCCGTTGCCCAATGATCCTCCGCTGTGGAAACCCACTCCGCCTCCGCTTCCACCGCCCCCCTCCTCATTTGTATCCTCAGCTTCCTCCTTCTGGACCACCGGTGGTTCCGCCGAGGACGGCTTCACTACCACAGTACCCGACGCCGCCTAAGGGGACTCCTCAGCCGAGGCGCCCGGTCAGGCCGCAGTCGCCTGCTCCTGTGAGGCCTGTGGAGCGTCCGCAGTCGCCTGCTCCTGTGAGGCCTGTGGAGCGTCCGAAGCCGCCTGCTCTTGTGAGACCTGTGGAGCATCCGAAGCCGAGGAGATCGCGTTCTCGCTCCGACCGAAGGGAGAGATCACGTAGTCGTCACCGGTCTTCGACAAGATCAAGCCGACGCCACAGGAGGCGCTGATACAGATCCCACCCAAACTCTTCTGAGACCAGGGAATACTCACCGACTTTGTCGGAATCCCCAGGGACGAGGGTGTCGCCTGTAGACGACCTCGTCTCATTCCAAGATGTTATGCTGAGGGGTGCGGCTAAGTTGGGCATCACGGTGACGGTACCTACGCCCACGACGTCTGTGATTTTCGAGACGCTACATAAAAAGAACATGTCTCGACCGTTGCTGCCTCTAGTACCAGAATTGGTGGAGCCCGACGAGGAGTTGTTTCTCACTCCGGCGGTGACGAAGGCGGCCCCCTCCAGGCTCCTCAAGAAGTACCGGACTCCGGATTCTGACCCGGCCTTTCTCAGGATGGATCCGACACCGGACTCTGTCATAGTGACGGCGGCTAGGAAGCAGCATGCCACCACCCCATCGTCTAAGGTGCCTCCTGATAAGGAGAGCGGCTGGCAGGAAGGTCTGTGGGACAGCATCTACCACAATGAAGGCGGCCAGTGCCGCAGCTTTGCTAGGGCGATACGATTGAGCCCTATGGGAGTCCCTCCAGCAATTCGCCGAGCTCCTTCCTCAAGAGAAGAAAGAAGACTGTCAGGAGATCCTGAATGAGGGGATGTTGGCGTCGAACCAATTCATCAGTGTGGCTGCTGATGTGACCCTGCTGACGGCGCATGGGTACTGCCATGGTATCAACTTACGTCTCTCAAACCAGAGGCTCAACAACGGGTGGCCAACCTGCCTTTCTCGGGAGACACCCTGTTTGGCAAGCATGCGGACTACGAAATGGGCTGCATGAAAGCGGAGGCCAAGACCCTGACGGCTGTCGGGTTGGAGAAGCCCAAGGAGAAGAAGACCTACCGCCCGTTCCAGAGACGGTTCGGGGCGCAGGGCAGAGGGCGAGGACAGGCTTCGGGACAGCAGCAACAACAGCAGCAGCAGTTCCGGAGGCCCTTCCAGAAGCGCCAGAAGGGCAGCAGCGAACAAAGGCCCGGCCGGGTCTAGGCCCTCAGCGGTTACTTTCCCTGCATCTGGTACCCACTCCGGTGGGGGTAAGCGTTCAATTTTTTTCTGGCAGAGTAGAGAAAAATTACTCAGGACAAGTGGGTGCTGAATATTGTTTGTAATGGATAAGTTTTCGGTTCACCAGCACGCCTCCAGCAATTCCACCGGTCGGCTCGCAGTTTCAACTGCGCGATCTCCAGGCGGAGGCCGATACCCTGTTAAGGAAAAGGGCGATTGAAGACGTACCTCTGTCTCAAAGGGGAAGAGGTCTGTACTCACAGTTCTTTCTGGTTCGCAGGAAGGACAAGAACGAGTTCAGGCCCATTCTGGATTTGCGACAAGCAAACAAGTGGATTTGCAGAGAGAAATTTTGCATGCTGTCGTTGCATCAGATTTATCCTCAGCTGCAACAGGGAGACTGGCTATGTGCTGTAGACCTACAGGATGCTTACTTCCATGTGCCCATTGCACACAAACACAGGAAGTTCCTGCGATTCCAAGTCGGCGCCAATCATTATCAGTACACAGTACTGCCATTCGGGCTGAAGTCTGCGCCCAGAACATTCCCACTCAGACTATCGTGACGGATGCGTCTCTCCGCGGCTGGGGGGCGCACTCCGGAGACTTACAGATACAAGGAACGTGGTCCCCGACGAAGTCCATGTAAAACATCAATTTCCTGGAACTCAGAGCTGTTCACTTGGCGCTGAAGGCCTTTCATCCGGCCTTCCAGAACAACTCTCTGCTTGTACAGACGGACAATACGACCACGTGAAATACCTCAACAAGCAGAGGGGCTTGAGATCGCGCACTCTGTCTCAGGAGGCGCAGGCGATCTGGCACTGGCTTCTGGCCAGAGGACTGACGATAACGGCTACCCATCTACCAGGTGTGCAGAATGTTCAGGCGGACGCACTGAGCAGACTATTTCAGGAAAACCACGAATGGGTCATAAACGACGAAGTACTAGGAGAAGTCTTCGCAAGGTGGGGGACTCCAGATGTAGATCTGTTCGCAACCGCCGAGAACGACAAATGCCGATACTTCGCCTCCAGGTACTACCAGCAGGAGACGCTGGGGAATGCGCTATGGATCAACTGGTCGAACAGCTTTCTGTACGTTTTTCCACCCATTCCCCCGATTCCGGCGGTGCTCATCAAGCTGGCCCACTCCAGGGCGCGGATGATCCTGATCGCCCCGGAATGTCCGAGGCAGTGGTGGTTCACGGACCTGCTTCACCCGTCTCTCCTTCCTCACATACGGCTGCCAGCTGGTCGGACCTTCTCACGATGTTCGGGGGGCAGATGGTGCACCCCAACCTCTCGTCTTTGAGATTGTCGGCATGGCTCCTGAGATAGTGGAATATGGCTATTTGAATCTACCAGAAGATTGTATGGACATACTGAAGGAGGCTAAGCGACCTTCCACTAGGACTTCCTATGCTTACAAGTGGAAGAGATTCTGCATCTGGTGCAAGTCCAAGAACTATGATCCAGCGACATGTAAGGAAGATGTCATGTTTCTGTATCTTTTACATTTGGCGCAGTCTGGCCTTGATGTCCATTACACAAAGGTTCATCTCGCTGTGCTAACTGCCTACAGGAAATGCCCTCCACAGACTTCCTTCTTCCAGATCCCTGTGATCAAGGATTTTTTAGAAGGCTTGAAGAAAGTGTTCCCTCCTGTCCGGCTTCCTTCGCCTTCATGGGAATTGAATGCGGTGCTGTCCAGATTGATGAAGGAGCCTTTTGAAGCTATTCATAAGGCTTCGTTGCAGCACCTGTCCTGGAAGGTGGCGTTCCTCGTGGCCATCACATCGGCCCGCAGGGTGAGTGAAATTCAGGCGTTGTGTTGCCAGGAACCTTATTCTGTATTTCATGCTGCTAAGGTTGTTATGCGTACTCACCCTAAATTTCTTCCAAAGGTTATCTCTGATTTACATGTTAACCAGGCCATAACTTTACCTACGTTTTTTCAGAATCCTTCATCTCCAGCGGAAAGGTCTCTGCATTCCCTGGATGTGAGGAGGGTGTTGAAATGTTATCTGGATAAAACCAAAGATATTCGTAGGTCAGACCAATTGTTTATCAATTATGGATCAGTCAGGACCAGTCTTGCTACCTCAAAACAGTCCATCTCTAGGTGGATTGTGTCCTATATACAATTGTGTGACCAAAAGGCTAATAAGACCTTAGGGGGTAAACCTATAGCCACACTGCCCTTACCTTCGCCGCACGCCTTCCCTCCGACCCCGGTCCACCGCAGCTGAGGCTGTTTGAGTGGAAGGCGGACCGGGCTGAGCGAGACACACCCCCTGACACCGCCTCTCACTATATATTATGTGCATAGCAAGACCGCGCAGCGGGTGCGCCAAAGGCAAGCCCGTCCGTGCCGGTTCCAGGCCGAGGGCCATAACCCCTGGCAAAATTAACCCCTATAGAAGGAGAACAATCTACTCTGCGGATGAGCTACTCCTTCTAAGACTTAAATTCTGCTATAGGCCTATACCTCAGCTAGCAGAAACTAAAGAATGCGCAAACTGTCAACTTAAGTTTGAATTCACACGCTGTAGAAGCATGACGTCAAGTATCCATATTAACACTCCTGAAATAAAATCTTTTAGGGCAGGACTTACCAACGCCCGATCACTAGTGAAACACAACTTAGAAACAGCAGACCTCATTGAGGATAAAATGCTGGATGTAATTTTTATTACCGAGACCTGGGCTGACGACATAGACCTGCTATTAGCAATCCCGGAAGGGTATACAATAACCAGAGCAGACAGAAAAAAGAAACGAGGGGGGGGGGGACTAGCGATCATTGCTAGAAATGAACTTCAGATGAAGGGCTGCAAATTAGGCAGCACACCTGATTGCGAAACATTGTTCTTCAATATCAAATTAACACATAACTATCTAGAAACTAGTGTACAATACCCTGACTTCACGGTTTTGGGGGATTTTAATTTCCACCTGGAAAAGAATGACGATCCAGGGTGCTGCCACCACAGACACAAGTCTGACCTCTTTTAGCTGGGAGTCCTTCCAGCGAGGGAGGCTTGGACAAAGGGTTTCCTGTCAGGGGCGGTGCTAGCACCATCCCAGACAGGGTTTTGTGTATCCTGGGTAGGCAGGGCTTTAGAGGAAGGTGACTGCAAGTGGCACCCCGGTGCTCACTATGCATCTGCCGGCTAGAACCAGTTCCAGGGGCACACCAGCCCCTGAGCTGGGGAAAGTTCGGGCTGGGAGAGGGGTGTAACCATCCCCCTTCCTGGTCCCACCCATGGGCAGGACCTAGTCGCGTGCCAGCCCTTTTTCCTAGTATAAAGATAGAAGCGGGCCCCCTTCCAAATTAGATCATCTTTGAATCCTGAAACTACTTTCTACGAAAGGAACTCAAGACTTCTTCTCAAGATTTCTCCCTTATGACTAAGGAGTAGTCACCCTGCATCCGCAGGCACCATCTAAGAAAAATGCGGTTTTCTGCACGTCGTTCCTCCGGAATCCGACCGACCAGCACGACGAGACCCGGCTTCCCTGGCACCTCTGACCTCTACCTACATCATCAGCCCAGCTGAGATCCGTGGGTGTGACCAGACCTCGAGGGACCGGCCATCTTCAGAACTGCACGATGCTTATCCAGCACGACCGCCGAGGGATCCTCGAGTGAGTGCTTTGGGGTTCGAGAAGCCCTAACCCCGAGCAGCTCCAGCACCGAAGTCCAGCCCCCCAGCATCCACCAGATCTGCGAGGGGCCCTTCTGCTCTTTGCTGCTCACCGCGTTGTCCGGCTACTTGCCTGCTGGCTTGTAGCCTTCCTGACGACGTACCACAACGACAACACCGCTGGTCTGGTTGCTCCAGACTGGCCATTGCTCCCCTCCAACAGAGGAGCACCCCGGACCCTCCTGGTCCACTCCAGACACCATTTTAAGTCCACCGCGTGGGCTTGCATTTGCCAAGACTTGTTGCCCCAATCCTGGGTCCAGCGACGTCTACAGCAGATACCTTCGTGGGACAGCTCGCACCTCCATCCTGGTCGCCGACAACGCCTCCTGGTCCGTGAGACTGCAGAGCCCAGCGTCACCCACTCACCTGGTCGAGGTGACTCCATCCGGTGCCATCCTGGTGCCCATCTGATCACTGGCTAGTGATTCAGAACTTGGTCCCCTCTGCTTACAGGTATCCTCCATCATCGATCCAGGCTTGGATCCCTCCGAATCTCTTCACTGGTCGCCTGCCAGCAACTTCTTCTTTCAGGCTCCATAGACTGCAACGAGGATTCCCGACGTCTTTCCAGACCTATGCAGCCGCAGCCCTGGGCTAGGTAACCTCAGCATTTCGGTGCTCCAGCATAGCCACACTATCCAAGGGTCCAGATCCTTTTTCGTTTCAGCTCTACCTAGTCTGATTCGTCCGATAACACTAACTTTACGAAATCTAGCATCCATAGACTGTCCCGCATTCCGCGTGAGAGTGCACACTCTGCACCCGATCACCCTAGGCCTCCTGCTAGTAATCTGAAGGTTCAGTAGTCCAGTCCTAGCGATCCTAAAGTCTATTAGAGTAGTACTTACCTGCTAGTAATTTTGCATTCCACTTTTAGAGTATATGTTTTTTCGTGCCCCTCGGGCATTTGTGTAAATTGTGCGACTTTGAGTATTTTCATAAGAGTTTTGTATTGTGCTTAGCACCCTGTCCTCATAAAGAGTCCAGGGCTGTTGTGTTCTAAATAAATATACTTTATTTTCATAACAACTTGTGTGGTGTCCTTTCACTTGGTGTTCAAGGGGTATATGTGATGGTATAACAGCTGGCTTAACACGCCCTCTAGAGTTTAGCCTAAAGAATGCTCTTGTCCATGCTACTAGGATAGCTGGTCTACGGTTGACTTACAACCAATCATCAATAAGGGTTGTTTGGACTGATACAAAGTGCTCACTAGAATAGTGAACATTATATATCAGGCCAACTTCTCACAGTGTTAACACAAGAGGTTTCTCCCAAGCTGCGCCCCGTTGTTGGGCATGTTCAGTTCTCCTTAGTTTTTAATCTGTCTCTGAACTCCGGCACAAGGGGTCTGCCTGTTACCAAGGGGGTGGGGGAAGGGGAGGCTGCTAGTGGGGGCACCAGACTCTGCAGTCCTGTAGCTGTGTGGTCACAAAAGACACCAGACCTCAAAACAATACTTTCAAGAGGTTGTATTCATTTAAGGAACCCCTATACTGAAACTCCGCTCCCCAGGGAACCTCCGCTCCGCTCTGCGCAAGCACCCTGGGAATAACAAAAAACAAGGAGGCATTGCAGCTGCTCACTCCCGCAGGCAAACCGCCGTGGGTTGCGAGGAATGCAACTGTCGCGTCCCGCGAGTGCTGTGCATGCTGTAAGAATGAGAAAATGAAAGATACTAAAACCAATCTTTGAAATGTGATCCGAAGCAGATGGCACACTGCGTTCCTCTGCGCGTAACCGCAAGGAATAGGCCATAGGCCTATAGGCCTCAACATTCCAAGAAAAGGTGGGACAAAAAGATGCCTTTGGCCAATTGCGTGCGTCTTTGTTAAAAAGACGCATGCAAAGGCCAATAGCATGGGACAAAACCAAAACCAAATCCAAAAGCACACGCGCAAGCGTGTGGTGAGATTTTTAAAGCCCCTATATAAAGTTGAGCAGAGCAGTGCATGCGCGCTGCGCTAGGCTCGACCTAAAAACATCAATAAGAGAAAAATTTAAACCGGGTCTGAGGGCGAAAAATTTAGAGCAAAGATAGCTTTAAATTAGAAGATCAGGGTGGCATATAAACTGGACCCCAAGGCCAGAAACAGGCATATTAAGATATGTAGGAGAGACTACAGGACAGAATTTAGAAAGATTGTTTAAGAAGAGGCGGAATCCTTATGTGTTTAAGAAGATGAGGAGTCCTTATGGTCGGAAGTCATTGTAACAGTAGGTAAAGTGATGAGGGCTACAAAAAAACTGAGATCTGTACATCTATTGCTGAAAAATGTAAATAGCTGTCTGGATGCCACAAATCTAAGTAGGGAGGAGCAGAATTTAATATCCTCTGTAAAGGAGGTAACCGCTATAATAAAGAACTTCATGTGCTCATGGACCAGATGGGTTGCCAGCAGACATTAAAAATTAATCCCGACCTGTGGTCACAAGTACTTACTCCCCTGTTCGCTAATATAGTTCACTTGAGTAGAACACCAGATTCTTGGAAGGAGAGAATCAGTGTTTGCTTTACAAAACGGTCTAGGGAAATGCCCAATAATTATAGAATGATAACTCTACTTGATATACCCAGTAAAATCTACACAAAACTCTTGCTGCAGGCTTTAGAAGAATATGTTGAGAAAAATATATTTTCTCGAAAGTCCTGCTGGGTTTCAGGAGAAATCATTTGAACTGTTGATGGCTGGTTTGCATTAAAACAATTAGTGGAAGATACGGTCATAAGAAGAAATGTATATGTTAAAAATTGTGAGCTTATTGCTTTACGGCTCTGAAATCATGATAGAATCCAATATATTACTGGCAATCAATAGAAATGGTAATCTGGAAAATTTGGTTGCGTTTTCAAAAAGGTTTGATTGACAGTGCGCTTAGACTGAAATTATGCCTTTTTTGCATCAAGCAAAGATACTTGCAGAGCATTTTAAACTATAGTGTGAAATTGTGGTCTTTATCAATGGGTTCATTTAGGTATCTGTTAAAATGCCAGTTGCATTTGAGGGGCGCAGCCCGTTGGACCATGAATCTATGATCTTGTTTTGCAGGCTTTGAATTGATCTTCAGCTTTAAACCATCATGAATTGCAACTGGGTCTTAGTAAAATAAACAATAAATCTCTACAAGTCGATGTTACAGATTGTAGAAAGAGACCACAGGTTGTACACTTACTAAAGGCAAATTACAAAAGTATTTAAAAGATCTAAAAGCACTGAAGTTCCTGCGCTGGATGTTGAAGCTGTGAATCGGTCAAGTGCCGTCATTTATAAAGTGGAAATACAGCCAAGTTTGCTCTATGACGGTCCGCCAAATAAGGAATCTTGTCCATATTGCGCACATTGCACGTTAACCTTATGTCATATTTTAATCTTTTGTTGTGTTTTTAAAACCGAAAGAAAAAAAATATTATTACCAGTTGTAGAAAGTGGGTTTCTGATTCAGTAACACCCCTCCACTCCCAACTTTGTGGCAGGTTTCTGATGCACTTTGACTCGATGTGCCCTGGGTGCCTACCAATCGGCTTCCCTGGGCCTGTGCTCTTCCCCAAAAATGTCCCGTTGTACCCACAATTGGCACATCTCTGGCCCTTCTAAAAGGTACTGTGGGTTCCCTCGGGCACTGTGACCAGGGAAGGCCTCTAAGGGCTGCTGCACCTATTGTGCAACCCTTAGAGACCCTGCACCTTGACACCCACACACTGTCATCGCAGGCTGTGTGTTTTAGTGCAGAGGAGAGTGAAGAGTCGACCTGGCACACATCCCTGTGTGCCATGCCCGTAATCCACTGCCTGTGGACTTAGTAAGTCACCCCTCTAGCAGGGTGCACTAGACCACAGGTGAGGGTAAAGTTACATGAGCACTGTACCGCTACAGTGACTAAGTCCATTCTTAGACATTGTGTAGTAAAGCCATATAGAGTATATTGTCTGGGAGTTGGTCATTATGAACTTCACAGCTCCATATAGACTTTACAGAAACCTAGGAAGTTTGATAGCAAACGTCTCCGCACATTAAACCCACACTGATAACGTTGTGGGATTTAATGTAAAGTACACTCAAATCGCATCTTAGAGATGCCCCTTTAAATATGACCAGCCCTGGTGTGGTTTTTGAATGGTTGCCCACCATTTACCACCATCACTGGTTTTTGGACCCCTGGGTCGAGTGGCTCTGATCTGAGTCCATAAACAAAGCTCATCCTGGGGAGAGGTGTCATGCCTCCTCACCCAGGAAGGGGTGGGTCCTTCAACAGCAAGCTTCAAAGGCCTGCCACCTTTATAAGCTGTCGCTGCCCCCAGCAACTGGCTGCCACCGGGTCTGACCCCCACTTTAGGGAGAGAATCGGGTGGAAAACAAACTTAAGAGGGGAAGCACACACTGGAGGGTGGCATAATATGGGATGTACTCACCCCAAGAAAGGGACCTATTGGTCCCAACCTGCACACCCCTATAAACGCCCCTAAATGTAGTATTTGGGGGCAACCCTGAACATTGCCTCCTCAGATTCCTGCAACCTATGAAGAAGACCGGAAGAAGTCACACAGCAGAGGAGACTGTAATGAATAACTGACTCCGGCCCGTCTGCAGTTTCCGGAGATCCTGCGCCAAATGTCAGCATGTCCTGCAGCCAGCAACCTCCAGAACCCCTGGGAGGTCTGACTGCTTTCCTCAAAGGCCGTATCTACTGCGAACAGCAATTCTGTTCCACAGAAACTCTAAAGAAAGACTCTGAGCATGCTGAGAACAAAGAAACTCGATGCCTGGAACCACCACTGCACCTGTCGCCTATGGCCCGAGTCCAAGTGGCCCAGTGAGTTCCCCCAGCGCTCCTGAGTCAGAGTTCACCGTGTGTTGACCAATCCAGGACAACTCCACGTTGCCTGCAGGCTCTGCACAGAGGTCAGTGCCCCCTCCCCACATCCCCTTCCCCCAGTGGCCAGGTAAGGTGAAATCCAACCTCAAAAGGCACCACTGCATCCTGTGCACTGAGTTGCACCTACGTCCTTGAGCCCTCCAACTTACCTACCCAGCTGTTGGTTACTTCTGGAAGACTTCCTGGACCAAGCCTGAAGCCATGATCCAAATCTGCAACCTCCATAGGATTTCATTGGGCTCTCTACCACTCTTAAGCACCCTGCACCCAGCGCCCCTGCACCACTGGTGGTGTGAACTTGCTGCCAACCTGGGACCCCCCTTTGCCCTGACCGTAACCCTAGGAGCATGGCTCCCAAAACCGAGTGGCCTGCCCGTAAGTAGCCCCCAACTGAAATGCCCCCTAACCTCATTGGCTAACATTGGGCCTCTAATACAAAAAGGGTATCCTCTTAACAAAATTGGAATGGTCAGAGGAAGAGGAAATGTTTAATTCGTACTTCCACCGCACTTAGGTAGGAAGAGAAAAAATAACTTTTTTTCTCCAGTATTAGGGGTGTCTTTCATAGATTCACATGCTTGAATATTCCCCGTCGTCAAAGTGGGAGTCCCACGGTAAATAAAATAGCAATAATGCTAAATATATATAATGTATATAATATATAAGTACATATAATACATGATAAAGAATAGGAAACATAATAGAAACCTCAAAAATCTATTCCTACATAGGAAAGCATGGTAAGAGAAAAAACTACTTTTAACACATTAGTGTCATTATGTTAGTCCAAATTACAGCCAACCAGGCGTCAGCACCCTCTAGAACCTTCTCCTCAGAAGCTCAAGCCCTCAGATTTTCTACCGCACGTCGTGTGAAGGGAGTCTCCCTGAGCTCTGCTCAGTTTTTCACCTCTACTCATCTATTTCCAGTGTATTTCACAACATGTCAAGTAAGAAGTCTTTATTTCGACCTTGCTCTTCTTGTGGGAAGCTGCACCTTTTTGAAAAGGACCCCCACCAGAAGTGTATATACTGTTTATACCCTGATCATGAGGCTAGCAGCTGCAAGTTCTGTAGAACTTTTTCTACAAAGACTCTGAAGGACAGGGACGGCCGCCTTCTCCTTTGGCTTCAACGTCTAAAAGACAAGAATTCAGCCCTGTCAGACGCAGAAAGTTTTCATTCTGGACTTTCTTCAGCAGCATTCAAGCGTGGTAGTTTACAGGATGTTCCATCTCCTTTCCTCAAGAAGATGAAGTTGGCTTTGCCTCTAGCTTCTGTGACGTCTTCAGCCACCCCTACCACCTTTACGCCCACGAGACCTGGCTCTCAGACGTCTTCTGCTGCCTCTCGAGGTGTTTCCACGACTCTCAAAGTTCCGCCGTCGACGGGATCGTCGACGAGCGCTCCGACAACGAGAACGGCATTTGCTACATCCTCGATGACGACGCTGACTACTACCTCAGCTTTTTCTTCGTCGACGACGGTCTCGTCGACAGCATCCACATCGATGAGGGTTGCCTTGCCATCCAAGCCAGTTCCATCGACGATTCCTCGTCAACGAAAGTCTCCAAGAAGTCGTCGTCGTCGACGGCGACTCCGTCGACAAAGATACCGACGACCAAAGACTCGTCGACAAAGACATCGTCGACCAAGGCCTCGTGGGCAAAGACTCAGTCTACGGATGCTACACTGGTGTCGACGACCATTCCGTCGACTATTGCTTCGTCGACGGCCTCGTCTACAGCTGATCGATCGTCGACAGTGGCCCCGACGACGATTCCGTCGACGGCCATACCGTCGACGATGATTTGTCCAAAACTATCTTCGTCGACGAGCAAGCCAGTATCGTCGGCGTTATCGACGACGGCACCATTGACAGCAGCACCTCTTTCCTTTGCCTCGTTGCCGTTAGTGCCTTTGAAGACTTCAGAATTTTCTCATCGTCGTGACAAGGTTCCGTGTCACCAGCTCTCTGATCCAGAGCTGCAACCACCTTCTCCAATGTTTGCCACTACATCTGAGCCTGACACTGACTAAGAACAAGAAGGGGATACCTTTGGAGCAGCACAAAGTCCATCTGACTTAATAATTAAGTGTCAGGACTCGGATTCTGGCGAAGGTGATGGTGATCAACAGTCCCAATCTGAGGAACAGCTGGTCCAAGTCCCTATGGCTACCATTACTTTAACTCTGATCTCCAATCTCCAACATATGCTGGATGATTATAACTGCCGTTTCCCAGCTACGCCACAGAGTACACCGGCACCATCTCCGGCTACCGTGGCACTGCCTCCACCTTCTCCGCTGCCTGTGTTACCACCTACAACTTCGTCTCAGGTTCAGACGTCTATTAGAATCCATCTTTTAATGGATAAAGCAGCTCTGCGCTTTAAATTACCAAGATCACAACGTGAGGAGGACTGTTTCCTTTATGATTTTAAAGACAAACCTTATTAACAAACCCACACGATTCCGATCATCTATTTTGTTTGGAAGGAAGGAATTAAGCTCATGACTGCTCCAAACTCCTTACCTGCACAAATACCGTGCCTTGAGAAAAAGTACAAGGCCCCGATTGGGTCTCCGGCTTGCCTGCTTTCTCACCCCAAACCGGACTCGGTAGTGACTCAGGCCGCACAGCGTCGAGCCCGGAACCAAGCGGCTCCTAACACAGCTCCTCCAGATAGAGAGGGTCGATGTCTGAATGCTATTGGCTGCAAGTTCTCAACGATGGCTTCCACATCTGTCCGGGCAGCCAATGCCTTAGCCATCTTGGGACGCTATGACAGACAAATGTGGTCAGACATTTCAGATCTCATAGAACTCATACCTAATGCTTCCAAGGCTGACGCTCTACAGATCCTTCGAGATGGACAGAGAACGTCAGAAGAAATGATCGACTGTGCAGTCGATGTGGCTAACACAGGATTCCGTCTGCTTGCAAGTGCGGTTGCAGTCCGACGACAAGGTTGGCTAAAGTCCACATCCTTCCGGCAGGAAGTCCAATCCAGAATACTGGACATGCCCTATGATGGGGAATCACTATTCGGATCTCATATTGATGAGGCCCCGGAGCCCATTAAGAAAGACACCGATACGGCAAAGTCTTTGGGCACGTTACAATTTCGGAAGCAGTCCTTTCGAGGTGTGCGCGGACACAGCACTTCTTCAAACGTTCGAGGTGGGCAGCAATACCGCTCATACAATCAGAGCGGCCAACGTTACACGCCCAATCCGCAATCTCGCCAGCAGTCCTCTAGGCCTTACAGAGGAAAGACCTCTTACCGGGGATCCAACTCTAAACGCCAATGAATTTTCCCATCAAAATGTTGGAGGTCGAATCTCTGTTTTATTCTCAGTGGTCCTCGATCACCTCGTACCGCTGGGTTTTGGACATTGTACGACGGGGTCATACCCTAGAGTTTGTAGAGATTCCTCCGTGTACACCACCTCGTGGCCCGCCTCCTCCACTCCTCGAGGAGCTTTTCCATCAGGTTCCTCTTCTTGTGTTAGAAGGTGCAGTCAAAGTGGTCCCGAAACATCAAAGAGGAGAGGGGTTTTACTCTCGATTCTTCCTCATACTCAAGAAGACCGGAGATTGGCGACCCATTCTGGATTTGAGGGCTCTCAACCAGTTCCTAAAGTCCCAACCGTTCCGCATGCTGACGTTACAGGAAATCCTTCGTCTTCTATCCAGCGAGGATTACATGACCACCATAGACCTTCAAGACGCATACTTTCATGTCCCTATTATCCAACAACATCGCCAGTACCTGCGTTTCAAGGTGGGACCAATGCACTTTCAGTTCAAAGTTCTGCCCTTCGGGCTGTGATCAGCTCCTCGTGTGTTCAAGAAGGTACTGGCCCCTGTGGTGGCTCACCTGCGTCTCCAAAGAGTTCAAATCTTTCCATATTTGGACGATTGCCTTATAAAGTCTCAATCCCACCATCAGCTACATCAGGACACTCGCCTTAGCCAGCAGGTGTTTCAGTCCCTGGGGTTGACCATCAACGTCGAAAAGTCACAGTTTGCACCTCTGCAGACCAGATCCTTCTTGGGAGAGATCCTAGATACGAAGCTCTCAAAAGCGTTCGTCTCCAACGAGCGACGTCACAAAATCCTTTGTCTGGTCTCCCTCATTCGAAGAAAACAGTCAGTTTCTGTTCGAACGTTAAAGTCATTCTTGGGAATGGCTTAATCTTGCATCGCACTGATCCCAAATTGCAGGTTGCGCGCCCGTCACATTCAGGAAGAACTGGACTCACAGTGGCGTCAGGTCTCCGGGTCCTTCAACAACCTTGTCGCAGTAACAACCCGCATTAAGTCATTCCTCCCAGTAGTTCACGGGGAGTCAGTGCTGATCCAAACGGACAATACCACCAGTATGCACTACGTGAACAAACAGGGTGGAACTAAGTCTCCTCATCTGTCTCACTTGGCCCAGTCGATCTGGGATTGGGCTCTCCGCCACCAGATCACATTGGCAGCCGTCCACCTTCCGGGCGTGTCCAACATTTTGGCGGACTTTCTGAGCAGGCCCACTTCCTCAACGCACGAATGGGAACTGCACCAGCCGACTCTAGATCTTGTCTTTCACCAGTGGGGTCACCCAGATCTAGACCTCTTTGCAACACCGGAGAATCGGAAATGCCCATCTTATGCAAGTTGGCATTCCCACCCCGGGTCGTGCGGGAATGCCCTTTTGATAGACTGGTGCGATCTATTTGCTTACGCTTTTCTGCCGATTCCATTAATACCGCGGGTGCTGTGGAAGATGCGGAGACAGCCTTGCCACATCCTGTTGATCACACCTCGTTGGCCCAGGCAGGCATGGTTTTCAGAACTGCTTCTGTTGTCCCAATGCGAGCCCATTCCTCTGCGCCCTCGTCCAGACCTACTATCAATGGACAGAGGCCTAGTGTGCCATCCGGACCCCTCCACGCTACTATTGTGGGCATGGAACCTGAGTACCTTGAATTCGCAGATTTGAACTTATCTCAGGAATGCAGAGACATCCTGGCTCAAGCTAGGGCTCCGTCTACCATCAAGACTTATAAACTCAAGTGGAAGAGATTCTGCCATTGGTGTGTTTCAGCCAATGTCCATCCCATCCATTCCATGCCAGAGCAGCTTCTTCCATTCTTCTTCAGCCTTGCTCAGTCAGGACTCTCTCATTCTACCCTGAGAGTTTTCTTAGCTGCTATATCTCGCTTCAGACACGATGGCTCTTCTTCCCTCTGCTCGTCCAGAATCATACGACAATTCTTCAAAGGACTTTTTCGCAAGTTCCCACCTGTTCGGCGCCCTCCTCCATCTTGGCACCTCAATGTTGTACTATCCCAACTTAGGAAGTCACCATTTGAACCTATCCATAAAACGGATATCAAATTCCTCACCTGGAAGGTGGCGCTTCTTTTGGCTTTGCCCTCATCTCGTCGCGTGAGCGACCTGCACGCTTTCACTATCAAGCCTCCTTACCTTCAGTTCAGGCCTAACGGAGCGGCGCTCCGCACCAACCCCTCTTTCCTACCTAAAGTACCGACAGACTTTCATTTGAATGAGCCTGTGTTCCTGAGAACTTTATTTCCGGACCCAAAGTCTCCGGCGGAGCAGCGCTTGAATTCTTTGGACATCAAACGATGCCTTAAATTTTACATTGCCAGAACTGCCCCCTTCCGCAAGTCCGACCAGCTGTTCATCGCCTACGGACGTTTGCGTAAGGGACATGCTCGATGGCTTTCCTCAGCCATTGCCTTCTGCCACCAACAAGCTGGTAAACCATTGCAGTCTTCAGTGAGGGCTCATTCTACGAGGGCGATGTCTTCATCCACCGCCTTGTTTGCTGGTGTGCCTCTTCATCAGATTTGCCGTGCAGCGACATGGTCCATCAGGCACACTTTCACCAAGCATTACTGTTTGGATGCCATCAATGAAGCGGATACCGCAGTGGGACAGGCAGTGCTTCGCCATCTGTTTCATTAAGGTGAGCCTCTGTTCCCCCCTCCCTGATGTTTTACTGTGATTGCTATGATGTGTAACATGACTGTATTATCCTAGTACTGTCTTGGTTTTCTTCCATATATTTACCTAGCAATCTCAGTTGTCGGAGGTTACTGCTTTCTATTCTATTCAAGCATGTGAATCTATGAAAGACACCCCTATTACGGGAGAAGAACAATTGTTACTTACCTGTAAACAGGTGGTTCTCCAGTATTGGTGTCTTTCATAGATTCACATGTGACCCACCCTCCTCCCCTCAGAGGCTCTCTTCTCCTCATGCGCTCTTTGTTACTTGTGCTACGAAAATCTGAGGGCTTGAGCTTCTGAGGAGAAGGTTCTAGAGGGTGCTGACGCCTGATTGGCTGTAATTTGGACTAACATAATGACACTAATGTGCTACAAGTAGTTTTTTCTCTAACCATTCTTTCCTATGTAAGAATAGTTTTTTGAATTTTCTATTATGTTTCCTATTCTTTATCATGTATTATATGTAGTTATATATTATATACATTATATATATTTAGCATGATTGCTATTTTATTTACCGTGGGACTCCCACTTCGTCGACTGGGAATATTCAAGCATGTGTATCTCTGAAAGAAACCAATACTGGAGAACCACCTGTTTACAGGTAAGTAACAATTGTTCTTTTTATTTATAACCCTCACCCACTCCAGTAGTGGCAAGCTTCGTCATCAGGTTCACCCTGACCCCTAAAGGTCAGGGTGGGCTCGACCATATTCCAGGGAGCACTTAGTAGACAATTTGTTTTAAATGTTAGTGGCTTTTTTACATTGCGATAAAAATACCTAACTCACCCAAGGTATCCCTTTATTAGCAAGGTGAGGTTGGGATAATAAAAGAATTCTATTTTCAAAGGGGCAGTGCAAATGTTGTTGTCCTATGATCCTAACGTGAAAGTGCCAACATGTTCCTGCCCTAGTCCGTTGACCCTTGTGGGTCTGGGGTATTTGTCAAGGCGATACCAGAAAAGAGATCCCCCAGCAACATCACGTTGCAATTTTTACAGTTGTGAGCGTAAATTGCAGAAGAAATGCTTCAGCGTATAACAAACAGAAAAAGGAAAGTTAAAAAACTGTACTTGCCGTTATTTGGGGAATTGCCCTGTGAACAAAAGTACAAATAAGACCATAACTGAAAAGAACTTTTTAAAGGCTTCGCTGGTGTCATGGGATTTAATCATTTCATTGTTTAATCACAATATATTTGTCTGTATTTTGTAGATCCATCTTTATTCCTTCTCTAAGAGTCTTCTGCTGGTGTTGTGGCCTAGTGTCAGTTTTTCAATTATGGACCAGTGTAGGTCGTTATCAGAGTGGTTGTTTTCAAGAAAATGTGCAGTTACTTTGGTTGACTATTTCTTACAAAGTATTGTACTCCTATGCTCACATATACGTGTTTTTATTTTACAGGTTGTCATGCTGATGTAGTGTATGTGATTATATACACCATATTACTGTTGTACAATTGGTGTGTGATCGTTTTTCCCATGCTGTTCCCAAGCCTAAGTCGAGGGTACGTGTGTGAGTAGTGAGCGCACAGGATGTACAATTACCCCAAGGGAAATGGCCTTTCACTTGAGGTAAACTCCATAGTTTTGGTGGGGTTTCTTCGTGCTGCGATTTACTATGAACTAGTCTGTTGCTTAGGCTTCCATTTCTGTTAAAGGAGAACATAGGTTTGGAAAGTTGTAATTTGCTTGAGGAGAGAATACACCAATGTCTATTTACAATCTATTTGATCTTATCTGATATTGAGTTGTAAGTACTCACAAAGACACATGAGTCTGTCGCTTTTGGGTTCTTTTCGAGCAGCGATTCTCTTGGGATGATTCAGGCACTTTTTTGGGGGTTTTGTGATGACGCGCTATGGATAAGCTTTTTCTCTCAGGTTGTTGGAAAGGGACTCCGCTTCCTTTTTGTAGTCATGTAGTTCAGTTGCTCTGGATTCTCAGAAACTGACCTATAGGTAGATTCTTGTAGTCCTCTGGGATGCGCAGTATTGAAGTGCAGGAGGCTATTACGGTCTGTCGATTTTCTGTATAGATTCGTCGTGAGTTTCCCATTATTGGAAATGATGGTAATATCCTGAAAGGATATGTTGTTCCTGTTTGTGGTGAGAGTGAACGTGAGGAACCTTCCATCAACCAGCTGAGAAAATTTGTGATGATTGTGTCTGTACCATGCCATATCACAAAATTATCAATATATCTTCGCCACAAGCGGATCTTATTCTCATAGAGGTTGTTGTTTCAGATATTGTAATCTTTGAACCAACTGACATACAAACACGCTAGACTGGGGGCAAATGTACTGCTCATCGATGTTCCGTGGCACTATAGGGATGTCAGCTCCTCAAACTTGAAGACATTTTCAGTGAGGGCTAATTTTGCTAGTTGCATAATCCAGTGCACCTGGGCCGCCCAGTCTTGTGTCTGTAGGAGATTGCTTATTACTCAGAGAGTTTACTCTTGTGGGATGCTGGTGTAGAGTGCTTCAACGTCTAGAAATAGCATGGTTTATGTTGTAGTCTGTCTTGCAGGATGTTTAGGAGGTGTGTTTTTTTCTTGCACCTAGAATCTCCTATTCTTCACCAGAGGACGGAGAAGCCAATTAGTGAATTGAGATGATGGTGCCTACCGAGGATACAATGGGTTTGCCATCAGGCCTCTGCACCTGGCTGCCTTAGTGCCGCTGATGGTGCGATATGAGTGGCTAACTGGACGTTGGAAAACCTTGGTCCTAAACCCCAAAAGCCATACTTGCAGCTTGTTTACTTGCCTTTAAACCGTTAACACTCTTTTTCCCATAGGAACCAATATTACGTGTTTTTGTTCCGAAAATGTTGTGTTGAGCTGTTTTCTATGAAAGAAAGGTAACTGTGCTTCAAACCAGAGTGTTCGTTAATATTCCAGATGGCTCTGAGGGTTCAGATATGCTGGCATTTCTTGATAACTGGCTGAGAGACGAGATGTCGCCTGACTCTCTCTCAAAATTCTTTGCTTTCGAGATGGCGCATTGAGTCACGGGGTGGGCCCCGTAGCCTGGAAGGCCTTCCTGGCCAGTGGTGGCCAGGCTTCCACACTACAGGGACTGGGATTCAATTCTGCAGCAAGCAAGGACCCATGGCCCCTACGCCTTAAATAACGGAAAAATGTTGTTGTTCCCAGACTTCACGGCCAAGGTGCAGGCACAGCGAGAATCCTGCATAGAGGCCAAGAGAGAGCTATCGGAGACCGGTTTGCAGTACTCTATCATCTTTCCTGTGAAGCTCAGAGTTATCCTTGAAGGAGCCAGGCACTTCTGCAACTCCCCGTAGGAGACATGGTCCTGGCTAGAGGCATATGAAAAGGTGGCTCCATTGCCAAACCCCCAGTCTGGTCCACGGGGTACAAAGCGAGCAGCCAAGATCCGACGGCACCAAACAAAGAAAACTATTCCACTGTGGAATCCTACAACCTCGCAAACGCAACAGGATAGGCAAGCAGCTCTGCAGGCAGGAGCACAGAACCACAAAAAACTGACAGATTGGAGGACACATCCTCAGAACTGAGAGGCCCAACATCGGATTCGGAAGATGCCACAGGAAATGACCACAGCATGCCAAAAGTAACTCCGCGCTCAGCGGATGACATTATATGAAGGCACAGAAAATTAGTGTGCTTTTAAAAGGGTCTGAGAACTAGAGAAGAGGACATGGTGATAACCTGGGAGGTGTACGGATCAGCCTTCTCAACTTTCTCCCAAGCCGGGACGAAACCAAGGCCTCTGACCCATCTGGACCTCCCACCAACAACTCACTAGAGCAGAGTGATCTGCCGGACAAACTGAAGGCGGTGTTATAACCATAATGTTGTTTGTATTCAGGTTTGGGCAGTCGCTGTTGCCAGACCACTCATGTGATGAAGAGTTACTACATTGGGTTTGTTTTTTGCTACTCTGGGGTCCATTACATATAATACTGTCCGGGGCTTGGGGACTGGTCAGGGAGGGGTTGGGGAGGAGGGAGCAGAGGAAGATTACAGCACTCCCAGTTACGGCTACTAAGCGGGCTGACATAGAAGAGGTCAAACTATTATCTTGGAATATTCGGGGCATGGGCTCCCCAGCTAAATGCTAAACATTTTTAATTTCATATACCGTAGAGGTGTGCAGATAGTGATGCTACAAGAGACACACCTGACAGCCGAGGAAGCCCTCAGGCTCCGCTATAGGTGGTTGGGACAATTGTTTGCGACCACTTATTCAGCATATGCAAGGTGGATCCTTCTGAGGATTAGCCCATGCACTCCCTTTCTCGCAACACATTAAATCATTGATCCATAGGGGCTCTATGTTATAGTGAAGGGTAGAGTGAAGGGAAGGGAAGTGACCTTGGGGAGTATTAATGTCCCGAACCAAGACCAGACCCACTTTTTGCAACAACTTTCCAAACCCTTATCGTAAGTGACAGCAGGGGACTTGATCCTGGGTGGGGATTATAACTGTGTGGCTGACTTGGACATGGACAGATCTATCCCCCCACTGTGTGGTACAACAGCAGTTGTTACGATCAAAAGGTCTCCGTGACTGGGTGGGAACTCCTAGATGTGTGGAGACTGAAATACAGGCAACAGCTGGAATACTCCTTTTACTCCCCATTATATGGTCCACACACCAGACTAGACATGTTTCTATGCTCAAAGCAGCTTTCACAAGCAATAAAAGGGGCAGAATACCTGGGGCCATCTCAGACCACAGTCCGTTACTACTGAGTTTCTCCACAACTCCTGAGAGAGCTTCAATCCCGGGATAGAGACTAGAACCCAACCTACTGGAGGATGAATGCTTTAGATGGCAGTTGTCCACCTCCATTTCAACTTACTTTGAAATAAACCAGGCCACTGCAAGCACCTCCAGGTGGAATGGGATGCCTTCAGGGTGGTAGTAAGAGGTCAATGTATGGGACAGACAGTGGGAGCACGTCCAGAGAGCTCCAGGCGCTGGTATCTCAAATCCCTGCATTAGATAAGGGGCTTAGAGTGGATGACGAGACCCGGGGACAGTTGTCGGACATCAGGAGTAAATACAACAAAACTTGGGAATGCCTAAGGATTTTGGACATTCAAACATATCCGGGAAGACAGCACGCGGAAGGGAGGAAAGCAGAGTAGCTACTAGCATGGTTGACTCTGCCAGAGGGAAGGGGCTTCCCGATCCCCAGTATTTGGACAGCAGACGGGCAAACTGCATATTTGCCTATACTTATTAATGATTCTTTTAGAGGGTATTATGAAACTCTGTATGGGAAGCAAAGGGAGGTGTCTGAGGAATTGTTGGTGACTTATTTAGAGGGCTTGGGGATACAAGGAATGGACCACGACACAAGGAAGTATTTGGAAGCTGTGATCTCTGCACAGGAAATAGGCCTGGCAATCAAAGGTATGGCCAGAGGGAAGACCCTTGGGCTGTATGGAGTCCCGTTTGAGTTTTTTATTACACGTATGCAACAATTTTGATCCCCCAACTTGAAAAACTGTATGCTGCCTCACTGCAGGGTGGCCAATTGTCGACTTCCACTCGAGATGCATTAGTGGTCCCACTACCTAAAACTAAGTTAGACTTAGCGGGCGCAGCAGATTATTGCCCTTTATCTATGCTGAATTTAGACTTCAACCTGCTTAGCAAGGTTTTGTCCAGTAGACTACTCCCGCATATGACCCACTTGGTCCATGAGGATGAGAATGGGTTCATTCCGACTCGGGCACTTTGGGGAACCTGAGAAGGCTATATCATGTCCTATTTAAGCTCTTTCAGCCTACCCAGACGCAGTGGTTATGGCAGTCAAACTGGAAAAGGCATTTTATTCCCCACATTGGAACTTCTTGCTGCAAGTAATGAAGAGCATGAAATTAGGAGATGGACCCCTCGGAAGGGTTGTGAGGGCGAGGCAGGGGTACCCACTATTGCCCCTGCTTTTCCTTCTAGTGAATAAACTACTTGCGGAACGCTTCAGACAAGAAAGGCTGAGACACAAACTACTTCTAGATGGGAAGACTCATATAATCTCATTATATGCGGATGACATTATTATTTATTAGGAACGGCGCCCGGGGCATTTCACAAGCCATTAACCTCTGGAGGAATTTGCTGGGCTGTCCAGGCTTCAGGTCAATGCTCAAAAGATCCAAATATTCCCAGTGAAGTCACACTGGCCAGGCCTGGGGACATCCCGGTTGGGCCTTCTTGGACCCTGAGCTCCCTTTGATACCTAGGTATACAGGTATTTCATAAGCAGGTGAACCTCTTGGAGGGTAACATTGGTAGGGTGGTCCGCACACTAAAGACAAATGTGTCATTCTGGCGCTCCCTCTAATTTACGGTGATGGCCAGGATGACGCTCTCCAAGATAGTTATCCTCCCGAGGTTGTTGAGGGACGGTGTTTTACTGTTGTTATATTACCTCGACACACTACATGGACATACTGCTCATTGATCTGGTTTGGAATGGCGGGCGAAATAGGGTATCCCTGACAGTCTTGCGACGACCTACGACAGCAAGGGGCCTGGGAGCACTCGATTTTGAAGCATACTACTTGCTGGCACCGCTCTAGTGACTGACCCAATGGTTGGATTGGAAAAGCTTAGAGGCACTTGGATCACAGAGACCTTTCCCCTATGAGCATCTCCTTACTATGATGTTAAACCCTCAGCATTCAATAAAAACAGCATGAATTTTGCTACAAGTGGCCTTCAAATGTTGGTGCAGATGTACTAGACTTGCAGGAGGGACTCCCTAATATGCGCCAGACTTACCACTGATAGGGTTACCATGGGTGGGAGACTGCTCCCTCTTTACTCAGGGCCAACTGAGGGATTGGACAGAAGCAGAAGTGACAACCGTTCGGGATTGCTACCAAGATGGGGAATTGTTCCCCTCGATGGAATACCAGGTCTCATCATCTGGGCAGTTCCTAAATTGCCATATCATGCGGGGAACTTTTACCTCATTGGGGGGGGGGAGAGACTCTCATGAACCAAACACACATGCAGCCCTACAAGCAATAGTGACGCAATAGTCCGTGGGGCATCTGGTAAAATTGCTGTATGCCGCAATAATTACCGTGATGGAACAGCCCTTGGCCCACTTACAGGAAAACTGGGAAGCCCTGGTGGGTAGGAGCCTGACAGAGGTGGATTGGAAGAAAGCTCTGCAGAGCCTGAAGAAAACCTCCAATCTACACCATTTATCATACTACATATTACCTACCTCACACCGCATAGGCTTAATGTCATGTACGGAGTGGATAATCAGCAGTGCCCGAGGTGCAAGGCGTTAGACGTCAACTTTGCACACATGATTTGGGAATGCCAAGTTGTGCAAGACTACTAGCAGAAAATTGAGACCCTAAACGAGATTTGGCACCAGCCTTGATGTGCAGAGCAGAGGTTTGTCTGCTATGTGTGTACCAGAGTCCGAAAGCTAAAAAGGTGGGGCATAGGTTTGATGTCTTTGCTCTCATCTTGGCCAAGTGAGTGCTTTTGCCTGAAAAGTTAGGGACATGACTTCAGGGCCCTGAATGGACCCATTTCAAAGTCCATTGCTTCTATCCTTACAAAACATAAGCAGTATGGTAAAAAGACCATATCCCTGGACGCAGAGCAGCACACATTTTGTTTTCCAATCCACACATTGCAGTACCTCCAGGATTGGTGCACTAGTTCCAAGTCCAGGGAAAACAAAGACAAGAAAACAAAAATAGCGCTTCACTGGCAAACTCTGTAAAAGTGGCGCTAATGTGTTTCAGTGTGAAACAAATCAGTTTGGGCAGTTTGCTACCACTCTGTCTTACTTTATTTAGTTATTTTTCATGTTTTTAGCCTTTTATTCCCAATGCTGCACTTTGGAATTAAAATGTCAGAAAAATACAACATTTCTAGCAAAAACGTTTCTTTTTTGGATCCATTTCACTGTGAAGCAAATAAAAGAAAGGAGAGGAAAGAGTGAGAACCCCGTCTTGAAGTCATGGTTTTCATGGGCGTCCGCAGGGGGGCAAAGAGGGGTGCTCCAGGGGGGGCAAGCGCCCCTTCTTGCCCCCCCCCCCCCATGCGGACGCCCATGCTTAAGCATGGGCCAGAGCTGAAGAAAGGGCTTTGGCACGTGAAAATAAAACAAGTAGAATGCGCAGGCCACTGGCAGAAACCTGGGCAGAGGTAATGCGAGAGGGGTAGGCCTGAAAATCGGGAAAAAACGAGAACAAACTGAGACCCCCACCCCACGATCGACAGAGGTGCTCATCCCCCTCCCACCCTTTTGAGATAAAAGATTTGAGACCTGAATTCATAGGAAAGGGAAAATAGTCACATACCACATGTAGTGGGATTAGACGCCCTGGGACACCCTTGACTCCAGGAGGAAGCTGTTGTTAATGGTTTTCTATGTTCATTTATAATTTTTTTTAAAGTGAAACAGATTATACTGTAAAGAATGATAAGACATTAGCAAATCTGGTGTACTCCTCAAATAGTTTGATTATAAACTAGGCACAGAGTTTTAAATCTTAGTTTACAGGCTTCAAGAGATAGAGCAGTACATTAATCTGCAAAGTATTGCAGAGCAAACGAGCGTCTAGATCAGAGTTTGACTTCCTAAAAATGATACACCTTGAAAAGCAGGAACATCCACAAAAACCATGAGAAGAAAGTAAACGTAATATCCATTCCCAGCCTCGCAGTACCGATCCGATGGGAGCGGGAGGCCTCCACGGCTTGGCCTGGCTCCAGTCAGCCCCAGCCTATGAGACGCTAGCCCCCGCACACTGCACGGTGGCTCCTCCCGCCTCCCCCTGCAGACGTGGGCTCTTTGATTTGCCTCCTGGTTGTGAAGCCGAATATTTACTTGTCAGTTCAAGGGCAGGACGGTCGCGGTGCAGGCGGTGGCCTGCGAGCGGAAGTCTCTCGCTGACAGCCCGCCACTGCCAGGTCCCGGGACACTCTCCCTGCACATGCTGCCTGGCCCCCTCCCTTGCTCCTCTTTCCACCAGGCCCACTGCTTACATTCAAATCTGCCAGCAAGAAGACAGATGGACCCACCCCGCTAGGAAAGGGGTCCCTCGTCAAATACTCGCCTCTTGTGTTTGTTTATTGTCTTGCGTGGTTACTTTATTGGCTGGAGATTAAAAAAAAGCTCTGTTCAAGCTGCTGTTGGGACCGAGGGCTCTGGAGTAAGAATGTAAACAAGTATGTAGAGTTCTCTCTTTTTCTGCCGTCCCACTTGGACAGCCTCGGCCTGCTTTTCTTCTGTAGTAAAAGGTTTATTATCTTTATGGGGCCATGTGTTTGGCCCCATAAAGAAACCTTTTACGCCAGAAGGAAGGCAGGCCGGGCCGTCCAAGTGGGAAGGCAGAAAAAGAGAACTATACGTCACAAAGGGTTCTTTCCCAATGGCTGGCCCCCATTTAGCATAAATGGTGACGCCGGCCAATGGGAAAGAGGGGCGGGGTTTAAAGCCCGCTAGAGAAAGCTCCTCTAAATCATAAAATTATAAAATCTCTCTAGCGAGACTGCGCATGTGCGCAGCCTACGCTAGTGAGACCTAAAAATCCGTGCCACTGGCGCAACCTAACGCACTCTGCTACTTGCGGAACTCCACGTAGGGCGATGGCGTTTTCTGGTCACTTCACAAAGATCCATGTAGTGGAACTCCTCCCAGGCCTACCTTTCATAGCTCTAGTCTTAGGGTTTTTTGCAGGAAATAGATAATGCTTTATTTTGAGGAAATGTTTGTTTACTTCGCTGAGTTGCTGTCTTTGGTTTAGCTGTGTAAATGTGTCTTTAGAAGAAAAAAAAGCTTAACCACTGAAATTATTTGAACCTGTTTTCATTATTTACATTCAAGTTCTGATGTTATAATGTTCTTTGTATCTGTTTGCTTAGGAGAGAAACCATTTATCTGTGAAATCTGCGGGAAGAGCTTCACAAGCCGACCGAACATGAAAAGACATCGTCGAACTCATACTGGGGAAAAGCCGTATCCATGCGATGTATGTGGGCAGCGATTCCGCTTTTCCAACATGTTAAAAGCGCACAAAGAAAAGTGCTTCCGGGTCACTAGTCCAGTTAACTCGATGCCAGTTCTTCAGATTCCTCTCAGCACTACAGCTCTACCCACGACTCTTCCTCCTGTCATGAACACTCCGGCTCCAGAAATCGACATGGACTCAATGAACGCTCTACCGCCGCGGACCATGGCTCACCCTTTTTCACACCTCTACCTGAATCCCCATCACACTCACCACCTGCCCGTTTCGTCTGTTCCTCATCTCCCGCCTCCCCCTGCTCTGTTCAAGAGCGAGCCTTTGAACCACAGAGACCCAAACGAAGACAGCTTTCTCCGACACCTGGCAGAGAAAAACAATTCAGTTCAGCACCATTAACACTCGCTCCTCGCCAAGTCTGACCTTTTCAGATTTGCCCAGTCGAAATGGGGTGACCCTCCGCCCTCCTACAGCCTTTATAGGGAGTGATGTGGGAAGGCGAGGCCGGGATTGTGCAAGGCCTCAGTAGTGTCTCTGCTGGTGGCACCCAAAGGCACAGCGGATGAGCATAAGGCTGCGAATGACAGCTCTCTGGCAGAGGTCTTTGGTTATGCCCAGAGAATCCGCAAAGCTAATCCCGAGCCTGTTTGTGTTTCTGGTTACTTTTTTATAAATGTAAAATACTGACACTTGAGTTTTATAATTTCATATCAGCTGATGAGATATGCTTGCTTTTATACCCTGCACTTCCCCTTGAGGAGGGGGACAAACTGTTTTCCTTATACGTTATCAGAGGCTGTACAACCGATCCAGAGCATTAAATGAATCACTGTGTATCTGGGGGGAGGGGGGGAGCCTTCGTCCATGGTGTCTAGCTAAGGAAGGCATGAGCCACCATCACAGTGGGTCAAGCATTATCGAGATAAAAGCTGTGTTCTTGTGTAACTGTTCGATGCTCTTTCTTTTTTACTACGGAACTTCTTTTAGAGTTGTGTTGTATAGATTTATTTAGCGGTCTGTTTCTAAATGAAATTTATTTCAAAATCGGTGTCCTTTTCCCGTAGCTCGACTGGTGTACCATAGATAATTTTTTATAATCAACAAAATGTGATTCATAGGATGCTGTATGCTTATCACGGTGAAGATTTTATTTCCTTTGTACAACTCAGAGGTGTCTTATCGGAGAATGGAGATTCCAGGAGCATGGGGCAAGTCATGTGCAAAGTCTGTGGTGGTTAAAGTTACAGAGCGCCAGTGATGTGGACGGCAGTTTATGTTCAAATGTTGGTGTAGTTGGTACATGGGTCACTGTTACCGACATGTACCACAAGGTTACAAATGGCACCCCATGAGTAAATACGCACGTGGCATATTGGCACAGTCCGCAGAAATATTGGTGCAATCCAAGTGCTGTTTTAAAATCTGGCACGCTGAAACCGAACGACTGTCCTTTGGGCTAAGGTAAAAGCCGTTTTTCTTTGTTGGGCAGTCATGTAGGGAATAACCCACAAAAGAGTGGCATCTATGGCACAAACGCCTAGTATGGGAAAGTTTATGGGATTAAAGGTCAGTTCACTTACAACTGGATCTAGGCTAGGCCTGTCAGACGCAAGGGAGTGGGTAACGAGGCTAGGCCTGTCAGACGCAAGGGAGTGGGTAACGAGGCTAGGCCTGTCAGACTCAAGGGAGTGGGTAACGAGGCTAGGCCTGTCAGACGCAAGGGAGTGGGTAACGAGGCTAGGCCTGTCAGACGCAAGGGAGTGGGTAACGAGGCTAGGCCTGTCAGACTCAAGGGAGTGGGTAACGAGGCTAGGCCTGTCAGACGCAAGGGAGTGGGTAACGAGGCTAGGCCTGTCAGACGCAAGGGAGTGGGTAACGAGGCTAGGCCTGTCAGACGCAAGGGAGTGGGTAACGATGCTAGGCCTGTCAGACGCAAGGGAGTGGGTAAAAAGCAATACTCTTAGTTGATGATCATAGTGGCTGCTAACAATAGTTTCACAGTAGGAGAGCAGTTTCAGTAATGGGGAGATTGGCCTCTGAAACAAGCCCCCAGAATCAGGAGTGATGGTGGCAAGAGCCGTGTGTAACTCGAGTTGCGGGCACAAGCCACAGAGGTAAATGTTTTTTTCTCTACAAATAGGAAGCAGTCTTCATGCACAGGTTTCTTGTCTACTTCAGTTTTAAATTAAATGTCGGTAATTGGGGTTTTGGTCTTCATTTGCAGCTCAGCTCAGGGAGGTTTTATTCCTTTTTCCTCTCTATGCCCTTTCCATGCTTTCCTTCGTTTTTCCATTCAGTTACTGGGGGAAGACCAGTGCTTTCTTCTCAATCTCGGATGTACCTCCTATATTTCCCATTGACTGAACTGTGAATCAGTTCCGTCAGTCCTCTTTCTCCAGAGTGTCTCGCAGCCTGTATTCAACTGCAAGCATTCCCCTTCCCATTTCTTCCTCCGGTTTCTGTCACGAAGCCACCTCTGTGATGAACTCGCATTGGAATAATTAATAATACCCTTCCTTTTTTTGTTCAACTTTCTTCCTTCATTCTCTGGGTTAAGGAACAGCACTTTCTTCAAGGATTCTCTGATTGCACTCATCCAACATCATAGTTTCCAGGCCAAGAAGAGTAACGTCATTGTACTTCTAATATTCTTTGTGCATCATCTACTCCAGAAGGAACATTTAGAGCAATGTTAGTCATTTATTGTTTTAGAGTAGGACTCATAGCTATTGATTTGTGATGCTAATTAAAGTATCAGTGGCACAAAGATCTAAGTCGGTAGACAGCCTTTTATATGTGTAGAAGATGTTTGTGTTTATGTGCAAGAGGATGCGCATCGTTCATGAGCAATATGGTCGCTATAAATAGGGTTTTTCTTATATTGATCTTTGTTATGTTCCTTTATGTGGGAATGTATACATAAGCCTTGATTCATATGTATGGAATAGGGGATGTATTTACTGCACCCAATAAATTGCGAAACCTCGCAGTGGGATAATTACCAGCTATAGTAAGTACTTCCCAATGCATGTTTCCCCATTGGGAACGAAGCATAACATGCAGAATCACGTCTTTCCTGGTTATGGCTTTTTTCTCCTGATAAATGTTGCCAGTTTTTATTGGCTAAATGTCAGGAGAAGATTGTGGTAGTACAATAATTAGCGTACTTCTGGATTTGAAAGATCCCCAACATTAGTAATTGGGAGACGGGGGTGGGAGGAGTGTGTAAAACTGTTATAGAATAAAAAATGCAGCATGCAGTTTTGGTGTTGCATGCTTTCAGGGTGGTATGAATGCACAGAGGTTTGGAAGATGTTACGTTGGTCGTGTGTGTTCATGTTCAAGCGTTTGTGTGAATATGACAGCCGCACCTTTTTAGGCAACCTTTGCGTCAGGCCCCTTGTTTTATGGTCCCATGATAGAGCTGTTCTTGCCAGGTACCTCAATTAAAGAGCAGTGTGGTTGTCTCGAAAACTTGAATAAAGCCATTTATCAAGAGTCAGGGTAGGGTATAAGTGGCGCAATTCTGGATGTGATTGTATCTGTTTTCTTCAGATAAGAATGTTGATTCATGTTTGAAGAATGAGAACTTGGTTTTCCGGGAAGGCTTGGATAGTCGAGTCATGAATGCTCATGGCTATTTCTAATGCTCTATGTTATTGGGAAACTCACAGTTGCAGGTTACGCATAATATTTCACTGGTCTGTCTTTCTACTTGAGCTGTTGGGATATATGATCCCTCTACATATCAGATTTCGTACATTGGATCATGTACAAGGCACAATTTTCTTTTTAGATCCTCCACCAGTAGGCAGTAGTGGCCTCTGAAACATTGTCTTAAACGTTTTTTTAATAATTTTCTACGTAGAGAGAGTTAGACAATCAAATTGGGTTTTCTTTCACTCACCGGCTGTCTGTGGAAAACCATCTTCACTCCCATGGTTAGCTTCAGTTTTCTTTATTTTTTCTACCCTCAGAAAAGTAATAGAAGCATTTAATTACTGGCTTGCAGAGCATAACACTTTTTACATTTTTTTGCTCATGGTTAAAGTGTTTTGTTAATTGTATTTGTACTTTTCCATGAGTTTTCTCTTTACAGATTACTTAGCGGTGTGAACTCTTTCTGCACTATATGAACAAGTCACTTGATGAGTATCTCGTCAGAAGCTCAACTAGTTTTGCATACTTCATAAGCAGTTGTGAAGTTTGGATTCTCATCTTTATGGCTTAAACAGAGAAAGAATAGATGCAAGTCCTTTTTTTCCATAAAGCGGACCAGCTGACACAATTTTGGTGAGGAATCAGTTTAGCTCCCAGAAGTGTTTATCTGATTCAAGGAAACACTGGTGATGGATGCATCGAAGTTTAAAAATAATTCTATTAATCACAAGGAGCCATCGCGTGGGATGTAAACCATAGGCCGAATTTTGAAAGCACTTATTTCTGGACAGGAGTTATTTATAGCTATCTTTAAAAGATTGGATTCACTGAAACTGTCCTAACCGATGTTTAGGTAACCCCAAAAAATACTATTACAGTTGTAACTGTGACACAATGTGGTGGGGGTACAAAGTGGTAAATTTGTAGTCACTTTGAGGTGAAAGAACCAAAGTAAAGACTTCACAATGTTTTCCCTTAAATTGATAGGTGCTTCTAGTAGGACACTGACGTTATTTAAAAAGGAGTCTTTGTCATCTTCCAGGTTGATGGTGAGTGAGAGAAGGAAGTTATCATTATAAAAGCTGCAGACCAAACTGTTTGAGGAGCATCTGTAGAAATATGTGGTTTCAGTGTGTGGGCTCTAATCTTCCAGGTAGTTCTTGTGGTTAATCCATAAGATATCAAGCTACTAAATCCTCATTGTTTGTTTGCAGAGCCCCAACTTAAAGGTTCACTCATATCTTTTTCAAGAATTACTGTCAGTAGGTCCAGCCAAAGGAAGTTCTTGGTCAATCAACTCTTAAAAACATTTTCATGTGAGCTGATAGTGCCACTTCCTCCTCCTTTATGTTTAGAGCAAAAAGAAGGCCCAAACTAAACTGCTTATTAAATATTCCACGGAGAACATGGAACAATGGTTCTCTAATGTCGGTGTCTGAAGAGATTCATCCACAACCTCTCCCCAAGCTGTCGTCTCCATTGCTGCTCCAAAGGATGCAAAACATGGTTCCCAGAAAATGTGGCTTTTTAATCCTGGTAAAGGATATTGTGAAAGCCAATAGGTTCCTGGGTATTAAATAGAAGAAACAGCTGTTTACAATGCAGGTCCGTCTGCCTGATGTTTGAGGTGTATGATTCTGTTCAGTGCAATTCTGTGGAAAAAACGTTGCTCCAAGTTAAGACATTTTTTTAGGACTTTAAGCTGCGAGGGTATGTCAAGAGAATTATGCATTTCATCTAGATGTGTTGTGGCTATTTTCCTGTCTTCATGCTATTTACAAATATGGTATCATCCATAGCGTCAGATCAATTGGCCTTTACTTTAGTGAACACTTAGAAGATCTTTAACTGTTGATAAGGGTCGTCCCCAATCTAGCACTCCTCATTTTTCTCACATGAGGCATGTGTAGCCTTGACCTTGATTAGCAATGCACATTCTCAATTTCTTTTCCACCCACAAAGTATGCTTTGATTTTGTGATCGGGATTTGACTTAAGTTAATATTTTTTGCCACATAGTACAAAATCCTGAAACTTACAGCCAGTATACACTTTGTTAGAGCATGGGCTGATGGTGTTTTCAGCATTTACATGCTATGGAAATTTGTTGTATCACTGCCTAGGTATCTCATCGTTCAATTTAAACTCTTGAGGCGTTTGATATCTACTCACATTGCTGCTTACTATTTCGTAAGTGCTAATGGGAGGAGTAGACGGGCAAAGTATGTTAAATGTTTGTAATTGGCGGTAGAATGATGCAGTTGGTATGGTGGGCACACTCCTAGATGGAGGCCAATAAATGATAGAGTAATTAATGTAATGCCAGTGAGTCGATTTCAGTTGTTCTTTAGAGATTGTTTGTACCTAAATAGCATTCACATTAGTGTGTTCTCATCTTTATGGCTTGATGGCTGGTTGACTGTAAATGCTGAATCTTGATGTGATTTTCCAGTTCTAGGATAACTATAGATGTTTGAGAGCAGCAACTTATTAACTGCCTTAAAAGCTCAACTATTCTATAGATGTATTAACTGAGAAAAATACATTTATTTGAGCTGAGTAATATATTTAGAATGAAAATTTACTCCAAAGCGTACAGAATTACTATTTCTTCATAGTTTCTCCTTCCTAAATGTTACAGAATTGCTTCAACTCCAGCTGTACCATATAAAAGCTCAGTCAGAGTTCCATCTTGTCACTTTGAAAATCTTCTCAAGAGCACGTGTTACTGGACACCATTCTTCATACGTGGTACATCCCCCACTAACCATCTCAGCTACGTTTGCTTTTCTGTTATCGGCACAGCAAAGGAATTCTACTGATGCCCCGCCTTTTTATGTGTTCACCCTATCTTTGATCACACTTCATTATTCTTCCATGTGTGCCCTTAAAGACCAGCTTCAGCAATTTATTCAGCAGAGTGGTTTTACCTAGCAATTGATTGTCACAAGGCCTGTATTGTGTGTACGTTTTTTTCTATCAGTTAGTGTTTGTCCTTTCTACATAGTAAACCAGGTGAGGTTGCTGAACTTGGACCGCTGGCACAGGATTCAACTTTTTGTGACAGGATGTTGCCTGGATAAGAAATCTAGTTTCTGGTGCAGATCCAGGTTCTTTATAACGTACATGTACCATTGCACAGGTGCAGGGCAGTTGATCATATGCTTAGAAGGTAATCCTGTAGGCATATGCTCCAGTGAGTACAACTTGTTGGGGGAGCTCCCAGTCACAAGATAGAATGTCAAGCTGTTCCAGATGCCCTACTGTACCCTGACATGTCATTTTGGCACAGTGGACAGGCATTTCTGCTGGATAACTCCACAAAGCAGGCTAAAAAATTGGATTGATCAAACTCCCTGTACCATATCCTCCAGTATTTTTGTCTGTGCTAACTTTCTTCCATGGGTGTTTGTGTCTGACTCCTCGAGCATCTCAGTACATTTGTAATACTGTTTTTATGTCTAAAAGTGACTGCTAGGTAGCCTGATAAATTCAGCTCATATCCCTGTAACAGAAAATCACACCATTCTTCGACTGATACCAGAGAGGAACTTCAAATTTAGGAGCAGACTGCCATTACTGAGCCTGGAGTTGGGAGTTTGAGCCTCCTCAATACTGTTTAATTCCTCTTGAGGTGCTATGCTCCCGACTTCAAAGAATGTTTTCCCCACCATATTTCACTCCCATTCTCTTCATCAGTTTTATTGTACAGTGTGCAGATCCTTAGACCTGAGCGCTATGACTACTGGGCACTAATTTACCACTGTAGCCAGCTGCACCAGTTTCGCTCATTTAAAAACTTTCAGCACACCTCATGTCTGGTGATGATGAGGCTGGTCAAATAAATTTGGATAACAAGTCCATATTATGGAATTGTTATATATTATGCAAATAGATCATAAGTGGTTGAGACCCCACAACCAGCTATAGTTGATACTCCGTTCCACCACTACGCCAGTGGAAGTAGCCCTCTGTTCAGGTGATACTCCACCTCAGACAAGACAGTTTGAATTATGATGAATATGTTGAACTCCACCCAAATAAATAATTTCTTGTAGTCCTGCAAAAGGCCACAAGCTGTAACTTTGTTTCACCTTCTAAACCTGTAGCTATAGACTATTTTCGAAACTTGGTTTTTTAACATCATCAGAGCCACTTTTGCATATTGAGTGGCCTATAATTGAGCAGCTTTCTTCCACAGGACTTGGCCACATTCTTAGCACGGATTGTTCACAACTTAGTTTGGCAGATGTTACATCCTTAAAGACTGAACCTTTGTCATAATGGTAAATCTCCTAGTACAGTTGTTTGTAGTTAATTATGCACTAGACAAATATAAACGACCGGCAACACAAGGTTGCTTAATCTTAGATAAGGAAGCATAGACAGGGGCACACACTTATAAAAAGAAAGGTACGAAAATGCAGCTGTATTAATAAGTCTTTCAAATTGCAAAATCGGGACAAGATTAAAAAACATGCCACTTTTTCATTTCACTAGAACAACTGAATGAAGAGTTATTTTGTTACAGACTTTAGAAGTTAAATGACCTGTCTTTCAACAGAATATGATTACAGACCTAGTAGATTGTACAGCATAAACAATAGCAATAGTAATGATGCTTGAAACATCTGATCTAAAGAGGACAAAGTCAGACTTTTCCTGTGGCAGAATAAAAATGTTTTCTCTGATGATTGAAGAATCCTTTGAATATTGTAAAGCAGGAGTGGCCACAATAAAATATTTATGCAAAAGGGTAGTATTCATCGTTCTCAGGCTTACACGTGCAGACAAACCTCAAAAGGGCCTCAAAACGGAAGGAGCCTTATTGCAAAACTTAACCAACAAGTACAGCTTACAAGACAATATGCAACGTCTTCAAGGATCACCTTGTTGTGCATGAATAAATGACCATAGGATTAAGAACATCTGTAGAGGTGTATTCAACCACAGTGGGCCTAGACCTGCCACCTTGAAAATAATCTTGAAAGGCTACAACATGAGCCTTCCTCAAGTATCCCATGACAGCTTCCTAGGAGGCTCACAGTCCTTTAGTACATAGGCAAAAACCTTCTTTGCGTTTACAAAACTGTATGCACCTTTGGGGTTTCTACAGCCAGCTATATGTTGAAGATGATTTCCTGATAATTTAATTCATATTCTTCTGGTGAATATTCTTGAATGACCTTCTCTGGAAATGTAGCCTCCCCAGGGCTAGTAAAAGTGCATAACCATATAATTGTCCATGTTATATCTAGACCACAGATATGGAGGTGGTGCTTGTTTAGTCTCTTAGGTCTGACATTCTCTTGAATCCATGCAGTTCCACAGCTTGTCTGCAAATTAGTTGCTTCTAATGGATAGCCAGGTGAAGGCGTTTGTTTCAAAGCAGCTAGCCATCTCAGAATAAGTTAATCACTGTCTTCCCCGATGGCTCCAGGAATCAAATCTCCTTAACCCCTTCCATGCTCATGACGGAACGGTTCCGTCATGAGCGTCGGTTGGCCTGTGCTTATGACGGAACCGTTCCGTCATGGTTCCATTTGTTCTTTAGAACCTTCAGCACCGCAGCGGAATTCGCACAGCGCTGAAGGGGTTAAAGATCAGTACTTTTAGCCATCAACCACTCAGGTACCGCTGTACAAACGCAGAACTAACTTTGCCAGGATGTAAACATGCAAAGACATGGTCAGCCCAAGAGATCGCAAACCAAAGGTGCTATTCTCTGAGCTGGAGTAATTTCTTCCTCTGCTGAAGGAGAGAACTGCCAATATTCTGATGCACAAAGCAACAGCCATACTACATTGAAGCTTGCAGGTAGAGAAATTGTTCTACTCCCTAGGATTAATGGTGAGCCTCCGTGCTTCAGTACAACTGTTTCTCCATAACCTTTCACATAAAAGAGGAAAAAGAATATATATATATGAATACCCCAAGTATATTCTACAGTCCTCTTGTCAAATGGCAGAAGAATAGTTCAGTCCTTCAGTCAGATTTCAACTCACTCTGTTTTTCTCAAATAGGTCTTTTTGTGTCAGTGGACCAATGCTTGTGTCCAAACTTTACATACCTGATAGTAGGATCGGGGTCTTTTTGGATTACTTGGCAACTATACCGGTTGTGTCAATTCCTTATTCTTTTCCATTAACTCCAAGGCTTACCATAGATTTAAGAGTTCCAACAACTGTGAGGTGTTGTTTTTCCACCAACTTCCTCCGGGTACTTTCCTAGGTCCAGATCTGCTTGTTCACTGTAGGGAGTTATTTAGCCTCCGTGTCTACTGTTTCTGAACTTCTGAGTATAGTACAACTGGCTTTGTCAGAATGCAGCATTTTAGTTGTATGTTGTCAGTAATCGATCGGTGGCAGAGTTTGAGCGAATGGGGTTCTCTTTTACCTCTAAGCTTTAGTAAAATACTTGAATCCTTCATACGTCTTCTTAAGTATTTATTTAGTCTATCACACAAAGCTTCATTCTGTTACTGCAGAATGCTCCGGGGTTAGGTACTTTCTTGTAGTGAATGGGGAAGTTAGTCCAATTTGATCAAACGGGCACCCCTGTTAAGTTAAGAGTTACATTTAAAACAAATACTATTTTTCTTTCCCCAATCTGTTACCTTAGCCTCTGTTGAATCCACTTGGGATTTCGTAGGTTAGTTAAGTCTATTGCGGCTAAACAAAAGTTTCTAGTTGGGGCACTGTGTGGTGACTCTTTCTATTTGTTTTATGAAGTTACACCTGTAGGCTCTGCATATGATGCAGTGGACCTTGAACACAATCTTTGGATACACTAGAAGCCAATGAAGTACTATAAGGGTTGGTTTGATTGTGGCACTTGACTGCACTCTGGCTGCCTAGTTCCGTAGGCGTTGCAACCATGCAGTGCATTTCTTCATTGTTCCAGTATCATTGTAAATTAGTCAAAGCTTTGCATTATAGGGGTTCTCTTTAGCTCTGCCTGGTGGTCAGTGTGAAGCAATCAGATGTACATTGAGCTACAAACTGACACCCTTGATGCCAGTGTTGACTTTGGAGTAGATAAGAGTTCAGAGTATTTGTAGATGTTACTTTGTGTGTGGGCAATGGGATTCTGTTGCCTGGGGCCAGTCTGATAGTAAAAAATGTTTCTCATCATTCCATTACCAAATATTTTTAGTTCCCATATATGCCGAGGGAATCTTTCCAACATGTAGTGAAACTCATGGGTCTATCAGACAGTCCTGTTCCTTGCTGTATTTTCCAAGAGCGGGTTTGGTGTCATTAGCATACATTTAGATCGTCACTTATACCACTGAAGAGGCAAGCATATGGCACATGTAAATGTTGAAGAGGTTTATCAAACATTTAGCAGATCCTCCACACACAACAGTGAGTGGCTTGATCACACTCTTAGCAGATTCATGCCACAACTAGCAGACTCAGGAAAACTTAAAAGCTCAGACTAGCATTCTCTCTCTGCCATTGCTACCTGTCCCATAAGGCTCACACACGTTTTCTCCTGTGAACTTGAAATAGTTAGCAGGAGGATTACTGAACATTTCTGTTGGCATCCTACGTTTAGAGAACCTTTTCCACACAGGTTCTCTATTTAGTCCTTACCGCTTTAATAAACAACAAATTGAATCTTTGGTGTTCTGTGACAATAATCCCTTGACATGGAAGACAGATTTCCTTACCACTGTCATTTCACTAAGAGGTTTTTAGTGAGATTAAAGCTCTGTTCGAAAAATCCATTTCTATTTTTCTTCTGTAACTGTGGTACTCTGATACCCAGCACCAGCAGTAGAGCTATTATTGATAGCTGGAATTATATGCCCATAAACACAAGGAGTTCAGCTCACATAACTCCTTTAAAATCATTCTAGTAGAGTTTAAATGGCATTATTAGCTTTCAACAGATAAATGCTCATAAGAGTTTTGTTTTTTTGAGATTGCCATACATGCTACTTTTCATTTAAGCATATTTCACTGTGCCTATGTTTCAACAGATATGAAGCAGTTTGCCAGTGCTATAGCGCTGTTCCACGCCAGCCTTTTTGAGGCTGTAAAATCTTATTCCTAGCCAACTGGGAAGTAGCAAGAGGACAAAAGAGAAAAATGTGTGGTTTAAAAAAAGCTCCTTCTTACCCTTTACTCTTCACAATTCCTGCCTTTACCATTGTTAAACATATACTGTGGTCCAACCACATTTGGCAGAAAACCAGGTGTGAGAAATGGGTGAGGATAGTAGGAAGCACATTTGTTGAGGCTGGTGAGCTATTCACAAGGAAGAGGAATTTGTGTCCCGTTGGTAAGCAGTGTAAAGTGGCAGCATCTTTTGCAGGCTCTTTTTGCATATTTTCAAATAGCTGGAAAGGAGAGAGCCAAGAACTAAGTTTCAGGATTGTCATGAAGGTAATATTTCCTTTCTCTTCTATTCATCGCTCTTCGCTTGTCTCGTTAAACTGCCAATAACTTGGTTGTTGAGTTCTTCTGGAACAGTTTTTGCTAATTTAATTTTGCAATTCTTTGGTTGCTTTTTTCTAAAAATGTTGCTTGTCTGTGTCTGCTATTGGTGTAACCAGTATTAGGGGTGTTCTTTAATCACTTGTTTCGTACATACTGGATTGTTGTTGTATAGATTGCCCTTGTCATATGTTCATACAATTTGGCTATATGTTCATACAATTTGGCTATTTCTTCTGGTCCTGGACTTTTTTGCAACAGACTAATGCCTTCTAGATGTTGTAGTCTTTATTTTCCTTTAAACTAATTGCTCTAACACACCAGAAGTTAGTGAAAAATTGGTAAAATATTCAGGACTTGATAGAGTTAGTGAGAACCTGAGTGAGGAGGTCACTCTAATTGATTGTGAAAGGCCTACCACAGTCTTACATATGGTGTATTGGGATGGTGTGATTCTGACTGCTTCCCAGATGACTTTCGTTTTATAGCCACAGTCAAAGTATTTTCTCTTATAAATGCAGAGCTACTAGTGTGCTACTTGTTCCTTTCAAGGCAACCTAAAATTCGGAAGTGGTGAATGCCTTATTAGTGCACTCTAGCCTTGCTGCTTGTTATGTGTACTGTGACTTGTGCATACAAGGCTGGCTCCATTTGTTGTTGTGTGATGTCTACTCTACAGTCTCATCAGCCTGTGATTGTAGTTTGCTGCGTGTAAGTCTGGGGGCCCCTAAATAGTGCCCTGTGACCGGCACTTGCCAGGCAGACTCACTGTTAAATATAGTAACATCTGTCAGTTGTGTAGCTCTTCCCATTTCAGATATCAAATCTTTGGATCGTTCTTTTCATAAGCCTTTTCTGTCTTCATCATTACTTGAAGCGCCTAGGTTAACTTGGTAAAATGTTGGTTAGTTTATTTAGCCAGTAGTGACTGGAAGATCGCCATTGTTTTAAGAAACTGATCGGTGGATCTGGGTACTTTGTCAAATCATCAGTGAACCCCAAGTGCTTGTGCGACGAGAACCTCCCGAAAATCTGTTCTAGATTCTTATGCTTTTTTGCCAATTCTATTTGTGCCAATTGGCGCAGGGTTTAAAAATAATGCTCATCTGTGACCCTCGGGGGCTCAAACGTAAATGCAATGGTTACATTCACTTGGTCAGTGAATTTAGCAATAGGTTTTTGTTTCTGCCAGGACTTTGACGACCAAACTTCTTCACTGATATGATAGCTCTAGATTCTATCCCATGTTGGAGCAGAATACTTCGGTCTTTCTCTGTATACTTTTTAGAGCCGTTTGTGAATGGAAAAGAATGGTGGTGCTGAGGGACTGCAAGCATGAAAAGTACTACAGTGAAGAACCTGCACTAATTGCTTTGTTGCCTATTAACATTTCTGTATGGGGTTATTACATTTTGCCAAATTGCACTTTAGGCTAAATATAAAAGCCACAGATGGCCCCTGAACTTTGCCTTTTGAGTTTTATACCTTTACTTTTATCCAATTCATATGAATAAGCTTTAGATTATAGAACTGTGTCCTTGTTGGGTTTAGTAATGTTTTGTAGCATTGTCTCACAATTACACAATCCCCAGCTTCAGCACTTTTTTTCCTCGAAGGGTGTAGGGGTGTGCGCAAGGTCAGAGAGGCATTGGAGTTCGTAGTGTGTGGAGAGGACACCATTGCCTTTCGGAAATGACTCTGATATTTGGATACGGATAGAACCATTTAGGTGTTGAAATGTTTTATTCAAGAAAAGTAAAACGGTCTGGTTTATTCATGTTGTCCGAGTATTATAGTAGAAAGGCATTTCACCTATTTTGACACCTAGGCAAGAGAGTTTGAAGAGGACTGATTGGTTAGTCTGAAGGTTTTGGATTGATGCAACTTAAATGTACACCTAGTGTCTGTGCGTGGGGAGGGAATGTAGGATGATTTCAAGAAAGATGTTATGTTTGGCAAAACTCTACTCCTGAAGAGTATTAGCTCTGTATTCTTCGAGAGATTGGCCAGACGTACTTGATAGCACATGTAAGCTAGTCTTTTATCTGAGCTGGAGATTGTGTTCATGCTAACATATACAATGTTTTTTTCTTTTAAGAATGCACTTTTGAAAAACTGAAATTATGGTTTTAACACATGTAATGATTCTAATTCTAAACAAATCATGTTTCTGTACTTTTAACCACTCAATGTAGCACTGTAATTTGTTTTACTCCTTCGAGCAGCTGGTGCAGGCTGTGCCAAGTCCTGCAGTTTCAAAGGTGCTGACCTTTGTATGGTAAACTTAATACTAATATTTCAAGTAAAAGAAATAGCCATACTTTTTAATCTTGGTCCTTATTTATTTGTCTGTGTATTATATCTTGAGGAAGGGTAACCCTGCAGAGTACTGCAACTGAAAGCAAAGCAAACTATTGGCAAAATATTCGTTTCAAGGATTCTTTCGCTATATGACTATTGAAACGATGAGCAAACTGTAAGCTGCATCTTACAAACGCGAGGCTCGAAAAGCTCGCCTTTAGGGCCTGGCTCCTTGCCACGCCCCTGTAACTCGAGTCGGCCGGCCTGGCCCAATGGGTGACTTGCCGCTGGGATTCCTTCCGGGGTAGCAGGGACGCACGTCTGGTGCAGGAGGGGGCGAAGTCTCAGGCCTATTTAGGCTTACGAACCCTGGGCTCGGTCTCTCTTCTCGCCTGCACCGGACTGTCCCTGGACTGCGCCTCGTCTTTCTAACTGTGGATCGGTTGGCCAGGAATTTTGGCGTAGCTGGGCGCTGTACCCGGATCGGCACGGTGGGGTCCGGGACCTACGTGGAGAAGCGCTTGCCAGGATTTATCGTTGTCGGGACCCGTGTCAGAGTATACCTGTGCGGAGGCAGAAGCAGCTTGCGGGCGGCCGGCTCGAGAGGTGAGGTGTCGGGTGTCCCGAGGGGCCTTGGGCAGCTGTGGGAGGCGGGGAGGGGCAGGGAAGTAGGCCGCTGTTGCTGGGGTTCTGTTCTGCCGCCCGCGGCTGCCAGGGGTTGTCTCACGTGTTTAGCGTGCATCAGGGCACCAGCACTTTGTATCTCGACCCGGAGCTCGTGGGGAAAAAAGGGCGGGAACGTTCAGGCAGTGTTAGCACTGAGGGCGGGTTCCCTCCCATCGAGCGCTGAGTTAGCAAAAACGAGTGAGCCAGATTAGGCGAAGCTGTTGCTTAGCTGGGTAAAGTGTCTCCCTGTTAAGGCTGAGGAACTCCTTATTAAACAAGAGATCCAGGGTAAAAATTCTCTGTAGTGCCTCATGTTTGAATTAATTGCCGGTCATTTCAAGAAAAATGTCACGAGTAAGCCTCATCGTTATAAACCGTTTTTAGCATTGCCTGCCACAGGGTGGCTTAGGATTTGCATAGCGCGTGGTCAGATTAGAAGAGGCTTCCCAGCTGGTAATGCAAGGTTGGCAGATTGCTTGTTCAAAGGAATAGCGCTTGGTGGCTACTAAGGGAATTGCTTATAACTGCGCATAATCTTTAAAAAAAGGACAGCAGGTGGGCCCAGGACAAAGGCAGCGGGAGCTGATAGTGCGCATTAGGCTTCAGGATGCCAGCAAGGGGGCACAGCCACAAGAGGAAGGACAAGAACCCAGCTATCGCGCAGTTGCTCAAGTTGGTGTTGGCAAAACTCAGCAGGGAGGAAGAGGAGAGTGAGGAGGATCAGGGGGGGCAGGCCCCCGAGTCTGATGATCAGCCCCCAGAGACAGGCCTAGTGGATCGCCCTCGTAGAAACTGTGTCCCTCCCAAAGCTGCTTTCCCTCCTCTGGTTAAGAGGCTTAGGACGCAATCACGGAAAGGAAAGTGTGAGGGTAATAGTGGGGCAAAGAGGAATAAGAAAGGCGGGTTGCAGGGGGGGGCTGTGGTTCCTGACGCCCCTTTACCATCGGTGGTTCCTCCGCAGCCAGAACCAGTAGTCCCTGGGCATAGCGTACCAAGTCCCTCATTACCTGTACCTTCTCCTCAGCCAGTCCTGTTGCACCTCCTGTTCGTTACATACCCCCAATGCCAGTAATGCCCCCTCAGCCATTACCCCTGCAGGTTCCTACTGCACCACCACAATCTGAGCCAGGGAATGATTTGGGGGCCATATTAGCAGAGTTCAGGGAAGCTTTAAAGGCGTTAGTATCTGCACCAAATATCCCAAGCCCTGTAGTACCAGATACGGTGCCAAACATAGTGATTCCAATACCAATAGGGCAGGGGGAGTGTCGCCCGCACATGGGGCAGCACAAGCTACAGTAGTCCCTCTTGCCACCCCACAACCAGAGGCACCAGCTGGAGGATCACAAGATCTCACAGCTAGTATCCTAGCTTCAGTGGCTACACTTTTGGCGCAACTAGCAGCACCGGCATGGGGGAATCAGTCCAGTAGCGAAGCAGTGGCACCATGGGCACCGAAATCAGCGGCGGAGAGCGCTCTGAGTGAAATAACCAAACAGGTAGCGCTGCTGGGAAAACTTCAGGACACAAAGTCAGGCACCGCCAGTCAGACGGCGGGCCAAATCGTCCCCGCCTCATCAGAGGCACCAGTGACTGCAGCAGGTAAGGTGTTTGGGACCTTAATCAAAGACTCAGATGGTGGGCCTAAAGTAGTGGGGATCATGATACACTGTTATTTAAACCTGGGAAACTGGCAACACATGTCTCGCTTGACGCAAAGGAAAAGATTTGGAAGGGGGAGTTTGTGGATATTTTCTCGCTGATCAGACCAAAGAGGAGGGAGGTTGAATTTAGAGAGAAGGACAAAAAGGAAGGTTTTCCTTCAGAGATTCGAGACCAAGGGTTGAAGAGTCCATTACTACTTGGTTGTATGGTTTCCATGTTTTTACAACTGTGCTGTTAGAGAAGAAGCCAGATTTGGCTATACCTTTGGTATATTACGCAAATAAGATTTTGGACGCCCACGCAGCACATGGGGGTACAGCATGGTTGGACTATGACAGGGACTTCAGATGGGAAAAAGTAGAGGACCCGGATATCGGGTAGGATCAGACGGAGGTCAATGTGTGGCTGGAAAACGTTAATAACAAAACACACCACACAAAACAGCCCTTTCGGACCTCTCAAGGTGGACTTGCTGGGCATTTACCAAAAAAGTGTGTACCTGGCCTACAGGCCAATGTAAATTCAAACATGCCTGTGCATTCTGCGGTCATCCTTCCCACCCCGAGTACAAGTGCAATAAAAAAATCAAAAGAAAGGGGCAGGGAGAACAAACCCCCTCAGCCATAAGCTACGCACGCCAGTAAATGTAGGGAGACTGATTTTTTGGCAGAATCAGTACCCAGACAGAACAGCAGCCAGGACTTTATATCAGGGGTTTTCGCATCCCAGCTCAAGGCGTACCCCCTGTAGATCGCTGTAATAACCTGCTATCAGCACACACGCATCCCACTGTAGTGTTACAGAAGGTTGAGAAGGAGTGGGCGCTCGGCCGGGTGGCTGGCCCTTTCCCAGCTCCCCGTTGCCAGGTTACGTGTGTTCACCACTGGGGTGGTCCCTATGAAGGAGCTGGGTCTGGTCAGGATGGTCCACAACTTGTCAGTGCCAAGGGGGGTATCAGTGAATGACGCCATTGACCTGGCCTTGTTTTCTGTGACTTACACCTCCTTTTACATGGCATTGCAGAAACTGCATGACCTTGAGCCAAACGCCATTATGGCAAATACAGACAACGAATCAGGTTTTCGGCTCTTGCCTGTGCACCCAGAAGATTATCATTTGCTGGGCTTCCAAGTGAATCACCTGTTCTACTATGACAGGTGCATGCCAATGGGTTGTGCGGCTCTTGTAGATACTTTGAAACGTTTAGCTCTATGCTGCAATGTTTGTTCACACTCAGGACAGGTTGCAGAGAAGTGGTGCATTACTTGGATGACTTTATGGTCATGGGCCCAGCAGCTTCAGATGCATGCACGCAGGCATTGGCGCAACTGGTAGCTATGTTTAATTAATTTAAAGGACCATTGGGCCGAGCAATACAGTAGGCCCTGACACATGCATGTCATTTCTGGGAATTGAGATTGACACAGTAGCTGAGGAATGCAGATTGCCATTAGACAAGGTGCAGGCTTTTCCCAAGCAATTGACAATGCATTGGCGGGGGCTAAAGTTACCCTACACCAATTGCAGGTATTGGTGGGGCAGCTGAACTTGGCCCTTCGTATCATCCCGATGGGGCGCCCCTTCTCAAGGTCTATAGCCAGGGCAATGGTAGGATTGACTCAGAAGCATCACCACGTGCCCCTACAGGCAGAGGTGAAGGGGGATTTGAGAGTGTGGTGCAGCTTCTTGAGCAATTTTAATGGTAAGGTTGTGTGGCCAGCGCCGCTGGTGTCCAGTGCTGAATTGGGCCTGCTCATAGATTTAGCAGGTAGCATTGGCTTTGGAGCTATCCTAGGGTCCCAATGGTGCAGGGCGATTGGCCAGCTGAGTGGCACGAGAGTGGTTTGACTAGAAACATTGCCTTATTGGAGTTATTCCCAATCATAGTGGCAGTGGCAGTGTGGGCGGAACACTTTAAGAACAAGTCAGTGATATTCTGGTCAGACAACATGGCAGTAGGGGAGGCAAACAATAGGCAAGGTGCTACATGTAAACATGTTCTGAGATTGTTGAAACACTTGGTGTTGACCTGCTTGAGGCTGAACCTGCTGTTCAAAGCGGCACATATACCAGGTGTGGAGAATCAGGCGGCTGAGGCTTTGTCTCGTTCCAAGTTACAGGTTTTCCGAGGTACCACCCACAGGCGGAGGTGCAGATGACCGTGTTCCCAACATCACTGTGGAGGATTGGAGCCCCGCGTTAGCGGGTGTGGTAGGTGCCTCACTGAGTGATCGCACTAGGAGATCCTCCCAACAGCATTTCATGTCCTACAGGATGTTTTTGCGCAAGGCCGGGATAGCGGGCCTGTTTTCTGCCAATGCAATATTCAGTTTCCTACAAATGTTGAGGGACCAGGGTAGGCCAGTTTATTATGCTAGGCCACATGTGACAGCGGTAGGTTTCTTTGCTACCCTGGCAGGGGAACACGACAAGGGCGCATCTTTTGTGGTCAAGAAAGCTTTGTCTGGGTGGACCAGGTTAGATGGGCCCAAAAAGGATTGCAGGAGGCCCTTAGATGTTGGAACACTGGGTGATATTCTGGGGTCACTTCCTCTGGTTTACTGATCATCATTTGAGAGCATATTATTTGGGGCTGTGTTTTCCCTGGCCTTTTATGGGGCATTTCGATTGGGGGAACTGGTGGGGACCACCAGAGCTGACCATTTGGGGGGCATTCAACTTCGTGACACCAAGCTGACACCGGGGGGTTTAGTAGTGACCCTTAGGAAATCAAAAACTGACCAGGTGGGAAGGGGTTCAACTATCCATCTGTGTCCTGCACCTGGCATAACAATCTGCCTGGTAGCTATGATGCAGGCATATCTGTCCGTTTGCCCTACAGGGATAGGGCAGGCCCTGTACATATATGAGCAGGGGGGTTGTGTGTCACAGTATCAATTCAAGGCAGTTTTTGGGCTGGCATTGGCTAAACTGGGATTGAATTCAGCAGGTTATTCATCACACTCCTATAGAGTCGGGCGGCGACCTTATTGCAGCGGGGGCTGGCTTACCAGCCGAGACAGTGAAAAGGGTAGGGCGTTGGTCATCAGAGTGTTTTATTTATTTATTTCATTTATTTTTGACATTTATAAAGCGCACAAATACCCTGGGGCGTCTTGGCGCTACGGACCGCAGCAAGATCTATGGAAGGGTTACTGATTGAACAGCCAAGTCTTTAGCCTTTTCCTAAAAAGAAGCAAGGACTGGCACTCTCATCTCCAAAGGGAGAGAGTTCCAGAGTTTGGCTGCTGTAACAACAAAGCGTCTGTCACCCCAGGATACAGTTTTTGTGCGTGGTACAATGAGCTGATGTGCCGCGGAAGAACGAAGCAATCTATTTGGACGGTAGGAGGTCAGCTGATTTAAAAGAAACTGAGGGCCTATTTTGCTTGAGGCTTTATAGGCGATGCATAATGTCTTGAATTTTATGCGATTCTTGACTGAGAGCCAGTGATACCTTTTAATTATATGGGAGATTGGTTTAAACCTAGGTATTCTGGACAGCAATCTGGCAGCCGCGTTTTGAACGGTCAGCAATTTTTGGATTTCCCTGCTTTGCGCATTAGCAAACAGTGCATTGCAGTAGTCTAGAGATGACATTACTAGTGTGCTGACCAGAGTTTTCCCAGCGTTTTCAGGGAGAAATAGAAGAATCTTCTTAATTAGACGAAGTTTATAAAACGCTGTTGATGCAGTCTAATTTGCATGAGGTGCAAATGTCAATCGGTCATCAAACAGAACGCCTACGTTTCTCACCTTTGGAACTGGGTTGGGTGGAGATCCTAGTGAAGATGGCCACCAAAAACTGGACCAGGCAGGGGATAGTTTGCCAAATATGATGATCTCCGTTTTATCGGAGTTCAATTTAAGGCAATTACTGGCCATCCAGTCACTGATGGCCAGCATGCCCTGTTGACAATTGGCTGCCACCCTTTCTCCGTTGTTATGAACCGCCAGTACCAGCTGGGTGTCATCAGCATATGAAGTAAGGCCCATCCCATATGTCATAATGACCCTTGCTAAGTCCGACACATAGATATTAAACAGTGTCAGACTTAGGGATGAGCCTTGCGGTACCCCACACGGCAGTGTCAGTTGGGCCGAATGGAATGTGCCCAGAGTCACTGCCTGGGTGCAGTTAGAGAGAAAAGATGCCAGCAGTTTTTTTAAGCGATACATACGGCCAGAGTTACTGTGTCATATCCCACACTGGATGATAAAGGGAGAGGTGATGTTCCATCAGGATGACGTACATTTATCAGACGTTGGCACAGACGTTTGGATCAGAGGAATATGGTCTTTCGTGCAGAACTTGTTTTGTGGTGGGGAGGGTGAAGCACCTATTGGCCCTGGTCACCCTTTTGGCGGAAAAGAAGCCACAGAACATTGACATTGATTTACAGGGTTAACGGGAGTCCTCCCTGCGTACTCCCTAGGCCAGCACTGAGGGGAGAGACGGTAAGCTCTCCGCAGGGAGAATAGGACCACCGGCTGGAGAGGCAAGGGCGCCAGGTCAAGAAGTAGGGCAGGGGGCAGCGGCCCCTTGGTATTCCCTACGAGACTCCTGGGATCCTGGCCAGCCTGGTGGTTGAGGGGTGGGCCCTGAATATGGCGGACAAGGACCAGAGGGCTGGGGCCCACCACTCAAGGTCGTAGGTGGGTTGCGCCTTGCGTGGGGTCTCAGATTCGGAGATGCGAGCCAGTGGGCCCCTTAGTGCTGCGGGGAAAAGTAATTAGTCAAAATAGATGGTTAGGACGATTTTGAATGTCGATATTAAGAATGTGATACTGATTTCATCAATTTTAATATGTACTGTTTTAGTCATGTTTATGAATGTTGAAAATTAAGCATGGCTGTTTTACACCCACTTTCTGGTAGTAATGAATTTGATTGTGGGATATATCACCGGACTTAGCGGGCGGGGCAGGGGAGCATGCTGGGGGGTCCGGGACCTAATATTCCGAGTGAGGTGTAGAGTTGTTGAGTTTTACATCTGGTAGACTGCATAGGAAACATTAGAGCATTGTTCTTCATGTACTGTTTTTTACAGAACTAACATCCAGTTGAAACAAATAAAAAACTATCATACAACTCCTTCCCCTATTCCAGATTCTATCAAGATCATCAGGATAACCAGCATTGGCAAAGCCAGTAGATCTCAGGGCACAAGTCCTAAACAAGCATTTACAATGCAATGGTCTCGGCATTATTAAAGGTAGAGCTATTGGCATTGCTCATTATTATTATTTTTTAATTATAAATAAATGGCATTGTCATTTACATTGCCAATAGCACAATCAGGGGGGCAGAGGCAAGAAAAATGTCACAACTAGGGGAGCAGAGGCAAGAAAAATGGCACAATCAGAGGAGCAGAGGCAAGAAAAACTAGTACAATCAAGGGAGCAGAGGCAAGAACAACGAGTGCAATCAGGGGGGCAGAAGGCAAGAAAACTAGCACAATCAGGGGGGCAGAGGCTAGAAAAATGGCACAATTAGGGGAGCAGAGGCAAGAAAAATGGCACAATCAGGGGAGCAGAGGCAAGAAAAACTAGTGCAATCAGGGGCAGAAGGCAAGAAAAACGTCACAATGCGCATTCATACTTTTACCATGAAATTACATGGTTAAGGCATGCTTGGTTAAGGCGCATTTGTTGTTTAGATTGCGTGGTAGAGGCACGAGTGGTTTAGTCACTCGTGGTTCCATCATACAACTGAGGACAACATAATGTAACTACAAGTCCCAAAATCCTTTATATCTAACATGAGTATGTTATTTGTGTGCTCAATAAGAGAAACACAGTTGTGAATAATAAAGGCTCGCAACAATGGGTCCATCTGGTGTACGGAGGGAGGGCATGCCGACAGCTGCTTAGAACTGCCTGGGCGCTATAAACCGAGGATTCAGCAAGATCTATCTTTAGGGCCCACATGCAAAGTTCTATCACTTTATTTTACATCTTACCCAGTAATTCTTAAAATTGCAAAGGACAATGACACTCTAATTCTAAAACTGATAAACTTGTCCAGTTAGTTTTTATCTACAACTTTATAGCGATCCTTTAATTTTCTTTTTCTTTTTGGAAAGTAAAGTCTATCCTAAAGGGAGGGGGCTGTGACTATGTGAGATGGAGTGAGGAAAAAAATCTACCATGAACATACTGTAGAATAATATTTAATACGAACAACAGCGAGTAGAATTGGGAAGACACATTAAGAATGCAGCAACAGACAGCGGCAGTTGGAAAGCATTAATACTCAGAGATGCACTGTTTTAAGCTTAAGGTAATTTACAGAGGCACATCTCTGTACCAGTGCTCATAGCAGTAGCAATGTCCTCATCATTCAACCACTGTGCTGTGAAGTAAAGTCTCCAGAACTAAGTTACTTCATCATGAGGTGAAAGCAAGCCAATGTATGGTAGTAATGTGCCCTTAGGTGGCCAACATATTTAAAGAAGGGAATACATCTGCTTCATTTTGACACATTTAGATATAGTTTACGTTGTTTCCAGTGAATGGCTAGATTTACACAACTCACAGGCACTACTCTTGTACACTGTGGGCAGCTTACCTCGGAGGCGAACCCTCCCTGCTAAGCTACGAAGGAACTGCTCACTCCAGGGGCGGGAGAACGGTGGGGGACGAAAAACAGCAGCGGCCGACCTAATCAACGGGAGGGGGTCGGAAACAAAGACACGGACAGCGGGAGGGGGGTGGGAAAAAGACACGGCGGGAAAAGAGATTACAGCAGCGGCCGACCTAATCAACGGGAGGGGGACGGGAACAAAGATACGGTCAGCGGGAGGGGGGCGGGAAAAAGACACGGTGGGGAAAGAGAACAGCAACAGCCGACCTAATCAACGGGAGGGGGGTGGGAACAAAGACACGGACAGCGGGAGGGGGCGGAAAAAAGACACGGCGGGGGAACGAGGACAGCAGCGGCCTACCTCATCTTAAGGAGCAGGAAAATGGCGGCCGCAAAGCTCAGAGCATTTTCGGATTTGGGGGCGTGTTTTGGCGTTCTGAGTGACGGATGACGTCACAGGTGGAAAGAACGCCAAAAACACGCCGCCGAATCCGAAAGAGACCGGGCTTGATTGAAGTGATGCCCCTCTCCTTCAATGGCTGGCCTCTGTTTATGAAGCCAGCCAATGGAGGAGAGGTGGAGGAGAGAGGCGGGTTTAAGCCCCGTCTCAAAAACATTAAATCTCTGACCAAAGACTGCGCAAGCGCAGCCTTTAGGTCCTCGACCTAAAAAAGAAGTGGGGGGACTAACCTAGTTAGGCAGTATACAAGTGACATGATGCGTGACATCACAGCAAATGACATCACATGTGGCATCACAGAAATTTATATCATAGGAAGTGGCATCACAAGCCACAACTTTAATATGTATGTGTGATGTAAAGCGCTCTGACACTCTGCTTTGGGATGAGTAGCGCAATGCAAGAAAAAATAGTGGTACTTAAACTATTTCAAAGCTTCCTCAGGAGTAGTAAGCGCTATATAAATTATATTTATTTTATGTAAATACTGGGAGACCACCACATCTGATCTTACAGTGCATGCATATTTAGTAAACCGAGCCGGAACAAAGTAAATAGCTGCCTCTCAAGTTTGTGTGAAGTGCTAACCTTTGTTTCCCCTCTGCTGCGTTTGCTTCTAGGTGAGAGGCTCCTGACTGCTCCCAGCCAAGAGTCTCAAACAAAAGGAGGCCTGATGACCCCTCAAATTCGGTCTTTGTTATGGGCCCAGCAGGAGTTTAAAATAAGAAAGCCCTGTCCCCGCCTGCACGTTGATGCTTGTTGCAGATGCAAAGCAGACAACGTGCAGGTGCTGCTGAAAGTGTCCTGCTGTTTGGAAATGACACCAGGGCATGTTCAGCACATTATTTAGTGGGGCTCAACTTCTTGTCAGGGTGGATGGAGTTCACTCTGCGAAAATAGTGTCTGGACGCCGTCCACCCGGTTTACCCCTGACTCGTGCCCTGGTCTCGCTCATGCAAGATCTATTGGCTTTCTCAGTGTATTTTTTTTGCCATATTGTACAGTAGCGCTAGCTTCAGTGCAGCATGGCAGAAGGTTTTTAACATTTTTAAATTCTGGCTGTCATACAGCTTTTTTCCCTTTACTTTCAGCCATGTTGCACCTAAGCTAAGAAACCTTGGCAAAGCCTATAGATCTCACATAGGCAAGACCTATGGGCTTTGCCAATGCTTCTTGTTTTTGGCACCTACACATTTCGAGATATAAGGAAACGGGCAAAAGGGATATTAAACTATTGCACTAGGATTACAGTGTTGTTTAATGGGCAAAGACTCCATTCGAAAGCTGGTCCTCAGGTTCCATGGAGGACAATTTAGATGCTGGTGCACACACCACCTTCTAACCATCTCCGTTCTCTTGCGCTACTGTGCATCAGTGTCCCAAACACAATGCGTAAGCCAATCACGCTGAATGTTGTTGACCTCTGCGACTGATCCCACCTTCTCAGGAACATCATTTAGTCCAGACCAGAATACATTGCTAGACTTTTAACGAGGCATGGATCATAACCCTATATTTCCTCTCTGTTCACACCATGCGATCTCGCGCAGTAAACAGACTACGCAGTGTAAGCGTAAAAGGCTATTTATTAGACCAGAACTGCGAATCTGTACATAACAATAAATCAAATAACAGTAAACAGCAAACCCCCACTCACACTTCCCCCCCCCATTCGTTTCATTCACCCACGTCATCACTGAGCCCTAGTGGCACCAAACACCCTTCTCTCGGCCGTCAATCACCGTCTTCCGGCCCCCAGACATTGCAAACTTCCAGTCAAACTTCGGTCCGTCCTGTGCTAACTCCCCCCCCCCCCCCCCAAGGGATGGGTATGCCCGCTCTTGACCCCCTGTCCCTTCGAATCCTGCCAACCAGTGGACCCCCTGTAGGGCGGTTCACTGCCCCACCCCCCCAGGGCTGTCCCTCCGTCACCGCACAGTCACTCCCGCTGACACCATATAGACTTGTTCCACAACTTGCTCACCACATCCCGCAACTCCATCATGTACCACGCATTACCCAGCCGAGACAGGTGCACACCGTCCTCCCTAAAAGATAAAGGCTCCTCCAAACGAATCCCAGGATGTGAAATGACCTTTACGTCCCTATCCGCACAGTACAGTCTCATCGCCCGGTTCAGCTTCCTCCCTTCTCAATGGCCCCATGTTTCATAGCTCCCCTACATACTTTCCTGGGGACCAGCTCCGTCCAGGCAATGCAGGCCCCCGCCATCCTCGACTTCAACACTTCCAAGTCCCTTTGCATAAGTTGTAACAATGCCAATCCAGACAGTTGCACCAGGTCGTTCTCTCCCAAATGAATGATCAACAAATCCGGGCATCCCCTCTGTGGGACCATCTTCGCGAGCCAGGGCAGTAGTGCCCCCCATCGCATTCCGCTCTTCCCCCACCATTTCACTTCGTGCAATTGTCCTTTCAAGCCCAGGTTACGGCCGTGTTCGAGGCATGTGGGCTGCTGAATTCATATCTGTGCATATCTGTGCATAGATCGCCGCCTAGTGTTGGGTCCGGATGATTGCACATTGTTGTCCTGGAAGAGTCTTCGAAGTATCACGAGATAGGTGGCTCCTCCCCTGGACTACAGTGCGCATGGGCATCGCCTCCATCCCCAGATTGTTTTTTTCCGCCATTGGGTTCGGATGTGTTTCGGTTCCCTCTGTCGGAATCGATAGTTGTAAAACTTTTCTAACTCGAGACCAAAAGGTCTTTAGGCTGGGCGTCGGTATCGTTTCGTTCGGGTTTTGTCTGTTCTCAGCTCCGAACTCTTGCTACCCATCCGCGTGCTCTCGGCGCGGACGGGCCTACTCGACGCTCCAGACATGGAACGAACTCCGTTCAAAAGGTGCCCGGTGTGCACCTCCAAGTATTCACACCTCGATGTGCACCCTGTGTGCAACAAATGTTTGTCACCGGACCATGATGAGGCCAGGTGTATGGCCTGCTCGAAGTTCCGGTGTAAGAAGACTCTCAAGATTCGTCGGGCCGCTAGACTCCAGGCCCAGTTATCGGCGCCCCCGCCGGACGACATCTTCAAAGAATTTGTTGAAGACGACGATGTCCTACAGGTTTCGGACTCTAGCCCCGCGTCTGAAGGGGATGCCTACGACGCGGGAGACGAGGACTTTGACGAAGCCGGCGACGAGGTAGGGGACGACGATGGGGCCATTGCCACCGTGGGGGATAGCTCGGAGGAAGAGCATCCCCAGACTGACTGACTCAGGGGTCAACCCCCTTCATGCGGCCCAGGTCGAGGGATCGCCTTCGGGCCTTACCCAAGACCTCGTTACTAGTCCAGCAGCCCCGCCTCCGGGCCCGGTCACGGACATTTCTGATGCGCCACTCCCGTTAACAAAACGAAAGTGAAGCCATTGGGATCCACTCCTCCGGTTTCGAAACCGAAAGTGAAAGCTGCACTGGCGCTGAAGGCGCTGGAGGCATCGACTTCCAAGAAATTCAAAATGGCCGACTTGAAGAGCCGTGCCAAGATGGCCGACCCGAGGGCCTCGGGGTCGACGCCGAAGGCGAAGTCGGCCGACGCGGCCGCGTCGGCGCCGAAGATGGTAGAGGTCGATGACCCGAAGAAAGCTTCGAAGAAGCGTCAAGGCGATTCCACGGCTCCGCCCGTCGGGGACAAGGAACGTGAAGTGTCGGCTCCGAAGACGGTGCCTCTCGCCGACCCGACTCCCGACTCGGGGAGATCGCTCGAGCCGGTCAAGCCCTCTCCAGCCTTAACGAAAAAGGTCGCGGAGTCCCTGCAACGGATTCGGAAGGACGCTGTGGTTCCCGATCCAGGGGATGTGGTGCCGAAGCACACACCGAAGCCCACAAAGGCGCAGACGCCTATCCGCTTTACCCTGCCGCCGAAGTCGACGCCAAAGGCTTTCGCTCCGAAGCATGGGGCAGGCGTGCCCTCGAAGGAGGTGTCGACGCCCAAAGCGGCATTGGTGGTGTCGAAGCCTCGGCTCCAGCCACTTGCAGGGGAAGAGCGTCGAGAGGTCATCATCGACGCCAATACCGGAAAACTGTCTCTCCTCAAGAGGAAAATCACCACGGAGCCGGTGTTGGAACATTTTCGCATTCCTCTCAAAAACAAGAAGGATTCTGCGGGTACTTCGGCCCCGATAGAGCCTGCATCTCCACAAGCCTTAGAACATTCGCCAACGCGTTCCAACGCAGGGGATGGTGACGATGAGGAGGTCGAGTACAACTATCCGGCGTACTCGGATCCGGAGGAGGAACATGAACCTTGGTCTGCCGGAGGCGACCCAGAGGACCCGCAATCGGGTCAGGAACCGCAGCTCTTTGCGGCAAAGACCTCACAGACGGAGGACTCGGCAGCCTTCAACGCTCTGATTGAGAGAGCAGCAGCTAACCATGATGTCGAGCTGCATTCGGATCCTGTGGATGTGGACTTTTTGTTTGACACTTTCTAAGTGGCTGAAAAGTCAGTCAAGACATTGCCAATGCTCAAGGGAGTGCTAAAGCACGCGACTGAGGTCTTCAAAGAGCCCACTCGGGCGCGTGTCATCAATCCTCGCATTGACAAAAAATATAAGGCAGCGCCCTCGAATCCAACATACATCAAGGGACACTTGCCACTGGACTCGTTGGTTGTATCCAACGCACGCAAGAGGGCGAACTCGCAGACCACTGGTGACGCTCCTCCCCCAGACAAAGAGTCGAAAATATTTGAGGCCTCAGGGAAACGGATTGCTGCGCAGGCAGCTAATATTTGGCGAATCTCAAACACGCAGGCCCTACTTGCACGCTACGATAGGGCTCATTATGACACCCTAGAAACACTGCTGCAACACTTGCCTGACCAGTACAAGGAGGCAGGGGAAATGTTAATTCAGGAGGGAAAGCTCATCACAAACGCTTCCATCAAATGTGCGCTGGACGTGGCTGATACAGCCTCCAGGGCAATCAACACTAGTGTGTTGCTGAGAAGACATGCATGGCTTAGGATATCAGGTTTCAAACCGGATATACAGACAACCATCCTGAACCAAACAGTTAATCCTGACCACCTGTTCGGCCCTGAGGTGGATGCGACACTGGAAAAAATGAAGAAAGACACAGACACTGCTAAGTCTATGGGGGCCCTCCAGTCTCAGCAGTTTCGGGGTGGTTCCTTTCGCCACTCCAATACCAGAGGCACCTCAAGGGGTCAGGCATCGCAGTCCACACAGTATTATAAAAGTAATACCCAAACCTCATACACCAACAAGGGTAGAGGTGGCTACAGAGGCAACAACATCAAAGGCAGGGGACGTGGAAACAACAGCTCCAGGTCCACCACTGTCAACAAGCAGTGACGTCTTGTCACTGCCCCCCGACCACACAACACCGGTCGGGGGGAGACTCCAGCAGTTCCTGCCCGCGTGGAAATCCATCACCACGGACAGGTGGGTCAAGTCTCTTATCCAGTACAGTTACTGTCTGGAACTTACTTCCACTCCACCAAACATACCTCCAAGACGCCGTCCTATGTCCGGCGAGCACTTGCACTTGTTGCAGCAGGAAGTTCAGGTCATGCTGCAAAAAGGGGCAATAGAGCTCGTCCCACTGCAAGAAAGGGGAACAGGGGTTTACTCTCTGTATTTTCTAATCCCCAAAAAGGACGGATCCCTCAGGCCCATCCTGGACCTCAGGCCCCTCAACTGGTGCATTCTCTCGGAGCACTTCCATATGCTCACGTTACAGCAGGTACTCCCTCTGCTTCAACAGGGGGACTTCCTGGCTACGTTGGATCTAAAAGATGCATACTTTCATATCCCCCTGCATCCTTCCCACAGGAAGTATCTCAGATTCACGATTCAGGACCAGCACTACCAGTTCAGGGTTCTGCCGTTCGGGGTCACCACAGCACCAAGGGTCTTTACAAAGTGCCTGGCGACTGTGGCGGCGCATCTACGACGCCAAAACGTCCACGTCTACCCTTATCTGGACGACTGGCTCATTCAGGCAAAAACAGAACAGCAGTGCGCCGACCACGTGTCACGCACCATTCATCTCCTGCACGATCTGGGATTCTCTCTGAACTACCCGAAATCCCATCTCCAGCCCGCCCATGTACGACAGTATCTGGGCGCGACGATAAACACTCTGGCAGCCACCACGCAGCCAAATTCAGTGAGAATCGCCAGTATCCAAACGCTGATCCAACGATTCAGGCCTCAACACTCGCTTCCAGCGAAAGTGTTCATGCAGTTGATAGGCATGATGGCCTCCTGCATCTCCATTGTCCCTGCACTCGAGACTACATATGCGTCCGCTTCAGGAGTGCCTAGCACGTCAGTGGACTCAGGCTCATGGGCAACTGACAGACCTAGTGTTGGTGAGCGGTCGGGCATACAACTCTCTGCATTGGTGGAATCCACAAAACCTTTGCAAGGGCCGACCATTCCAAGAGCCTGTGCCACAGATTATCCTGACAACGGACGCTTCTCTCCAGGGATGGGGAGCGCATGTACTCCACTACACAGTGCAGGGACTATGGACACTACAGCAAAGGAAGATGCACATCAATGTGTTGGAACTGATGGCAATCTTCATGGCCTTGAAGGCGTTCAAAGTACATCTGTGCAACAAGGTTGTGTTGATCCGGACGGACAACATGACAGCCATGTACTACATTCAGAAGCAGGGAGGCACACACTCTCCGCAGCTGTCTCATCTGGCTCGGAGCATGTGGAAGTGGGCCATTCAGAGGAACATCTTCCTCATGGCAGAGCATCTCCCGGGCAAGGACAACCAGATGGCGGACCTGCTCAGCAGGCACAGCCATCAAATGCACGAGTGGGAGATACATCCATCAGTACTCCAACCGTACTTCCAAAAGTGGGGTCATCCAGAGATAGACCTGTTCGCCACAAAGGAGAACGCAAAATGCCAAAGCTTCGCCGCCAGGTTCCCACACCCGCAATCACAGGGCAATGCGATGTGGATGAACTGGTCAGGCAGATTTGCGTACGCTTTTCCCCCAGCACCTCTGATACCGCTGGTGGCACGCAAGCTCAGGCAGCACTCGATGACTCTCATCCTGGTTGCTCCAACGTGGGCTCGCCAACCATGGGACACCACGTTTCTGGAACTCTCTGTGGTACCGCATCAAAGGCTTCATCTCACTCCCAGCCTTCTGACGCAGAGCCATGGCGACATTCAGCACCCAGATCCGCAACAGCTCAACCTGGCGATCTGGCTCCTGAAGTCCTAGAGTTCGGCTACCTCAATCTTCCCCTGATTGCATGGACATCATTCGGGAGGCAAGGAAGCCCACTACTAGAGCTTGTTATGCGGCTAAATGGAAGCGTTTTGTCGTTTACTGTGTAAACCACGATATTGACCCGCTAGATGCTTCCATTCAGAACATCATTTGTTACCTGTTCCACCTGTACCAATGTAACTTGGCGTATTCTTCCATACGCATTCACTTGTCTGCAATGGCAGCATACCTCCAGAATAGGCAACACCTATCACTTTTTAAGGTCCCTGCTATTAAGGCTTTTCTGGAAGGACTCAAAAGGGTCATTCCACCACGGACACCACCAGCTCCGGAATGGAACCTCAACGTGGTTCTTACTAGGCTGATGGGTCCTCCCTTTGAGCCACTGCACTCTTGTGAGCTTCAGTTTCTGACTTGGAAGGTGGCTTTCTTAGTAGCAATCACATCGCTACGGAGGGTTAGCGAGTTGCAGGGGCTCACCATCCAAGAACCTTTCTTCCAAGTACACGCTAACAGGGTGGTGCTCCGCACTAACCCCAAATTCTTACCCAAGGTTGTATCTCAATTCCATATGAATCAAACAATTGAGTTGCCAGTGTTCTTTCAGAACCCAGAGTCGCTGGCGGAGCGGATGCTCCACACCCTTGACGTTAAAAGAGCCTTAATGTACTACATTGACAGGACCAAAGATTTTCGTAAGACCAAGCAACTTTTTGTTGCTTTTGCCTCACACCACAAGGGAAACACTATCTCCAAAGCTGGGATCGCTAGGTGTATTGTAAAATGCATTCAGATCTGTTACGCTAAGGCCAAGCGCACTCTCACAATTCCACCAAGAGCCCACTCCACCAGGAAGCTGGGGGCCTCTATGGCTTTCTTAGGTAATATTCCCTTAGAAGATATCTGTAGAGCAGCCACATGGTCTACCACACATACTTTCACTAAACATTACTGTGTAGACGTGCATTCCAAACAGCAAGCAGCTGTTGGTCAGGCTGTTCTCAGGACACTTTTTCAGACTGCTGCAGCTGGCACGGGCGGCCGCCAATAATGGGAGGACTGCTATGTATTCTATGCACAGATATGAATTCAGCAGCCCACATGCCTCGAACTGCAAATGCTACTTACCAGTATGCATCTGTTCTTGGCATGTAGGGCTGCTGACATTCATATCGCCCACCCTCCTCCCCGGCGCCTGTAGCAGCTGCAGTCTTCATACATATATATATGTTCATATATCTGCTCGCAGCATAGGCATCACTCACATACTTCACTCCATCTCTGCCAATGGCTAAAAACAATCTGGGGATGGAGGCGATGCCCATGCGCACTGTAGTCCAGGGGAGGAGCCACCTATCTCGTGATACTTCGAAGACTCTTCCAGGACAACAATGTGCAATCATCCGGACCCAACACTAGGCGGCGATCTATGCACAGATATGAATGTCAGCAGCCCTACATGCCAAGAACAGATGCATACTGGTAAGTAGCATTTGCAAAACCTGCTGGTCAGCATATTTGGAAGCCCAGTGCACGAATGAGTGCCCAACGATCCAAGTCACCGTCCTACCGCCCGGGCCACCCATGCAACCTACGAAGAAAAAGAAGTTAGAACAGGCAAACAAAACAGTGCAACCAACAACCTGCCTGGGACCCCACTACTTCCTCACATACCTCTCACAACAGCGTGATTTCCAACGCCCAATCCCCTTGATCCTGTCCCAGGACCAACCCAGGCGAGCCGCCGCCGTCGCAGCCCCAATGCGAAAGGAATGGGTACCAAAACCTGCTCCATCAACTCCCAATCGTCGCAACACCGCCAACAACTGGCCAGCCGACACTCTCGCGCCCGAGGCATGACAGAAAATCTTACCGACCCGGGCCCGAGTCGACCCACAGAAAGATCTCCACTCCAGAACCGGGCAAACCGCCCCACCGGACTCATTCAACCACACCCACTTGCCCCTGCCGACCTGATCCGTCTTCGAGCGACCCAGCCAAATACCCAGACGCCCGCATCCAAACGCACATCCTCAAACAACCTTCCCGCCCCCCGTCTCGTGCCCAACAGTTCAGACACCCGAAACGCCCTAAAGAACATCCACACCATGCACAACCTAAAAAGACCCACCTCAAAACGGTCATAACAGCACTCCGGCAACACCCCAACCAGCCGAACCAACAAATCAAACGTCACAGCCTCCCGCAGACGACCCCCCCCCGGCCCCACCCTCGCAACATGCGAGCCAGCACCACATCCTTGGTGGGGTCAAAACCCAAAAACAAAACACAGTAAAAAGAAATTCCAGCCAACTTCCCAGAGATCGTAGCAGCAGTCAGCCCCCGGTCCATACAGGACAACACATAGCCCCTCAAACCCTCCAGCACAGCCGATTCCTCACTCACGACACCATCCACCGTCCAGCCCATAAAAGTACTAAAGTCAGACCATGCCAGCCGATAAGTCTTCCTCGTGGACGGAGCCAACGAACCCTCCACCAGACCAATCATCCTCACTCCCCCAAGGCCCAGATGCCGGCCGGCAGCTCGGTCTTGCAGGCGTCCGCTCCCGGCGCCAGGTGTCGAAACCGCTGCCACTGCGAACGAGACAAAGCATCTGCAATGTCATTATTCGCCCCAGGGACATGCTTGGCCCAAAAAACCACATTCAACTGCAGGCACGCCAACATGAATCTGCGCAACAGCCGCAGCACTCGCAGGTCCCTCGCCCTCTGGTTATTAACAAGGTCCACCACCGTCATGTTGTCAACGTGAAAGAGCACAGTCCTGTTCCGAAAGTCCTCCCCCCACACCACCAGGGCCACCAGCAACGGGAAGAACTCCAAAAAGGCAATGCTCCTGCCCGCTTGATCCAGGAGGCCGGCCAGCTCTCCGCACATCACCGACCATCCCAGAAAACACCAAACCCTGCTGACCCAGCCGCGTCAGAGAAAATTTGGCATTGCCAGACCGTCCTCTCCTCATCAAAATCCAAAGGCACCCCGTTGAAATCCTGCAGGAACGTAATCCAAGTCCTCAAATCTGCCCTCACCCCCAGGGAAACCCTCACTCTGTGATGCGGAAGCACTGCCCCCGACATGGCCATGCCGAGCCGTCTGCAGAACGTCCGCCCTGCCCGCACCACCCTGCACGCAAAGTTAAGGAAACCCATAAGCTTCTGCACCGCCCGCAAAGGGATCCGCCGTTCCCCCACAGCCCACTCCAGACATGCAAGAATCTCCTTCACCTTGGACGCAGGCAGGCGCGCCAACCACTTCACCGAGTCTAGTTCGATCCCCAGAAACGTGAGGCAACAGCTGGGACCAGCCGTCTTCTCGGGCGCTAAAGGGACCCCAAACTGCACCGCCAAGGCCTGGAAACGCGACAGGGCCCTGCCGCAGTCCCCCGACCCCGCCCTGCCCAGGAAGAGGAAATCGTCCAAGTAGTGGGTGACTTCACAGCACCCACTCACCCGCACCATGACCCACTGCAGAAAGGTACTGAAAAGCTCAAACAACGCACAGGAGATGGCACACCCCATGGGCAGGACCTTATCCACATAGATGGCTCCCCCGAACTGCATTCCCAAGAGCGCAAAATCAGCCGGGTGAATCGGCAGGAGCCGGAAAGCCGACATGATGTCACACTTCGCCAACTCCGTACCGAGACCACACAACCGTACCATCCGAACCGCATCGTCCACCGACGCATACAGCACCCTCGAATCTTCCTCCGCAATGAAGTCATTCACAGACCGCCCCTCCGGCCCCGACAAGTGGTGAATCATCCTGAATTCCCCTTCCTCTTTCTTGGGCACCACCCCCAAAGGAGAAACGATCAGATCCGGCAAAGGCCAGTCAGTAAACGGGCCTGCCACTCTCCCCTCCGCCACTTCCTTGTCCAACTTCGCAGCCACCACCCCCGGCAACTCCTTCGCCGACCTCAAGTTCTCTGCCCAACGACGCTCCCTGGGACCCTGGTAGCCAACCCTAAAGCCCTCAGTGAAACCCCAGAAGAGCCGCGCCATCGCGGTCAGGATAGCGCGAGAGCCACGGGGCCATCGCCTCCACCCTAACCGGAGTAGGCGCCCTTCGGGCCAGGCTGGCCCCGACCTCTCGCGTTCCGCCACTGCTCGGAGGGGGTGGTGAGTGAGAGGCACTGCGGAAGGGGGTGTTTCCCGCTGCACTTCGAGCACTCGTGCTTGAATTTACATGGGTACCGAGAGCAGAAACCCCGACTGTAGCTCCAACACACCCCTGTAGCGGGTCCTCCGGGTTTGGACGGCTGACCGGACACAATGGTGTTGGGCACTGTTCCGCCCCCCGCCCCGCCCTGGGCGGGACGCGTCGGAAAAGACCGATATAAAACCGGCAAACCGCTGGCCGTGTGAGTAGAGGCCGACGAGTGCGATGACGCCATCCACTGCATCCAAAGCTCCTGGTCTACCTCCCCCCAACTCTTCTCCGGATCGGCGCTAACCCTGGCCCGGAACTCCTCGTCGTAACTCAACCATGCAAACCCGCCAAACTGCATCTGGGCCTTGCGAATGATATCCATATACTTGAACAGCGCAATCGCCCGGTCCAGATACTTCTGGCAATACACACTGGCAAAAATCAAAATGGCCGACGTCCAGTTCTCCATAGTTATAGGCACCCTAGGCCGCCTCGTCAACTCCCACTCCTCCTCCTTTGAGCCCTCCTTCGCCTGCACCTCCCGATGCAGCAATTTAAAAACATCCACAAATTCGTGTTTCCATATCTTATCCCTCATTTTTTCCGACAAATGCGACCCCAAAGGCATCGCCAACCCCATGTAAGGCAGCTTCTTAGGGACCTTCACCCCTTTCTCCTCTTTGCCATCACCTTTTTCCGTCTGTACCCCCAAAGTCACCGACTTACCATCCACCTTCTTACCATCCTCAGGTGGACCGCCCGAAGGCGCCCCCCCCTCCCTCACAGACCCGTCCCCCACACCCACAGACCTGCATGAGCGCTTACGGCCCTCCCCACCCCGAGGAGCGTCATCCCAAGCCGCCCACCAAGCACCCTCACCTGTCATTGCCTCCGTCCTCTCCCGGGGCCTTCCTCTAGACTCCTTGCCACGGACCGCCATGGAACCCGTCTTCCTCCTCGTCCTGGGCTCGACCTGCAACACACCAAGGTCGTTGTCGCCTGCTGCGCGGCCTACGCCTTCCAGGTCATCCCGCACCTCCTCCTCTTCCAATTCTTCACTCTCAGCACTGTAGTCCAGCTCACTATAGGTGTGGCAGGGTATACTCAGACATGAGTCCCTTTCTCACTGCTCCATCAGGATTCAAGCAAGCCGGGCCGAAGAAGGCTGAAATGCCAGAAACCGGTCCCCGGTAGCTTGTCTCCTTTCTGGTGAAGAATTGGCTTGGTAGTTTAGTCTGCCCTGTTCCCATGATGCACTGGGCCAGGGACAGACTGATTTACATTTAGCCAGGTTCTGAGCTGGGATGGGGCAGTGAGATAAATAACTGTGATGGATCAAGCCCTGATCTTTGGACTGGGTAAGAGTGGTCTGTTTAACTCAGACACTCTGTTCATCACCACCCCCTTTTCTAAATCGTTTTTGGCCACTATAGGTGTGGCAGGGTATACTCAGACATGAGTCCCTTTCTCACTGCTCCATCAGGATTCAAGCAAGCCGGGCCGAAGAAGGCTGAAATGCCAGAAACCGGTCCCCGGTAGCTTGTCTCCTTTCTGGTGAAGAATTGGCTTGGTAGTTTAGTCTGCCCTGTTCCCATGATGCACTGGGCCAGGGACAGACTGATTTGCATATAGCCAGGTTCTGAGCTGGGATGGGGCAGTGAGATAAATAACGGTGATGGATCAAGCCCTGATCTTTGGACTGGGTAAGAGTGGTCTGTTTAACTCAGACACTCTGTTCATCACCACCCCCTTTTCTAAATCGTTTTTGGCCACTATAGGTGTGGCAGGGTATACTCAGACATGAGTCCCTTTCTCACTGCTCCATCAGGATTCAAGCAAGCCGGGCCGAAGAAGGCTGAAATGCCAGAAACCGGTCCCCGGTAGCTTGTCTCCTTTCTGGTGAAGAATTGGCTTGGTAGTTTAGTCTGCCCTGTTCCCATGATGCACTGGGCCAGGGACAGACTGATTTGCATATAGCCAGGTTCTGAGCTGGGATGGGGCAGTGAGATAAATAACGGTGATGGATCAAGCCCTGATCTTTGGACTGGGTAAGAGTGGTCTGTTTAACTCAGACACTCTGTTCATCACCACCCCCTTTTCTAAATCGTAGTCCAGCTCAAGCACCGGTTCCAGATTCATGTCATCGCAGGCCACATCTTTCACAGCACGCTTCACATCCTTCTGCACACATCCGCGGCCACGCATTCCGGTGGCGCCACGTGCTGAAGTTGCCCGATCCCGCGGAGGAGGGACAGTCGCCGCGGACTGCCCTACTTCTTCCGGCCTGCATCTCGGAGCCGTGGTGCGCCCCGCTAGGCCCCCCTTCGTTCTGTCGACAGCCGCCGACTTGGAACCCCTCCCGCCCCCCAGGTCGCTCGAACCTGGTGGGGCCCCGGCACCATCGGGCCTCAAAGCCGTGCTGGCCGTCCCTGCCCCGGCCGCGCCCCCTGTAGAGTGGGCGGCCGGACCAGACTTCCTCAATCTGGCCCTCCTGGCCTCTTCCTCCTGCCTCTCTGCCTCCCTCTCCTCCTCAGAGGTGGGGGTGGGAGGACCCTCAATCTCAGGGCCCCAAACTGCACCCACTCTCGCCCTCGTCTCCTCAGCCCATCTAACCTCCTGTATTTGCTCCAGGATCCGCTCCCCACGCGACCTCTCTTCCCAGGAAACGGAACCCCAGATCGGCGGTTGGGGGGGCGGGCAGTAGCCAAAGAAATCACTCCCCCGGGGAAAAAACCCCACCTGCTGAAAACCCTGCACCCAACCCGCCTATGGGGACCAGAGCGGGCGAAGCGCTCCGGCCCGCCGAAAACCCAGGCGCCAACGGCCTCACAGCGGCCGGGGTGGCCGCCCTGGAACCCCGAGACAAATCAATAGGAGCCTCCCCCGACACCTCGCCCGGCCCCCGAAGCACAAGCCCAGGCCCACCCTCGTGCACAGAGCCATCTTCCAGGCGGACCAAAGGTCCAGAGGCCCTACCGCCACCCGGCGACCCCACCAAGACCATGGCAGGCCCGGCCGGATCGCCCGCCTGCCCCTCCCCCTGCACGGCGCCGGCCGGCACCGACAGGGGCCCGCGGAGCGGAAGCGCAGAAGGCGCGGCCATCACGGCCGCACCCGAGGCCCCAGGCAAAAATTCCAGCTGAGGGAAGGGCCGCGCGGAGGTTGTCCTGCGCTTCCCGCCCCGCGCTGTGTCCTTGGGCACACCTCCCCCCCTCGGACCCTCCCTCCTGGTCCGACTCATCCTCCAAACAGGCGAAAACCGCCGCCCGGACCCCGGCCGAGGCAGCCCTCGTGCCCCTGGTGGCCCCTACCCAGGCTTGATCCATGACCCCAGGCCTAATAAGATCGTCGCGGCCGGCCCTAGCAAGCAGCAACAAGGCCTCACGGACCTGTTCCGCAGACACACCAGACATCCTACCCAAGCCAGAGAACAAACAGGAAAAGCTAAAATCCCCAGCTGCAGTGGAACAGCTCCGAGCAAAAATTCTCCCCAAATTAGCACTAGGCCTTAAACTAAGTACTAACTAACTCCTTTCGAGCTCCCTCCCGATGGTGCCAGGCGCAGAAAAGAGGAAGATCCCTTCCTCCCCTGCGCTTAAGTACCCACCCCCTAACTCCTCCCCTTCCCGGCCTATCCCCTGCGCGAAAGACCCCGGGGAAAGACTAGTCTGCGACTCTGCTTTCCCCGGGGCCCGGCATTAGGCAAGTTGTTTTGTTTCCCAGTGCCTCGCTTGTTCTCTTACAAAACTATGCGACCTTGGAAATAGATTCAAGCGCTAAATCAGAAAAGGGGCGCATTTACTTTTGCTGTTCTGTCGCTTTCTGTGCGGTCTGCTATAAAAGAACTAGGAGCTACACGTATTGCTCATTCTGCATAACTGTGTGGTCGAAATCCTCGCGTGCCAGCAATGTTTGGCACTAGCAGGTTCTCGCTAAACAGAACACCCTGCAGGATCCCTTTCCACGTCCACCGCACCTCAGAATATCTTTAATGGCAGGCCGCCCATCCAGCCCTTCCTCACTGCAAACATGTGCTAGTACAGTAGTCTCCCCACTCTGCTGTCTATTTTTGCAAATGGGGTTTGTTTTAGCTCGGATGTAGGTGCAAGAGAAATAAGTGTTGTGCAAACTAATTTTAACGACGATAAACACCACTTTTACGACCAACAATCACCGCAATAACATTAAGACCACCTCCCTCGCTAGTACTCCGATTGAGTCCAGTAATAACAACAGTGTTATTAATTTGGACAACCTATTATTCTTATATCCATCTCCCTGACACCGCTCCCACCTGTTAAGCTATGTGAACACGATGTTTTGTCATCAAATGCATTGACTGCAAGGATTCTGTACAATCAATCCGCCATCTATGTAGCTCACAATCCGGTGGGACTGGCGTGACCTTTCATCCCTTCAAGATCAATAAAACACTCGCTCCTTTCAACGGGCTACTGATGAGGGCGCCTAATGTGCTTCTGTAGGCCGCAAGCCTGAGGCAAGAAGTGTCTCATAGGACCGTGGTTTTAACATTATCATTGAGCAGTGCGGGCCTTACTCTCGACCAGCACCCCGCTGTGCCAGGAGCCACCCTTCCCCACCACATATATATATATATATGCAGCCTACGTACGCCACTATGAAAAGCAGTAACAAGAACGACACCCTCCCAAACATGAAAGGAAACCCTGCAGCCAGCACGCTCACTGTAAGCGCTTTAAATAGTGCACCATTCCTAGTCACAACCTAAGCAGGTTTACAAAAGCCCCCTCCCCAAGACCACATCAGTGCCTGTGAACCGGAGACTTCTGGGGTTCGAAGCACAGATTTCTTCTGATACCAGCAGTACGGCTTCTCCGCTGGAACATCCTGTGATTATGGGCAAGTCACTTATCTCTCTGTGCCTAAAAAAAAAAATCTGTCAACCGCATGTTACATGATCTGTTATTTAAGGGTTATGTTACAGCCTCCTAAGTGGCGCATAGGAGGGGCACCAGTGGTCTCCATGCGGAGACTAATCAGTCTGCATTCCTCTTTCCTATAAACGTTCTCACTTTGAAGTACACCTAAAACACCGAGCTCTCTGGAAGACACAGGTTGACTTTTGACCTCTGTCTTTGAATACACAGCAAATGTGACCAGATAAGAACGAGCTATTTAGACCTGTTTACAGAAAGGGTGCTCTCGGAAGGATACTAGTAAATATGGTTTTTGGCATGGGAGGGAGGACATGAACTTTGACCCTAAGTCAGCAAATGAAAAGCAAGAAATTGTGAGTTACAAACCACGAAGCCAATGGCAAGCAATGGGCAGAATGCATTTCCAGGTCAACTTTGCAAAACACCACAAGATGTCTTTCGCACAACAGACAGCTGCGCTATCTGGTAGGCTGCGACCTAAAAGCAGTTAGCTTATCGATCTATTTGTCCGATTGAGGCACAGCAGTGTTTCTGTGGAAGAAAGGGGTCCAACCAGTGCTTAATTTGAGCTGGAGCTTTCTGGTGCTGAGCACCGGCACTTAATTGGTTTCCGGCGCTCGGCACCGGCACATAATTGTCAACACCACACTTAGGGCAGTCTGCCACAAGGTGGCACTGCTCATGTAATTTAGAGTTGAGCAATATAGCAGTTGTTTAGGAAAACATTATACATTAAAAAAATACTTATACCTGCAACCCCAGCCATTCCTTTAGCTTTGGGGACCTGGAATAATCTGAACTGCCGCATTTGCACGCGAGAGAGATATTAGTTGTTTTGGCAACGATGACAGGGGCAATGGGTGGTGCAAGCGGCAGTGGCTTCATTGTCAGAGCCCTGGACCTTAATATTTTCCAAATTAAGCACTGGGTCCAACAAAGGACCCCTCTTAGCATGTCCCTTCCCAGTTGGCCAAAGTTTAACAAGTTTTACATCATGCATTTGTAGGTCTATATGTGTGGGTCAGGGGTATATCATGGTGGGTGTGTATCCCCTTTAGTATAGTCCTTTGAATTTCTCCAGTAACATGTCCCAGGCTTGCGTGATAATATACTTTCTCAGACCCCTCTTCTCATCTCTTTATATAACCGCATGTCTTCCGCCCAGCTGCCCGTGACAACTGCTCACTCCCTGGCTGCGAAGGTGCGGGTCGATGGCTGTTTCCAATGCATAGTGAGCGCTTGTTTTGCTAGCAGTAGAGCTAGATCTACAAACCAAAATGGAGGGTCATCCAGTTTGGGGCAAGGAGACCCATGAGTACCTCAGTGAGGGTCTCTGGAACAGACACAGCAGTTGTATTTGACAATACCTGTATACCAGAGACCAATAGGGATGCAGGATGGGGCAGGCCGACAGCATGTTCAAGAGATCCGCAACTAGAAATAGAAATTGGGGGCAATTTGCGATTGATACTGGCCAGTGTAAGTTAGGCCCTATTTCGAATATTAGATATATGTAAAATGTGTTCCTCCAAGAAACCTTTTTCAGATACTCCAAAGCTTTTACACATTCCTTCTTCTGCAGAGGTCTGGCCAAGTCACCCTCCCAGGCAGTACAGGGAGGTAAGCGGGAGCAGTCGATCTGTTGTAAAAATCCATCTCACTAATTTTCCCCAAGTACCTGCTGTGTGCAGTGTTTGGTATCCCTCATGCGTCGTGGGAATCATGAGAAAGAGAGTATTATGGGCCGATATGTCAGAAAGTGTCATGGTGGGAGATCTCGGTCTGCCACAAGAAGTCCATTACCTCTCCATTAAGAAACAGGCTTCCAACAGTGAAATGACCTGCATTATGCCAGGAATGAAGATGTCCCACATCATAGGTAGAAAATTACAAAAAACAATTTGATGGACAGAATGTAGATCAATGTCTTACATTCACCCCAGTACAAGGATCTGGGCCTAAATCCATCGTTTTTTGCACTCCACACCACCCTGGGTTAGATAATGGCTTTATGCAAATCATCCTTGGACTGGGGTGAATGTGTGACATTGATCCACATTCGGTCCATCACTTGTTTTGTTTGCAAATTCCGCCATAAGTGCGCTGGGGCTGCTCAGACGTGGGTCCCAAGCACTCCACACCACTGGAGACAAGCTAGCCGGGCTGATGAGAGGTGTTACCTCGAAACCGGTCCGGTCCTCGGATGCTTGATTCCGTTCTGGGAAGGACATGGCTTTTGTAGTTCGGACTGGACTGTTCCCATGGGGCACAGGGTCAGAGCTGATTTGCATATTGCCATTGTCTAACCCAGGGTGATGTGGAGTGCAAAAAAACGATGGATTTGGGCCCAGATCTTTGGACTGGGGTGAATGTGTGACATTGATCCACATTCGGTCCATCACTTGTTTTGTTTGCAAATTCCGCCATAAGTGCGCTGGGGATGCTCAGACGTGGGTCCCAGGCACTCCACACCACTGTAGACAAGCTAGCCGGCTGATGAGGTGTTACCTCGAAACCGGTCCGGTCCTCGGATGCTTGATTCCGTTCTGGGAAGGACATGGCTTTTGTAGTTCGGACTGGACTGTTCCCATGGGGCACAGGGTCAGAGCTGATTTGCATATTGCCATTGTCTAACCCAGGGTGGTGTGGAGTGCAAAAAAACGATGGATTTGGGCCCAGATCTTTGGACTGGGGTGAATGTGTGACATTGATCCACATTCGGTCCATCACTTGTTTTGTTTGCAAATTCCGCCATAAGTGCGCTGGGGATGCTCAGACGTGGGTCCCAGGCACTCCACACCACTGGAGACAAGCTAGCCGGGCTGATGAGAGGTGTTACCTCGAAACCGGTCCGGTCCTCGGATGCTTGATTCCGTTCTGGGAAGGACATGGCTTTTGTAGTTCGGACTGGACTGTTCCCATGGGGCACAGGGTCAGAGCTGATTTGCATATTGCCATTGTCTAACCCAGGGTGGTGTGGAGTGTAAAAAAATGATGGATTTGGGCCCAGATCTTTGGACTGGGGTGAATGTGTGACATTGATCCACATTCGGTCCATCACTTGTTTTGTTTGCAAATTCCCAAATCATAGGTAGGCCCCGCAAAGAAATATCTAGCCCGCCAATCTAATAGTCTTTGCTAAACAGGCCCTTACCTCTTAATGAAATCCAGTGTACCGAGCATCCAGGTGAGTGTAGGGTGATAGAAGATAGCTCACAAGGCCCTTCCGGAAGTCTACCTTTGTGAGGCTTTCCTCAGTATGAGAGAGTGCAGACCACCACTGAGCCACCCACTGGAGTTGTGCAGCTGAGTAGTAGCATTCAAAGTCCGGAAGGGCCAATCCTCCCACAGATACCAGGAGTTTCAACGTGGTGAGCAAGACCCTGTCTTGCTCCACTCCACGTTGCTCTCAGGTTTACTGCGGCGAGGTTGCTCACCTGTTCCTCATGTCTATATCACTGAGGAGGAGTCTGTTTAAAGAAGAAACGTGGGAGTAAGGGCTGAGGGTTAGTGAAATAGTGAAGGAGTCGGGGTAGTGCCACCATCTTCATCAAGGCCACGCAGCCCATTACCGACAGGGCCAGAGAAGAACAGAGTGTGATTGGCGTTCGGAGCCCACATATCGCTTTGCCCAGATTCCTATCTTGTAGATCAGTGGAGGTATGATCTCTATGTGGATCCCTAAGAACCAGAACAAAGTTGCTTCAAGCCGAATCCTATGATCTAGTAGTAGCCTACTTGCTCCAGTGGGAATGCACAAGACTTGGCCCAGTTCTCCAGGGACTAGATAGGTTAGCAAATTCATTTAGGACCTGCTCCATGGCAGCTAAATCGATATTCATGTCATGAACATACAGGAGGAGGTCATCTGCATATGAGGGTACAGCATGCATGTTGCCCTGTAGCAATATACCCCAAGTTGCTCCTAGTAAGCATAGACGTGCAGCCAATTGTTCCATTGGATGGCAAAAGTGTACCACTTCACATAGGCCACAAGTCCGATTTGCATTTCCCAGTCTTCACCGGAGCTGTAAAGGTAGTGTACAGTACGGTCCAATCCCAAACAGCTGCAGCACTGCATATAGTCCCACCTTAGAGAATCAAAGCCTTTCTCTAAATCTAAAGCTAGACAGGCAGCATTAGGAAAGTAGGCTACTGATTCATTTTTAATGTGCCGTAACCTGCGTAGAGGTATTAGGGCCCAATACAAAGCCCACCTGTTCTTCATGTATTATAGCCAGTAGTTCCGAAAGTGAGAAACTCGCTAGTAGCTAAGTCAAAATCTTGTAGTTCATATCTAATGTGGATAGTGGCCAATATGATGCCAACTCTGTTGACTCCCAATGTGTCTTAAGGATGGTATGGATGAGTGCAGCATTTAATGTAGGAGGGAGTGCCCTAGCAGATGGCGTCATAAAGTTCCACCAGTTTAGGTGCCAAAACCGGAGTGATTTGTGCATAGAATTTGGCTGGCAGCCTGTCCGTGCCGGGAACCGTTTCCCCGAGGCAAGCTGTGCAGCACCAAAAGTATCTCTTGAGTAGTTATGGGGGCCTCCTGGCTCATGGGATGACCAGAATAAATCATTTATTCCCCTCACTGTCGTAATTGGCATGGCCGCGTTAGCGATTAGCTGAACCTACACGTTGTCCTCCTTAAATTGGCTATATATGAAAACGCCATTTTGAATGTTGCGACGGCCATCTTGGACCATAAGCAGCCTCGTGGCCGGCGTGCCCTTTAGTCCGTTGTCCGTTCCACTGACCACTTCAGTCTGCCCAGCAACAGGCTATTTTTAGTACTGGTCAAGCCACACATGCGCAGTCCCAGCTGACCAGTGAGACCTTAGGAATGTGCGCCAAACTGACCAGCGGAGTTGTGCCCCCTCCAATGAGCTGGCAGTATTCCAAAACATGACCATATATGTCCTTAAAATGTGTTCCAACTTGTGCCGCCTATCTTTTATTGCCCCAAAACTGTATATAAATCGGGGTCACACCGGTGTTCGGTGTGATACCTCTTGCATTACCGAAGGGTGCTGTTTGAGTGTACCACCACCCCATGGGGTCTTAATAAACTTGTTCTTTGCCTTTTACAGTTTCCGTGCCAACAGTTCTTGAGTGTAAGTGGGTTATCTTCGGAGCATGTAGGCCTTGGGAACCCTGATTTACTTCAAATTGGCGACCACGAAGGGACTCATCAGCGACTCGGATGCCCGAAGGAGAGGTCGTGACGAAGGCTTGGAAACTCGCCATGGACGCGCGCTGCCACGAGTGACCCGAGTCTTGGCTGCCACGGTGTTTTTTCCTTTCCTTCCGATCTGACCTTCCAGGTGGCGCCGGTCTCCGACTGAGTTTTCGAGTGTCCGCATCGCTGAGAAAGTGCCGTTTGGCTGATTTGGTTTACAAGACCTTGGCAGTTGGAATCTGGACATTTGAGAATTTGGGTAAGCTTTGTGTTCGGTAGGGTAGTCTTCGGACGCTTACTGAAATTCTGTGATTTGTGATCGGTAAGGTAGTCCTCGGACGCTTGCCGAAGTCCTACGATCTATGTTTTGATTTGAGTTAGCTAACATTGTGATTTTGTGATCTTTGAACTTATATGTGTAGTGCACTTCACATAGGCAGGCATGTAGAGATGTTTCTCTAACTTTCTTTTTTTCCCTCTGAGCGGCACAGTTGTGTGAAGTACTGTAAGTGCCATTTTATACGGTGTCACGCTTTCGTGATACTTTTTGAACATGCCTGTTTTCAGCACACTCCGAGGGATGTGCTGTCTTGGAGAGGGTACCTCAATTAGGTTAGCGGAAGCACAGCCGGCTCCCCCAGAGGGAACACCAAATCGTGAGATGTACATCAAACATGGCCTTCCCCCTATTATGTACAGTAAATTATGGCATAAGTACACAAAGGCCGATCCCGAATTGCAATGGCCTCTACATGGGTCGTTCGATTTACGTAAAGTACAGTTTGTAGAGCAATGTTTGTTTCAGCGCAGGTCTAGACAAAACATGTTTGATTGTGTGCGAATGTGGGAGAAAGCGGTGCGCGAGCGAATGAAGCGTGAGGTTGCCTTGGCGGACAAAGAGCAGCGCAAGGCTGCTCGGGATAAGGCTTTACAGCTTGAGGAAAAGGAGGCTCAGGAGAAGAAAGAAAGGGAGGAACGAGAACGTAAATTACAGACGACTGGTCAATTTCCTATCCGCCGACCACTCTATCCTGTCCTTAATAATGAAATTGATGATTTTTCTTTGTTAGATCGGTCACCGCCTCCGTATGTTTCGACGACGGCTCCAGCTGCGGATTCAGAGGACGATGGACAGGATAAGTCGGATCAGAAGGGGGTATCCGCTCTCAGGTTTACTGCGGCGAGGTCCGCTCATTTACGTAGTTGGGCTCGTAAAGTGAATAAGAATTGTGTTTCTCAGGATCAGTTGATTGCGGAGAAGAGGGAGTGGTCGGATCTTGAATTAATGTATTTTCTGTCTACTTTGGCGGATGAAGTTGTTGCCGCGTATCGGGAACTTTCAGACACGTTAGAACCTAAATCGTTGTCAGTGTATCGTGAGAATTTGGTTAAAGGTGTATTTGATCTTGCAGATGTTGACGACCTATTCAAGCAACTGATCAAGCTGCGGGACGAGACAACCGGATTGCGGGAGGAGCGGAAAAGGAGGCAGAAGGAGTCCGAGTCGGGAAATAATGGGCAGATTAAGGAGTGTTCTCTCCGTGGTTCAGATAAGAGTTCTGCATTGCATGTTATGCCTATGCGTGAAGCCGCACCTTTGTATGTTCCACCTAAAGGGGAAGGTACGGATGATGATAAATTGTCAAAGGATGCGAAGGGGTATTTTGTGTATAACTGGGTATATACGCCTTGGAATAGAGCAGATGTTATGGCATTGAAAAATTCTTTACCTGATCTTCGAAAAAACCCGGCGGCATTTTATGAAGGGGTGGAAGGGGCTATATCGTCTTGTGTGATGACTCTTGTGGATATAGATTTGTTTTTCGGGCTAATTCTACCACCTGATATGTGGAGGCAAATTCGTAAAAATAATGATGAAGCGATTTTGGGGGCCACATGGAAAGACATAAATGCTGCAGATTTAGACAGAGAACCAGCATGCAAGCCTTGTCAGTTAATTCTAGATCTTCCGGCAGCTATCTTGAATAAATTAAAAACGCTTGTTCCCTCTAAAAAGATTGATTGGACCATGCTAACGTCATGCAAACAGAAACTTGATGAAACTGTCTCAGATTTCTTTACACGTTTCGAGGAGGCATTCCATGATTATAGTGGTCAATCTTTAACAGACGATACGGGTCGGCATCTGTTTGTAGATAAGTATGTGGCTAATCTCCTACCGGAGATTGCAAAACGATTGAAGTCGAGTGAAAGTTCCTGGGCCACGGCGACCCCTGCGTCCTTGTTAACTATGGCTCAGTATTATGAGCGGCAGGAATTGGAGGCTAAAGAAAGTGTAGAGAAAAAGGCGAAGGAATTGAAAACGAAGGTGATGTTGGCGCAGGTTCGGGGAGCACAGGGTAAAGGGAATGATAGAGGTAGACGGGGTGGAGGAAATACGTCGTATGGTCGTACGGACATAGCGGAGGATCAGTGTGCTTATTGTAAGGAGTTTGGGCATTGGGCCGAAGATTGTCCGGTACTTCGTGAGCAGCGTGGTCGAGGAGGCGGAAGGTCAAGAGGAGGTTATACGGGAGCGAGAGGTGGCGGAGGTGATCGTGGAAAGGTTGAGGTGAGGGGCCGTGGCCAGGATGAACGAAATACGTTTGATAGGCGGAATCAATATCAGATTTCGGAGGGTGAGAATGTGGAACACCAGGATTATGTGCATGCATAGGACTGCGTAGGATGGGGTAAGGAATCAGTTGAAGTGCCGGTAGATCAGCAGGGTCCATATGTAACAGCGGGCATTCTGGGTTCTACTGATCAATTTCTAGTCGACACAGGAGCTACACGTAGCGCTTTGTCAAAAAACTTGGTTCCGAGGGCTCCCCTGTCTGGCGAAATGATTACATGTGTAGGGTTTGATGGCACACCCTCCCCCAGCCCATTGTCCAAGCCCCTTGCACTATGTCTTGACAAATACTTTAGTTTTGGTCAATTTTTGCTATCGCCCCATACCCCAGACAATATCCTGGGTATTGACTTGCTTAAATATTTTCGAGCAACAATACGTTGCGCTCCGGAGGGAGTGCGTGTTATCCTAAATGACAATTATCCTGACCCCGACAGGTTTTATGCTATCTCTGATATTTCGGCTTTGGCCTCTCTACCGCACACGTTATGGGCGACCTCAGATACGGATGTGGGAGAGATGCGCATTCCACCGATACACATTACTGTTAAGGAGGGGGCCCCTCTACCACCAGTGCCACAATATAAGATCTCGAGAGAAGGTGAAATTGCATTGGCACATATTGTTCAGGATTTGATTTCCGCAGGGGTTGTGGAGGAGGTCCCTTATAATGTTTGCAACAGTCCTATTCTCCCGATCCTTAAGAGAGATACTGACGGCAAGATCTATCGATTTATTATTGATTTGCGAGAGATCAACAAAATTGTCGTTCCCCAATACCCGGTGGTGTCCGATATTACGACCTTGCTTACCTTGGTTCCACCAACGGCCACCACGTTTAGCGTCATTGATTTAAAGAATGCGTTCTTTTCCATCCCTGTTCATCCTGATAGCAGATACCTGTTTGGCTTTACGCTCAATAATAAATCGTATAGATTTTGTCGTGTTCCCCAGGGATATACTGAAAGCCCTAGTATCTACAGCCAGGCTTTGAAAAGGCAGCTGGATTCCTTTCAATTGCAGTCTGGCGTTGCTCTCATCCAGTACGTGGATGACCTTCTACTTGCTGCTGACTCTAATGCTCAATGTGAACAAAGTACACTTGCGTTGCTTTCCTTTCTGGCACAGAACAATCATAAGGTTTCGAAGAAAAAGCTTCAATACTGTAGACCTCAGGTGACCTACCTCGGTCATCTGTTGTCTAAGGAGGGGCGTGCATTAACATCTGATCGAATTCAAGCAATTTTAGACACACCAGTCCCCCGCACGCAGAGAGATGTACGTGCCTTCATAGGGTTGACGTCCTTCTGTAGACAATGGATCATGGGGTTTTCACATATCATAAAACCTTTGCTAGCGTTACTGTCCAAAGCTACACCAATGCCCCTTGAGTGGACAGATGAATGTCAGAAGGCTTTTGAACAGTTGAGGCAGGCCCTTTGTTCCGCACCCGTGTTAGGCACACCAGACTACACGAAACTTTTCACATTGTACGTGCACGAGAATGATGGGTGCGCGTTGTCAGTATTAGTGCAATTACACGGGGATAAGCAGAGACCATGTGCATACTTCTCTGCCATTTTGGATCCTGTAGCACGAGGGTTGCCTGGGTGTTTTCGAGCGGTAGCAGCAACAGCAGTGGCCATACGACAGAGTGAGGGAATAGTGTTATCACACAAACTGTTGGTGTTAGTTCCTCACGCAGTAGATGCCCTGCTAAACCAAACAAAGACCCAATACCTTACGAGTGCACGGCTAACAGGATATGAGCTGACACTTTTGGCGCCACATATTACACTGAAAAGATGCGCTACTTTGAACCCTGCCACTTTATTGCCCTATCCGGCCGAGGAGGGTCAGGAAGAAAAACATCATGATTGTGTTTTCCTGACCGAGGAACAGACAAAGGGTCGTGTCGACTTACAGGATGTCCCACTTCCAGATGTGGATGGGGAACTGTGGGTCGATGGATCGTGTTTAAGGCTGCCAGATGGTACGACTTCCGCAGCCTATGCGATCACGACACTTAAGACAGTGGTAGAAACAGCTAGGATACCACAAAAATCGGCTCAGGCAGCAGAACTGATAGCCTTAACAAGAGCCTGCGAATTGAGTGCTGGTCTATGTGTGAACATATACACGGACAGCCGGTACGCCTTTGGAGTGGCACATGACTTTGGGCTACTCTGGAGAGAACGTGGGTTTTTGACATCTCACGGAGAGCACATTATGCACGGAGAGCTAGTGCGTGCTCTCCTAAATGCGCTGCTTGGCCCAAAGAAAGTAGCGATAGTGAAGTGCAGTGCCCACAAAAAGATTACGGATAAAGTGGGCCAAGGAAATGCCTTTGCAGACAGCATAGCAAGACAAACGGCTATGTCCCGAACTAGCTCCCCCATGTATGTGGTACAATCGCAGGCTGAGCGATGGAGTGATGCTAGAGCAGAAATATTGGACATTCAAAAATCAGCTACTGAATCTGAACTTGCGGCATGGGCAGCAGATGGGGTACTAGATGACGAGGGTTGTTGGAGAAGTAAAGACATGGAGAAGTGGAAATTGCCTGCGGCTTATTTGCAGGCGATGGTCCAGATGACACATGGACTGGCGCATGTCGGAGCTCTTGCAATCACTCGGCTCTTAACACGAGTTTGGGATCATCCCGAGATTGCTAATACTGCGAAGAGAGTAGTGCAGACCTGCCTGGTTTGTTTACAACACAATCCTGGAAAGGGGACCCATACTCCGAAAGGAGGGTTCGTTCCACCTTCTGCACCATTTGAGGTACTCCAAATGGATTACATCCAACTCGAGCGCTGCAACAACCTGAAGTACGTCCTAGTGGTGGTATGTGCTTTTAGCAAATGGGTTGAGGCCTACCCCACGAAAGACAATACGGCCTTGACAACAGCTAAGGTGTTGCTTAAGGAATTCTTTCCTCGCTTTGGAGTTTGCAAATTTCTGTGGAGCGATAATGGGCCTCATTTTGTTGGAAAGATTGTGGAATATGTACTGAAGGGGTTAGGGATTCAGCAGAAGTTCCACGCTGTATTCCACCCTCAGTCTGCAGGTCTGGTTGAGCGGTACAATGCTACGTTGAAGCTTAAACTGGCCAAAATTGTGGCGTCTACATCATTGAAGTGGCCAGACGCTTTGCCGCTAGCACTACTCTCTCTTAGATCAGTACCCCATTCACGAACTGGCCTTACGCCCTATGAGGTGGTGTTTGGACGCCCCATGAATATCTGGGGGGTGCCCAAGCCGCGACTAATACATGATGTGCCTTGTGTTATGATGAACGACTATCTGGCACGATTAACAAATGATTTACTCTCTATTCATCAACAGGTTCGAGAAGCGCTCCCTGACAACTCTACTGGAGAGGGCCATGATCTCCGTCCTGGGGATTATGTCATGATTCGTTCGTTTGAGAGAGCAAGCAGTTTGGAGCCCAGGTGGAAAGGTCCTGAACAGGTCCTCCTTGCAACCCGAACCGCTGTACGAGTGACCAACAGGAAGCGGTGGGTGCATTCGACACACTGTTGCCGTGTCTCTCCGGATCTGGTGACTCCTGCTGCGCTGACTGACTACAAAGAGATCTTGGAGAAAGAAAAGAGCCCAGCTGTGACGTCGGCCGAAGTTGAGGGAGCCTTCCCGGACCACGCTGTTGCCGGACGAGAGCGCTACAACTTGCGGCCTCGATAAGAAGATTTTTTTTTGCCCTCTTATGACTGGTTGGTTACCGCTCCAGGTTTGTGAAACGGAAACCGGGAATTACAAGGGGGGGGGATCAGTTCTGCCAGTGTAGCGACACCCGTCTTGGCCCGGAGAAGAAAACAACGGCTACCTCGGAGTTCAGCACCGCAGTTTTCCTTTTTTAGGTATACACGCACGTGTATCTGAGACTTTGTGGACAATTTGTGTTATTTGAGACTTTGCACGAACATTTTTGAACTATGGCATCAACGGCATCACGAGATAAAAGAGTATTGGGTGCCTTTCTTTTTGTCTTGACTATTGTGGTGATAGCTGTTATAGCATGGGTAGTCGAACTTGTGGTGCCTGTACGTGAACATTTGCTGCCGACTACCCCGGCTCCGTCTGAACATTTCCACTTTACATTACCTTTTCATGAAGAACGACATAGGCAAACGTATCTAAATAACAGCTTCATTCAGATTCTCCACCACACACATAACATGACCAATACCTCCAATTGCTGGGTGTGTGGGATGCTGCCAGGGCACCAAAAGAGAGGGGGCACCCCACTTATTCCACTCCCGTTTTCACATAATGGATCATGTAACGCCTGGTACACCCTCCTTTTTACCTTGAGATGGCCAACCTAAGGGGGGGTGCTTTTCCGTTTGAATAAAGTATGCTCTCATGACAAGGATGGGTTTCCACGGGCTGAAGGTACTCGATTTGAATGGGAGGAGTACAGGCCCGATAATGTGTCTGCCCCACGTGTGTACAGCAACCAGAGGAATATTAATGTATCCAGCGCACATGTCATTAATGTCATTGCTACAAAAGCCGATTTATGTATCAGAAATAAGGGTTCGATTGCAGTGGGGAAAAGCGAATGTAATACTACTCTCACTTTTGATAGCCCGAATGGCATCTCATTTGTTGCATCACGGAATACGTATTTTATTTGTGGAACGAAGGGTTACCATCAGCTTCCATTGGGGTGGTTGGGCACGTGCTACGTATCGTTTGTGTTACCTCCTGTATTCATTGCCCCACCAATGTATCACAATGATTACACCTTATACCACGATTTCGTCTTTAATAGGGTTAAGCGAACTGTTGTTTTGGATGACATTGACCAGACCGATACTGCTTTGCAGCAGTATGTGGACTTTAATTTGGGACTATTCTCCTTTGTGGGGGCTGCACTGAACAGCCGGAAAATAAGACGACTGACACGTGTTGTCGAGGCTGTAGCAAATGACACTGCCATTGCCCTGGGAAACATCACTGAGGAACTACAGATTTCTAGAATTGTTACGCTCCAAAACAGGATGGTGTTGGATGTCGTTTTGGCTGATCGTGGGGGGGCATGTAGAATTATCGGAAGCAGCTGTTGTGTATACATTCCGGACAATTCTCCATCTGTTTATGATGCTATATCTAAGCTTCACAAGATTGCAGCTGAGATACACCCGGACAATGGAACTTGGACACTTTCGGGATGGTTCTGGTCCATGCTTGCTACCTGGGGCTGGAAACTGTTGACGATTCTATGTACGATTGTGGGAGCAATGTTTTTTATATGCTTATGTATTCAATGTGGCCCAGCCTTATGTTCTATGTGCCTATCAGCTTGCGTACCATCAAGACGAGCTCTTGCTCATGACAAAATGATGCTTCATAAAGAGGTGACACAAATCATGTTAATAGACATCGAGGACGAGCATCCTGATTATGTTCACTATGAGGTAGATTCAGCTAAACGCTAAAAGGGTCGTCTGTCGTAATTGGCATGGCCGCGTTAGCGATTAGCTGAACCTACACGTTGTCCTCCTTAAATTGGCTATATATGAAAACGCCATTTTGAATGTTGCGACGGCCATCTTGGACCATAAGCAGCCTCGTAGCCGGCGTGCCCTTTAGTCCGTTGTCCGTTCCACTGACCACTTCCGTCTGCCCAGCAACAGGCTATTTTTAGTACTGGTCAAGCCACACATGCGCAGTCCCAGCTGACCAGTGAGCCCTTAGGAATGTGCGCCAAACTGACCAGCGGAGTTGTGCCCCCTCCAATGAGCTGGCAGTATTCCAAAACATGACCATATATGTCCTTAAAATGTGTTCCAACTTGTGCCGCCTATCTTTTATTGCCCCAAAACTGTATATAAATCGGGGTCACACCGGTGTTCGGTGTGATACCTCTTGCATTACCGAAGGGTGCTGTTTGAGTGTACCACCACCCCATGGGGTCTTAATAAACTTGTTCTTTGCCTTTTACAGTTTCCGTGCCAACAGTTCTTGAGTGTAAGTGGGTTATCTTCGGAGCATGTAGGCCTTGGGAACCCTGATTTACTTCATCACTTTCTGATGGATACCAGTAACTGCAGATTCCTCTCCTTTGAATTCAGACAGGATCCAGTAATTTTTTCTCAAGCGTGCATTGCTCCTATGTGCAGTCAGGTACTGCTGTGAGGCTTTACATTGGCTCTGTATGGATCTGGAAGTGATGGAGCGGGCACCATTTAAACACCACTCCTATGTGTTGTTGTCCATTCAATTCTTTCTGCACCTTCCAATATAGAATCAGAGCTCTGTTCTCAATTTGGTCAGGCATCTAATACCAATGTCAGTGTGCTAGTGAATGATGCCCCAACTAAAACTACAGGTTTCAAACTATGATACGACTGCAGAAAGATGTTGGTCACAGACTCACAAGATGTGTCTCGGGTTTCTGGGATCGAGCTAGGACTCGAAGTCCTGTCATAAATGTCTCATCATGCACCCAAGGCTGATCCACGACGAGCAGGTAAAGCTGGACTCGGTCCTGCTTATGAGACCATTCCAGCGAGCGGTCAACGTCGCGCTTGAAATACTCCCGAAATTCAGAATCTCAGTCCAATCGCAAACATAAAACTGCAAAGCAGAACTTGACATCACCCAGCCACTCTGAAGCCAAAGAGAAGTTGTGAGTACATCATGATGTGAGATATTCACTTTCGAGTTCTTTGATCACGTAGGCAAATCTTCAGCTGATCCCGGCCCTCCCATGTTTTCTGGGCAATCTGTGATGCCACAACAGATTGAGGTCTTCAAAGACTCCATGTTGAAAAAATTTCAGATTTTACCTGCTTCCTCAAATGCAGTTTTGATCCGCAAGGAACGGTGGGTACCTGATTGGGGTTGGTGCCAGCAGATCTGTCCTTTGCACTGTCTCACCCTTTGGGGGACCTGCTGCTGGCCTTTATTGGCACCAGTACAGGCTTCCACTGTGGCTTCAGGCCCTCCCCCGGTCAGTACTACTTCAACACCAGTGCCAGTAGAGGTCTCAGTACTGATTCCTGTGGCAGACACCAAACTGGCTTCAGCTCAAGCTCAACCAGTGTTACTCTTGAGATTACTAAAGGCCATCTGGTTATCATGTACCCAAACTCTGGAATAGTTCCACTACCAGAGCATACATGCCAGCCAAGGTGCCATTAAATTTTTGTATGTTGGTTCACATCAAGGGGGTGGGGGGTCCAGGGTGTAGAGGAGGATGATGGTGGTTGCTTTTTCTCCCTCACTATGTTGATGATGCCTTTTACATAGATGTTCTAGACGCCAGTGATCTTGACACCTTTTCTGAGGTGGGTTTGACTCGTCGCTTGATCCACCAATAGAAAAAGAGCCTCCTTTACTGTGGTGAACCGGAGGGTAGATGAGGTTCTGGATTTTTAGCTGTCCTCATTCAAGACCAAAACAAATGTCTTGATGAACAAGTTACTTACCTTCCGTAACGATATATCTATGAGACGTATATTAGTTATAGATTCCTTACCTTAGAATTACCCCCAGGCGTCAGACTGGATCCAGAGAATTTTATCTCAGCAGTACCCCTGCACGTCGGTAGGTGGCGTTGGTCGACTCCTCGTTAGTTGTCTGCATCGCCGGGATTATGTCGCAGTATCTACTTAGACGCCGCCCCTGCGTGTTGACTTCCGTTCTTTTACACGAAATTCCACGCCAGAAGCTCAGAACCATGCAAGACACTGACCACTGGTGCACAAAACTAGGGCCCTGAAAGGGAGTCCCTTACTCTAGAAGTCAGTTCGCAAAACAGGGAAGATGGGTGGAGCGGTAAGGAATCTAGAACTAATATATGTCTCTTACAGATATATCGTTACAGAAGGTAAGTAATTTATTCATCTGAAAGAGATTATTAGTTATAGATTCCTTACCTTAGAATAGATACCCCAGCAATACCAACACCGGAGGTGTGTGGGTCTGTGAACTAAGTTCACACCAGAAAGTCCTGGAGAACTGAACAGCCAAAGAAGCCGTCTCTCTGAACTTGACTATCCAAGCAATAATGTTTAGTTAACTTGTGCAGCGATGCCCACGTGGCTGCCTGGCAGATGTCACGGAGAGGAACTCCACGTCCTAAAGCAGTAGTGTCTGCCGTCGCCCTGGTGGAATGGTCGCGCCGTCCTACCAGAGGCTCCTTTTTCATCAGGGAATAACTGATCTTAATGCAAAGGACGACCCATTGAGAGATTGTCCGTTTTTGCATGGCCCGACCTTTCTTGGCAGCCACATAGCCCACGAAGAGTTGATCATCCACCTGGAATTGGTTTGTGCGATCCAGGCGGTGGAGTCTTTCCTCCTCCTTGAAAGGATGCGGGGACAGGAAGAAGGTGGGCAAAGTGATGGTCTGTCCTATGTGGAAAGAGGTAACCACTTTGGGTAAAAAAGAAGAAGGCTTAGTTCGAAGGACAACCTTGTCCCGATGCACAGCAAAGAAAGGAGGTCTTATAGATAGAACCTGCAGCTCACTCACCCTGCAAACAGATGTGATAGCAACCAGAAAAGCATTTTTCAAAGTCAAGAGTCTGAGAGGACAATTATGTAGTTGCTCAATAGGAGCGCACACAAGATAAGTTACAACCAGATTCAAGTCCCACTGGGGCATTACAAAAGGAAAAGGAGGAAAGAGGTGAGTAATGCCCTTGAGAAATCTATTTACAGTAGGGGACTTGAAAAGAGAACGTGATCAGGAATGCGAAGAAAAGGTCGAAACAGACGAAAGACAGCCCTTAAGGGTACCCAGAGCAGAGCCCTGCTGGGCAAAGAAAGTATGAAGAGGAGAACCTCAGAAAGGGGATCCACAGCCTTTGCTGTGCACCATGCCACAAATTTGTTCCATCTACAGGTATATACCGTTTTAGTGGAGGTACGCCTGGCTGCCAAGATGACATTACAGATTTCGGGTGGAAGGTCGAAAGCTGTCAACTGCAGCCTCTCAATATCCACGCAAGGCAGTGGAGACTGGACTGGTTTGGGTTGAGGACCATCCCCTCATGCTGCAGCAGAAGATCCTCCTGAAGAGGCAGTCTGACCAGAGGATCGATGGCCATGTTCAAGAGCTCGGGATACCAGACTCTTCATGCCCAGTCCAGAACCACAAGAATGACTTTGGGCCCGGTCACGCTTGATCTTCAGCAGCACTCTGGGCAGAAGTGGTATAGGTGGAAAGGCGTATAGAAGACCGCAACTCCACTCGTAACGAAAAGTGTCACTGAACGAGTGCCCCCTTGGAAATTCCAACGTGCAGAGCAGCTGACATTGCGCATTCTCTTCGGTGGCGAACAGATCTAACCAAGGCTCTCACCACTGCTGAAAGAGACCTTGCACCACATCCGCGTGAAGGCGCCATTTGTGATCCATCATGCACCAGCGGCTGAGTTTGTCCGCCCTTGCGTTCAGAGAACCTGTTAGGTATTGAACTACCAGGGACATGCCCTGATGTTCCAGGCACATCCAAAGGCGAAGAGCCTCTTGACACGGTCCACGACCCCACCCCGTTTGTTGCAGTACCACATGGCAGTAGTGTTGTCCTTGAACACCTGCACTACCCTTCCTTTGACAGAACGAAAGAATGCCTTCAGTGAAAGACTAAGCTCCCTGAGCTCCAGAAGATTGGTGTGGAGCCTGGACTCTGCCAGATTCCTCTGGTTGGGGAATGGAGAGGGATCTGCTGTTGACCCAATCCTGATCCGTTAGCCACCACTGCAATTGGTGTGCAGTACCCACCGAGATCTGGACGCAATCGGAACGATCCTCCTGATGCTGCGCCCACTGGAACTTCAGGTCTCACTGCAGATCCCGCATATGCCACCTGGCATGATACACCAGCAGGATGCAGAAGGCCATGAGGCCCGGCACCCTCAGTGTCATCCTCACCAAAATCCGGGATAGAGGCTGAAACATCGGTATCATAGCCTGAATATCCCAGACTCGTTGATCGGGAGGATAAGCCCGAAACTGCACCGTATCCAGAACTGCTCCGATGAAAAGGAGCTTTGAGAGGGAATCAGGAGCGACTTCAGCACGTTAATAGTGAACCCCAGCGAATGCAGGAGGTCTGCCGTAATAATAATAATAATAGGGAAGCTTGTAGAGCGCCTGGTTACGCTAAAAGCGTGTCCCCGCGCTAAGACTGAGAAGAAACCTCCAAGCAGAAGAAAAAGAGGGCTCTGTTATCTTGCAAACAGGTAAGTCTTTAGGTTCTTCCGGAAGCTAGATTCAGATGGGTCTAGGCGGAGATAGGTAGGCAGGGCGTTCCAACTCTTCGCTGTCATCTCCCACCTCCGTAGTTGGAGGTGGGAGATGACAGCATGGGGCGAGCCCACCTTCAACACAAGGTGTCGAGATATGGGAAGACTGGAACCCCCTGATCTGTGCAGATGAGTTGCGACCGCTGCCATCACTTTCGTGAACACCAGAGGGGCTCTGGCAAGGTCAAAGGGAAGCACAGTAAACTGAAAATGCTTGTGGCCTACCGTGAGCCGTAGGTAACGCCTGTGGGTTGGCAGGACGGGGATGTGGAAGTAAGCGTCCTGCAAGTCCAACGCTACCATCCAATCTCCAGGGTTGAGGGCAGACAGGACCTGAGCTAATGTCAACATTTTTAACTTCTCCTTCCGGAGGAAGCGGTTGATGTCCCTGAGATCCAAGATAGGACGCAGGCCTTTGTCCTTCTTGGGTACCAGGAAGTAGTGCGAGTAACAACCACGACCTACTTCTGGCACAGGGACTCCCTTGATAGCTCCCTTGGCCAAGAGATCCGTAACTTCCTGACGGAGAAGGGCCAACTGATACGCCGGCATGCGATGTGTTGGTGGCATGGAGGGAGGGGAAGTCTCGAAGGGGATGGAGTAGCCCCTTCGGACTATCTGCAAAACCCACCTCTCCAGCGTTGAGTTGTGCCAGTGGGGGGGGGAGAGGGTGATGGTGGTTCCTGCTGCCCACTGGCAAGTGGTATCCCTGAAAGGTCAGATTAGGAAGATTTGGAGGCTGCTGCAGAGGGGGCACTGATGGACTGGCCCACCCGCCGGCCCCCAGACCCACGACACTGGGTCCCACGTACCCGGCCGAGCAGTACCTGGGTAGCCTGCACAAAGCCTGAGGCCCTGGGTGGAACGTGGTGGGGCACCCCTTCCGTAACCACGAAAGGGGCGAAAGGCAGACTGAACGGGGCGAGGCCCAAGAATCTGGCCGTAGCTCTAGAGTCCTTGAAGCACTCAAGCGCATTGTCCGCCTTGTCGCCAAACAGGCGACGGCCATCAAAGGGCATGTCCAAAAGTGGACCTCAGCCAGGAGTAGTGCTTCAAGGCTCTTGACGTAGAAATCGTTCTACCCAGCGAGTCGGTGGTATCCAGCCCACATCGAATGGTGAACTTTGCTGCATCTCTGTGGGTATAATGGTCCAAGAGACATGCAGTGTTCACCGACCGCAGTCTTAAGGTGGCGGAAGAAAACATTTTCATCCCATGATGATCCAGCTTCTTGGATTGTCTATCTGGGGGAGCAGTAAAGAACGTATCTTTGGATGTTGAGGCTTGGACCACCAAGCTCTCTGGGTAGGGTGTTGCGAGAGGAAAAGTGGGTCACCCGGGGCCGGGCGGAGACGTCAGGCAATCATCCTATCCGCAGGAGCTGGGCTTGGAACAATTGCCCAGAAGGATGTCCATGAGGGCCTCATTAAAGGGCAGCAGGGGCTGTGATGAGACCGCTGCTGGCTGAAGCACCTCAGTCAGGAGGGTAGTCCTGACTGCCACCATAGGAAGCTCAAGGCCCAAGCCCTCAGCCGCCCTATGCAACACCACAGCATAGGAGGCTCCCTCCTCTGTAGCCACGGTAGGGGGACGAAGCATACCAAGGTCTGGGGAGCTATCCAGACCACTGGTGACACCCAGCTCCTCTCTCCAGTCCGGCTGGTCTGCCAGAATTTGAATTTAAAATATTTATATAGCGCAACATTCACTGTGTGGTTTCTTGGCGCTGTGGAGGCTAATTTAGCAGTAGGAACGAAGGACTGGTGGAGAAGAGAGGATTAAGATCAGTTTACATTAAGAAAAGCCTGGGTGAAAAGAAAGGTCTTAAGATCTTTTCGGAAAAAGGAGTAATGTGTGGCCAGACGCAAGTGATCAGGGAGGGAATTCCAAAAGGATGGTGCCAAGAAAGAAAAGTTGGCTCCGCCCCATTTCTTGCGTCTGTACCGGGGTACCTGAAGGAGTGATTGGGTAGATGAGCGAAGCTCACGGACAGGGATGTACTCTTTTAGTAGAGAAGAGATGAAGGCAGGGGCAGTCACTTGGCACGCCTGAAAAACCATGCAGCCGGTTTTAAAGAGGGATCGCTCCCTAACAGGTAGCCAATGTAGTGCCTTCAGTAGGGGAGTAGAGTGATGGGAGCGGGGGAGGCCATACACCAGTCTGGCCGCCTGGTTTTGAACCAGCTGGAGCTTCCGCAGACTGTACGCTGGGATGCCGTTGTAAAGGGCGTTGGCGTAGTCCAGCCGGGAAATAACCAGAGCGGACATGATTAACTTAAGTGCAGGGGGAGAAAAGAAACGAGAAACAGAGCGGATAGTTCGAAGGACAAGAAAACAGGAAGAGACCACAGAACTGATTTGTGAGTGAAGGTTGAGATGATTGTTAAGTTTAATGCCCAGAGTTTTAACTGAGGGAGAGGGTGTAGGAGGGGATCCTAAAGAAGAAGGCCAAAAGGAAGAGTTCCAGGGACTGGAGGAACCACCCGTAAGGACCAATTCTGTTTTATTAGGGTTCAACTTCAGATGGTTGTGGTTCATCCAGTCCCTGATGAGAATCATAGTAGACTGGAAATTAGAAATAGAATGAGGAGAAGAAGACAGGTTAAAGATAAGCTGGAGGTCATCTGCATAGTTATAAACAGTGACCTCCAGTTGCTGAAGTGCAAAGATCAGAGGATAGATATAGAGATTAAACAGAAGGGGGGGAAAGAGAAGAACCCTGAGGGACACCACAAGTGACTTTGAGTTGGGTGGCCGAAAAATCCCCCAACCGGACCGCCTGGGTGCGGTGCCTCAGGAAGGACGATAGCCAGACCAGGGCTGAGCCCTCGACCCCCGCCGCTCCGACACGGGAAAGTAAGATGGAATGATCCACCGTGTCGAAGGCGGCGGAGAGATCGAGGAGCACCAGAGCCTGGTAGTTGTTTTGGTCCATGCCCTCCCTGAGATTGTTCAGGACCGACACCACGACGGACTCGGTGGAGTGCCTAGGCCGGAAGCCTGCCTGGCAGGACGCTAGGCCCCCATTGGCTTCTACATGGGCACTGAGGACCGATGTTACATGTCGCTTGAGAGATGGAAGATAAGCCCTCTAAGTTAGGTGCGGAGTTCAAAAGAGAGGATGACAAAGCAGGAAGGTCTACCCTATTCCAGTTCCGCGCCCAGGTGTTTTTGGCAGGCGGGATCTTTGTTGCCGACTTAAGGCGGAGGGAAAAGGAGATCAGGGCATGGTCTGACCAGGGGCATGGGGACACGTCATGGAAGAGACCGAGGCATTGAGAGACCAAACCTGGTCTAGTACATGGCCTTGGGTATGCGTAGGAGTGTGCAAATGGGAGATAAAATTAAAAGATGCAAGTGAATCAGAAAATTGTTTAGAGGCAGTGCATGCATGGGGGTCTAAGGGCCAATAATTAAAATCCCCTAATACCAAGACTGAAGCGTGATTAATCGCTAGAGTGGCCAATAGGTCCTGAAAAGCTGGCAAAAACAGGTGCGATGGCTGGGGAGGGCGATACATTAATAAACAGGTGAGCGGGGGAGAAAAGGCAAGTGAGCGAGCTACCAGGTGCTCGGTAGGATTAATAGTAGAGGAGGGAAGAAGTTGGAAATTGTGCTCAGATCGGGCAATGAGAGCCACACCACCTTCTGCCTTGCCCGCTGTTCGATCGGCGTGGAGGACCACATAAGAAGGGGGAAGGGCAGCCAACAGAGAGGGCAGGAAGGAGTTACAAAACCATATTTCTGTTAAAAGTAACATGTCAGGCTGGTGAGTATCAAGCAGCACAAATTGCTCCTGGTGGTGCTATACTGCCGACCTAGTATTGAGTAAGATAAGGGACAGGGGGGGAAAGTGGTGAGGGGCCAGGATCAGGGAAGTGGGACAAAGGAGGGATCATATTGGTAGGTGTAGGGTTATGGGAGGTAGGAGCAAGGCCAAGAGCAGAGATGCTCATGATAATGGGTGCAGCCAGGGGCCAGGGGCCCTGAAGAGCAAGTAAGTCCATAGATGAATATGGAGGGGCAAGAGGACGCGCCCCTAGCCCCGTCCGGCCGCGGACGGGCGCAGACGGGCTTGACTTAGGCTCGACTTCGGCGCGCCTTCGTCGCGCCCGCTGCGCTCGTCCGCTGCGCTTCCTCATTGGGGGACGCTTAAATAGGGGCGGAGCGCGGGGGTGTGGCGCCGAGCTAGGTCGCCTGACCAGCCCAAACGAAGATGGCGCCCACACTCCACCGAGCCCTGAAGGATAATTTAAAAAAGTTTGTCTCCTGTTGACTCTGGAGAATTTAAAAGCAATAACAAGAATCCAGCGCCGCTGCTCTCGTTCAGCAGGGCGTCAGCAAGCACAGTCTCGTGTCCCACTGCAGTCGCGAACCCTCTGCCACCGGGGTCGCCTGCCTCCAATGTCGAGCACTGAGGAAGCCGCTCCTAAATAGGGGCGGAGCGCGGGGGTGTGGCGCCGAGCTAGGTCGCCTGACCAGCCCAAACGAAGATGGCGCCCACACTCCACCGAGCCCTGAAGGATAAGGTAAAAAAGTTTGTCTCCTGTTGACTCTGGAGAATTTAAAAGCAATAACAAGAATCCAGCGCCGCTGCTCTCATTCAGCAGGGCGTCAGCAAGCACAGTCTCGTGTCCCACTGCAGGCGCGAACCCTCTGCCACCGGGGTCGCCTGCCTCCAATGTCGAGCAATGAGGAAGCCGGTCCTAAATAGGGGCGGAGCGCGGGGGTGTGGCGCCGAGCTAGGTCGCCTGACCAGCCCAAACGAAGATGGCGCCCACACTCCACCGAGCCCTGAAGGATAGCCAGAGGGTCAACAAACCTCTCCCATTCCTCCTCACGCTCCTCTGGCTGCCACTCAGGGTGATCATGAACGCAAAGGAAGAACAGTGGTACAAAAGTCCCTGTCTGCGGTCCCTGCGTCGTTCGACGCAGGTCCGGCCCCGTGTTCAAGTCGAGAAGGAGGCCGGGGTCGATGCTAGCTGGGGGTGCAACCGGCGGCCGAGGTGTCGTCAGAAGGATTGGCTCCGGGAAAGGTACCGTGAGGTAAACCTGAACCGATATGGATCCAGGCCTGGATCCTTAGGGGGCCCTGCAGACCCAAGGCTGGAGCCGCCGGCATCAAAGGCCTAGGGCCCCCAGCTGATTCCGCGTGGCCCGAAGGCGCGCCAGCAGAGTCTGGCTGCCCAAAGATGGAATGGAGAGCTTCTCAAAATGCACGAAGCTGGGCAGGGGTCGCACCGGCTCCTGGAAAGGGAGGGAAGCGCAGAGCTGTCCCAGTAGGCTGCGAGGACGGTGCCGAGGAACGGCGACCTTCCGTGTCCCGCATCAGCCGATGGCTGGGGAGAAGGCGTATGCTGCTTTTTTGCCTTCTTCTTGTGCTTCAATTTACCCGAAGACAAAGACTTTGTTGATGAATGCTGGTGGTGGCTCCACGACCTTCCCCTCGACCGGGACTTTGAACGGCGCGAAGCCAACTGCCATACCTCTAAAAGCTTGTGGGACCCCTCCCGCAAAGACTTAGTATTGAGAACCCGGCAGTCGGAGCACGATTTGACCTGTGGTCGCGCTCCAGGCACCAGAAGCACACATGGTGCGGATCAGTGACCGACATCAGCTTGTGACAAGAATCACAACGCTTGAAACCAGGTCGATGACTTCAAATCCCTCGTGCACCACGAGTCAAAACAACTTAAAAAAAGAGGTCGACAAAGTCTAAAAAAAGTGACTAATGCTACCGCTCTCTCCGGATCTGCTCTGGCTGGTGCGGAGAAAGAAAGAACTGACGTCAGCTTGCAGGGGCGGCGTCTAAGTAGATAGCACGTCATCGCAGCGATACCGACGATGAACACAGAGTCGACCGATGCCACCTATCGACGCGCAGGGGTACTACTGAGAAAAAATTCTCTGTATCCAGTCTGACACCTGGGAGTAATTATAAGGTAAGAATCTATAACTAATAGTCTCTTTCAGATAGAAATGTTGCAGCCTGGGCCAGCCAATTCAGAGCCCATTTTACCTTTTAACTAAGCCCTCACCAATACCTTGATGGCTAATTGGTCAACTCCCTGTTCCTGGACACTGGTAAATATGCAGGTGGCCAGATGTCTCAGGCTGGCAATCTTAATTTTCGTTCCAAACTACCTACTACAGAGAGCCTTGTGTTTCAGACCTCGACAAGTAAAGTGAACCCCAATTCATTCCCCACAACTCCTCAGATAGGGAATCCCAGAGGATTGAAGCTTCTAACAAGCGCATTTTTTACTTTGTCAGGCTGGCATTGAGTTTGGATATGCAGTTTTCTTACTCCGTCAACATACAAAAGCCTTTTGGGACATGGGCAGAGAAATTTTGCTGGCAGTCTTTGAATACCCATAGTCTTCTTTGGCTCACACAATTCGGGATGAGCAAGACGTGGCCAAATATGTTTTTTGCGCTGATCTCAATATTACAGATTGCCTGGAGAATGCAGTTGGCAATAATTTTGCATTTTGTCAACACACATGGTGGTGCTCCATATGGTTTTCCAGTGATTTACATGCCTTCCTCACAGGTATGTCTAACAATGGGTCACATCTTTTCATGAGAAGGCAAACTCTTAGCTGAAGCGTTTGCAAAACAACCCCACAGCGTACTCCTTGTTAATGCTACCAAACAGACTCAAATCAAATTCAAAAGGCTCAGAGGCTATTCCAGAAGGTGGAGTACAAGCGAAGATAGCCTTCCCAACTGGTACAACAAACACCCCAGTCCTTTTGAGGTCATGGTTGTGGGCCTGGCAGGCACCAGTCATCACATTCCTGTTCCCCTACTGCCTTAGTGGTGCTTGGGAAGCTTGTGAGGGCAGGGGGTATGGTTTGGCAATAATAATTTCCCCCCAGGGTGGCAGTGTATTAGGCCCAACTGATTGCTCAACATGGCCATTCCCTACATTTTCTTTTTGCCCTGCCAAATATTCCCCCCCACAGCAATGCGAATTTTAGAACACCATCGGCCCATTCTGCTGCAGGAGGTGTAAGTGTTACTCTCCAGTGGTTCTATGGTGTGGGTATCTGACTTAAATAAAACAATGTTATTGCACTCAGTCTTTACTTATACTCTCTATTTCCTGGTGCCAAAGCAAGTCTCTGGCCTATTTTGGACCTTTGCCCTTTTAATCCTTTGTATGGAAGAAGGCATTCAAAATGCTTATTTTTGCCCAGATCTTGTGTGCCCTGGACTGGATGGTGTCCATAAACATATAGGATGCATATTTTTAAATACTCTTCCTGCAATCCCATAGAGGTTATCTCTGGTTCATGGTAGGTCAGGAGCATTTTCAATTTGCTGTGCTCCCCTTCAGCTTAACCAGAGCCCCTCAGGGGTTTACAAAATTGATGGCTTTGTTCGTGGCCCACTTTCGGAAAACAGACATATCAGTTTTCCTCTACCTTAATGACTGGCTGTTGAAGGCAGGCTCATCAGTCAGTTGTAGACCACTTCCAGACAACAGGAAACCTCCGAACATTGTTTGGGTTAGCTATTAATGGGCTGAAATTACACCCTAGTCCTTCACAGAGGCTTCAATTAAAGTTGTCCTCTCCACCGCAACACCTACAGGAAATTTGCACTCTGATACTGATGTTTCAGCCTCAATCCTGTATCTTGAGAGCAACTCTGAGGCACTTTGGCCTCCTACTCTCTCCCTGTCAGCTACGCCAAGTGGCATGTGCAGGCTCTGCAATGAAATCTGAAGTTCCAGTGGGCCCACCACCAAGGAAATCTGATAGATGTCATCCAGTTCTAGGAGGAAGCAGCTCACAATTGCCACTGGTGGCAGCTCGATTTTAACTGGTCCAGTGGCATACTTCTCTTCCTTTCCATGCTGGGCTGGAGAGGTGGAGATGTAAGGACCTTTGTCTCCTAAGGAAGCCTGCCTCCATATCAGTCTGTTGGAGTTGCAAGTTATTAGTCGAGCTCTGAAGGTCTTTCTGCTGTCCATGATGGGGAAGCTGCTGCTGGTTCTAACAGATAACACTATTGCCATACGGTATTGGAAAAAGCAAGGTGGAGTGGAGGTCCTCTACAATCAGAATTCATAGTATATGTAGTTGTGAAAATAGCTGGACATAATTATTATGCAAAATTAGTGAGCACCACACAGAAAAGAAAAAGAGCAAGTAATGCAGTAAATAAATCTGAATTCAGAACATACACTAGACATGTAACTTCTAAGTGGTAACAAAAAAGCATACATCAAAAAGACTATACATTACAATGATCACCTAAACATACATTGGGAAACATGAAAATCAAAAAGAGAGTAAAACTTGTTGCTCATAACCTGTTATAATGTAGTGAAAACAATAATTGATGCAACAAGTATAAAACCACATATATAGAAATGCGCAGGTGGGCTGATCTGCTCTAGGGCACGGGAGGAGTGGCTTGCCCACTGCTGAAGGCACAGATTGTTTGATCGGCCCTCTGGGGCCGAGCAAACCAGTCATGCACACTCTGCCTTTTCTCCATGTAGACAGCATGCCACCCACATGGATAATATGGCCTCCCCATAGAAGCCTGCCTTGTCGGCTTCCCCACCAATCACAACGCTTCCATTGCAGCGTTCTGATTGGCTTAGGGAGGAAAGCTGCCTGCTTCCTGTTCAGGGGAGAAGCACAGTGGACGTTGGTCCGGGCCGGCAAAGGTAAGTAAACTTTTTTTTTTAATTATTAAGCCTCCCCCTCCCCCCTGTATAATCCCATCCCTCCCGCCACCCCCAACGCCCCTCTTTCCCCCTCTGCGAGTCATGCTGGCCACACATGTTTGAAGGGCTGTAATGTGAACTTCATTGCATACGTTCACAAAGCACTAATACCTTGAAAGACTGGTCCAGCGGGAAGGACCAGGACATTTTGTTCTTAGTCCACTCAACAGACCCTCTGTCTGCGGAGGGATTGCTTTTGTATCCATTCTAAGGTTAAGAACCTGCAGTTAAAAGTATCCATCTTAAGAACAAGTTACCTATGGTAACACTCTTTCTGGTGGTTACTCCTATCTAAAAGCAGAATCCTCACTACCCACCCACCTCTCTATTCTGTGGAGTGACTTATTTTTTGGTAAGATCTAATAGGTCCTAAGTTAATATTATTCAAAACACTAGTACCATCTGTTCATGATCTGTGTCTGTGGATGCCAAAATAGGAAAACAAGAAACGGACATAAGCGCACAGGTGTGGCGTTTTTGTGGCTGTGCTCCGTTACTTATGAAGCTGTTAAGAGCTCCATTGCGCCACCTAGCAGGGTGCAAGAACACAGTGGGAAAAATGTTTTCTAGTTTCAGTCTGGCACCTTGGGAGTATTGTCCTCCACACCGCCTTCTCTAGATTTTAATATTAGTCTCTTCACACTAAAATGTTAGCTCATGCGTGCATTTTCCATCTAGGAGTACTCCATTGTCCCTCTGTTTTGTTCCCTCTCATAGGCATAAAATAACAAGAACCTGCACCTAACAGTTTTTAACTAGAACACAAAGATCTTTCTTTGAATGTTAAGGTACTCTGCATTTGCTCACTACTTTTGAAGCTCTGCAGTTCCATTTAACCTCATAAGTGCTGCGCCTAGTCCGACGGCACCACTACCTCGGGAGTGCTGCCGTCGGCCGTTGGACGTTCGAACCCCACCTGCGCAATGGAACTTTCAGCACTGGAGCTGGACGTTCCATAGCTGCTAAGGTGGTAAGGGCTTGTTATGAAGGATCCCATATATCTCCGGAATTTTTAAATTTCATCCAAGTCTTCGACGTTTGTGAAAACCTTTGTTTTTTTCATGGTACTCCATATTCCGTGAGGTACCCAAACAACCTAACAGTGGTTTTACTTCCTAGGTTTTTCTTAGTTTTTAGTTAAACATGGCAAGGCTATTGCTTTGTCCCACATTAATCTTAATATACTGTAATGTATCCAATGTCTTGCTCTGTCCTCTAACCTCTAAGAAAATGTAATGACCAATGTTGGCCGTGATATTCTTTTGTACCGGACCAAAGTGAAATCTACCACTCTTCTGCTGAAAGCATCATGGTAATTAATGTTTTCTATATCTTTTAGCAAATTTTCCGTCATTAAGGCAACAATTATTTTCTAATTTTTTGAAGCATTGTGTGTGTTATACATTTTGTGCACTATGCAGATTTCGTTTCAGAGACATTCGGTGCTTAATCAGTTGACGCTGTTTACAAGAAAAGAACAAATTGATAAAAATCTTTATTTGGTGAAAGTAATACATTTAGAACATTCTTTTTGTAGTGCAATTTCCTTTGTTTACCTGTGTACCGAGAATCAACATATGTTAGCTTATGAACACTGCAGACTTGTATACTGTCTAGTATACCTACCAGTACTGCGCAATTCATTGAATCATTTCCTCATCAAACATTTTAATTAAGTCATGACCATTTTTTAGCGCCTTTCTCATATTTTCATAGTTGTTTCCACATACTTGTTATCCTTTCCTTGATTGTGTATTCTGGGAGAATTCTAAATATTATTTTAACTCTGTAATATGCATGGTAGCTATCCTGCATATAACATTATGAGAGGAGCACCACACATACCTAAATATTGAATAGTTCCTTTGTTTTGATACTACAAACCTGGAGCATACAAATACATATTACTGATGTATTTTCATGACATACTACTATAGAAAACAAGGGAACCCGCTAGGTAGGCAAGGACCTGGGGTATCAATTTTACAAAAAACAATGGTCCTTGACACAGGGATAGAGGAGTATAATAATTATAGGCCACAATGTGCACTATAATGGCAAAAAAAGTCCAGCCGGACTTGCAAAATGTATTCAATAATTCATATAACCAAGTTGAAAAGAAGCAATAAAACAGTGGGACACAGTCCTGTATCCACAAAGCTTACACAGACTCAGGGACAGTACAAACATATACAATTACATCAGGCATGTAAACAAAAAATGGAGCAAGAAGGGGACTCTGTGATATACTTGCTTCACATATGTGGGGAACAAAACTTATAATGCACATAATAGTGAACTGGTGTTAAGCCCACATATCATGTCGACGGCGTTTCGATCCTTTCATGGATAACGGATCATCATCAGGACTACCATTGTTTGCCTGAAAAAAGCATCAGTCAGGTGGGACATGGAATGCCAGTGGTGTTCGGGCGGACAAGGTCGCCGTGAATAAACAAGGTGCGTCAGGGCGCTTGTAGCTGCATCAACAATAATTGGCTAAGCGTAAGGAAGCTATAGACTGAGTATCTCGAGGGAGGCTTCGTAGGGATCAGGCATCAGTGTGCCGGTCATGGAGTGCCGAGCGTCCTGTGGTCTGCAGCGTTACCAGCGTGGTGGTGCTGGAAGGGATAATGCGTGGGCACTAATAGGTGAGTGGGGTAATAGCGCTGGGGTGGTGAGCGGGAATCCAGTAGATAATAACCCGCAATTTCAGCAAGGGATAGACTGAATCGGTTCCTGCGTTCGCAGTGGAGCGGCAAGAAGGCGTCCCGGTGCACGATCGCGCCGTGGATCCACGCATTATCCCTTCCAGCACCACCACGCTGGTAACGCTGCAGACCACAGGACGCTCGGCACTCCATGACCGGCACACTGATGCCTGATCCCTACGAAGCCTCCCTCGAGATACTCAGTCTATAGCTTCCTTACACTTAGCCAATTATTGTTGATGCAGCTACAAGCGCCCTGACGCACCTTGTTTATTCACGGCGACCTTGTCCGCCCGAACACCACTGGCATTCCATGTCCCACCTGACTGATGCTTTTTTCAGGCAAACAATGGTAGTCCTGATGATGATCCGTTATCCATGAAAGGATCGAAACGCCGTCGACATGATATGTGGGCTTAACACCAGTTCACTATTATGTGCATTATAAGTTTTGTTCCCCACATATGTGAAGCAAGTATATCACAGAGTCCCCTTCTTGCTCCATTTTTTGTTTACATGCCTGATGTAATTGTATATGTTTGTACTGTCCCTGAGTCTGTGTAAGCTTTGTGGATACAGGACTGTGTCCCACTGTTTTATTGCTTCTTTTCAACTTGGTTATATGAATTATTGAATAAATTTTGCAAGTCCGGCTGGACTTTTTTTTGCCATTGTAGTGCACATTGTGGCCTATAATTATTATACTCCTCTATCCCTGTGTCAAGGACCATTGTTTTTTGTAAAAAAAGTATTTTCATGACATGGCACCTTTACCAAAAGTCAAGAAGATACTTTAGATTTCTCCAGGGATGAAGATGAAACTGTATGAAGTTTGATCTAAGAGTGTGCCGAGAAAGCTTCTCTCAGAAAACATGGGGCATTTAGAATATTTACTAATGAATGCAATTATAAAAAACTTCATGCAGGCATAATAGCGAATATTGGAAGTCTTAGAATACCCCAAGGTGTAAAACTGACCCTCTCAAAAGAAAGGAAAGATTTAATTCAGAAATGTTGATTAAGTTTTCAATAGATTTAATAATTTTGATGATTGAAGAACTGGCAAACAAGGGATTTAGAAACTGAAAAACATAAAATCTGAATTACAGTAGCAGTTCAGGAATGAGAACCTAGACAAGATTTTAGATGATGCAAATCGAACAACATCTTATAAAGATGATGTCAATACAAAATCTGAAAATTCCAACAAGAGTCTTCACTGTAAGTTGGAAATAATTTATTATTGGGTCAAATTCCATGCTATAATAGAGTGAAATCGGAAGAAAGAGCACAGATTGTACAAAATAACATAGCAAAACCATCACAAAAGAAAAGAACTGCAATCACAAGAGGCAACACCAGGGAAGATCATACAAATCCAGCATCACTAGTTCCAACAATATAAACTTGCAGGATAGGAATAACATCACAAAGGCATGCTTCAGGAGAAAGTCCATAAGCGGAAACCAAAATAGTGAAAAAGAACAAGACCACTTTGAAAAGCGAGCCTTGTTCAACCAAAGTAAATGTTAAATTGTCTAAAGTGTAACATTGACTGCCTTGGAAGTTAGTTATAGCTAGAAGATCATTGTTTAATCCAACTGTGTTTAGAGAATTTACAGCAAAATATATTTGTCCAAGTCAGTACGTAAATGATGTTGCAAAAATGTATTTTCATATTGGAGAATTACAAACTTATCACAATAATTTGAATATAAAGCATGTAAAACCTAATCCAAACTAGAGGCAACAGCAAACCTTTTTTTTAAACATTAACTTGTTCGGAGGTGCAACGATTTAGAGGAAACCACACAAATTGACAGGAAACGAATGGCAAACCTTGGAGTACTAGCAAAACAATCAAACTTTAACTATTTAAGTAGTAAAATGCACATTTAATAACATAACCTTTATTCAATGCATTGTTTAAATTACTAGCTTCGCTTATCGTAGAATCGTTATTCTCTTGCACATATTACGTATCCGGCACTACGAGCAGGCACGCGGGACGTCTGAGAGCTTCTTACAAGAGGGCTAACACGGAGGTATTCCCTCGTGTCGGGTTGAGGGCACTCTATTGGAACCCTGAACTCCCGAAAAGACGTAAACGCTACAATTGAAAAGTGACCGTAGAATTACCGCGTGCATTGGATACAGCGTTTTTAACTCTTTCTATTGGTGTCATGCTTTATCATCGGGTTCACCCTAACTCCTAAAGGTCAGGGAGGGCTCAACCATATTTCAGGGAGCTCTTAGGAGATGTAGGTCAGAGGGATTTAAAGATAAAAATTCTACTCCGTTCCCCAGGTATCCCTATTATTCGCGGGGACGTAGTGGATAATAAAACAAGATAAAAAACTTATCTTTTTGGAGGTTATGTTCCTATGACCCGAATAATCTGTCAATATGTTTCAGCCCGAACGATTGACCATATAGGTCCTGGAAGCATGACACCAATAGGGTGTGTGAGGGTTAAATAACAAAAAGGAATTGCTTCCTTCCTGCATTTCGCGGTGTAGGCCACATAAGGATTTATTTCGCTTCTAGAGCTCTGTTTAGTCTGGATACAGTTTTGGTAGTGAATAGATGTATTTACCCCCTGACAATAGGTGCATTCTCTTAATCTTCTGGACAAAATACTCAATTCCTTTTTGTTTATTCAGACTAGATAGGGGTTACAGGTGAATTCCGAATTCCTCGATAATATTAAACCCTTTCGGGATTTGTGTCTGCATATCAATAATGTAACTAGACTCAAGTCATCGGAGTTTTAGTTCTCGATCGCCACACTATATTTCTCGTGGTACATGGTCTAGGCAAAAAAATGTAAGTAAATTCCTATTGCTGTTATGTTGTGATTCAAAGTGCCTTTCCACTAGGTAAGAGCTATCCCGATTCGCTATTGCTCGCATATGTTCTAATATGTGCATTTTCGTGGGATGTATGGTACTTCCCACGTACCTCAGCTGGCAGGGACAGATCAGGCAGTATACTGTATGTGTAGTATTACAGTTCATAAATTTACTGCTCTCTTGGATTCCCGAAGACCAGGAATTTTGCCCGATTGTTTCGGCAATCGGAGGCTTAACAGAAAATATGTCAATATATGTGGACTATTTCTCGTTTCTCTTTGTTTGCAAAGTTTGCGTCTTCTTCCATACCAGGGCTGTAGAACTTTTTTTGCACAGAAAAGGTCTATATTCCATCAAAGACTTTGCTGCCACAGCTGCACTTTTGTCTAGAGAGCCCCTCAAGAACATTTGAAGGGCAGGAATTTGGACTTACGCCCACATAGCTGCCTCCACAAATCAAGATCCATGATGTATGTGGAATTTCCGGTGCTGCTCAACCTGTTTTGCATAGGGGAAGCCTCATTGCAGTCTGTTTATGCTTCTACTAATTGTGAATCTGCTTAGCTAATCCCAGTTAAAACATATGAATCAATGGGGGCGTGGCTAGCCGAGCTGCGAGATGGCCGCTCAGTGAGTGAGCTCCGCCGGCTACATTTCAAAATCCTACCGTAATCCTTCTTCGGACTCTTGCGGACCCCCGTCTCGCCTGGGGCTCGACCACAATCACCCAGCGATCCTGCAGCCGGAGTTTGGGGCGTGGAGACCACCGGACGGCGGAGAAATCACCATCCTGAACCAGGCCGACCTGACCGCCGACGACGCCCCGGGGCCGTGGAGCTGAAGCCTGGCTGAGGTGGGCCACTGTGGGCCGCGGCTTCGGAGGCCTGAGGAGATCCTGGCAACGAGGCGGCGGGCTCCGGCAGCGGTGAGACCCCCTGGACGGCACACACTGGCGAGCTCCTGCTACATCGGGGAGAGGACCGGTACGCTGCTGAGCAGAATACAGTGGCGGCGAGGGGTCCATCCCGGCGAGGAAGAGACCGGCTGTGGCCCTGACGAAGTGCCGCCATTTCCCTGCGTCTGACGCAAGATAAGCGCTAGGAGCTGGGGCTGGCCTCGCACAGCGGCAATCCATAACTAAACAAGGTGAGACGGAGACTTCGGAACGGAGGTGCAGAGAGACCACCTTTGCTTACGCGCGCGCTGCCCTGCCGGGGGGGTGCCTTGAGCCCACCGAACCGAGACCTGCCAGCCACTCACACGCACACAGCCCGAGGGAATCGGGGAAAAGGGGGCCACCAACTGCGACCCCGGCCCCGTGTAGTGGAAATACCCTGAGCTGGATTTGGCGCTCAATAATAAACTGGAACACTGGGGTCGACGCTGCCGCCATTTTGTTGCCGGAAAATACCCGGAGCTGCATTCAATTGGAGGAGGGGGACTGGTGGAGATATGTGCTTGTGGCCTGCGTGACTGCACGATAAACTGCGCTTTTTATTGCTGGCGTGCACTGCTTCGGATGCTGCACACACTGGTGTACTAGACCTGCATATTTACGAGCATTGCCGGAGAGGAGCGCTTGCTGCCTGAGAACTGCCATCACCATGGGTAAAAATGAAGCCAGGCAGCCCAAAATCAGCTTCGATAATAAGAGACCACCCAAGACCCCTACACCTGACGTGACTGGAGGAGAGGTGCCGTCACAAGGAGCATCAATAGAAATAGATTTTGGGGCACTTATGATGGAAGTCAGGTCAAGCTTGAAGAGTATAGATACCAAACTGGATGCCATGTCAGAACAGCTGGTATCAGTCAAATCCAAAGTAGGTGCACACGAGACCAGGCTAGATTGTTTGGAAAACAGACAGACGGAATGCTGCGAATTTCAGCAACAGGCCAAGCAACATATCAGGAACTTGGAGAAAGAACTAGACAACCTGCGCGCTAAGTCAGATGATTTGGAAGCGCGTTCCCGAAGGTCTAACGTGCGCATCACTGGCATTCCAGAGACGGCGAACACTGGAAAGATGGAGGTATTTGTGACTGACCTACTCCACGAACTCTTCGACCCGGCCCTGTCGCCAGTTTTTACGGTTGAGAGGGCTCACAGGTCGCTTGGGAAGAAGCCGCCGACGGGTGCGCCGCCGCGTCCCATACTAGCCAAGTTGCTCAATTACCAGGACAGGGATCTAATACTGAGGCTGGCGAGGGAGAAGGGGAAGATAACGCACAAAGGGAATAACATCTCCTTTTACCCGGATTTCACCCCGCTAGTACAAGCGGCCCGCAAGGAATTTCTACCAGCCAAGAAAGTATTGCTGCAGACTGGTGTGCAATACTCCCTGTTATATCCAGCGAAGCTGAAGGTACTCCACGACAACGAAACGCACTTCTTCACAGATGCGAAGTCCGCGCTCAAGTTTGCGAAATACATTGCTGGTCCGGGAGCCAGACGGAAATCCCCCAGACTGGAAGAAACGGCTGAGCAACTCAGTGACAATGACTAGAAGACCTGCTCCCGTATGTTATGCTACACTGCAAGCCCTGCTGCCCTCACGTCTTGGACTGGTGACCGGAGACATCCCTGCACCTTTTGCAGGTGCATTCGAACTGAAAAACAGGTGGGGTAAGACACTGCTATATCACAAGCTGTTTATTTGTGCTTGCCCGGAACTTGGACCTTAAGTGGCAGTAACTGAGGTGAGGTTGGTCGACCCTGAGGCGGGGGCAACAATGGGGCCACGGAGACTTAATACTTAAATGTAGCCACCCGCTGGGTGCACCACGTCCCCATGGGGTGCATCCCACTGTTTTTTGAGTTGGTTATATATCACGCTATGCGTGTTTTATTAAGTGGTTTGTCACAACCTGATTGGGGGGTTGGTGAGGGAGGAGGGAGTTGGGGGGAGTTGAAGACGTTGTTGTTTGTAATTTTACATTGGTGCACTGAGAACTGCTTTATAACAACATTTTCGATCACAGGGGCACGAAGTGTGCGGCGGGCTGGATCGGGTGAAACCGGGAGGATGGTACTGTTGGGTAAACTACAGACCTGTTTGTACTTCTGCAATGGGGGGGATTAGGCTCTGGACCTGGAACATTAGAGGCCTTGGAGACTACAAGAAAGCCCGGTTAATGCACAGTACACTAGCCCGGCACAATGTGGACATTTGCTTTTTGCAAGAAACTCACCTAAATACTGTCCCTTCGCCTAGGCTGAGAAATGCTAGATGGTCAATGGTATATTCTGCTATATACTCTAATTATGCAAGAGGGGTGGCGATACTTGTGCGCAGAGGGCTGGACTGGCGGGAACAGACATGTGTGCAGGATACAGATGGGCGGTATGGTATCTTACAGGGAACCTTACAGGGACGCCCGGTGGTGATGGCTGCCATATACGGTCCGAATGTGGACGATCCGGACTTCTTTCGAACTTTATGGGCACGTATTGCATTGATTGATTGCCAGTCGGTGATTATTGGGGGAGATTTTAATGTTGTGCTGAATGATGTTATGGATTGGAGAGGTGTGGGTAGGCCTACGCATACCAGAGCTAGACAGGCTGTCCTAGATATAATGGGAGAAGGGAGGCTGGCGGATGTGTGGAGAATTCGACATCCTGGGGAAAAAGTGGGGACTTGCTTTGCCTGTCATCAATCTGCTTGGTCACGGTTGGATTTCTGGCTGGTGTCGCCTGAGGTGGCAACGTGGGTGAGACCAGTCGAAATCCAAGCTAGGTCCCTATCAGATCATGCCCCATGCATGATGGAGCTGTGTCTACCTGATGCCATACATAGGGAGTTCACATGGCGTCTGCCCCGCATGCTCTAACAGATCCAGTATTCGTTGAAGAGATCAGGGGAGACATAATTAAATATTTTGCTGAAAATGCGGGATCAGTTTCATCAGAGGCCATTAAATGGGATGCCTTTAAGGCGGTGATACGGGGACAATGCATAGCAAGGCAGGCGGGGGTGTTAAAATCTATCCGTAGGACACTAGCCCACCTAGAACGGGAGCTGAGGGACCTGGATGCGGCCTTTTGCCGTGACCAATCCTTGCGAACTGCAGGCGATTTCAAGACCAAACTACTTGCCTTTAATGAGGAGGCGGAGCGTGAGGTGAGATTCCTAGGAAAACAAGCCGAAGCTCGAAGATATGGAGAAGGGGATAGGCCCAGTAGGACCCTAGCTAGATTGATAGCACCCCGTACACAATCGCATTACATACACGCTATCCACGACACTGGGGGATCCCTGGTTCTTGGCCAGGAAGCTGTTCTGCACGCTTTCACAGACTTTTACACGTCCCTATACACCTCCAGACAACCCGAGATCCCAGCTTCCCTGGAGAGCTTTTTGGATTCCATCGCCCTAGTTTGGTTCAATAATAACCATAGACAATATATGGACCTCCCAGTAACTGTTCAGGATATCATTCAGGTGATAAAAAGCATGCCGGCCAACAAAGCCCCTGGCCCTGACGGTCTAACAACGACCTTTTATAAAACGTACGCGGAAGAACTGGCGCCGAAATTGCATTCGGTGTTTGTTGAGGCCCTTGAATTGAACTCCCTTCCAGACTCCATGCATGAAGCCTTAATCATTACGCTACTGAAGCCGGACAAAGATGAACTGTTTCTGGATTCCTACAGGCCCCTCTCCCTGATTAATGTGGACGCTAAGATTTATGCCAAAATCATTGCGGATAAACTACAGCCAATGTTGCCGATCATCGCACTCCCCGACCAATCCGGGTTCATCCCTGGCCGAGCCACATCACATAATCTAAGAACCATATTCTCAGTCCTGAACTACTTACACCCCTCTGTTCATGCGGCAGTGGTGTTCCTCGACGCCACTAAGGCGTTTGACTCCTTAGAGTGGCCTTATTTATTCAGGGTCCTGGAACGGATGGGATTTAGTCGTAATTTCATAACCCTAATCAAACTCCTGTACAGCGCGCCCAGAGTGAGTGTAAATGGCCTCGTTTCCCAACCCTTTGCGATCTCTAGAGGGACCAGACAGGGATGCCCACTGTCCCCTTGTGGTAAATATAATTTACCGTATACTATTTTTCCGTATAATGACAAGTAAAAGAATAGCTCAAGTAAATGAGAGGCAGAGTCCGGGGTGTCTGAGTCTTAAGGGCTTTAATTCAGAATGACTCGAGTCATGGAAATCAATTCCATCAATACAAGGGTTCGGGGGTTTATGCAATGATGGCAAAAAGATGTCAACGATTTATTAACAGTACATGACATATATAGTATAACGGTGCAATAGTAATGAATACAGTAGGCGTGACAATTGAATGTGCGTAGCAAAAAGGCGTGTACAAAGGCGTGCACGAAGGTGTGTGCTGGAAACGTCACAGAAAAGTGTCATAAGTGGGTGGATACATAGTAAATTCTGCAGAGTCAGCTAAAACCTGTCACCTGGGTGCGCGCGCAGCTGGTATGACGTGTGATTGACGTGTATCTGGAGAAAGCTAAGGGTCTGACTTTTAGCACTAGTAGAAGAGACAGAAGTCTGGCATGTCAGACCGACCTGTTCCTATAACATGTCTGATATCTGGTATTTGGGGTAGGTGTAATCTGAAGTAAAAGGTCTCTCGGGCAGAGGCTATTCTATACGGGATGCATATGTGTCTAAGTGCAATGCGCGGGGCCACGGGCCTACCATAGTAACGGGAGCTATGAATTACATGAGGGAGACAGGGAGGCTTGGCCCTTTGCTCTGCAGCCGAGGAGCTGTTTACCTATTTCACTAGACAGGAATGTGTTTTCGAGGAGGCTGAGCCGGCTACACTGATAACTTGAAGGCAAAATACTGTTTGGCAGGCAGGCCAGGTCGAGCCAGGCACCGCTTCGCTTGGCAGGAAGTAAGGCAGAGGTCAGGGATGCATCTTCACGCTGCAGCTCTCGGAGACAGAGACAAAAAGTGGTTCGAGGGCAGGAATCAGGGCCTAGCTCTGCAGAGCCAGGAATAACGTGAAAGTGCACTATGTAAAGACATTGGCAAGGCATAGTTAGGAACGGAATTATCAATCCATTCATGGTGGATCTGATAGAGGACATGTTAACGTTGGACGCAAATGTATTTGCGTCTTCAAATTCGGTTGCGGAGGGAAGTTACATGCACTTTGAACTCGTACATGGAGACGATGGGGTACACGTTAGGGGACATACTTGACCATAAAAATTTCAATTACCTCACCCTCTCCTGTTTGCCATTGCAATGGAGCCGCTTGCGGCCAGGATACGACAACACCACACTGCGAGGGGAATTGGGTTCAGCTCACGGAGTTTACTAATTTCGCTATATGCGGACGATGTCACCTTGTATATCGTCAATCCCAGAGACAACATGAACCCGCTGCTCCGTGAATTTGTGCGGTTCGAAGGCCTTGCAGGAGTGTCCATAAATTGGACGAAATCTGTTGCATTCCCCCTCACTGACGAGACAAGTAAGCCGTCACCGGACTACCCCCTGCGTTGGGAAACTGACGCGGTTAAATTCTTGGGAATATGGATCAGTCGGGATACGCAGGAGTTGTGGTCTCTTAACTTTGGCAGGGCGGTGGACTGGCTTGAGAGGAAAACTGAGGTCTGGAACAAACTGCCCCTGACCCTGGTGGCGCGTATAGCATTGGTGAAAATGGTGGTACTCCCCAAATTCCTATATCTGTTCGTGAATATTCCGCTGCCCATGACTGCGCACTTCCATGCGAGGGTCCGCTCCCTGCTGCTCCAACTGGTTTGGGCCGGGAGACAGGCGAGGGTATCCTGGAACCTGCTCACACTCCCGCTGAGGCAGGGAGGTCTCGGAGCTCCCGACTTCAAGCTCTACGCCCTGTGCGCTCAGGCGCAGTTTCTACATTTCTGGGCCTTCCCCACCCCATACCAACCACACGTGGCGGTGGAACTAGCCGTTGCTGCCCCGCTGCCACTCCGCGTGGCGCTTTATGGCAAAGTCAAGCGACCCTCAAGGGATGTGGACACTGTGGAGATGATACGCTGGTCTTGGCGAGAACTACAAACCAGAGCGGGCCTCTCCTTGCTTTATGCGCCAGCTATCCCCCTACGGGGTAACCCGATGTTGCCCTGCCTGAGTACTAGAGGAGGCACACTCACGATCCGAGGGCAAAGGCTGCATACATTTGCGGACATCTATCCCGAGGGCACTTTTATGACATTGACTGCAAACGGAGACGACAAACCAGATTCCTTTGCAGATACACTGCTGTACCACTCCCTTCGAGAATCCTGTAAGAAACTGGGGCCCCAATTCCCTGAGGAGCCACCGGCACTGGAAGCCCTTCATAATCTACTTTCCAGACCTTCCCCCAAAAAGCTAGTGTCAAGACTGTACAATTGCATGCAGGAGCAGGCCCCAATAGCGACATCCACGGCTAGACAGGCTTGGGTTGCAGACCTGGGTGACCCTCTGACGGACGACATATGGGAATATTGCTGTAAGCAACTCACGGCCCTGTCTCCGAACTACCGGTTGAGGCTCATCCACTTCAAGTTCCTGCACCGGTACTATCGCACACCAGCTCTGCTGCACCGCATGGGCATCCGAGAGGATGCAAACTGCTGGAAGTGTGGAGGAGCAGATGCGTCCTTCCTTCATGTGGCGTGGAGCTGCCCTAAACTGGACGAATACTGGTCAGACGTCTTCACTGCCATTAACCAGATTCTACATAGAGCAGATGCACCGTCACCGCTCCTAGGCTTGTTAGGATATGTCAAGGACACAGACCCTTGTGATAGAAAGTTACATGCGTTGCTCCTCCTATATGCCAAAAGACAAATATCACTACATTGGGGCAGGAGAGTCCTTCCATTATACACAGACTGGGTAAAAGATGTCACGTACGGACATACACAATTAACTACTTATTGGGAAACAATGCCAACTGCTTCCAGACCTAATGATATATGGGAACCCTTCTTATGTTGGACTAGGGAGCAGGCGGGCTCGAACGCGTCTGATGGTGCAGAGGATGTGGATGTGTCAGATGACATGGGATGAGAGCGGTGAGGAGTAAATGTGGACCTGATGCCCCTGTGTCTGGTGCCGGTGCAGTCTCCACTGGGAGATGAGACAAGCCCCGATCCTAAGGTCCAAACCGCTTTCCACAACCAGCGGTTACTGTAACCCCCTACCTCCCCCAAGGCCGCATGATCCTATAGCTCCTCCCTCCCCCCCCGCCCTATGTCCCCGTGCTGGGGACCTAGCACGTGAGAAATCAAAATTCCCACGGTTACTAGACATTCGTAAGCAGCTGCCCGGCGCATGAGCGCACTGCCCCACGTGTGAGTAGGTATCGAGTGAATGGTATTTCTCAACTGCACCGTTGTTTGTTGTTCAGGCTTTACTTTTGTCTGTTTGGACTAGTTGGGAGAAAAACAGTGCTGTTAGACGCATCCTTTTGATCTGCCGTTTTTTCAGGCTGTGTTCTGGTACCGGCTTCGTAACGGCCTCAGGACATTCACATTCACTTGTTCGGCTACAGCACTGGAAAAATGTAAGACCACTAATCATGCTAATGTTACACTGCTCGAGTAAGTGTCATTCTCTATGTGTATGCTTCCTTTGAGGATCACGCGACCAGTTGTGTTGGTTCCCCCCAGACTGCTACACTGTTGATTATAAGATGTAAATTTCATAGCGGCCTGCCTCCGGGTTGTTGGCGTGACGCAGTGTATCTCTGATCCTTTCATCTGTACAATAAATGTCTTACACCAAAAAAAAAAAAAACATATGAATCAATGAAATATCCCATGCAAGAGAAACAAGCGTTACCTGTATTCATGAGGCTACAGATTATTACACCTTACATGCTTTACCATTTCAATCATTCAGCCCTTTGTGGTATGTTGGAGCTCCGAGTATCTCCTAATTGTCCAGAGTTTGGGTCATAAAATGAGGTAGATAGCTTGATTATGTATGCGTACACAGGAGGCATTGCCAGCAAGCATGTCCTTCGTCATCCAACAATCTAGCACTGAAGACTAGTGATGAACCCTCACAAGCATGATAATAAATTCCCAAGCTGGTTCACAGGCAAACGTTTTAAACACCAAAAAAGGGAACGCAAACCTGACGAACTGTGGCTTTGCTGGACCCCGCCTCGTAAACAAGCCAGTAGCTGATAGTGTGAAGCAAATGAGTGGCAGGAGGCTCTGGAGTGAAGTGAGGCATTTCACCTGGTGCTCGAAGAGTGGGCCCAGCCCAAGCGAGAATGCTTGTGATTTGGCAGTTGTGCTGAGGAAACATGCATGCACACAGGAGACCAATCCGTTGGGGTCAGTCCTCGCTCACCAGGAGAGCATGTCGCCAATCCAACATCAATACGCCTCGTTCTATTAAAGCCTGGTGGCTAACTGACAATGAGTTTGTCTTATTTTTACAGGGCGAAACCCAAAACTGCTTTGGCTTTAACAAGTAGTCACATAGGTGGCCTGTGGGCTGTGGATAGCATTGCAGAGCAGGGACTATGAAATGGGTGAAAAGTCCTGAGAGCTTCTACACTTGCTCGTGAGTAAGGAGGCAGCCACCAGAGTATTTTTGGGGGTTAAGAATGACAGTGGGAGACAGTATATGACACCATTAGGTCCATCAAGAGCTTTGCACCTTAATACTGTGAGGTCGAAAAAGTATGCCCCCGCCCGCAAGGGAACGAGAACACCCATTGCAATTACTTACCCTTCCCAAAAGTTTCAACAATGGGCTGAGATATTTTAAAAGAGCCATTGTCTAAAAAGGAAGGGGCCAATGGGTTTCTAGCATTTAATATTTGTTTTTATAGAAGCGTCCTCTTTGCTTGCCCCGCATTTCCTTGCACATTTTAATGAAGCAGCTTAGAAAGGTCAATTCAATTCAATATATTTATTAAAGATTTGGAACTCCTAGGAGGTCCACATAAAAAGGTCTCTTTTTAGCAGTTCTCAGAGGCTAAAACCAAGTCAATCCCCAGAAAGGTGTGAACCATATTGACTGATGTCCATAATTTCCATAAATAAAAATCTTAGCTAAAATACTGCCCTCCAGACTGGAGCAAATTACAGCAAATAGACCAAAACAGCTTTGAGCCAGTTCGGGAAACTCAACATTGTATACCCCTTGTGGTAATTTTTGTCCAAAATTAATGTTGACCCCTCTTTCTTGGATGGTGCTATACTGATGCCCCTTTGTAAGGGTGAGAGTTAACAGCGCCCTGCCTTTGCCATTACCGATCTAATGTGGCACGAGGCATGGCTGCCCACTTTCACCATTGCTCTTCTTGTTAGTGATGAGGCCCCTGGCACCGTGGATCTGTAGGTACGGTGCCATGTGGGTCTTTGAATAGGGCAAGGGAATTGACGACAGAGTGACTTTTTATGCTCCCCCGATGGACATGATACCAAATAATGACAATATTAGCAGCAGCAGCTGCCACTACAGGGCACCAGGGTACTGCCCACCTCAATTTTCAAGTTATGTGGATGGTAATTGTCAAGAGCAATTACCATCCACATAAGTTGTTTTTAAATTACAACACTGGAGGCTAACATTATACATATTTACTTCAATGCTAACTCCAAGCAGCCACTTAGAAGCAAAATGTCACAAAACAAACAGTTCTAGAACAGAGTCTTCCTGATATATAAGAGTCAAGCACGTAGAATAGTCTGCCTTTTTTTAAATACAGCTCCAGGCAGATAAGTAGACTTTAATGTTCTTTGCTTACTTGTGCATGCTGTATACTAAAATACCGAGCTTGACGTATATTTGTTTTCCCTTTAACTCGCATGACTGCTGCTACCCTGGTCATTCTACCGCAGTTCTCTCCAACTAGGATCCTATTTTACTTTGACCGATCTCCAACCAACCCCCATTGCCCCCTGCTCTCTAAGATCATGTCACATTCATTTGTGCTTGCTTTGCACACGGGCTGTCCCCTGCCAAATTCCAAAGCGTGTTGTGTGTAGTATGGACTGCGGCGCAATTGTTGTCTGCGGGACTCACTGCAGCCTACCCCAAACGGACCTCCTGAGCAGTCCGCAAACGGCATCTCGGAGCCCTGAGGTTCTTTAATTTTGACGTATGTAAAAAAAGCAATGGAGGCCTCCTTTGCAGTGCAATTAGGGACAAGGAGCATAAGATGAAAGAACAAGGGAAAGTCCCAAGACCACTCAACTAATAAGAACCCTTGGTGTATTTCCCATATACCTCAAAATGCCAGATTTAACTCAAAATATGTACCATGTTGATCAGTTAAAAACAAAAGATAACCAAATCAAGAACCCTAAACAGTGTGTCTGTTATAAAAAATATACAATTTATTACAAATCAATTAAAACAATTTGTTGTACAACGTAATAATAGTACCCAAAGTCACATATGATATAAAAACCAATAAAAAAAATCCACAATTTAATTAAAACAATTAGTCAAGGAATCACAGTTGTTGTAGTTGTCGACGCAGCGTTTCGGTGAGTAAGCGATATCACCTTCTTCAGGACAAACAATTCTGTGTATTAATATTTTGAATTCCTATCTCATTCAATTTAGAGGCGTTTTGGATCCAAGTCAATCAGATATGTAGAACTTCTGGTATATTAAATTCCAGTGAGAAGTCCCTCATTATATCAGGAGCTTCGCGTTGGTGAGGATGCTGGAGGGAGGCCACCGTGTTGTGTGTAAAGAACACCGTGAAATGGGATTCTATGTCCCTTATTACAGCGCCACTGGATGCCTTCAATTCTGCCCGCAGCGTCAGAGAGTTTTAAAACGGTTGTTCATCAATTCAACCTTTTTACTCGTAACCGGCCTCCCTGCTCCCCTCGCAGTCCTTTTCGTAACGACTTTCATGGACGATCCGCCAAGAATGTTTGTCCTGAAGAAGGTGATAGCGCTTACTCACCAAAACGCTGCGTCGACAACTACAACAACTGTGATTCCTTGACTAATTGTTTTAATTAAATTGTGGATTTTTTTTATTGGTTTTTATATCATATGTGACTTTGGGTACTATTATTACGTTGTACAACAAATTGTTTTAATTGATTTGTAATAAATTGTATATTTTTATAACAGACAACTGTTTAGGGTTCTTGATTTGTTTATCATTTGTTTTTAACTGATCAACATGGCTCAAATTAGATCTCCCAAAGGACAAGAGTATATTTATCTTGAAACTATTGCATTTTTGCCTCAACAATAGTTACTTTAAATGGAATGACAATTTCTATGGTCAACTCACAGGTACAAGCATGGGATTTTCTGGGGCTCCAGCCTATGCAAATATATTTATGTCCAAGTTTGAGGATGAACACATTCTAACCAATGAAGAATGGCAGATGGGTCTTGTCCAATATTGTCGATATATTGATGACATTTTTTTGATCTGGAATAAAGACACCACTGAACTCCATAGACTCATTACTGAACTCAACACCAGGAACCTTAGAATACAATTCACTCACTCCATGAGTGATATTGAGGTCAACTATTTAGATGTACTCATTAAGAAAGATGACCAAACACGTAGGTTGCATACAGACATCTTCTCAAAGCCCACAGACCGCAATAGTACATTACTATTTACCAGTTTCCATCCAAAGAGTCTCATCACCAACCTACCCTACTCGCATTTTTTGAGACTCAAAAGAATTTGCACTAATGATGAAGCATTGCATGCTCAAATCCCCAAGCATCGTGACAGGTTTGAGTGCAGAGGCTATCCTCCGGAAGTGTTGGATCACACAATTGACAGACTGTCAATTGTTGACAGGCAAACGTTGCTTAATCCTAAACCCAAACCACAGAAGACAGGAATTACATTTGTGTCAAAATTTTCGACTGCGTCCAGTAAAATCAAAAGAATAATCTTGAATAGATGGGAACTGTTACAAAACGAAAGCGAATTCAGAGGTATTTTTGCTGATAAACCTATTTTTGCTTACACCAGAGGCAGGAATTTAATGGACAAGTTGCGAACTCCCACCATCAAAGCCACCACAGAACCCCATACAGGCACCATGCGTTGCCATAACTGTGTGCATTGCAATAACATTATTATTGGCAATAGCATGACACACCCTACAACAGGCAAGAAGATTGAGTTACGTCATTCGGGGGATTGTAACACCATGAACATCATCTACTGTCTAAAATGCCCATGTGGCAAATTATATATAGGCAAAACCGCTCGCAAATTCAAAACTAGGCTCACTGAGCACAAAAGCAATTTCAGGTGTAAAAACAGAACCACTTCAGTAGCAACCCACTGGCTTGAGTTTAAACACAACATCTCTCAACTGAGAGCTCAGATTATTGAAGTTGTACCCAAACTAGAAGGCCAAGATAACAACGCCAAACTACTGCAGAGGGAGGTGTACTGGATTGAATATCTTGCCACTTTGATACCGACAGGTCTCAATGATAGGGTTGATTATAGTTGTTTCTTATAGCCATATTGCACTTGCACTGTAACTTTTTAGCCCCAGCAGATTCACTCACATCTCAGACTGGTTATAGTCATGCCCACACTTATTTTCCATGATCACCACACATTTGTCCAAATTTATGTTTCTCTGTATGTAGGTAGCTATTCTAACTTTATATATCAGTCTACTATATATTTATTTGGAGTTTATACTTGTTTAACCTACAGGATATTTTTATGTACCTAGATTAGAATGTAACTACCTAGGTAGAGGATTTGTGTTATTTTTCACCATTGGTAGTAATCAGTGAGCTTCTGCTATCTTAATAGATTGTAACTACAGTTTGTAGAGGGTTAACTACTATTACTTTTAGTCAGTACGTAACACCCATCAATATCATACAGCGTTGTCTCTACATGTTAGTGGATACACAGCCATCTCGCATGTTTTTTCTTCTTCCAGCCTTGGATATTTACAATATAGTATTTGGATTTATCCATAGTCTATTAGTCAGCATGTATATAAAACAACCATTATCGATCACTTTTCTATTTGTGTAGTGTATTTTGACACGATTGATTCTCTTCCGTTTTATTTTTCGTTTTTCGTGTAATTTTGCACATTAGAAATCCACCCTATACATATCCATCTTTTGCCTTAGCAAGCTAGGGTTCCTTTTACTATCATCTCTGATTTAACTCGCATCAGTGACTACTACATGTCCCAACATTCCCGCTAGGCAAACTCACGTGTTCCACTCGGGAACTATTTTTATACCTGTATGGTATCCCTCCGCAAAATTTCCGCATTTGGTTTCTACCCGCTCATGACACGCCGCTACGGTAGCACTCACCGGTAAGACACAGTCCAACGCTAATGTGATTTAAAATTAGTACTGACGCGTTTTTAGCTCCTGAGCATTTTTCTTTAATTTCTTCGTAGAAGTTGACAACATTATCCGCCTGAAGCATTGTATGCACATTTCAGAACGATTCTGATTAAGCACGAGTCACTGTTTCCACTTCAGCAATAGCCCTTTTTGGCAGCAGGTACTTATTTCCACATTCTCATCACTAAGTTTGGTATTTCTCCTGTTTATCATTACTCAGGGGACGTTTATGTTAAGTTATTAACAGGACCATTGTGTTGGACATTTTTGTATATATCAATAGGTTTATATATCGGTTCAGATTCGATAACTTCCCGTAGTTTAAGCGTCACTTCTATATAATAAGTCTGGTTTTTCGCTAGAGCAGACTCCTCTTTTGTAGTACCCTACAGCTCACTCTGTGTCCCTTTATATCATTTTCTTCACAGTTTTAAACGTCATAGACACCAGTGAAAATTCAGTAGCGCATTTTTCATCACCCACCAACTGGTATGTTGATTAATTCACCTTATCTTATCAATCAGGTATTTTTTAGCGTACACATGAATATATGCTGGTTTATCCCCTGGAGTGCTATTTTATTTAGCGTCGGACAATGACAAGTTAAACACAATATGTGCTTTGGTTTAATTTTGTACTTATTGATCATCAATGTATACACTTGTTTACATATGTGTTATTGTTCTAGAACTACGTGTGGTGTTTTATGACTAAGTACACATTTATTATCAGTTTTTCGCATGTAAGTGGATATCACATCAACATAAGAGGAACTTTCTGTCCACTTGTTGCAGGGGTTATGTATTGTACTGTGTAATATAACTGATATGGTCTCACATTTTTTAGTTCACCAGTTGTCAAATCATGAGAGCATTCTCATTGTTCCTTCCTGTGTATAATGACTATTTATTCGTTGTTGGATTATGACTTTGATACAGACATTTCTTTGTATTATATCTGTCTAGGTATTCGCCCCTGAAGAAGGGAACAGGGCTTCCCGAAATGCATCGGGCGACAGCAAGAGACCATACATAATGTTATTGTTCTAAATGGACAACCATGTAATTTAGTGTCATATATGGACACATAAATATTTGTATTTTCCTTTATGCTATGAACTACATAGACTTATGAAAAGTTCTCAGCGTATGATTTACAAGATGATCCATGAACTCAATATAGTTCTTGAATAATTACTGTGAAAAATAAAATTAATGTTGGTAATACAAATTTATAGACTTTTGAGTTAATAGAGTCTTATAATCAGTTTACTTTGTGAGAAAAATTATTCTCCTAGGAACAGTGCATCCTGCATGTAGGCTCAGCTTGCATTTTCTTTTGTAATTCTTGTCTGGACCACCTAATCCCTGTATCAACTATCTGTTAGCCTTTAGTATTCTTTTCATGCCGTATCTTATCTTTTGGCCTTCGCTATTCTCTCCCTGTGTTTTCCTATTTCACAACCTTTCCTTTGAAGCACGCAAACATGTTCTGCCATTACTGATTGACCTATAGATGCTGTCATTGATTGACTTATGGGATCGGGCAAAGACACGACTCAAGGGGGATGTTCTGGTTACATGATGCCTTGTTTTGAATGTTTTCCTATTGGCTAATATTTGGCAGATCCTGCATGTCCATGTTAGGCATATTGTATGTTTGCAAAAGCTAGGACTGCCCCTTACTTTTATGCTGAGTTTGTAACCCTAAGCATATATAAGGCCTCTGTTTTCTGTACTCCTCAGACTGCCTCATTCAGTTGCTAAGGCTTCTGAGTGACGTAGCCTCACTCATTTGAGTTTAATAAAAATGTTCCTTTTATATTCCAGCTTCTGTGTCAAGTTCTTCTTTCTATTGGTGAGACCCCTGAGAATGAAGATTTGAGTTTCTTCAGCCCGCACTTCAGTACGGCTCCTATTTCTCCTCCCTCTCTCAAATAAGATTCTCCCTGACACACCTCAGGAGCGCGTCGGTAAGAAACAGGGAGGAACGATACTTGCCAACAGTTTTGTCAACGTCTGACCTAGGCCAGTTGCCAAGCAACGAGACGCGAACACGTCGCGTCTTAGACAACGCCTCTACAATCACTAGGCCATCAGTACGATTACCTTAGTAACCCATCAGGCTCCCAAGACGTTGCCTAGACAACGCATACTTCGGCAGCTGATCGCTCGAGTGATTACGACGTCGGGCCTGACTGTTTGAATCGCCTCCGCGATCAGTTGCTGACTCACAAGTACCCTCTCAAATATACTTGGTTTTAAGCCTTTCTCAACAATTGAAGGCTACATATTTTAAAGCTCCTCCCAGAAATCTGGAGAAAACATAATTATGTACTGAAATACTCCATTAGTACTCATATCCTGAGTTATTCAATTGATAATAAGGATAGCATACAGGATACTGACTTAAACCATTACAATGTCTGACTTAGAATCAGATGACATGGATGCAACTACTCCCTGCCTAAATAACGAGGAAATAAAAAAAAATATTCAACAGGAGAGGCTGTCCTGCATGCACTGAATGAGGTCATTTCAAATAAAAGGGGCCTATCTGAGGGAGAGCAAGCTATCATGGGGAGCTCGACAGCCTCAAACGAAGATTATAATATAAAAACGGGGCAAAAGACTAAAGAAATATAACAATTTGGAAACACTAAGCCCAATGAGCACAATTGGGGGTCCAAGCACCTCAAGTAATATGAGATGTCTACACACCTCAACCTACAAAGGAGGTCTAAGCACTTCAAACTATAAGGGAGTTCCACCTGTAATTCCAAAGAAAGGGAGACCACACTTCTGGAAGCAAGGAAACAAAAGATTTTATTTTAATACAACATAAAGATAATCTCTAGAGATGGAAGAGTGTCCGAGACTCACTGATGGCGTAGGTGTCAGGAGACTGTTCGAGGTGTCCTTGGCATGCAGCATCTTTTATAGGATGTAGACACTCCCCTCAGATGCAGGGGGACGACAGAAAGTCTGTTGGTATGCAGGAATTCAGGTGTGTGGAGCAGAATTTTAGGTGTTGGGGGCAAAAGAAAGTCCGGGGAATGTGGAATTTCAGGAGTGCGCTGGACATATTCCTGTTTGGAGGCAGCTTTCATGCCTTGAGGGTGAGGAGGGTTTTGTGACCTGGCCAGGTGTTAGGCCGTTGGCAGAGATAGACCGGTTAGGGACAGAACTGTTCTGTTGTCTATACAGGTTCCTGAAACAGGTGCGTGGGTGCAGCAGAAACTGGCCCAGGGCACCGCCACAGGGTCACGTAAGAGAAAACTTTATGGAAGGTCAGGAAATATTTCTTTAGAGCAAGATGGAGTTTATACACGGCAACATTAAGAAGTTCAGTTATTACAGTCCCTCCTCTTGCCGTGTCCAACATCATTAGTGAATGTCGATTTTACAGAGGTCTTCAAATGCCTGGTGATATAGTATTTTGCTGTTTTCAGCCTGACGTGTCATAGGTGTGGATCTCCAGGTGGAGGCACACAGAGAACAGAGTGCTGGGCCACAATGAATGCACATACAACAGAAGAAGATGGTACCCGAGGGGATCGTGAGGAGCACCAGTATCTTCCATCCCCAAGTGATCAGAATGTTCCAAAAGCCAGTGATCCAGGTCCAAGGGGCTTCGGCAGTTTTCCAGAGAATTGTTGAAGGTATGTTCAAAAACATCCCTGGGGTGATGGCCTTTCAGGATGATGTTTTAGTCTACGGTTCAAATCAATGGGAGCATGATGAAGCATTAACTAAGGTCTTTAACATTTTGAAGGAAAAAGGTGTTACTCTAAGTGTTGAGAAATGCAAAATGAACGTAGACTCGGTGGATTATTTGGGCTATAAACTATCTGCGAAAGGGGTTGAACCCAAAGCTAGTTTAATTAAAGCTATAGAAGATTTTTGTGTCCCAGTTGACAAAGATCAACTAAGATCTTTCATGGGACTAATTGAGTTCTATGCAAGGTTTGTCCCCAATTGTTCATCGTAAACTTTTCATATGAGGAATCTTCTAAAGAAAAATGGTATTTATCTAGATTGCGAAGTATCAATTACACGGATAATATAGAGGAGGTTGATGATGGAGATGTATTTTGTTTTGCCATTTCAGAGTCATGTAGTGCCATTTTAGAGAGTGAGTGGAGAGATTCATATTTATGTGATGAGGACATCAAAAAGGTGATGGACATGATTCTCACAGGGTGGAGCTCCCAGTCTTCCATTGAAGATTCCATTGAAAAATTCAAACATGTTTTTGATGAGTTGTCAATAATTGATGGTTTATTATTCCGTTCTACTTCTCTGGTAGTTCCTACTAGTATGAGGAATAAGATACTTACCCTAGCTCATGAGGGGCATATAGGCATACGGGCCATGAAGGGGAGGATCAGGGAACAGTTCTGGTGGCCTGGTCTTGATAAACAAGTCGAACATTTTGTCAGGGATTGTTTACAGTGTGCCATCAGCGATAAGACTCAGGTGACTGTCCCCAGTCCAGTTCAAGCTGTGGAAGTTCATCCCAAATCATGGTCTAAATTGGCAATTGACATCATTGGTCCCTTGAAGTTAACAGATCATGGTATTCTAGAATATGGTATTGTAGTAATGGATTATTACAGCCGTTGGCCAGAATTAAAGTTTGTTAAGGTTCCGACAACTTCTGGCATCATAGAATTTCTGGAATTCCTTTTTGCTAGGGATGGGATTCCTGATGAAATAATATCCGACAATGGTTGTCAATTTGCGTCATCAGAATTTGAAGAATTTTTAAAATTCTTAGATATAAAACATACCAAAACATCTCTCTATCACCCTAGGAGTAATGGCCTTGTGGAGAGGTTTAATAGGGTAATTAAAGAAAACATACAACTCTTCAAGGCCAGTAATCTTAATTGTAAAAAGGAACTTAAAAATCTATTATCGGCGGTACGCACTACACCCAATTCCGACACAGGTGTCTCTCCTTTTGTATTACTTAGAGGTCGAGTTCCTTCTTCAAAAATGTTGAGGGGATGGATGGGTGTGTTCAGCGTACCAATAACCAAGTTACAAGAGGTTACCAAGAAAAGAGCCGAAGCTCAAAAGAAATATATTCAACCTTGCACAAGGGAACTCAAAGTAAAAGTGGGGGATTTTGTACAAGTTAAATGTGCTAGAATCTTGCCAAAGGGTTCATCTAAGTTTTCTCAGCCACAGCTTGTTGTAAGATCTAATAAGAGTGCTGTGCAATTAGAAGATGGTAGGTGGTGGAATAAAAGTAAAATTTCGGTTTCCAATAAGTACAATTCATTTGGTACCAATACAACCACCACGCATGATGATATACCTTCCACATCTTCCAGCTCTCTTCTTCGGGAACACTCTACTAGATCAACAAAGTTACGTAATAAATTTCAGGACTATGTAATGTATAGGTAGTGTGATAATATGTTTCTACGTGATTTTGTTGTTTAATTCTTTATATTATTTTAACTAGAATTCTTTTCTTTATTCTATGAGATGTTTTACATATTTTATTGTGCTGTATTTGTTTCAAGTTTTCTGTTCTGTATAGGGGAAAGATGTGTTGGGTTCTGCTCATGACGTATAACCAGAACTCCTATGTAGAGGAGTTCTGGAATGTGGATGTGGACAGTTGGAGCTTACAGAGAGCGGTTGCATCCCTGACCTCTCCGTCCTGTTGGCTATGAATAAAGAAGTTTAATTCCTACCTGACTGTGGTAACTTCTTTTCAATTGTCTGGGTGGATTTTGGTGGCAATCTGGTGTAGTTTGGAGATTGCTTCATAGGCAGAGGGCGATGAATCAGGAATGTACACACAGCAGCTGTCCCCGATGATGCGACAGGCTCCTCCTCGATCTGTCAGGATGACGTCGAGTACCATGCGATTCTGAAGAGAAACCATTTGTGTAGAATCAATCTCCGCCGTGTGTTGGGTCAGTATTCCTTCAGTGATGTTGGCAGTAGCTTCCAGGACCCTGGTGAGTCGTCTGGTGTTGAGACTGTTGGACATCGGACCCCAAAAAGGTAGAAGGCCCTTCAGGGCATCGCCAAATTGCTGGCTGCTGGTGTCAGTCTGGTCTATATCTGGTACTCGTCTCCTCTGTCTGTGGTACAAGTTGTTCCTGTTAAATGTGGGTGGCAGCAGGAATGCGATGTAGCATGTGCCACTCCAGTCAGAAGGCAACCAGGTGTAAGCTTTGTTCCCACATACAAAGTGTAGTCCTGACGGAAGGCTGAGGTATGGGGTGAAGTTGTTGTAAGTTATGGTAGTATTACACAGACTGGCTCCTATAGGTATTTTCCCTTGACCTTGCAGACACAATGTACCAGGACGCGATGTAATTGAAATGACAACTTCTTTCTCTTGGGTAGGAAAGAAATTGTGTAACCCCAGGTGTCCTGGCTTGGTGGGGGGGGACATAATAGCACGCATTTGTGGCGGGTCGGAGGCATTACAGAGGGTATTGTTTTTTACATGCAGAGTCCAAAGAAAGGGTTGGAATGTTTAAGGTTGTCTTTGTCATAACGTGATGGGAAAACGTTCGTCAAATTGTACATCAGGGCACAAGTGTAGGCGGGAGTGGCAGGGAACACTAAGAATGAGATAGTGTGCTGAACGGCGTGAGGTAGGAGTCCACAAACATAACAGTCTGTGGCATTGGAGACCTGATTAAATTGATGCAGCATTTGAATAAAAGTATCATTACGAAACTCCAAGTGTTTGTCGATATGTGTATCTGACCAAGGTACATGAGAATGTTCAGGTGGCGTTGGCGGAACTGTTGCTTGGGGTAATACAGTATGTTTGGCGGGTGCCATTTCTTCGAGGGTCCAGAATACTGTACTGAACAGGACAAAAATTGCAGTCCGGATAAACAGTACTATTGTCCGGGTACTACAAGTTCTCATTCTAGCTTTCTTCAGTTTTGGAGCTGGATTTGTTCTTTAGCTTAGCCTTGGACCAGAGGTACTATCGGTCTGTTCCTTCGTCACAAAGTTCCAACTCAGTGTCCGACTCAAGGTGTGGCGATGCTGATTTTTCGTGCTTTTAGACTTCTTTTTGGGCTTGTAGCTGTTCTTTGGTGACAGGGTCCTCTTTCTTGCAGTGGGAACCATGCACCCACGATTTTCTTCCTTCCACTCTGACCTCTGTCCTAGTGGCCAGGAGCACCTGCAGAGGTCCCTTCCAGCTTGGTTGTAGAGATTGGGTGCGGGCGAAGTTTTTCACCAGGACAAAGTCGCCAGGGAGGATGTGATGGCCTGGACCCTGGGATCTGTCCTCAGTAGTGGCCCGCACCTGTTCATGGATTAAAGACAGGGGTTCAGTAAGTTCATACAAATAATCAGTCAGTATTTCCTGCGGTAGGTGTGAAATGGACTTTGAAGAGGGTGCATTCCAAATGTTCATGGGTCAGCCAAAGACTACCTCGTATGGGGTAAGATGGGATTTGGAATGTGGGACTGATCTAATAGATAGTAGTGCCAATGGAAGAGCATTGACCCAATTCAGTCCTGTTTCTGTTGTTATTTTAGCCAGTTTTCTTTAAGGATCCCATTGTACATCTCTACCAGCCCTGCTGCCTGTGGGTGAAACGCTGCATGAAATTTTTGTTTGACACCAAGCCCTCCCAAGATGTTCTTAACTGTCTGTCCAATAAAATGGGACCCTCTGTCACTTTGCATTAATCTACAAAGGCCATATCTTGGAAAAAAATCTTTCAATAACACTTTAGCTGTAGTGATGGCCGTGTTATTCTTTGTGGGGTATGCCTCAACCCATTTGCTAAAGGCACAGACTACCACCAATGCATATTTGAAGCTATTGACTCTGTTTAACTGTATATAGTCCATCTGAAGGACTTCAAATGGTGCAGTAGGAAGGGCGAATCCTGCCATTGGGACTTTAGTTCCCTTACCTATGTTGTGTGTGAGACATGTGAGGCACTGCTTGACAAACCGCTCTGCTGCTGGGCGGAGTCGGTGGTAATCCCAAACTTCCTTGAGCATGGTACACATGGCCTGGGAACCAATATGTGCGGGTAAGTGAGTCATGGTGAGCAATGGGATTACGTAAGCCTGCGGTAATTTCCATTTGAGCATATCTTGGGACCTCCAGCACCCTCCTTTATCCATCGTTCCCTCTGTTTTCCACTGGGCCTTTTCTTCAGGAGCGGCTGAACGCTGTAAGTCAATTATCTGCTGTCTAGCGTCATGCCATTTCTCAGCTTGTGACTAAAGGACGTATATCCGAGCTGGTACTTCCCCCAGTGCTGTTTGTCTTGCGGTCTTATCTGCTAAGGCATTTCCCCGCCGCACTTCATCTGTCACCCTTTTTGTGAGCTGCACATTTGATTACTGCCAATTTGGTTGGTAAAGCGATTGCTTCCAAAAGGGCATTGATAAGGTCGCCATGCTGGATAGGGGTGCCATGGGAAGTAAGGAAACCTCGTTCTTTCCATAGCCGGGCAAAATTGTGTACCACGCCAAAAGCATACTGGCTGTCGGTATATATATTAACCGACATGTTGGTACTAAGGATGTATGCTTGTGTAAGGGCTGTTATTTCCGCTGCCTGGGCTGATTTCTGAAGAATTCTAGCTGTTTCTATCACTGTAAGGGCTGTAGGGACTGCATAGGCAGCGGAAGTAGTACCGTCTGGAATTTTTAGACATGATCCATCCACCCATAAGTGGCCTTCTGCCTCTATGAAAGCTATATCTTTAAGATCCACCCGACTTTTTGTTTCAGCTTCAGTATGGAATACACAGTCATGGTGGGGTGGCTGTATGATGGGATCAGTAGTTGGTAGGGGTAGGAGTGTGGCCGGGTTAAGGGTGGTACAAAGTTGTATTGTGTATGGGGGTTAAGAAGGGTGAGTTCATATCCATGTAATCGGGGAAGTCAGTCCTATGAGTGCTCTGATATCTCGTTGGGTGACAGAAGTTGAAAAATTCAGAATTGTTTAAATCCTATCTGGTGTAAGAGTGCGTCCCTCCTCAGACAATAGGTGACCCAAATAGGTCACTTGTTGCTTACAATGCAGTAGTTTGTCTTTAGAGACCTTGTGTCCCTTAGTAGCAAGAAACTGGAGGGTGAACATGGATGCTTTGCGGGCAAGTTGTGTTGTGTCTGCTGCTAAAATAATGTCGTCAACGTATTGAATTAACTCTACTCCCTGTGGAAGCTGAATCTCATCTAGTTGTGTTTTTAAAGCCTGGCCATAGATGCTGGGACTTTCAGTGTAGCCCTGAGGAGCTCTACAAAATCTATATGAGACATTCAACAATGTAAATCCAAAAAGAACACAGGAATCCTTGTGTATAGGGATAGAGAAGAATGCGTTTTTAAGGTCTATAACTGTGAATACTCTAACTGTTGGTGGGATCATGGTGAGAATGGTGGTAATGTCAGAAACTACAGGAAATTGAGGCTGCACTATTTTGTTAATAGCTCGAAAATCAATCAGAAATCTATATATCTTTTGTCCTGTAGGGGAACGTTTAAGAACTTGGAGAATAGGACTGTTACAGATATTTCCTGATACCTGTTCCACTACACCAGGAAGTATGAGGTCTTGAACAATGGCTTGTAGGGCTACCTCTCCCTCTTTAGATATTTTATACTGTGGGGTCCTTGGTAGAGTTACTCCTGGTTTTACAGTGATATGCACTGGAAGCACTTGGATGGACCCAACGTCCGTGTCAGAGGTCGCCCATAGACAGGGGGAAATAGTCGCTATATCATCTTGTTTGTGTGATAACTGTAAAAGCTGGGCAGAAGCAGAAGGTGTAATGTTATCGTACAGTATTAGCCGAACGTTATTTGGTGAACACGGAATGGTAGCTCTATAGTGTTTTAACAGATCCAAACCTAGCAAGTTCTCTGGGTACTGGGAAGACAGTAAAAAGGTAGCTGAAGTTTGTTCACCCTGCATTGAGAATGGGGTTGTAGGACAAGGAAGTAACAGAGGGCTGGCGATCGAATCCAGTCGATGTAATGATTTTGCCGGATGGAGGAGTCCTCGGGATCAGTGGTGTAGTTAGAGTGCTACGGGATGCTCCTGTGTCTATTAGAAAAGGTCCCGCTGACCCTGCAACTGACGCTGTAACATATGGTCCCTGTTGATCTACAGGTACTTCCACTGGTTCCTTCCCCCATCCTAGACTGTCCTATGCTGTCCAATACAGGGATGAAATTTCAATATCATCCTCATTATAGTCCTGAAGAGTAGCTTGAAGTTCCTGCTGTCTTGGGCCCTTATCGAATCTATTCTCCCTGTAAAGTGGTGTAGTTTGTGTTGGGGTATTATGTGTTCTGGGTTGAGTTTTCCCTAAAGCGATGTTAGCTGCTAGAATCCTACAATCACCTTTCAGTGCCCTGGTCTTTTACAATAAGCGCAGATGTCAGTGGGTTGAGGGCCTAGTCTGGGTAGTTGACGTGGGGTACCTGAGTTATATGGTTTAGGTTGGGGGTATGAGACCATTAGTCTGGGCATATTACTGTTGGTGCGACGCGTATCTAATTGACTAAGCAACACTTGGTCTTTTAATTTTTTCTTTTTGTTCTCTTTCTCATCTTCCGCTGTCTTATTCTGTGTCTCGTAATATTGAGCCATAGTCATAATAGTGGCCGGAGTGGCCGCTGGCCAACTACTTCCACTAGATGTTAGTCTGTTCCCTACTGAAGGTAACAGACCCTTTATAAAAGTTTGAATCAAGAGATGTCTGCCAGTTTCAGTGGTCACATCCTGACCTCTGAAGTCAGCGTATGCTTTTCCCAGCCTTGTGAAATAGTCAGAGACTGACTCATCCAGGTTCTGTTTACAGGCAGCAAGTAATGTCCTGTCTATTTTCCTCTCAGGTGCCATCGTTTTCAATGTTGTCCACAATCTTTGGGGCAATTTTAAAATATTGTCGTGTGGCTTTTCGCCCGGTTTTCTATTTGTATCTTTGAGTGCCAATTCTTCCCATGTATCCCCAAGGGTTTCCTGGTCATCTGTGAACCGTAGTGGTTTCCACAGTTCGGCCGGAAGTATAAGTTCAAAAAACTGCATTATGTCTGTTAAAGTCAGTGTGTATGAACTTAGAACCTGTTGGACGCTTTCATAGAATCCCGTGGGATTCTTTCGGATATCAGGGATGTCCTTCCGCAGTTTCAACATTTCTGCTTTGGTCCAGGGGGTGTATACAAAATTGAACAGCCATCTAGAACACGCATTGGGATCATTAGGGTTAGTAACATTAGACCCATCGCCCGAGGTGGGACATAAACGGGTGCCGCTTCTTTAACAGGCATTTGCTGTATCTTTTCAATAGGTTCTACCTCGTTGGAAAGACTTTATTTATGTAAAGATGTTTTAATCATCGTCAATAAAGTATCCCTTTCATCTTTTGTTGACCCACCACTTTCTACCGAATGATAGAGTTTGCGAAACGCCGTAGGTGTATCTACATATGTATCATTGTTTTTAGCCATTAGGTGATAGGCCATCCTCTCTAGTAAATCGTTTTTTCCTGCTACTTGGATCTGCTCATCAGTTGCACTGTGTATGTCTGCTGGGGTGGCACCTTTGTATATTAGCTGCTGGGCTCTGCGATTTATTATTTTCCTGTCGTGGCCTCTTAATCATCGGGGATGGTTTTGTCTATAATCACTAGTATCGGATTCATGAGCTAGTACCAGGGATTCTAACTCAGAGTCTGAATCTGCAGCTCACTTCTTTTGTTTTTTTATTTTTAATCTCACCACTGGTTCGGCAACGGTAAGAGTCACGGAATCTGATTGGCTAACCGGGGAAATCGGGGCAGTTACTTCAAATGGTTGAACAGGTTGATTTTGCGCGTTCTGGAGTACATTAGGAATGACGGGTGGAGGCTGTAGTGGTTGCATTACCAATTGTGGTTGATAAGCACGGGGTCTATAATACAATAGTGCATCCTCTTCATCTTGTTTAGTGGGTAGTACCAGATATTGATCTGTTCTATTTAACCTATATTCTCTGTCATGTAATTCTTTATTTTGCTCTATTTCCTTCCCCTTAAGAGCTGCTATGTCTGATTGGGGTGTTCTCTTTTCCTGGTTATTCTCTTTAGCCTGGGCCTTCCTAATTCTCTCATGTATTTCTTTCTTCCAAAGGCCGAATGAAACAAACATACTTGCTCTAACCTTCCGCCGGTGAAGTTGTTCTTCTAGGTACGTTATTTGTAGAATTTCAAATGACCCAAACTCTGGCCATTGTAATTCTACATTTGATTTTGTGTATTTCCACCACGATTTTGTGTAAATAATGCCGGAATTACCATACTTTATGTACATTTCCTTATTAGGAGTTTCTTCCGGAGGAGCCGGCTGACTGTCTTTGAGAGAATTTTGGCCATAAAAACAGCAACATAATTTCCTTAATCTGTTAGAGACAGGCATGTCTAAGATATAGGTATCAACAAGGATATTCTCTTATGACTGTGGTTTGTTCAAAATTGAGAACACATTACCTGCCCTTCGGTGTTTGCAAAGACTTAGTCCTCAGACATGGGTAGAGTGTGTTGATTCTTTCTGCAGAGCACTGGATGGTTGGGTGAAGGGCAGTAAGGTAACAATCTATTAGGGGATGTTCAATTTGATTGCAAGTGAGCACATGTTTATTCTTAGTTTTCCACAGCTGTGCCAAAACTTGGTTGATAGTAAGTTGGCTGATCCCAGGATGCTTGCTAAGACAGCGAACCTCTTGTTCAGCACTAGGGTCCAAAAGAAGTTGTATGCGGGAGACTCCACCAAGGGTGGGTAGGTTCGGCAACAGAAGAGAGAGGGGGGGGCAAAAAGAAAAGTAAGGAGTTCTCTAAAGGGCCCCAAACTAGTTCCCAAGGTAAAGATCCCCAACCTCCTGTTGAAAAGTTGGTTCCTTTCAGGAAACCCTACAAGGAAGGGACCCCTGAAGTGTTCAGCATGAAATCAGGATGGGTACTTCAAGGGGGATCCCAAGTTTCCCAAGCGGGCACAGCCCCCCAATGGTGGTCAGTAACTGGGGAAGGCAAGTGCAACACTTGGGGTGGAGTTGGTCCCAGTCAGTGGTGGGGAGCCAGCTGAGATGACCCTAGTGTACCTTGGTGATTGCCAGATGGTCCAGAGAACCCTCATGCCTCACAATACTAGGAAGTACAATAAGTGGGTGCCTAAAAATGGGCAGAGAATGGAGACTCTGAAAGACACAGGAGCAAGCATGACAACCTTCAGGTATCTTCATAGAAGGTAGTCCCTAATGTGGTTCACCAAGTATTTGCGTAGACACAAGTGGGTGCCAATGTTTGGTTGCTCAGGTTCCAATTGAATGTTGTTCCTTGAGGGTAGCTGTGAGTCTATCCGCGCCTGTCAATTGTGTGCTGGGTAATACCTGGAGCACACTGCCTGGAAGGAGGAGGAGCTCAGTTCATACTTGTAGATGTTTTTGGATTGCCTGAGTGGGTGTGCCTGACCACACGGTCTATGGGATCACGTGAGGGTGGTCAGAAGTACCTGGAGTTTGAAAGAGTGGCCCAGGTCTCTACCAGGAAGGGTAAGGGCAAAGGGCACGGGAAACCCACTCCTGACATTTCCATGGACCGGGAGGAGGCTGTACTTGAGGGAAACGACGCGGAACCTACAGGGGAAGACTTGGCTGAACAGGGGAACCTCCTGCCTGAGCTGTTCCAGTGGCAGCAGGACACAGGTCCCTTCAGGGAGAAGTTCTGCTCAGCACAAAAAGAGTGCCCTACTCTTGTGGGTCTTTGAAGCAGGCTGAGACCCATGCAGCTGGTAATGCCTCTGGAACTCACCTGATTTACTGGGAGAATGATCTCCTGTATAGCAAGCCTAAGGTTGCTGAGCTTGTGGCAGCCTGTGTGCTAGTGGTACCCCAGTGCTTCAGGGCCTTCCTACAGGGCCTGGTTCATGTTGTTCCTCTGGCAGGTCATTTGGGGCAAGACAGGACCTTTGACAGGCTTTGCATGTACTTTTATTGGTCTCAAATGAGGAAGGCCTCAGATGTGTTCTGCAGGTCCTGTCCTACCTGCCAGGTGAGTGGCAAAACTGTGGGGGGATGCAAAGCTACCCTGCCACTGTTCCCTGTCATGACTACCCCGTTCAAGTGGATAGGCATTGACTTTCTCGGGCCCTTGGACCTCAAGATAGCCATGGGCAACAGGTTTGTCATGGTATTGGTGGACCATGCCACTTGGTTCCCTGAGATTATCCCTCTAAGGACAGTGACTGCCCCCTCCCTTTATCAGGGCACTGATTGGGATCTTACCTGTGTGGCTTTCCGCAAGGGGGTGGTATCTGACTGACTTAATTTCATGGTACATGACGGCCATGTGGAATTACCAAAACGTTTTCCACTCCTTACCACCCCCAAACTAGTGGGTTGGTTAAAAGGTTGAACTGAACCCTGAAAGGCAAGATTATGGGTCTCTCAGAATCCATCAGACGTAAGTGGGACGTCCTCTTGCCTTGCCTTCTGTTTGCTTACAGAGAGGTACTGTAGAAGGGGGTTGGCTTTAGGCCTTTGGAACTTCTTCATGAGCTCCTTGTGAGAGGACCTCTCACTTTTGTGAAGGAGGGCTGGGGCAGTGGCGGCTGGTGGCATAAAAGTTTGTGATGAGTGCCCTGTGGTGAGCAAGCGTGCCCAACTGTCATAAGGCCAGTTTGGAGGGGTTCTCCCCTCGAGAAATGTTTGAAAAAGAGTGGATAAAAGGTGCATTGTCAAGCATATTTGAGAAAGCAAGAAGGTTAATAAGCAGTTGTGACGAAAGTGTAGTTATGACATCAATAAACAGATTTCATATAGTAATGATGTAAGTATCTTCTCATTCAGTATAACCGCAGAACTTAATAACAGACTTTGGAATACGAATGCTGAGTACCTCAGCTCAACAACAAATGTTTACTTTTACTTCATAAGAATTGGGATCAAATTTATGCACGCTGCCTGCAGAAAACAAAACCACATATGCATAAACAAGCAAGCACACAGATACATACTCTCTTACATCGAGGACAGAATCTGTGTCTTATTTGTAAAGAAATATGCTTTGCCAAACCCAAGTTCTTAATTTGCAAATATAATTTTTGGCTTTTATACCTACATTAAATAGGATTTAGGTGTTAGGAGGTGTAGGCTATCAATTCTGTTCTGAAAACAACCTGAATAAACCGCATCTTCCCGAGGATGTATCTCCGACAGTAAGTACATTTCTCTCGGCAACTAAGTCGAGACTTGCGTTGAATATAGTGGACAAAAGTTGAGGGAGCCTGGAGGAGAGGATCTGCCCAGACTGGCAAGCGGCCTCGGTGATTGTCTCGTGAGGGATAGTCATTGATTGTTTATTTAAACACAATGTGTGTTAATATTCAAGGATTCCTGAGATTAATGCTTTATCGTGCTCTATGAACAATTTGTTACACATGGTTAAAACAAATACATACCAATGAGTATAAGAATGGCTGCAGCACTAGAAACACATCACATATTACTTTGACCCAAATATAGCGCTAAACAAATAGGCAGATATGAATGGCCACAGCACCCCATTATTATGTCAACCCCAGTGACACTGGGAGTTGTGAGGGAGGCACATAGGTCTTTTGAAAGTAGTCTCTGTGTGTGCTGATTGAAGTCACTGTGGAAAAGAAGGAAGTGTACCGTATAGAGTGGAGGGAGAGGTACCCTTTGGTGGGGGGAAGGTGGGGCTGTGTCTTGTGGCCAGCGTGCTCTGCTTGCTTGTGAAATCAACACAGTGCTTTGGGTTTGGTGGCTGCCTTGTCAGCGACTTGATCTCAAACTGTTTGCAGCCCCCCAGTTCAGGACTCTCTACTCCCTGCATACCCCGCAGGCCCTCGTGGCAGTGCTAATTATATTTTGTGTTACTTCTGAATTTTCTCGAGGCAAGGAGCAAGAAATTAACAGCTTGTAGAAGGTGGTCGGACTAAGGTGGCGTAAATAAATGCATCCCCCAAATTGAATAATGTAATGTAAATCGAATGTTGCTTTCTTACCTTTCTTTTCCAGGTTTACTAAAGTGGAAAAACAGAAAAATAACAGTAAAAGAATTAAATGGCTTGCCTAAAAGTGACAGATTGTGTCCAAACCTGCACGTCTATTCTCACTCCTGAGGGCTGAGTTAGGCACATGCTTATACAAGCATGAGGGTTCTCTCTTGCAGCACTAACAAGCGGAGTCTGATGGGCTGGGGCTGCCGACTCGAGCAGCCTCTAGAGCTCCAGGACAATTAAAAAGGCATGACTACAGCACCAGTCCTCTGTCGCCAGGATGGATCTGCACCGAGCCAAGCCTTATGTGCCGATTCTTGACTCTTCTGCGCCAATTCCCCTCTGGCACAAGAGCGCACTCTCCCGTCTACAGCTCTCCAATGCTCTGTGGTATGTTGCTGAAGGAGGGATGGGTACCTTCGGGAGTGCGGGGTGGCTGGGAGACCTGTGAGATGAGCCGTAATGCCTGGGGGTGTAAGGCTTCAGAGAGGCCGGGGAGGGAGACCTACGGGAAGCACCATACTGCCCAGGGGGAGAGTAACTAACCCGAAGGTGGGGACAAGTTGCGATACAAGGGTGAGAGGAGTCTATGTGGAGGAGAGAGGAACCTGCATGATCCTGGGGAGAAAGGTCGCCGGGGAGGAGACGCAGGTCTGTGGTCCCCAGGTGAAGGGGGTCTGCGTGGATGGGACAGCGGTCGAAAGTCTCCACGAGGGCTTGAGGGTGGGAAGGCAACAGGAGGGGACTGGGGAATGGGGGCCCTCGCAGGACACAGAGGTAGATCAGCACGAAGAGGGGACTGGGAATCTGAAAGCACCTGAAGGGCTGACTGGGCACTAGCCATGGGGAGGGGAGGACCCTAAGTAGCCCCCAAGTGGACTTAACGGTCTGTGGTCCGCAGGTGGTGGCAAGATGGGGCTGAGCAACAGAGAGCATAGGGGACGCCCTCAGCAGTCCAGAGGCAGTGGTGACAGGGGCCTGCTGGGGGCGGGGAGGCGGGGGTGGGCAGCAAAGTGCGGCGTGGAGGATACACGACCAGCAAGCAGGCGGGTGTACGGGCAGGTATGAAGAATGGGTCGTTTAGAGGTCCGATGGCTTGAAGTTCCTTAGGTCAAGCCAACACACTGGGTGCTATTCATGCAAATAGAAATAAATGCTCAAGTAGGCACACTCACTGCCTGGTCCGTACCAGAACACGTGTGACTTTGCCTCCGTGGGAGTTCACCGACGGTTCTCCAGTCTCCCTGACTCTTAAGCCAATACTTGTGCTGCTCCCTTGCTGTAAACAGCATGAGAGCAACGTGAGGATTGGCTGGGTAAGGTTTATTTGGAGACTTGGGGGCTGTGGATGTAATCCACCCCGGCCTCCTATCATTGCAGGTAGTGCTCATGTCGGTCTCGGCAGAGCAAGGCACCCGTTCAGCTCATCATGAGCACTTCAACCCAATGAGGTCAGAACTGTATAACTCAACTATTTTAGCTCCACTCCCAACCTCGTCTCACTCCGCCCAACCTCACCCTATTCTACTGCAAAACAGCAAATTGCTCAGGCCATGGCATGCACTGCTGCGCCTAATAAACAATGTCAGCTGTGAATAAAAAATAAAAACATCATTCAAAAGAAGCCTGAGGTCAGGGGAGGCAATGCCCCCATGCCCCAAGAAGACATCACCGGTGGCTGGGAGCAAGCTCCCAAAAAGCCACCCCAGGATGTATTTAGTTACATACTGGCCTTCAGAAACCAGACAGCAAGTTTCTGAAACTTACCCAGGAGAATCTGGAAGCTAGCCAGGAGGACTTCAAATGACTGTATGACCAGAATACCACTCTGGTTGAGTTTCAGACTGGTCAAAGCATGTGGGTGATGGCACCAGTGGAGCCCCGTGCTCTTCAAAACCGCTTGTATTGTCCATTCGAGGTGAAGGAGCGCAAGAGGGACGTTACCTACTTGGTAGACTTGCAGATTCCTAGGTAACCTTTGAAGGTCCTGCACATGAACCACCTCAAGCCACATTTTGAGAGGTCAGAGTTGACCATGCTCTTGGTCACGGATGATGGGATGGAAGAGGAGAGTAACCTCTTCCCGACCTCTTGTCTTCCAAAGAGCAGGATGGGTCGGTGGAGGGTGTGATCCTCTCCCTTACACTGACCCCAGAGCAGCAGAAAGACTGTCGCCAGGTGCTGGGACAGTTACTCTGCTGTTTTCACTCACGCAGGAGTCATCCATTGGAGCCCTCATGACATTGATACTGGGGATAGGCTGTCTGTTAAGCACAACATTTACAAGTTGTCTTTCAGATTGAGGGCCAGCATCAAAGAGGAGATCTCTAAGATGTTGGAGTTAGGGGTTTAGCCCTCCAACAGTCCTTGGTCCAGTCCAGTGGTTCTGGTCCCCAAAGCTGCGCTATCTGGTATCACACCCGAACTCCAGTCCTGTGTAGACTACCGTGGGTTCAATGCAGTCACTAAGACTGGCGCAGACCCATCCTAAGAGATGATGAGTCCATTGATCAGCTTGGAGCCGCCAAGTTCCTGAGCACATTTGATTTAAAATGTCTGGGTACTAACAGATTGCCTTGACTGAGGGGGCATGGAAAAAGGTCAGCGTTTTAATGCCGGAAGGACACTTCCAATTCCACTTCATGCCTTTTGGGTTCAAGAACACTCCTGCCACCTTCCAGAGGTTGGTCAGCCAGGTCTCAGCTGGATTGGAGAATTTCAGTGCACCAACCTTTTAAAAAAAGTGTTTTATTGTCATTTGCGTAACTTTACAAACATTTAGCCTGTATAGTCACATTTCCAGCATTTTGAAACAGTACATCCGTACATATTCAGTGAGGCCTGGTATAACAACTTCAAAGAATGTGCACAGTTTAATAGAAAAAAAAGAAGAAAAAAATCGTTGCATTTTTGCGGATCATCAACAATTGTTACGAGGGCCAGCTGACATCAGCCTTCAATCTATGCGGGACCATTGCATATTAATGTTTCTGACATTGACAAAACAAGTATAAACAGAATAAGTCTAGCAGTGGACATCGGGTCCTTGTATTACAGTAATAAAAAAAACACTTCTGACCATACAGCTGTTCAACTTGTTTATTCTAGTGGGCAAGTATCTGTGTCAAGCCATCTAACCTAGCCTGGAGGGTGAGTCAGAGGTACTATTGAACCAGTGCCGTCTTTAGATCTCAAATAGCTTAACAGTGGCTCCCTGATATCTTCAGGGCAAACTTGTTGCAGCATCATACTCCAAAAGTGCGATAATTGATCAGAATAATAGTTGGCATACTGAAGCCAATGTTTCTCTTACGGTGCCGGCAGTCTTCCCCACATCATGGGCACTCTACATTTGGCTAAAAGGAGGAGCATGCCACGAGTTTGCGGCTGCCAAACATAGCATTCCCTACATAGCCCAAGAGCTCAATCAATGGTGTGCATTCAATGCGTATCTCATCCATGGCCTGAATTGTTGAAAAGGTTGCATTCCAGTAAGCTGCAATCTTGGGATAGTTCCATGCCAGATGGAGGAACTCCGAGCCGGGTGCGCCACATCTGAGGCAGTTATTGGTGTCAGTCCCAGTTTATATAGTTGCAGCGGTATGCGATACAGACAGTGTAGGACCTTAAAATGTATCAACCCATAAAAACGATTTCAACTATAAAATGTATCAACGTGAGTCTATAGTTTGGCAATAGCCCCTCCAACTGCCTACATCAGAATGTCCAGTCTGTGGCCGTGAGTGCTGGACCTATATCTGCGTCCTTTTTTTCCCTAGCACAGAGTGCTACCGTTGGTGTGCTCTGTTGTAACCCTGAATATAGGTGAGTTATCAATTTACAGTTTGAGGGTGTGTTGATCATGTGTTCTAATGTAGGTAATGTTTGTGGTTCTGTTGGGAAATTGGCATACCTAGTGCAGTACGTGGCTCTGATTTGGTAGTAAAGTAGGGTATCAAGCACACATAAATGGGGTTTGCGTTATCTGAGGAGGGCAACCTGAGGAAAGCGTCCTTTGGGTACAAGTCAGATAAAGAATCAAGGTGTAAATGTTTTGCTCTCTGTTTTGCCCCCGCATCATTGAGTGATGGTATCACAGGGATAACATAAAGTGGGATTTATGGGGCATATAATTGTGAAAGCCCTGTCTTTTTCCTTATTCCCTCCCACGCCCATCTTGCACGCTTGACAGTGTTTATTTCAGCACTGGGCATCTTGTAGGGGGCATACAGGGCGGTGGTTAGGGGCAATGGGGCGGCACAATCTTTTTCTAATACCACGTGGGGTTGGAATGTGGTGGGGTGAATCCAGAAGTGCAGGAATTGTGCTTGTGCGCATAGAGCATCATGTCTGGTGTTCCCATCCCACCCTGCACTAGGGGCAACATCATGATCTCCCATGCTATACGGGGCTGTCTGCCTGCCCACACCAGCATAATTAGGTTAGAGTAAAGTGGCCGCAGGAATGTGCCTGTTAGCGGCAAGGGGATGATTTGAAAGAGGTATAGAAACGTTGGTAAAATTACCATTTTGGCTACTGGATGCATCCGGCCATCGATAGTGATAGTTTGAACCACACCGTAATTCTATTTTCAAGCCAATCAATTACCCGCCCAAAGTTTGCCAACCACAACTACTGTACGTCTCGGCTTATCCATATACCCAGGTAGCAGACTGGGCTGGTGGCCCATTTTAAGGGATAGTCAGGGCGGAATGGGGCAGTATGGTCAGTGTGAGGGAATAACACAGAGTTTTCCCAATTAATGTTTATCCCAGACAGGCCTCTAAAGTGGATCATCTCTCATATTATCATTGCTAGGTTTGTACGCGAGTCACATACATATAGCATAACATCATCCGCATATAATAAAATGATTAACCCATGCACGGTGAATCCTATACCTTGCTGTGTGTGGTGTTTTCTGAGTCTGGCAGCCTTTGGCTCCATGGCAATGGCAAATAGCAGTGGCGAGAGTGGTCATCCTTGCCTAGTGCCTCGAGTGATCGCAATTGACTCTGAAATAAGCCTGTTTAGTCGTACTCGTGCTGTGGGGAGGGTGTAAAGCAATTGTATATACTGGATGTAGGTATGGCTCAGACCTAGCCATCTAAGCAGTGGGAACAAATAACCCCATGCCAAAGAGTCAAAAGCGTTAGTGGCGTCTAACAGGGCAGCCACAGCCTGCACTTCTGGGTCGAGATGATGCATAACTGCAAATAACATGCATAAGTTATGCACCAAGGAGCGCCCTGGAACAGGGCCACCTACCATGACAACATTACAGTCTTCAGCTGGGAGGACCATTTGTATCACCTCCTGAAGCGTTGAAAGCCCTTGAGGCTTCACTATCAAGGCCAGTATTTGCCAGATAAGGCAGGGTTCTGTGGTTTACTTGGGTCACCAAGTAGTGGGTGGCAAGGTATAGCCCCTGCAACAAAAGATTGATACCATTCTGGCTTGGGCACCCCCCATGATCCAGACAGAGGCGAGAGCCTGCTCAGGCCTCACAAGTTAGTACAGGAGATTCGTCAAGGACTATGGCACCATTGTTGCCTCCTTGACAGAGTGGACTTTCAGGAAACAGCCAAGTCAGATGATCTGGACAAGGGTGTGCCAGACCACTTTTGACACCCTGAAGGAAACCATGTGCATGGCGCCCGTGCTCCAGGCTCCTGATTTCTCCAAGGACTTTTTGCTACAGGCTGATGCCTCTGAGCATGGTGTGGTGGCCATGCTTTCACAGCTAAACAAAGAGGGTCTAGATCAACCTGTAGCCTACATTAGTAGGAGGTTACTTCCCATGGAACAGAGGTAGGGCGCAAAAGAAAGGGAAGTGCAACTGGTCTGGATGCTGACAAAGCTACTTACTCCTCACGTGTTCTGAGAGACCCTACTTGTTTGGGACTTACTTTCGTGTTCAGAAAGACCACAGGCCCACAGATGGTTAACGCAGATTAGGGGTTAGAATCCTAAACTGTTGAGGTGGTCAATCTCCCTACAGGGAATGGACTTTATAGTGGAACACCGTCCTGGAACAGAATATACCAGCTCTGATGATCTTTTCTGGTTCTTCTGCCTTAGTGAAGAGAACTCCCAAGAGGTTGGGTAGTTCTCCTCACTTTCTCTTGGGGGGACATGTGTTAGACCTAGCATTTTGGCATGGTCTCCCCAGTCGTTTTGCTTCTGCTGTGTGCTTTACTTTGTTTTTGCTGGTTTTAGGGCTCTGGGAGCTTTACCACTGCTGACCTGTGGTAAAGTACATGTGCTCTGTGTCAAAAATGTGATGGTATTTGGTTTCTCCATAATTGGCATATTTGATGTTCTACTAATTCCCTTGTACAGTGCACTGTATGTGTGTCCAGGGTGTGTAAATCAAACACTACTAGTGTGCCTGCAGCACCAATTGTGCGATCCATATGAGCATGAGTAGTCCTAGAAACCTGCCTCAAGCCCGCACTTGCATGTATACAGTTTTAAACTGCTATTTCCACCGAGCTTTACAAATGTACAGCATCCCTGAGAGAGATTGGGGGGCAGCTTTGTGAAAGCATTTCTCGGCGGAGGAGAGGGACACCTTTCTGACCCTAGGCGAAGAGGTCAAGACAAGGTACCCTGAAGGAGGCCCTGGTTGGGAGATATGGTCTAACCCCAGAGAACTACAGGCAGATGTTCAGGGAAACTGAGAAACTTAGTCCTCAGACATGGGTAGAGTGTGTTGATATTTTCTGAAGAGCACTGGATGGTTGGATGAAGGGCAGTGAGATAACCGACTATCAGGGGCTGAACAATTTTATTGCATGTGAGCACATTTCCAGTGTTTGTTTTCCAGAGCCTTGCCAACACTTGCCTGATAGTAAACTTACTGATCCCAGGATGCTTGCTAACTAGGCTAACCTGTAGCTCAGCACTAGGGTCCAAATGAAGATGGAGACTCCGTCAAGAGTGGGCAGGGTCCCTAACAGTAGAAGGGAGGAGGGGGGCACAGATACAAATAAGACATACTCTAAAGGCCCCCAAACTAGTTCCCATGGTGAGAATTGCTAAACCCCTGTTGAAAGTTGGTTCCCTTCAGGAAAGCCTGCAGGGAAGGGACCCCTGAAGTGCTTTACAAAATCAGGAAGAGCACTTCAAGGAGAATCCCTCCTTCCAGGCTGGAAGTCCTGGAGTTGAAACATTGTGGCTGTATGTGCCTGGAGTGCCTCTGATTAAACAACCAGAAGGTTTTGCCAGCATGCATTGAGAAGTTAAATGTAGCCGCTCTGGTTCCACTCGCATTTTGCAACAATGTTGCACATTTGAGTTAAGGCGACCTGGGAGGCCCCAGTTTATTAATCAGAGGAACTCCAGGCGCACACAGCCACAGAGTTTCACCTCTACTGCTTCCAACCTGGCAGGAAGGATTCCAATTCAGGACTCAGTTTACAAAGAGCAGAGAGAAAAGTTTGATTTATGATCACCTGGCACATCAAATTTACTTGAGATAAACGTTTGTTTCTAACTCTTTAGGCAACATCGAAATCCTCTTGTTCAAGTTAAATATCTTTTTAGCAAAATTCATTATCAACAAGTGTGCAACATGTCAGTTTAAAACAGAAACCGTTTTGCTGAAATAATTTTTTTTCCAGTAAGCTTCGTTGGGGGAACATCCTTTACGACGATGATCCATTGTTTGCATAAGTGAGTAGGATGACTTCATATGTGAATAGGTTGTTTAATGTCGATCTAGGTGTATTAGTATTTTTGATAGTGTTCTATTGTTCACTGACAGCATGTATGAGTGAATCTACAGGTAAGTGATTAGATGTGTGTATACATCTATGAATCACTGAGTGGGTTTTTAGATACTTGTATTGCTGTGACAATGGATTCAAATATGATTCTCTGTATTTTACAAAGAGTGATGAAAGATTTTACTTGTGAATGAAAAGGTGTATGTGATTGTCACGTGAATGATGTCATCAGTGATTACATCAGTGATGTCATCAGTGATGTCACTGACCCCCGCTACGACCCGCCCACCAACTACCGAATCGACTATCTATTGACAGACATGTCGGACTCAACCGTAAGTAACGATCACACCCAGCCCCTATTGAACCAGCACGCTCTCGCCATGTCGCACAACACGCACCTCCAAGTTGACTCCCCCCACCCTCTCTTTTATTCTCCTATTTCATTTTAACTTTGTCCTCTTCTTTCTCCCCTGTTCCCTTGACTACATAGCCAGTTCTATGTTTTGAAGGCTAAGACGGCTCCGCTAACGAGCACACTGAATAGGCAGACAGAGATAAGTACGTATGTACGCAACAACACTGTCACTCTCAACCGCTACCACAAGGTTATATGTGCACCTCGGAAGACCTGAGAGGGTGGGATACACACTAGCGCCCCACGCATAACAACGGACACACTGGGTGAACGGATTTTGGCCACGTGATAAGAAGTCAACGGGCCTCATGTCAGCCCCGAGACGCAAGAACGATATTCTGGTCTTTCCATCAGAATTCGCAACTAACACTGTGCAGACACACAAGGCCAAGACATCGGGGTTGAGTCACAAGCTGCAGGGTGGCTCCTTCCAGTGGCCGCTGGATGACATCGGTCGTTGGGAGTAGAGACCATGACATTTGATAAATCACAAGACTACTGTGAGCAACCACACACCAGTTCACCCCCCTTCCTCACAAGATATGTCACCGGTAACTTCCTGAGTACAATAAAATAACGTGATTGATGTATAGACTTGTGGAGACAATATGCATTGGTAAGGCTAAAGTCAATAAATGATGTTATGTTCATGTTTTTGTAAAAACAATAAAACATATTCAAACAAAAAAATCAGTGATGTCACTGATCATGTCATGAATGATCTAATGTGTGACATCATCAGCAGTGCATTGCTGGTGCCCGAAATATAGTTAGTACAACTAACTATATAGGAGCAATTTCAATGGTTTGGTATGAGTGAAATGTCCAGCTAACTATAACACCCCTAAAACTTTTTTTGAGTGAATTTCAAAGGTTTTTAAAAGCTAATTCCTAACTATATAAGGCCTGAAACCTATGGTTTCTTCAGTGAATTTCAAAGGTTTTTTAAATGCTAATTCCTAACTATATAAGGCCTGAAACCTATGTTTTTTTCAGTGAATTTGCAAGGTTTTTTTAATGCTAATTCCTAACTATATAAGGCCTGAAACCTATGGTTTTTTAAGTGAATTTGCAAGGTTTTTTAAATGCTAATTCCTAACTATACAAGGCCTGAAACCTATGGTTTTTTTCAGTGATTTTCAAAGGTTTTTTATATGCTAATTCCTAACTATATAAGGCCTGAAACCTATGTTTTTTTTCAGTGAATTTGCAAGTTTTTTTTAATGCTAATTCCTAACTATATAAGGCCTGAAACCTATGTTTTTTTCAGTGAATTCGCAAGGTTTTTTAAATGCTAATTCTATTAGCGGATAACGTTTAAATATGTTAATATCCTTGTGAGACCACCTGAGCAGCCCTAGGGGGTCAGGTTGTTTCTACCCTGCCCCCTTTTTGCATTCTACACGTTTGTTTTTCTGCTTCTTTTGTGCCTCAGTCTACCTAGCACAAGATGAATGCCAACACTTCCCGGTTAGAAGTGTTGACAGCCAATGAGCATGCTGCTTTCCTGCGAAAGGCATGCTGATTGGCTGCCACTGTCTGTCAAAAATCCAAACCAGAAAGTGTTGGCAGCCATCTTGTGCCTTGGTAGAACCAAGGCACAAGAAAGCAGTGAAACAAAGGTGCAAAAGGGCAGGGTAGAAGCACCCTGACCGCCTAGGCCTGCTCAGGGGGTCCCACAAGGACCCCCCAGGCCCAATAATAATTTTATTTTTTTGGTTTTTCCCGTGGTACGCTCAGGGTATGCGTACATGGCACCGCACCAGCGCGTACTCCGCGAAATTTTAAAAAAAATATATTAGTTTTTTTGACCTTCGGGTTCCTCCTAGGCCCCCCTGATAAAACCTAGGGGGTCGGGGGTCTCTACACTGCCCCCTTTTATAGTTTTCCCTTTTTGTTTTTCACCTCTTGTGTCTCGGTTCTTTGCACTGGGACAGGAACAGACTAATTTGCATACAGCCAGGTTCTGAAACTGGGATGGTGCAGTGAGCTAAAAAACGGTGTTGGATCTAGCCCTGATCTCTTGACTGGGTGAGAGCTTTCTGTTTAATTCAGAGACTCTGTCCCTCACCACCCCTTGTTGTAAATATTTTTGTCCACCCTAAGCGTGGAAGGGTATTCTCAGATGTGAGACCCTTGCTCATTGCACCATCAGGATTCAAGCAAACCGGGCCGAAGACGGCTGTAATGCCAGAAACCGGTCCCCGGGAGCTTGTTTCCTTCCCAGTGTAAGAATTGGCTTTTGTAGTTTGGTTTGTCCTGTTCCCATCATGCACTGGGACAGGAACAGACTAATTTGCATACAGCCAGGTTCTGAAACTGGGATGGTGCAGTGAGCTAAAAAACGGTGTTGGATCTAGCCCTGATCTCTTGACTGGGTGAGAGCTTTCTGTTTAATTCAGAGACTCTGTCCCTCACCACCCCTTGTTGTAAATATTTTTGTCCACCCTAAGCGTGGAAGGGTATTCTCAGATGTGAGACCCTTGCTCATTGCACCATCAGGATTCAAGCAAACCGGGCCGAAGACGGCTGTAATGCCAGAAACCGGTCCCCGGGAGCTTGTTTCCTTCCCAGTGTAAGAATTGGCTTTTGTAGTTTGGTTTGTCCTGTTCCCATCATGCACTGGGACAGGAACAGACTAATTTGCATACAGCCAGGTTCTGAAACTGGGATGGTGCAGTGAGCTAAAAAACGGTGTTGGATCTAGCCCTGATCTCTTGACTGGGTGAGAGCTTTCTGTTTAATTCAGAGACTCTGTCCCTCACCACCCCTTGTTGTAAATATTTTTGTCCACCCTAAGCGTGGAAGGGTATTCTCAGATGTGAGACCCTTGCTCATTGCACCATCAGGATTCAAGCAAACCGGGCCGAAGACGGCTGTAATGCCAGAAACCGGTCCCCGGGAGCTTGTTTCCTTCCCAGTGTAAGAATTGGCTTTTGTAGTTTGGTTTGTCCTGTTCCCATCATGCACTGGGACAGGAACAGACTAATTTGCATACAGCCAGGTTCTGAAACTGGGATGGTGCAGTGAGCTAAAAAACGGTGTTGGATCTAGCCCTGATCTCTTGACTGGGTGAGAGCTTTCTGTTTAATTCAGAGACTCTGTCCCTCACCACCCCTTGTTGTAAATATTTTTGTCCACCCTAAGCGTGGAAGGGTATTCTCAGATGTGAGACCCTTGCTCATTGCACCATCAGGATTCAAGCAAACCGGGCCGAAGACGGCTGTAATGCCAGAAACCGGTCCCCGGGAGCTTGTTTCCTTCCCAGTGTAAGAATTGGCTTTTGTAGTTTGGTTTGTCCTGTTCCCATCATGCACTGGGACAGGAACAGACTAATTTGCATACAGCCAGGTTCTGAAACTGGGATGGTGCAGTGAGCTAAAAAACGGTGTTGGATCTAGCCCTGATCTCTTGACTGGGTGAGAGCTTTCTGTTTAATTCAGAGACTCTGTCCCTCACCACCCCTTGTTGTAAATATTTTTGTCCACCCTAAGCGTGGAAGGGTATTCTCAGATGTGAGACCCTTGCTCATTGCACCATCAGGATTCAAGCAAACCGGGCCGAAGACGGCTGTAATGCCAGAAACCGGTCCCCGGGAGCTTGTTTCCTTCCCAGTGTAAGAATTGGCTTTTGTAGTTTGGTTTGTCCTGTTCCCATCATGCACTGGGACAGGAACAGACTAATTTGCATACAGCCAGGTTCTGAAACTGGGATGGTGCAGTGAGCTAAAAAACGGTGTTGGATCTAGCCCTGATCTCTTGACTGGGTGAGAGCTTTCTGTTTAATTCAGAGACTCTGTCCCTCACCACCCCTTGTTGTAAATATTTTTGTCCACCCTAAGCGTGGAAGGGTATTCTCAGATGTGAGACCCTTGCTCATTGCACCATCAGGATTCAAGCAAACCGGGCCGAAGACGGCTGTAATGCCAGAAACCGGTCCCCGGGAGCTTGTTTCCTTCCCAGTGTAAGAATTGGCTTTTGTAGTTTGGTTTGTCCTGTTCCCATCATGCACTGGGACAGGAACAGACTAATTTGCATACAGCCAGGTTCTGAAACTGGGATGGTGCAGTGAGCTAAAAAACGGTGTTGGATCTAGCCCTGATCTCTTGACTGGGTGAGAGCTTTCTGTTTAATTCAGAGACTCTGTCCCTCACCACCCCTTGTTGTAAATATTTTTGTCCACCCTAAGCGTGGAAGGGTATTCTCAGATGTGAGACCCTTGCTCATTGCACCATCAGGATTCAAGCAAACCGGGCCGAAGACGGCTGTAATGCCAGAAACCGGTCCCCGGGAGCTTGTTTCCTTCCCAGTGTAAGAATTGGCTTTTGTAGTTTGGTTTGTCCTGTTCCCATCATGCACTGGGACAGGAACAGACTAATTTGCATACAGCCAGGTTCTGAAACTGGGATGGTGCAGTGAGCTAAAAAACGGTGTTGGATCTAGCCCTGATCTCTTGACTGGGTGAGAGCTTTCTGTTTAATTCAGAGACTCTGTCCCTCACCACCCCTTGTTGTAAATATTTTTGTCCAGCCTAAGCGTGGAAGGGTATTCTCAGATATGAGACCCTTGCTCATTGCACCATCAGGATTCAAGCAAACCGGGCCGAAGACGGCTGTAATGCCAGAAACCGGTCCCCGGGAGCTTGTTTCCTTCCCAGTGTAAGAATTGGCTTTTGTAGTTTGGTTTGTCCTGTTCCCATCATGCACTGGGACAGGAACAGACTAATTTGCATACAGCCAGGTTCTGAAACTGGGATGGTGCAGTGAGCTAAAAAACGGTGTTGGATCTAGCCCTGATCTCTTGACTGGGTGAGAGCTTTCTGTTTAATTCAGAGACTCTGTCCCTCACCACCCCTTGTTGTAAATATCTCGGTTCTTTCGAGACACAAGATGGCGGACTCTCCGGACCGTTTGGAATGTTCACAGACACCCGAGAGCCAATCAGCTTTCCGCTCGTGCACTTCCGTGTCGCGCGGGGTGCTTTCCCCGTTATGCGTACCTGTAAGCGCTCGAAGCGCGCATATAGATATATATGTGTTTTTTAAGTTAATTTTCGTAAAAACCACTGGAGCAATTTTCACCAAATATAGAAAAGGAACTTCTGCATATCAGTCCCTACAATTTTGCCAAGTTTGGTGTAATTCCGTTCAGCCGTTCGGGCTGTAGCCGTGTCTAATCGTCCTATGGAAATTAACATGGGGAAAACACGTTTTGGGACCACTCTTTTTTCTCGGCCCCCGCATGACGAATCCCCCCAAAACTTCCAGGGAAGGAGCGGAGCGGAGCTGGCCTAAATTTTGGGAAATTACAGGCAAATTCCTCAACCGGCGCCAAAGTTATTCCCAATAGAATGTTCCTAACTATATATACCTACTGGCTATCGCCAGTAGGTAATATATATTTATATATATATATAGATGGCGCCGACTAGGCATCATATGGGAGTCCAGCAAGGATTCATTTATCATACTGACCTTGAGGTGTTTTGCCTTCATGTAAATATTATCTTTCTATCCATTCTAGAAAATAGATTTGGGGACTAATGAATCTTAAGTCAACCAATAATTTGTTTTTATCTCACGATTTTGCACTTTCACTATTTTTTTAATATAGATCATATCATGATTTATCACTAGTGGGTTAATCCAATATCAGTGTTGCCATGCTATTAGTACATGTACATATTGATGTTATACATTTTTTCAAATTATTGTTAATAATTATACACTGATGGGGAGAATTGGCGTGCAGTCAAGAGACCGGCAGCGGCGCAAGCCGCCGGGTTACAGATTTCAAAAACAAAAACCTCTCCAGTCGCACTATGTCAGCCAGTTTGGAGAGAGAGAGGGAGGACGCCGCTGAAACACTCTTCAGCAATATACGGAAGAACATTTCAACAGTTAATGCGGCAAATAGTCAGCCCAACGAAGCGCAACAGGATGTCAAACAGTTGCTGAAAATCTTGGAGAAAAAAAACAAATCGGAGATCACGAAGTGGTGGGAGCACAAGTCTCTCACCAAATACGTCGAAGCCGGTCGAGTTCCGCGAGGTTTGCGGATCATGCTGGCACCCAGCTTCGAGGACCCCAATCCAGCAATGCTAAAGGAGTGGGGCGAGCTGAATTTGGATGCGTCAATGAACTTGGTAAGAGTGCTCATTAAATACGCGGTCATAGACCGCGATAAACTGCTTGAGGAAATTAAGGGTATCAACGAGCAGCTGGATGCTATTATTGACCCGGAAACTAAGTTACTAATCACCAATATGCGCAAAGAAATAAGTGAGAGACTGCACAAACACGAGGAGCGCATTAAAATTAGAAAAGTGCACAAGTTCGCGAGGGACTTGAAGGACTATGAGACGGGGCAAATTTATACGTTTGCCAGAAAGTATGATCGAGCCAAGCAAGCCAAATTGAGCAAACAAGCTGCCAAAGTGGGAGTAAGCAGTAATAACTTGGCGAGAGCAAATCAACAGGATGATGCGATGGAAAATTCGGATCCAGATACAGTCTCTCTGGCCAGCTCATCTAGTATGTCTCTGTCTGAAATCAGTAACACAGAAACACAACCGGGAAGAATTTTAGAAATCGGTGAAGAAATGGATTTTTTAGTAGACGACCGGCTGCAAACTTTGCGTCCGAGGCACAAAAAGAACTACAACGCAAAAAGCGTAACGCAAGACGCCACGCAAGACGCAAAAGGAGGAAAGCAACAGCAGCCTCAAAAGAAAAAGAAACAATGGTTCAACAAGAAGAAACAATAAAGGATTGTACCATTACCAATCTTTCCGATGTCACCCTTACCACAGCAGAAGAGCAATTACTAGCTCTAGGACTCAATTTTTGTCCAGAAAGTTCATTTAATTATACTAACACAAGAGCGGATGTTTTCAAATTTATTCGCAAGCTTAAACTCAGAAAGTTTTTTGCATCCAAAACCGCAACCAAAAATAGGGAGCGTACCACTGGCACGACAGCAAATAGCAGTGCCACTGCCGTTGCCACAGTTCCAGCAGTCCCGGCAGCGAGAGATGCTAGACTCTTACTCACCCTGTGTGATCTGGGAAATGCGGCGGCCTCGACATCGGATGATGAAGGAGTTCAAAATACCCAAAGAGAACTGAGTAATGTGGATATTCGCCAAAAAGGAGCTGGAGAAAGTCCCTTCAAACCGGTAAGCACCTTTTTACCCGTCATGCCTAAAGATGCAATTGATATCTATCACGAGTGCGTGACGGAAGATTTAAAAAGACTAAACCGTACTATACAGGCACAATCCAATAAAAACAATGCTAGGATCATACAATATAATACTCTGATGAAGAAACTTAGTCAAAATCAGGAAGTTGTTATTAACAAGTCCGATAAGGGGGGCAATATTGTCTTATGGAAAAAGGAAGAGTATATGGTCGAGGCCATGAGACAGTTAAATGACCCCACCTGCTATGAAAGATCTAATGGGATGGCCTACAAACGAGCCAAAGACAACTTGAAGAAAATGTTATTGTCTTATAAAAGAACCAATTTGATCTCTCAAGCTGAATTTGACTACTTGCACAGAGAACATCCGGTGATACCAATATTGTATTTGATCCCTAAAATTCATAAGCAGAAAATTCCCACTCCGGGCCGCCCTATAATAGCGGCCATAAATAGTGTGGGGGAGAATATCTCACAATATATAGACTTTTTTCTGCAGGACATTGTTAAAGATTTGCCAAGTTATCTAAAAGACACGGGGGACTTTCTCAACAAACTCAATTCCATCCAGTGGCGTGAAAATTGGTGTATTTTAACGTTGGATATTGAGTCTTTATACACCTCCATAGACCACACTAAAGGATTGAACGCCATCACTCACTATCTTGGTTCCCGATCTTGTGAATATTATGCACACAATAAGATGCTGTGTGAATTAGTGCATTGGTGTTTGAACAACAATTACTTTATGTTTGCTAAAGATGTATGGAGACAAGTACGAGGTGTGGCGATGGGATCGTGCTTCTCCCCCAGCTATGCATGCTTGCATGTAGGCTGGTGGGAGGAGCGCGGCCTCACCAACACTCCCGGATTCGAAAAGGTTCAATACTGGAAACGGTTTATTGATGATGTGTTTTGCATTTGGGAGGGGGATGAGGAAAGCGCTAAAGTTTTTGTTGATGCTCTGAATCAGAACAATGATAATCTGTTCTTCACGGCCCACATCAGTAAAGAGAAAGCAGACTTCCTAGATGTACATGTTACCATTGCCAATAATACTGTTGCCACTTCGTTATATCGAAAACCAACGGCTGGCAACAGTATATTACACGCTAGCAGTAAGCATCCCCAGCACGTAATCACCAATATTCCTTATGGAGAGTTGCTCAGAGTTAAGAGAATCAGCAGCACTCCTGAAACCTTTGAACAAGAGGCACAGATCACGATGAATAGATTGAAAGCCAGGGGATATAATAATAAGGTTCTTAACAGTGCACTTAGGCGATGCCGAGCCAAGCCTCGGGAATCCCTTCTGACATCTGAAACTGTTGAACTGGAATCAGACAACCCTGCCCCTCGACTCATACTGGCATTCAGTAAACAAGAAAAACAAATAAGATCCATTGTGAAGAAGCACTGGTCTATTCTTCGAACAGACAGTGTCTTGGGTGATATTATCCCCAGTGCCCCTATTATAACATACAAAAAAGCACCTAGCATGCATAACTGTCTAGTCAAAAATAGCCCTGAACTATGTAACGGTAGCGCTTGGCTTAAACAAAAAGGTTTCTTCAAATGTTCCTCCTGTAGGGCTTGTAATTTCATTGTAAATACATCTCATTATTTTACACCTTTTAGTTCTAGGAGGAAAGCCATCCGGGGATACTTCAACTGTCACAGTGAGTTTGCAATATATGTCCTGACGTGTACCTGTGGCCTACGATATGTGGGCAGTACCAAGCTACAGGTGCACGCCAGGATCTTGCAACACTTACGTGCCATCGTGAACAGTGATAATACGTACCCAGTAGCACGTCATTTCAAGTCCACACATAACAATGATTTATCCAACTTATCTTATTATGTTATTGATGTGGTTGCGCCCCTCATTCGAGGAGGCGACAGAGAAAGACTGCTACGAAAAAAAGAAACTGAATACATTATTGAATTAGACAGCATGTACCCAAATGGGCTAAACACCACTGAAGACTTACATCATCTGTTGTAGTCTTACTAATTTCAATATTCTCATGTGGTTTTCTCCATATATTTTTCTCCTCAAGGTCGTTCTGAAAATAACAACTGATACCAGATGGCGCCGACTAGGCATCATATGGGAGTCCAGCAAGGATTCATTTATCATACTGACCTTGAGGTGTTTTGCCTTCATGTAAATATTATCTTTCTATCCATTCTAGAAAATAGATTTGGGGACTAATGAATCTTAAGTCAACCAATAATTTGTTTTTATCTCACGATTTTGCACTTTCACTATTTTTTTAATATAGATCATATCATGATTTATCACTAGTGGGTTAATCCAATATCAGTGTTGCCATGCTATTAGTACATGTACATATTGATGTTATACATTTTTTCAAATTATTGTTAATAATTATACACTGATATATGTCCATGTATCCATCTAAATGCCATGAAAGCTCTTAATTGGGTATGTAATGGATGTAAATTTGTAAATAAGAATGGAGTGTATATTTTTGTAGAATATAAATATGTATATATGTATAGGTATATATATATATTTTTTCATATAACGTTGGGATATTGTATATAAGATAGTTTGTATATATATATTTTTCTAGGTGTATATAGATGGATTTGAATCTAATGGACACGTTTCTGTATGGGATTGATAGGTGTGCATACAGTATATATGTATTTGTATATATTTTTTGTACATGGTCATGGTTTAATGAGTTAAAATAATTGCATTCATGCAGATATAATTTTTCTTAATGCCATCAACACTGGTATTTGTTTTGATTGTAAATAGAGGTGTGCACGTAGTTTATAATGAAATACGTGTTTTTTCTATGTCTATACCTTATGACTCACGAAAATGGGTGGAGCATCACTGGTAAAAAAATGTACAAATTTGTAGCTGACCTGGTGCGCGGTGTGTGACCAAGGGCACTAGGTGCTCGAAACGCGTAACCAGCGAGGTTTTTATTAAAGATCTCCTTGACTGCAGCCATTGGGTCCGTGTCTTCGTTTTCCACGACAGGAGTGTGGTTTATTTGAAGACTACTTGGTTCATATATATATATATATATATATATATATATATATATATATATATATATATATATATATTCACTGAAAAAACCATAGGTTTCAGGGGCGTTATAGTTAGCTGGACATTTCACTCATACAAAACCATTGAAATTCCCCCGTTGTGTCCTCCTCACACAGTCAGCAGCCCAACACATTTCGGACCAATGCCCTTAATCATGGACTGACTTTCAGGAATGAATAGCAAGCAAAAGTGCACTAGTGTGCTACCTCTAGCACCATAACTGCCTTAACACATAGGCCAGTGTCAAGAAAATAGAATGAGTAGAAGAGGATTACCCTGCTGGGTGCCTCTTTCAATGGAGGTAGGGTCAGAGAGAAAACCACTGAGGCGAGTACAAGGGACAGAAGCCAGGAGGGGCCCCATCCGGGTCAAAACCGCAAAGAGAACTTTCCATTCTAAAGGGACTAAAGCCTCTTGAAAGATACAAAGAACGCCCTAACAAACCACATAGAAGCCAGAATAAACCACAAGATCTCAAGCATTTTCGAAAACATTAAACCCAGACCTTTCGCCACCGACAACATCAGCCTGATCAGATCCATGAACAAAGAGCCCAAACACATGCCCACCCATTGGGACCCGCTCACGTCTCAAGTGACCATATCTATCATGAACTACTTTCACTTAGGAGCACCCAAGAACCCTTGTCAACACCACATCTTCAACCTCGGTAGTAAGACAATTGGCAACAGGCTCAAGAAAGTCTTGAATGCCTCCATCACATGCTGAAGTGAGGCCCCTCCTGTAGAAACCTTCTGCCGACCCAGTAAAACCAACTGACCCATCTCCCTGCTCCCTTTTCCAGCAAAGATTCTCGAAAAGACAATCAACCAGCAATTCACCAAACATCTGGGCGGCAACAAACTCCTTGACCCCTCTCATCAGTATGCAGAGCCAACCACAGCACAGAGACAGCCCTGATTGCTGCCACTGATTATATCAGAGCCCTCCTGGACTGTGGTGAAACAGCAGCCCTCATTCTCCTGGACTTGTCAGCCTCCTTTGAAACCGTCTCCCATCACGTCTCCCATCACATCTTGATTAACAGACTCCAAATCGGAATCCAAGGAGGCACCCTCAAACGGATTGCCTTGTACCTCAATGGAAGAACCCCACAAATCCGTCTCCCACACAGTTCACCTCGGAACCCAAGAAGATCATCTGTGGCGTCCCCTAAGGGTGTTCCCTCAGCCCCACCCTCTTCAACATGTGTAAATGACCCCCCCTGACAAACACCGTCAGATCACACGTACCGCTTATCATCTCCTATGCCAACTACACCCTGCTCAACCTTTCGCTGTTGAGGTTTTGTAATTTTCGAGTCTGACTCCATTTTGATCTGTGCCACCATTTTGTGATGCCCTCACGTAGGCCTGTGAAGGTAGCCTGGCGAATAAAGTGGCCTAGCCTTCTTAGTTCATGTATACATTAACTAGGTTTCTTTTTGACTCTGAAATGAACTGTAAGAAACTGACCTCTTCACCTGAAACTGACCTTGCAAAGCCAATTTCCCTGATCGATCTTTGTCTGAGATTGCCAATGAATGTTCAGGACATCGTTAACTTTTAGTTTCCTTGCACATGCCTTATATTGTTCTGCATCTGTTACCGTTTCTTTTTTTTGTTTCTTCATTACATGGGTTATGCTTTCAATTATAGGTTTGTCCGGCTTGTGGAGATTGAATTTGGGACATTCCTAATAATTAACTTTTGGGTTGGGATACTGTAAATTGAGTTTTTGTTATGTGATACTTTGTTTGAAAATGTACCTTATTGGCTAGAATTTTGTGCAGTGGGTGTACATTTATAATGTGAATATTGGGTATAAAAGGAGACGTCTCGCCTTAGTAAAATGAACAGTCTCCTGAGAATTTACACTGTGATGTATTTCTAGGATCACCGTTACTAGCTGCAGCTAATAAACTTGGTCTCTGATGCCATCCAGAAGTATTCCGTGTCTCTGAATACCAAGACAGGTGAACTCGAAGATCTTCGGCGTGCCCCTGACGCCGCTGGGTTAAACCCCGGTTCTTCATCTGGCGCCCAACTGGGGCGACTTCAGCGGTACTGGTCCAAGCCCGAAGATTGTGAGGAGCCCCGTGAGGAAATTCTGGAGGACGGTCGCCACTTCATCGACCCCTGCATGTCGACGTGGACCGAAGGTTTTTTTCTGCGAGGCTTCCCCTTTCCGACGGCTGCGAAGGACTGCTGCCCTGACTGTCGCCCTGTCTTGGACCCTCTTGTGATGATTTGTAAGACGAGACGTTAGACGGTCTTCTGGTGGCGTGACAGACATTTTGGTTAAGTATAAGCGGGTCCCTCCCACGTCTTTGTTTTGTTTCTTGGTTTTGATTCGGCCATTGCAATAGTCGAAGCCGAGGAGTTTGTATATTTGCGAGTGTATCATTTTTGATAACCCCTTGAAGTTTGAAACAAGACTAGTGAGCTAAAAGATGCCTGGTTTTAGCAACTTTAGGAAATGGTTTTGTTGTAGTTGTAATAGGGATTCCCGATTGGAGGACTCGTGTCCGATACCTCCGGTTGGAACTCCAACTTATGAGCTCTATTCAAAGCATGGTGTAGGTCCCATTACCTCTAATGAAGTATGGGTCCGTTATACAAGGAAGGATGGTGTTTTACGATGGCCCCAACATGGTTGTTTTGAATCAGATGTTTTAGATAACCTAGAAGTTGCGCTAATGAAGAAGAAAGCCCGGCCGGCGATGTTTGACTCTTTCCGCCTTTGGCGTAAGGAAGCCAAACAGTGAGAAATTAAGCAAGCTAAGAGAGATAGGAAGGAAAGGAATATATCGGTAATGCAAGCTGCTAGGCAGTGAAAGGAAGATGAAGGAGATCGTGCAATTGAAGTGTCAGATAGACAACATGCATGGCCATTGACAAATGTTACCCGGCTTTGCCACCCCCCCTTTCAAATGTGACTGAAGACCCTGAAAAGGATCCTTTGATGTCACATTTACTGAGATTACCACCCCCTTATGTGCAGGGTGCTACTGCACCTCCGTTAACTCCAGTTGTTGCACCCCTTGTTGTCGTTCAACCCCCTGTTGTTGTTCCACCACCCTTTGCTTCACAGGTGGTTCTTCCTCCCCCGGCGCAGCCCCCTTCAGGGCCGCCAGCCTTGCCACCAGCCTTGCCTCAAACTCCTTTGCCTTACACTCCTTTATCTTTGACTTCTCTTATTTCTGTCCCCACGTCTCTGTCGCCTCAAAACACTTTGTCTCCTGTCCTCATGTCAACTTCTTCTCCTTCTGCTCGGCAACGAATGACTGAGACTGTCACTAGTCTTTTGTCTCCTTTCTTTGGGTCACTGAATATGACCCCTGTTCCTGAACGTAAGCAGAGACGTAGTCATCTCCCTGGTCCCGAAGAGCGGGCAGTGTTAGATCTCCTTGCTCGTAGATGGGTTTCGAATACCTCCAAGTACAGTCCACAAGTGGTTATGGATATCTTCCTACAGTGGGAGGCACCAAAACAAAGGTATGCTTTTGATGTCATGTCTACCTTCCTTCGTCAGGAGTGGAAAGATAATGAGTTTAATGTTCAGTCTGAATTTGCTAAAGGCACGATAGTGGGTTCCAATGTTGAGGAAGCGTTAAAGACACTACTCACTTTTAGGTCTAGACTTCCACCTCAGTCATTGTTCGAACCTGACCCTTCTGTTAGGGAAAAAGTGAAGCAGTATCCTATGAGAGAGGTTCCCCCTGTATGGAGAGAGGCAGTTGTGGCTGATTCCGCTCATGGTATTGCGGCTGCACCGGCTCATTTTCAGCGAGTGTGGGTGCATGTCCCTTGGAAGAGAGCTGAGGTCCTGGCTCTAAAGCAGACCCTGCCTGACCCCTGTAAAAATCCTGCTGGTTATTACAAGGAGTTGTCTCGGACAGTTGATGCGTGTGTTATGAATTTAGCTGGCATAGATATGTTGATGGGTAATGTAGTTCCTCAACCCTTGTGGGCGAAGTTCCATCACGAGGATCACGCGCCAGAGTTAGGAGATACGTGGGTTAATATTACTGCTGCAGATGGTCGGCAGGTAGGAGGTGCCAAACCTGAACCCTTAGTTGCAGAACTACCTGATAGGATTATTAATTTAATGAAAACTATGATGCCTCCTCTGCGGGTGAATTGGGACAAGTTAGCAGCATGCAAACAAAAGAAAGACGAGAGTGTGTCTGATTTCTTCAGTAGGTTAGAGGAAACATTCATTGATCATAGGGGTCAGGACATGAGTACAGAAGGTGGTCAGAGGTTGTTTGTAGATAAGTTTGTTTTTAATTTACTTCCTGAACTTTCTAATAAGTTTAAGGACTCTGAGAGTTTATGGGCTGTTTCTTCGTCGGCCCAGATATTGGCTACTGCACAATACTATGAGAATAGAGATAAAGATGAGAAGGATAAAGTAGAGAAGAAGACTAGAGAATTAAAAACGAAAGTTCTTCTGCAGCAGGCTTTTCCGCCTCGCCCTAATCAGCGTCAGTTTCAACAACCTTCCCAGTTTCAGCAACCCCCACAGTTTCAGAAACTGTTGCAGAAACCTGGGTCTTTTGCTTCGCGACTCCTGCTAGGCCCTAATTAGTGTGATTATTGTAAAGAAGAAGGTCACTTTCAAGAATAGTTGCCCGATCTTGCTACAGCGTACGAATGGTATGTCTGGTCTGAGAGGTCGTGGTGGTTTCCAACCAGTACCTAGGTGTAGGGGACGTGGTACGTTTCCCCAGAATGAACGTTCCTTTTCCCCTCAGAATTCTATGAATTATTTTGACCAACGTAATGTTCCGACCGTCCAGTCCGCTCAGTACTACACTGATGATTATTATGTTGGAAGTGAGAGTGCTGGTTTTAATGATAGTTAGGACAGCCATGGACAAAGGGAGGGAGCAGTGTCAGTTCCAGTAGACCTGAGTGGACCTTATGTTGAAGTGATTACATCAGGTGTGGTAGAACCTTTTCTTTTGAATACTGGTGCAGCAAAGAGTTCTATCATGCACCTAAACTCCCCGGCGCACCTTTGTCTGGCTTGACCAATGTTTCAGTAGGATTTTCTGGCGCCCCAGTTCGTAACCCGGTTTCTTGTCCTTTGCCCCTTTCTATTGGTCCCTGTGAATTGGAGGTTCCCCTTATTCTAACGACTGGCTGTGGCGAGAATATGTTGGGTTTGGACTTGTTGAAAAGATTGCATGCAACATTACATTGTTCTCCTTCGGGAGTACATCTTACGGTGGGTAAGAAAGTGGTTTCCCCGATGTATCTGTCTAAGGATCGCCTTCCACTGGATCTGCGTTCTCTCCCTGATACACTTTGGGCTACAGGTCCCAATGATGTTGGTCTCTTGCAGATTCCACCCTTCGTTGTTACCCTTAAGTCGAATGCTAAATTACCTCGCATTCCTCAGTACAAAATTTCCAGTGATGGCGAAAGAGCTCTTTTAGCGATTATCTATGATTTAGTTGAGAAAGGTGTGGTTGAAGAAACAAGAGGTAATGTGTGTAACAGTCCTGTTCTGCCTGTCCGTAAGTGTACTGACTCTTCTCAGCCACCTGTGTATCGGTTTGTGATCAACCTTCGAGAGGTCAATAAGATCGTTGTACCACAGTTTCCTGTTGTCCCGGACATTACTGCTTTATTGACTATGATCCCTGCCTCAGCTGCTTGGTTTTCTGTTATTGATCTTAAGAACGCTTTCTTCAGTATTCCGATTGCTGAGGAAAGTAGGAATATTTTTGGCTTCTCTTTAGGAGGCCGCAGTTTCCGGTTTAAGCGCGCTCCTCAAGGTTATTGTGAGAGTCCCTCCATTTATAGTCAGGCTTTGAAAACTCAGCTTGATACTCTTGCATTGCCTTCTGGTGCTACTCTTATCAATTTGTTGATGTTCTGTTGGTTGCTGCTGATGATGAAGAGATTTGTAAAGAAGTTATTCTTTCTTTGTTGCGACACCTGTCTGACCTTCATCATAAAGTGTCACCTTCGAAGTTGCAGTATTGCCGCCAAGAAGTGACCTACTTAGGTCATCTCTTGTCGAAGCAGGGAAGGCGATTGACCCCAGAGCGTATTCAAGCGATTGCCCAAATGACTGTGCCATGCGCACAGAGAGAGGTGCGTGCCTTCTTAGGTATCACCTCGTATTGTAGACAGTGGATTCCGAATTTTTCTTTGCTAGGGTAACCGTTGGTTGCACTTACTCTTAAGGACACACCACACCCTCTTCCTTGGTCTGACCAATGTCAGAAGAGTTTTTCTGAATTGCGTTTTGCTCCGGTGTTGGGTACCCCCTTACAGCAGTAAACCTGATACACTTTATGTACACGAGATAGAAGGTTGTGCGTTGTCACTGTTGACGCAACAATTTGTAGACAAGCAGCGCCCATGTGCGTATTTTTCATCTACTTTAGATCCGGTAGCTAGGGCGTTGCCTAGTTGTCTAGGAGCTACAGCAGCAGCGGCTGTTTCTATCCGACAATCTGCTTGTTTGGTATTGGATAATACATTGATTGTGATGGTCCCACATTCAGTGGATACCCTATTGAATAGAACGAAGACTCAACATCTAACCAGTGCGCGTTTGTCAGGTTATGAGTTGACGCTTTTGGATAGCCATGTGCACATCAAGCGGTGCAACACATTGAATCCAGCTACATTGTTGACGATTTTTGTAGAGACAGATGCTCAGGAAGAGCATGATTGTTTTCTCCGGACAGAGGAGGAAACGAAGGGTAGAGTTGATCTGAAAGATACTCCTCTTTCGAATCCTGATGGTACCCTAGGGGTAGATGGTTCGTGCTTTAAGCTTCCGAATGGAGAGACGACTGCAGCATATGCTGTCACAACTTTGCACACGATTGTTGAAACAGCACGTATTGCACAGAATTCAGCGCAAGCAGCGGAGTTGATAGCATTGACTAGAGCGTGTGTGTTGTCAAAAGGAAAGAGAGTGAATGTTTATACTGATAGCCAATACGCATTTGGCGTGGTTCACAGTTTTGGTCGCTTGTGGAAAGAGAGAGGATTTCTTACTTCCCATGGTACGAAAATTCAGCATGTACAATTAGTGAGTGAACTTCTTGAATCACTTACTTTGCCGACCCAAATTGCGATAGTGAAGTGTAGTGCGCATAAGAAGGTTATGGATGATGTGGGTCGAGGGAATGCGTTTGCAGATGAAGTAGTGAGAGAAATGGCGAAAGATTTGACGAGTCGGATGTATGTTGCAGGTCCTGCCAGATGGGTTGTGGAAGGAGGAATGTGTGAAAATACAACAGAAAGTGTGAAGATGATTCAGGCAGAAGCTACTGAGAAAGAATTGAGTATGTGGAGAGAGAGTACGGGAATGTTGGATTCAACAGGCTGTTGGGTTGAGTTGTCAGAGCACCAGCGATGGTTGTTGCCGGATGCATATGTGCTTCCGGTGGTTACTATGGCTCATGGGTTGGCTCACATTAGTTCCAAAGGGATATGTAAGTTGTTGTCTCCGGTATGGCAGAATGATGGAATTCCTGGGTGTGCTGAGAATTTGGTTAAACACTGCATGATTTGCTTGATGCATAATCCTGGAAAGAGAACCCCAACTCCAGCGGGTCATTTTGCTCCTCCAACGTATCCATTGGAGGTGCTGCAGATACACTACATTTATATGGAAAGATGCAATAATTTGAAGTATGTCCTTGTGGTTGTTTGTGCCTTTTCCAGATGGATAGAGGCCTACCCCCTAAAGGATAATACTGCCTTGTCTACAGCCAAGGTTTTGCTCAAAGAATTCTTTCCCAGATATGGCTTGCCGAGGATGGTATGGAGTGATAATGGAAGTGAATTTGTGGGTCAGATTATGAAAATTGCAGCGAGCAGCACGTTAGAGGATGGAGTCTTTTGTAACTGAAAGAGATGTTTATAGAATAGATCTTAAATGTACAAGATTTTGTACATTGATACATAGCAAATGTTTTATAATATTGTGCTTTTTGTGGTTTTTAAGTATCACATTAGCTTGTGTGGGTTGGACTGTCTATGGTACACAACAGACATCTGCACCCACCTCCGAACCTATGCTTTCTTTCACTACTGTTTCTTTGCACCAGGTTTATACGTTGCCTGAACATGAACAGAGAAGGAGATCAGAATTTGTCAACAACTCGTTCATACAGTTGTTGCATCAGCATCAGTTAGTAATAAATACCACTAATTGTTGGGTTTGTGGTCTTATGCCTCATACGACAGATAAAGGTATGCCATATTTGGTTTTGCCTTTTTCTTTTAATGGGTCTGTGTGGGCTTTTCAGACCATGTTTATCTATGCAAATGAGGTATGCTCCTTACGTTCCCTTAAAGATACCTCGAGCAATAGTGCCTTAATAAGGGGAATAGTAGCTATGATCCGAGATATTGATGCATATAATGCTATCCCTAAGGATGAGGTGTTGGTTTACGTTGGTTGGAACGTGACTGGATATAGTACCAGCTTGACAGATAATAGAGAATATATGTTTAGAGAATAGATCTTAAATGTACAAGATTTTGTACATTGATACATAGCAAATGTTTTATAATATTGTGCTTTTTGTTGTTTTTAAGTATCACATTAGCTTGTGTGGGTTGGACTGTCTATGCTACACAACAGACATCTGCACCCACCTCCGAACCTATGCTTTCTTTCACTACTGTTTCTTTGCACCAAGTTTATACGTTGCCTGAACATGAACAGAGAAGGAGATCAGAATTTGTCAACAACTCGTTCATACAGTTGTTGCATCAGCATCAGTTAGTAATAAATACCACTAATTGTTGTGTTTGTGGTCTTATGCTTCATACGACAGATAAAGGTATGCCATATTTGGTTTTGCCTTTTTCTTTTAATGGGTCTGTGTGGGCTTTTCAGACCATGTTTATCTATGCAAATGAGGTATGCTCCTTACGTTCCCTTAAAGATACTTCGAGCAATAGTGCCTTAATAAGGGGAATAGTAGCTATGATCCGAGATATTGATGCAAATAATGCTATCCCTAAGGATGAGGTGTAGGTTTACGTTGGTTGGAACGTGACTGGATATAGTACCAGCTTGACAGAGAAGGAGAGACGAAAAAAGGTCTCCCCCTTTTTGGATTGTATCCCACCGAGGCCATTTTTGTTTGCAAGGTAATGGTCGGAATCCGAAAGCTCAGCTAGGTAAGAGTGTGTGTGCTCAAACCTATGCCTATTCATCTTGGACTTCTCCACCGTTTGTGCCAGCTAAAGGCACATATTTTGTTTGTCATGACAGAGCCTACACATGGTTGCCACCTGATTTTTCAGGAACATGTTATGTGGCGTTTCTGCTTCCCCCTACATACACTACTGCTTCTGACTATCATAGAACGAGATATTATGGTAGAGGTTTACTGTAGTCGGGGATACCCAACACCGGAGCAGAACACAATGCATCACTCAATCCAGAAAAACTCTTCTGACATTCTTCAGACCAAGGAAGAGGGTGTGGTGTGTCCTTAAGAGTAAGTGCCAACAAAGGTTTTGCTAGCAAACAAAAATTCGGAATCCACTGTCTACAATACGAGGTGATACCTAAGAAGGCACGCACCTCTCTCTGTGTGCATGGCACAGTCATTTGGGCAATCGCTTGAATACGCTCTGGGTTCAATCGTCTTCCCTCCGTCGACAAGAGATGACCTAAGTGGGTCACTTCTTGGCGGCAATACTGCAACTTCTAAGGTGACACTTTATGATGAAGGTCAGACAGGTGTCGCAACAAAGAAAGAGTAACTTCTTTACAAATCTCTTCATCATCAGCAGCAACCAACAGATCATAAACATACTGGATAAGAGTAGCACCAGAAGGCAATGCAAGAGTATCAATCTGAGTTTTCAAAGCTTGACTATAAATGGAGGGACTCTCACGATAACCATGAGAAGCGCGCTTAAACCGGAAACTGCGGCCTCCTAAAGAGAAGCCAAAAATATCCCTACTTTCCTCAGAAATCAGAATACTGAAGATAGCGTTCTTCAGATCAATAACAGAAAACCAAGCAGCTGAGGCAGGGATCATAGTCAATAAAGCAGTATTGTCCGGGACAACAGGAAACTGTGGCACAACAATCTTATTGACCTCTCGAAAGGTCGATCACAAATCGATCCACAGGTGGCTGAGAAGAGTCAGTACGCTTATTACAGGCAGAACAGGACTGTTACACACATTACCTCTCGTTTCTTTAACCACACCTTTCTCAACCAAATCATAGATAATCGCTAAAAGAGCTCTTTCGCCATCACTGGAAATTTTGTACTGAGGAATGCGAGTTAACTTAGCATTCGACTTAAGAGAAACAATGTAGGGTGGAATCTGCAAGAGACTAACATCATTGGGACCTGTAGCCCAAAGTGTATCAGGGAGAGAACGCAGTTCCAGTGGAAGGCGATCCTTAGACAGATACATCAGGGAAATCACTTTCTTACCCACCGTAAGATGTACCCCCGAAGGAGAACAATGTAATGTTGCATGCAATCTTTTCAACAAGTCCAAACCCAACAGATTCTCGCCACAGCCAGTCATTAGAATAAGGGGAGCCTACAATTCACAGGGACCAATAGAAAGGGGCAAAGGACAAGAAACCGGGTTACAAACTGGGGCGCCAGAAAACCCTACTGAAACATTGGTCAAGCCAGACAAAGGTGCGCCGGGGAGTTTAGAGTGCATGATAGAACTCTTTGCTGCACCAGTATCCAAAAGAAAAGGTTCTGCCACACCTGATGTAATCACTTCAACATAAGGTCCACTATGGTCTACTGGAACTGACTCTATTCCCTCCCTTTGTCCATGGCTGTCCTACCTATCATTAAAACCAGCCCTCTCACTTCCAACATAATAATCATAAGGGTAGTACTGAGTGGACTGGACGGTCAGAATATTCCGTTGATCAAAATAATTCATAGAATTCTGAGGGGAAAAGGAACATTCATTCTGGGGAAACGTACCACGTCCCCTACTCCTAGGTACTTGTTGGAAACCACCACGACCTCTCAGACCAGACATACCATTCGCACGCTGTAGCAAGATCGGGCAACTATTCTTGAAGTGACCTTCTTTACAATAAGCACACTGATTAGGGCCTAGCGGGAGTCGCAAAGCAAAAGACTCAGGCTTCTGCAACAGTTTCTGAAACTGTGGGGGTTGCTGAAACTGGGAAGGTTGCTGGAACTGACGCTTATTAGGGCGAGGTGGATAAGCCTGCTGCAAAAGAACTTTCATTTTTAATTCTCTAGTCTTCTTCTCTACTTTATCCTTCTCATCTTTATCTCTATTCTCATAGTATTGTGCAGGTGCCAATATCTGGGCCGAAGAAGAAACAGCCCATGAACTCTGAGTCCTTTAACTTATTAGAAAGTTCAGGAAGTAAATTAAAAACAAACTTATATACAAACAACCTCTGACCACCTTCTGTACTCATGTCCTGACCACCATGATCAATGAATGTTTCCTCAAACCTAGTGAAGAAATCAGACACACTCTCGTCTTTCTTTTGTTTGCATGCTGCTAACTTGTCCCAATTTACCCGCAGAGGAGGCATCATAGTTTTCATTAAATTAATAATCCTACTAGGTAGTTCTGCACCTAAGGGTTCAGGTTTGGCACCTCCTACCTGCCGACCATCTGCAGCAGTAATATTAACCCACGTATCTCCTAACTCTGGCTCGTGATCCTCGTGACGGATCTTCGCCCACAAGGGTTGAGGAAGTACATTACCCATCAACATATCTATGTCAGCTAAATTCATAACACACGCATCAACTGTCTGAGACAACTCCTTGTAATAACCAGCAGGATTTTTACGGGGGTCAGGCAAGGTCTGCTTAACAGCAAAGACCTCAGCTCTCTTCCAAGGGACATGCACCCACACTCGCTGAAAATGAGCCGGTGCAGCCGCAATACCATGAGCGGCATCAGCCATAACTGCCTCTCTCCATACAGGGGGAACCTCTCTCATAGGCTACTGCTTCACTTTTCTCCTAACAAAAGGGTCAGGTTCGAACAATGACTGAGGTGGAAGTCTAGACCTAAAAATGAGTAGTGTCTCTACCGCTTCCTCAACATCGGAACCCACTATCGTCCCTTTAGCAAATTCCGACTGAACATTAAGCAATTCCAGTGGAATTGTACCCAACTCATTATCTTCCCACTCCTGATGAAGGAAGGTACACATGACATCAAAAACATACCTTTCTTTTGGTGCCTCCCACTGTAGGAAGATATCCATAACCACTTGTGGACTGTACTTGGAGGTATTCAAAACCCATCTACAAGCAAGGAGATCTAACACTGCCCGCTCTTCGGGACCAGGGGGCTGACTACGTCTCTGCTTGCGTTCAGAATCAGGGGTCATATTCAGTGACCCAAAGAAAGGAGACAAAAGACTAGCGACAGTCTCAGTCATTCGTTGCCAAGCAGAAGGAGAAGAAGTTGGCGTGAGGACAGGAGACAAAGTGTTTTGAGGCGTCAGAGACGTAGGGACAGAAGTAAGAGAAGTCGAAGATAAAGGAGTGTAAGGCAAATTAGTTTGAGGCAAGGCTGGTGGCAAGCAGGGCCGGACTGGGAACCAGAACCGGCCCTGGCAAAGTGCTCGGCCGCCCCCCCCCCCCCCCCAACCCCCTCCGGGAGGAGGAGGGGGAGGGGGGCGCGGCCGTGCGCTGTGCCAGGGCCGGTTTTCGGCCGTTTTTGTTACAGGGCCGTTTCTGCAGCATAGCTGCAAAAACGGCCCTGTAACAAAAACGGCCCCCAGATCCGGCCCCCAACCATGCGGCCCACCGGGCCTGGTGGCAAGGCTGGCGGCCCTGGAGGGGGCTGTGCCTGGGGAGGAGGAACCACCTGTGAAACAACGGGTGGCTGAACAACAACAGGGGGTTGAACGACAACAAGGGGTTCAACAACTGGAGGTAACGGAGGTGCAGTAGCACCCTGCACATAAGGCGGTGGTAATCTCAGTAAATGTGACATCAAAGGATCCTTTTCAGGGTCTTCAGTCACATTTGAAAGGGGGGATGGCCATGGAATGTTGTCTATCTGACACTTCAATCGCACGATTTTCTTCATCTTCCTTAAACTGCCTAGCAGCTTGCATTACCGATATATTCCTTTCCTTCCTATCTCTCTTAGCTTGTTTAATTTCTCGCTATTTGGCTTCATAAAGCCAAAGGTGTAAAAGAGTCAAACATCGCTTGCCGGGCTTTCTTCTTAAATAGCGCAACTTCTAGATTATCTAAAACATCTGATTGAAAACTACCATGTTGGGGCCATCGTAAAACACCATCTTTCCTTGTATAACGGACCCATACTTCATTAAAGGTAATGGGACCTACACCATGCTTTGAATAGAGCTCATAAGTTGGAGTTCCAACCAGAGGTATCGGAGTCCTCCAATCGGGAATCCCTATTACAACTACAACAAAACCATTTCCTAAATTTGCTAAAACCAGGCATCTTTTAGCTCACTAGTGTTGCTTCAAACTTCAAGGGGTTACCAAAAATGATACACTCGCAAATATACGAACCCCTCGGCTTTGACTATTGCAATGGCCGAATCAAAACCAAGAAACAAAACAAAGTCGTGGGAGCGACCCACTTATACTTAACCAAAATGTCTGTCACGCCACCAGAAGATCGTCTAACGACTCGCCTTACAAATCTTCACAAGAGGGTCCAAGACAAGGCGAAAGTCAGGGCAGCAGTCATTCGCAGCCGTCGGAAAGGGGAAGCCTCGCAGAAAAAAACCTTCGGTCCACATCGACATGCAGGGGTCGATGAAGTGGCGGCCGTCCTCCAAAATTTCCTCACGGGGCTCCTCACAATCTTTGGGCTTGGACCAGTACCGCTGAAGTCGCCCCATGTTGGGCGCCAGTTGAAGATCCGGGGTTTAACCCAGCGGCGTCAGGGGCACGCCTAAGATCTTCGAGTTCACCTGTCTTGGTATACAGAGACACAGAATACTTCTGGATGGCATCAGAGACCAAGTTTATTAGCTGCACCTAGAAATACATCACGGTGTAAATTCTCAGGAGACTGCTCATTTTACTAAGGCGAGACGTCTCCTTTCATACCCAATATTCACATTATAAATGTACACCCACTGCACAAAATTCTAGCCAATAAGGTACATTTTCAAATGAAAGTATCACATAACAAAAACTCAATTTACAGTATCCCAACCCAAAAGTTAATTATTAGGAATGTCCCAAATTCAATCTCCACAAGGCGGACAAACCTATAATTGAAAGCATAACCCATGTAATGAAGAAACATAGAAAAGAAACAGTAACAGATGCTGAACGAGATAAGGCATGTGCAAGGAAACTAAAAGTTAACGATGTCCTGAACATTGATTGACAATCTCAGACAAATATCGATCAGGGAAATTGTCTTTGCGAGGTCAGTTTCAGGTGAAGAGGTCAGTTTCTTACAGTTCATTTCAGAGTCAAAAAGAAACCTAGTTAATTTATACATGAACTAAGAAGGCCAGGCCACTTTGTTCGCCAGGCTACCGTCACAGGCCTACGTGAGGCCAACACAAAATGGTGGCACAGAACAAAATGGAGTCAGACTTGAGAATTACAAAACCTCAAGTTGGATCAACCTAGGATATATACTGCTTGGTCCGGCAAGATCATGCTGGTGGTCAAATTGAACAGCTGTTTGGCCAGTACCTTAGCTAGTACTTTTGCATCAGTATTTATGAGCGAAAGCGGCCCAAATAATTCACACAATTTGGGAGATTTACCAGGTTTTAGTTTTGGAATGAGTAGGGTCTCCCTCAGAGACTGGGGCAGAATTCCTGACTATCTAGCCTCTTCATAAAGCTGCAGTCATTTGGAGTCAACAGATCAGAATACGCCTTGTAGAAATTTCAGGAAGCACATCACTACCAGGTGCCTTACACGTTGGCATGCTGGGTATTGCCAATGGTATTTCCTGCAGTGTTAACGGGGCGTCAAGGAATTGTCTTATTGTATTATCCAACCAGACCATAGCGGCCCCATTAAAAAAATGGTGATTTAAAATGGTAACAGTTACTCACAGGATGCACAAACGTCTGTTTAGTATGGATGGAGTACCCCAGTATATGCTCATCTTCATACATGTTACCCCTTTCATTTTGGATTTGTGTAATATCATGGGAGGACCAGAAGGGCTGTAATAGAGCTGCAAAACTCCTTGCAGGTCTTTCACTCTTGCTATATACTCTGGCCGTAGCATTTTGACCGACATGTTTAATCTCTGTATCCACTGCATCTTGAATTTAACTCAGTTTCACTTTAACTGCTGCTAGTGCCTTCATATTTGATGGTGATTCTAATGGAATTCCAGGGCATGGATCTCAGCTTCCAGCCTGTCTAGTGTTGTGTTTTCCTGATTCAGTTCTGCTTGGATATGCATACGCCCCTAATATAGGCTTTGCAAGCCTCCCAAAGTGTACTGGTGGTGCTCACTGTGTGCTCATTATTTTGAAAATAATTATCTCCTCTCTATCTCCTCTACTCTTTAAACACAGTGCTCTGCACTGTTAAAGGGGACAGTCACCCTGACAACGCTCTATGCTCGGAAGCGGGCAGTGACGACTAGGTGTACTGAGGAGTGATCCAAAATAGTACACGGTAAGTGTTCCACATTTGTGGTCTTTGCTCAGATATCCCAAAAACCTAACCAATAGTCTATTCTCGACCATGTGCTATGATTCAGAAGACATGGTTACCCTCTCTAGTTATGGAGTTCCTGTTCCTCTATATAACTTGCAGGGCATATACCTGCATTAGCGAATTCTAGGCCGATGCAGCAGACTGACTATCATGAATGAGGTGCCCCGACCGGTCCATATTAGGATCTAATACAAGATGAAACTCATCACCCCATAGTATCATCTAGGGAGACATCGGTAAGCAGCGGGCCCGGAACTATTGTACTAACTCTGGCTCATCTATACTTGGCCCATAGACATTTACATAGGTTTTGTGTAGCAGCTGATGTTAATAGCGCTTAAATCTCAGTGATTGTGGCTCACGGTTTGTTTTTCTGCAGTGTTATACGCCGGGCATTTAGAGAACTAGGGCACATTCCAGTTTTAAGGTAAGAGGCAGATGCAACAAGTGGCAGCAAATTAGTGATTTACAGTCCCTCCGTTTGTAGTGACTGAAAAATATTTTTTCTTTTTTCTTCACAGCTGTGAGGTCTTGATAAGAACCCCACACTAAATAGGGGTTCGAAACGCGTAGACCGCTTTTCTCTACACCATAAGATCTTCTAAATACATATATTTGTATCAAAATGCTCTAAAAATGAACAAATTGTTGTCTATGGTAAAAATAGATGCATTATTGTATATTGATTTGTAAATAAAGTATGGTTGTCGGGTATGTGTGAGTGATGGAGTAAGGATTCGCACATAAAGCGACTTGCTCTCTCTCATGAACCTCGTTAACTTGTAATAGTATTAACCAATCCTGTTTGTCATTAGTATTACACTTTTACAGTACACGCAGGTGTCCCAGAGACGCTTGTTTATGTGTCTATTAATCCTAACTCCGCTTGCATACTACAGAATGGCCGCTTCGCAGAAATCCAGTCTGCGCATGCGTCGGTCATACCCATGTGATGTGACGCACTCGATGTTTTGGAGGGAGAGTTCGCTCATGCGCATTGTAGCTAATATGGCCGCTTGTCTCTAAAACACGCTTACTGCTTGCCCATGCTGCTTTGCATTTCTCTCTATTTCGGCTTAATCCTTAACTGCTATAGTTATTCTGAAGTAAGGGGTGCAGAGTAGATTATCATGGTGTACAGTGTGTTCATTTTTTCTGTGTTTCTAATTTGTTTTCGCTTACTTTTCATGTACCGCGTATCTGGGGGCCTGGGAGTTGGGGGGCCTCTCCATCTTAGAAGTCTATGTGGACCCAATCACGTGATATGAGGACCGGGCCTTGCATCAGTGGAACTCAGCCAGCTGGCTACCGAAGCTGAGACGCTCCTGGGAAGATCACCTCTACCCCGGGAGAAGATGCTGAATATCACCTAAAACTGTTACATTGTTTCTCTCCACTGTGTACTCTATTGTCCTCTTCTACACGTATGCCTAGGAACAGGAATGTAAGAGGTGGGTACTGACATTGGTATATTAAATATGGGAACCCAGAATTTTAGGTGGTGACTATGATCTAACCACCTCTCCTGACCAATCGTAAGTTGGGACCCTGTCACTTGCAACATTTGTGGGTGGTCTGGGGAACCAAAAAGAGTATATCTAGCCTAGTTTAGTTAGGGAAAATGGTCCGACTTGTCCGAATAGCTGACCTGTCACCGACCCCACGACTCTATAGGTGATTGATACATAGAGCTGCGGAGCCCTCTGTCCGAATTTTCCACAAACTCCAAGGGGTGGAAATAGTCTTAAGTGCTGGCGGAGCACTTTGCTGGGAGATTCGAGAACCCAATTGGGGTTACTGGCGGATTCTGTGCAGTGAGGGGGTAGCGCAGGTGTTGCATCCGAAGCTGCAGGTGTTGGTTGTGCCCTTTGGTGAGCCCAGTCCTGACCCAAAGTCCTGAGGGGTATCCTGTCCTGATTTTCCGTGAGCTGTACCTGCTCACCAACTGGCATCCTAAATCCTTGAGGGTCCTTGTCCTCGTCGTTTCCCGAAGCTGACCCGTGGCCAGGGTTAGTCCTCATTCCTATCCTAGGTAAATATATCCGTGGGTGTCCGTCTACTATCCTTTTCCTTCCTGCTCTTTAATAAAGCCTCTATGCCCATGATATTCTCTGTGTTCTCTCTAATGATGCATATGCAAATTGTTTATTAGTATGTTCCACTTTTCCCCTTCCTGTAGGGCACGTTGAAACTGTTTTGCTTGATTTGTGTGATGAATATCATTGATGTGTAGGATCTAAGTTAGATAGACTAAGATTAGGGTTTTTAGTAAGCATGGGCGAATTTTGCGGATCTCGCGTTCGCGAATTTTGCGGATTTGCGGATTCGCAATCCGCAAAATCCGCGAATTCCCGCGAATTTGCGGATTTTTTTTTTTGTGTTCGCCCGTGTTTCTGCCAGTTCGCGAGGGTTTTTACAATTTCGCAATTTGCGAACTTACCTGTCGGGTCGCAAGTTTTGCGAACTTGTTGTTTCTACATGTCCAGCCTGTTTGGGACACTCTTCTTCATCACTGCCACTCTCTGTCACCACTGCCACTCTCTGACTACTCATGCCACCCTCTGGCCCACCCATGCCACCCTCTGTTTCATCACCACACCCTCTGGTTGTCCAGTGTACATTATTTTCGGCAAAGCAAAGCACACCTTCCCTGCCTCAAGTGACCTGAATTAATTTGGGGCTGATTAATGTGTCACAGAATATTTTTTTAGCTGGCACCTGCTTCCTTAGTGCGCCCTGATTAGTGATCTTTTGCACTTGCTAAGTGCTTTCATTGTTGCAAAATTAGTTACAACACCTGCCCTGCCCCAACTGACAATAATGAATTAGGGGCTAATTAATGTGTCACTGAAAGAATTTAAAGTTCCAGCCTGGCACCTGCTTGTCTGCTCCTTTAGCTGTAAATCAGGACCTTTGTGGCATACAGTTAAGGTCAGAGCAGGGTCACACAATAGTTGCAAGCAGGCAACCGAATTCTGGAGGGCCCCCTCAGGAAGCACTACAAAGAATCGTTACAAATCATGAGGTTGACCTTTTGCACCTGCTCATTGCTTTTGCTTTTGCTGAAATCGTTTTTCGTTTTTTTTCGCGCTATTCGCGGGGCGCGGCGTCGTGCGAAACCGACCGCGGAAGCCGCCAATTCGTGCGAATGAGCATTTTATTTTTTTGCGGCTTGTTGTTTCGCGAGTTTTTTTGCAGTATTCGCGAGCCGCTTGCAGCGCAACACGCGAATTTACCCCAAGGTCGAGTACGGGCGCGGCCATTTTGTTTGCGTGACGTATTTCCGTTTCCGCCCGCTATGTATAATCTCGCGCAGTAAGCGCATTGCGAGTAGAGGGTCGCACGAGATCGCGCGGGAAATCTAGAGGTTCGCACGAGATCGCGAGGAAAATCTCGCGCGAACTTACTTTTGCGCTCGTGAACGGGCGCCGGCCATCTTGTTTTTCATTCATTTCCTGTGTCTGGGCATGGTGTTTAATCCTCTTGGTATCTTTGCCATCCTTTGCTTGTTTTCAGTTTTTTTTTTACGATTTTGCTTCTTATCTATCCCTCTCTTTTCCTAGCTGTATATTTTTGTCTTTTCTGCTATTTTTCTTTACTTTTAAACTACTTTTTTAAACTCTTTTCTTTTCTTCTTCCCTATCCTATTCTTTCTTAATTTTCTACTTCTTCCTACCTTACCTGCCCAGACCATGGTCAAGCCAGGCGCCGTGAAGCTGCCCAGGCACTTGAGGGCCGCAGCGGCGGCGGGGAGTAGTGCTGGACCCAGTGGCAGGACAGCATGCGGGAGATTGAGGGGGGAGCAGGTGACGCGACGGGAGATCTTCAGCCCGGAGGAAGTGGGCGCGCTGGTCTACTTCGTCCAGCGCCGCCTGCCCAGGACCATCGCGGGAGGCGGCAGGATCGCGGCCGGCGGGTACACCATGCGGGAGCGCCGGAAGCGGTGGGAGAAGGTGTGCTGGGCCATATCCCACCTCTACGGGGTCCAGCGCACCTACAGCCAGGTCACCCATCGCTGGACGGACCTCCTGGACCGCGAGCGCGACCTGCTGGACCAGCTCGGCTTGGAGATCCCCGGGCTTGGTGAGTAGTAGTAGCCATTTAATCACTCACTACTATGATGTTTTCTCCTGCTCTGTGTTGTTGTATTGCAAATATTTGTTTTTTACATGGAGCAAGCCAATAATGCCGCTGATGACGATTACATTGTAGTTAAATTATATTTCAAAATCTTCTGTGCATTTCAGGTGCACTGCTCTCCTTCTCAGTGGCGTTGCTACTATGCTTATTTGTTTTCTATTTCGTGGTCTCATTGGCCTGAGTAACTATTATGTATGAGTGTACTTTACAGAACTGCGTAATGCTAGACACTAGGGGGCAGATTACATTTACAAGCCCCTTGCGCCACGTTTACGTTGCCTTGCGTGACGCAACAGCGGCGTAAACGTGCCGCATCCCTGCGAGTCATTTACAGCATGACGCATCTAGGGAGATGCGTCATGTTATAAAGCCATGGGCCTGCACCACAATGGGTGCGTTCCTAGTACGCAGGGTGGGCGCCGCGGTCCAGCGGCTGTGCGCCTCGCAAAATTGCCTGCGTGAAATGTACAAGATTTAACGCAGGCACTTCTGCGACGCTGCTACGTCAATTCAATTCCTTATGTCTGCTCGAAGCAGGCGAAAGGACTGACACAGCATGTTAAGTATTGGGTGGCCCTGAGCATTACTGGAGTTGCATTGCGTTGGCGACGTGACTCCAGCGATGCGCCGCTCTTACGTGACGAGATGCCTCACGCAAGTGCCTACCCTTGCGCCAGGGCGCGCCGCATTGTAAATGAGGCACATCTGCCGTGTCGCAAGGGTAGTTTTGCGTGACGCATTTGATCTGGCGCATCTCTGGAGATGCGCCAGAACGCGTAAGTAAGTATGCCCCTAAGGGGCAGAATTGCAATTACCGTCGCATCCCTGCAAAGTAGCAGGGATGCGCCATTAATTGTGCGGCCCGCTACCACCACCAAACATGGTGCGCCGTATTTACAATGCGGCGCACCATGGGCCCAAAACGTCACCAAAGCTTTACTGCTGGAGTTGCGTCGCAACGATGGCGCAGCTCCATCAATGCTCTGGGGTACCCTATCTCCCCAATGCTGGGTCAAGCCGTACGTCTGCTTCAAGCAGGTGCAGGGTTTGTGTGACGCATCATTGTCCTAAAGGTGACTGATTGATATTTTGTAGATTTCCCTCAGCCACTATTAGGATGTGTTCCAGCGCAGGAATGCCCTCCCTTGCGCCGGAACGCCCCCTGATGGCGCAGGGCTTTATAACGGGATGCATCTCCCAAATGCGTCACGTTGTTATAATATTATACGCCGCACCATGGCGCCCTTTTTTGTTTAGCTGCTGCGTCACAAAAGTCACGCAAGAACGGCGCAAAAGAGCCGCAAGGGCTTAAATCTGCCCCTTCCTTTGTAACCCTGACAATAAGAAAAATAGTGGCGGTGGATTGATAGTTTGACTATTTAAATGACTGGTAATGTAGCAGGCAACTGTTAGTGTTGTCACTGATCTGACTGAAATCACAATGGAGTTTGTCTGTCACTTTGCGTCTTGCCTGCGGACTGCTGCCTGCCAGTCCTAGGTGAACGTTTCAGTACTTTGTTTAGTGAGTTACGTGACTTTCGAAGTCACAGGTCCGCAAATAAATGAAAAGTAACCATAATCAATATAATTTCGCAGAAATATTTTGTTATTGTTCTTTTGAAATGTTTGATTTGGTTGACATTGACAAGCAACAATCATCCATGTTTTCTGTTCTTTCTTTCATGTTGTACGTCAGCTCCCCCCAGGGGCGAGAGGAGGACACAGGAGCAGCAGGCGGCGGATGCTGTTCATCAACAGGGCCAGGATCGGGCAGGCGAGGGCTCCTCTGCTGGCCCCAGTAAGTTTTCATTTTAGACTAGTACCTATTTTTCCTAGCGTTCCTCATTTGACTTTTTTCAAAATTGTCTTTGCTCTTCTTGTAGACTGTATCTAAATTCTTATCCTGCCTCTACTATGACTCCCTGTGGTATTACTAGATTATTCTTATTAGTCTGTCTGTGTAGCTAACTAAGATTGCACGGTTGGCGAAACTCCCATGATTCTAGTCAGCAATAGCTCTATCAACTTAGTGCAGTCCTCTGGGATTGTCCATAATGTCTTTGGAAGTGTTCTATCTGGACTCATGCTTGCAAAAATTGCAAAACCTTTCGCTCAGTCACTCTAGTCTGGACCAAAAAACACAGATTGTATTTAAGTTTAAAAGCTTTATTAAAAGTAAACACATTTATTAAAATGAAGTCATAATAAAACTAAACGTTTAACTGATAATGGAAAAGTGGTTAGTGCTGACGATTAATTGAAGACATTTCTTGTGGTCGAGCCGAGCTCTCACCTGGTTTCAACTTGATCTTGTTGTTAGAAGTCCATCTTCTGTCTGTGTGGAGAAAAATGGTGCGTGTTAAAAAAACAGCCTTCATCACTTGTGCCAAAAAGTGCAGCTAGACAACCTTCCCTGGAAAAAGGGACATTTTTTTTAACTTTAACGTAGACAGTCACAAATTACATTGTTTTCACATGTCTTCATTCCTAGACCAAATACTAGTGACTAGTGAGTGCTTTATTCTAACATTCTTAAATGTACTTTGTAGGTGGAACATCTGGTGGCGGGGCCAGTGTGGAGGTGGTGGTGCTCGACACGGAGGCGGAGGGCGATTCTTCAGGGGAGGAGGCGGCGGCGGCAGCTGTGAGAGTTGAGACGGTGGTGGTGGCGGCCAGAGGTAAGCTCTTATATATTCCTTACTTATTGAGATTGAAGACTAGCTGGGAAGGCAAGAATATGAGATGCATGGCTGGGTGAATGATGAAGCAATGATGGGTGGAAGGACAACAGCCTGGGTGGGTGACACAGAAACTGTATGTGTCCATATACCTGGATCATGCTACTATCTGACTCTTAGATAGCATAGGTGTATCTAGAGCAGGGGTACTCCTAGTACGGCCCGCGGGCCGGTGGTGGCCCGGCAAGCCTTCGTTGGCGGTGCGCAGACCTTGCAGACAATCACTGCTCCCCCGGCCCCCACAGAGCAGAGGCTTTTTTGTATTTCACCTGTTAGCGCCCCTGCATCTCCACTCTGACAATCACTGCTCCCCCGGCCCCCACAGAGCAGAGTGGAGATGCAAGGCCACAAAGAGGTGAAATAGAACAAAGCCTCTGCTCTGTGGGGCCGGGCAAGCAGTGATTGTCAGGGTGGAGAAGCAGGGGCGCTAAAACAAACAAAGCCTCAATAATATGTTAATGGTCTTTTAAAGACCTGTTAAGTACTTTGGTGTTGTTGTCTGTGTGTGCGCGTTGAGGAAGCGGTTTCAACCCGGGCTGAAGGCTGACACAGATAGACACACACACAGTGAGATGACAGAGGGGGAGGGAGAGGGAGGGCAGGAGGGAGAGAGAGATGGAGGGAGGGCAGGAGGGAGAGCAGGAGGGAGAGAGATGTATGTAAATGCTGGGTCTGGTGGCTCAGTGGATGAGGGCATCTGCTGCAGGGACCTGTGTGCAACCTCATGGTCACAAGTTATCGTTTTGCTTTAGCCCCGCCCCCTCTGACTCCGCCCCCACCAGTGCGGCCCTCGGCCCCAAACTACACTGTAAATGTAGCCCCTGAGAGAAAGTTTGTGAGTACCCATGATCTAGAGAGAGTAGACGGTCAGTGGATGAACTAAGTGTAACTTTGAAGAGCATGTAACACTGCACCCGCACGTCCGTTCCAGTGTAGGAAAGGCAAGGAAAAGAACTTTTAATTTTGTCCAAATACTACCATAAATAGTAGCAGTAGTTTGTATTGCAAGCACTGCATAGATCCGGTTATTATGGTGGCCACTCCCTACCTCTCTTAATAAGTTTAGTAGTACTCAGTCATTCATGTGTGGATGTATCACTGGTCACTCAATAAAAAGCAAAGCACCTAAAGTCATCCCATATATAAGCAAAAACATCCCATGTGAAGTGATAGATAATCAGATTATTTATCTTCTTCAATTTTCCATTTCTAGTACTCATTTCCACTGTAGGGTGAAAGTTAAATTAATTAAGCAGTAGCCCTTGAGTTGTAACAGAGTATTCTCAGTGCCACCCGTAATAGAAAAGTAAGAGATTCACCACCTGCATGTACTGGACGGGTACAGTAACGCAACGGCAACGCAAGTCTAGGTCACTCCTCATGGCGTGCGTCTCTTTTTCTCGGGTGCAAGTTTACCGCGCTGGCATTATGCCGGCTTGCAGAAAATAACGTACCAATTTTCCAAAACAAGAGATAAGAAGAAGAATAAGACTGGTGTACTTTCATAGTCGACTCCAATGGAAGTCCACAGTGCTCGTAGAATTTGTTCCTTAAACTCCCACTAATGTTAGAGCAAGGATGAAGAAGTGTGAGGTTAGATAGATACTGGCCTCAATAGTTATGCAATGCGCTTGCAAGTTGCTAGTTGTACTGCAACACAAATTTCTGCTGAATGATTGAGTTAATCTAAAAGAGCATTGGTTACAGACTATGTCTTTCTTTCTTCATATAGGTTCTCCTTCCAAACGGACAAGGAGGAAGGAGCTGGCTAGAGCGGCTCGGCAACGGAGGATCGAGGCCACTGTTGCGGAATATCGGCGGCTGGTGGCCCTGGAGGACGTGGAAAGTGTGCAGTCGACAACTACAACAACGTCGTCTGCATCGGCCTCCGTGGCCCCACGGGCTGCCACCCAGCACAGTGGTCCACCCAGACTGAGCCGGGCTGCCAAAGGCAAACGCCACCACCGAGCAGCAAGGCCAACAGCTGCCTCTCACAGGCATTGCACCTGCAAGGCAGTGAAGGCACGCCTGCGCCGCACCACCCTGATGGTGTCCCGCCTTCAGCAGGAGCTCGCCTTGCTCCGCGAGGAGCATGATGCCCTGGCCCAAAAAGTTAACAGCATCCACCCATAGTGTCCCTTGCCCCTTGTTTAGAGACTTTTGGGGGGTGGGAATTGGGAGTTGGGTTTTTGGGGACTTTTGAAGGACAATCGTTGGGGTTAGGGAGGGTCTTGCGGGAGATTATTTTGTTAGGGATATAAATATACTTTTTCAAACTTTATCTGAGCATACCTGTTTTTTACTGCTTGCCTGGTGGGTGGGGGTTTAACGTTGACTGTTTTCCTGAAAGTTTAGTTCCATTTTCTTCCTTTAAGTGTAAATGCCCAAATGTTTTCAACACTAAGTGCCTCTCACAGACTCAGTGAAGTGAATCCAAGAGTCCTAGGACTTTAGTAGTACTACCTTCAGTCTCTCGTCTCTCGTACTAATACTCCATTATACCCCCAAACCACCAAACGCTTATCTTACCTGTAATTTGTGTTTGAAAGTAGGGCTAGACCCAGGGCTGGCTCCACGGGAAACACCGAATAACGTTGGCAATCTTGGTCGGATAAAATTTCCTCATAGCGGTGGTACTATTGTTGTGACACAGTGGCAGTTGCATGCCTATGAAAAAAAAGAAAATGAAATCTGGTTTGTCCTCCTGAGCAATTCAACGGTACAACTGAGAATATAGCATGTGACAGAAGTACAGTAGAGCAGTGCCACATTGTAGCCTAACAAATGGTAAAGTATAACTACTAATTCGGTTGAAGTTCTTTCACATTAGCAATGGTTCTTTGTCAAGCAGAGTAAGAATATATCATCGACAACTGTGGAAAGAAAGAATGCGACAGTACAGGGCCTGTGTGGAATTATTGATAACGATATTCAACATAAGGTCTCTGTAGCCAGATACCCGAGAGCCTTGCTGGTCACTATAAATCCATTCACAACAACACTCAATGGGGTTGGTCTGGAAGGTGTCAGGTTTACTCCCCGTGATCCAGTCGATGCAAATATGGTTCCACCTCCAAATGTCACCAACACCCAGAAGTGTAAACACAGGGTGTTCGAGGCATTAGGCGGGGGAGAAAAATAACAAACTAAAATAAAAAATGTGGGATGGGTAAAGGTAGGGTCAGCAGGGAAAGGATACCTGTAACAGAAGACAAGACAGGCATCAGTGAAGTGCTGTCCTAACATACAAGGGTACTCTCATATAGTCTCACTAAATAGTCTGCAAGTCTCCCGCCTACTCATGGGAAATGTAGTTTCATAGTACGGTAGGCGCTTAGGGGCTGCGTAACCTGACAGAAGGTATAGTAGATAGAAAAGGAGAAATTGCTTTTTTTCTAGGTGTCCCCTCACTCACCAGGGTTGCCCCTTGGTGACATGCTTCATCATTGGGGCCATCCCAGTCCTCTACGGCCTGGGGCGTGCTGCGACTTGCGAATTACGTAGGAGCACTTACAAATGACTATGTGTGGTGCAGATGTGATAGTGGAGTGGACTAAGTGATGTGTTAAGGGATCAATGTAGAAGCAGAGAGAGAGCCAAGAAATGCAGTCACAGTCAGAGAAAAAGGCAAGGGATACTGTATCTATGTGGTTGTAGTGGTCCTGTTGGAAGTGGTAAGTAAGTTGCCCGCAGAAAAAAAATCCTATTAGCGGCACTCCTCCATTGCAGCCGACGCTTCGTCCATCGATGTTGGTCACCAGAAGACACCCTGTCCACTGCCTGCCTGATGCTGAATTGTGGCTCGCTACTGTGAAGCCTGACTCCATCCTTTTTTCCCCATTGCAGAGACTGAAACCCGGCCTGTAATTATTCAACGAAAAACAGGAAGTGATATAATATTACAACACCACTGATAAATAAATATAAGGTATGTAGGCTGTGGAGTGCAAAAAGTCACAATTTGTTTTTCCTAGTAGACAGTACAATGTTTTTGAAAGTGCGTACTCTGAGTCACCTTTTGAAGGATAAATAAGTATGGGCAAATTAATGTAGCGGATCTTGCCCCTCAAGCTAGGTGTACTGTAAACTGTGTTTTAGAACAAAATTAGATCTTCCTGGCAGTGCTCCCACCCAGACCCTTACTAAAGCCAGTCGCAAAAATGTAGAAGACCCCCAATCAAATCTCAAAAAACGAGGCCTAGCAGAAAACTGGTGACAAAACTTACTTTGAAAGTAAAAGTAGGCCGAAGTACCCTAATTACCCATTACCCACCGTGGATTGCATTCAAACCACTTGCAAGCAACCAAGCAAAAGTAGCCATAGCCAGCATCGCTCCAAGACTCGAAATCCCCCCCAGTTAAACACATGCAATAGAAATACTGCTAACCCTAACGAACCCTAAGTTAAGAATAGTGGCAAAGGCTTTCTTTAACTATGCCAAATCCCCCCTTTCCCACCATGGATTTTCTTCAAATGACTTGCAACCAAAATTACACATTCTCACGAGTGCTCTAAGACCCCAGAACTCAGTTTGAAAAATCTAGAACACCCCGAAACACATGCAATCCTGCTGCTAGGGCTAACCCTAACGAACCCTAAGTTACAAAAAGTGCCAAAACTAAAGGCTTTTCCGCGCGGATTTTGTCCCAACCACTTCTACCCGGTATTAGACCTTCCCAGGAATGCCCCAAGACCCGGCAACCCACCCGCCAAGAAGCGTAACACACCCAAACAGGCCAAAAGCAAAATCTCATACTTGCAATATTTCTGGGCCTTCGGTCCAAACGCACTGCGTAGCTAGGCCATAAGTCGGGGTTGGCACGACGGATTTCCTGAAAAGCAAATGCAATCAAGATTAGAGTGTCCCAGCAGTGCTCCCAGACCACGAAACTCACCCACAAACACCAGGAAGCCCCCCAAACAGGCCCCCGAAAACGCTACATAGAGCAAAATGTCAGAAATAGCCAAAAAAAAAATCGGCCTGGATTTTGTCCCAACCACTTCTACCCGGTATTAGACCTTCCCAGGAATGCCCCAAGACCCGGCAACCCACCCGCCAAGAAGCATAACACCCCCAAACAGGCCAAAAGCAAAATCTCATACTTGCAATATTTCTGGGCCTTCGGTCCAAACGCGCTGCGTAGCTAGGCCATAAGTCGGGGTTGGCACGACGGATTTCCTGAAAAGCAAATGCAATCAAGATTAGAGTGTCCCAGCAGTGCTCCCAGACCACGAAACTCACCCGCAAACAGACGGAACCCCCCCTAAGAGCACCTCAAAGGCAAGCAAGTCATCAAAAACACAAAAAAAATTCCGCCTGGGATTTGGTCCAAAACACTTTTATCCGGTATTAGAGCTTCCCAGCAATGGCCCCAGAGCCGTCAACCCAGGAGAAAACGAGTAGAAGACCCCCAAACAGCCAAAGAGCAAAAGTACAAAAATGGGGACTTAGTCACTTTTTCACAAATTTCCCAAATCACTCCGCGCGCGCTCTGCAGCTAGGCCCTAAGTCCCCTCTGCCACCATGGATTTGCTTCAAACCTCTTGCAAAGTAAAGTATATATAGCCAGCAGTGCTCCCAGACCACGAAACTCACCCACAAACACCAGGAAGCCCCCCAAACAGGCCCCCGAAAACGCTACATAGAGCAAAATGTCAGAAATAGCCAAAAAAAAAATCGGCCTGGATTTTGTCCCAACCACTTCTACCCGGTATTAGACCTTCCCAGGAATGCCCCAAGACCCGGCAACCCACCCGCCAAGAAGCGTAACACCCCCAAACAGGCCAAAAGCAAAATCTCATACTTGCAATATTTCTGGGCCTTCGGTCCAAACGCGCTGCGTAGCTAGGCCATAAGTCGGGGTTGGCACGACGGATTTCCTGAAAAGCAAATGCAATCAAGATTAGAGTGTCCCAGCAATGCTCCCAGACCACGAAACTCACCCACAAACACCAGGAAGCCCCCCAAACAGGCCCCCGAAAACGCTACATAGAGCAAAATGTCAGAAATAGCCAAAAAAAAAATCGGCCTGGATTTTGTCCCAACCACTTCTACCCGGTATTAGACCTTCCCAGGAATGCCCCAAGACCCGGCAACCCACCCGCCAAGAAGCATAACACCCCCAAACAGGCCAAAAGCAAAATCTCATACTTGCAATATTTCTGGGCCTTCGGTCCAAACGCGCTGCGTAGCTAGGCCATAAGTCGGGGTTGGCACGACGGATTTCCTGAAAAGCAAATGCAATCAAGATTAGAGTGTCCCAGCAGTGCTCCCAGACCACGAAACTCACCCGCAAACAGACGGAACCCCCCCTAAGAGCACCTCAAAGGCAAGTAAGTCATCAAAAACACAAAAAAAATTCCGCCTGGGATTTGGTCCAAAACACTTTTATCCGGTATTAGAGCTTCCCAGCAATGGCCCCAGAGCCGTCAACCCAGGAGAAAACGAGTAGAAGACCCCCAAACAGCCAAAGAGCAAAAGTACAAAAATGGGGACTTAGTCAATTTTTCACAAATTTCCCAAATCACTCCGCGCGCTCTCTGCAGCTAGGCCCTAAGTCCCCTCTGCCACCATGGATTTGCTTCAAACCTCTTGCAAAGTAAAGTATATATAGCCAGCAGTGCTCCCAGACCACGAAACTCACCCACAAACACCAGGAAGCCCCCCAAACAGGCCCCCGAAAACGCTACATAGAGCAAAATGTCAGAAATAGCCAAAAAAAAAATCGGCCTGGATTTTGTCCCAACCACTTCTACCCGGTATTAGACCTTCCCAGGAATGCCCCAAGACCCGGCAACCCACCCGCCAAGAAGCGTAACACCCCCAAACAGGCCAAAAGCAAAATCTCATACTTGCAATATTTCTGGGCCTTCGGTCCAAACGCGCTGCGTAGCTAGGCCATAAGTCGGGGTTTGCACGACGGATTTCCTGAAAAGCAAATGCAATCCAGATTAGAGTGTCCCAGCAGTGCTCCCAGACCACGAAACTCACCCACAAACACCAGGAAGCCCCCCAAACAGGCCCCCGAAAACGCTACATAGAGCAAAATGTCAGAAATAGCCAAAAAAAAAATCGGCCTGGATTTTGTCCCAACCACTTCTACCCGGTATTAGACCTTCCCAGGAATGCCCCAAGACCCGGCAACCCACCCGCCAAGAAGCATAACACCCCCAAACAGGCCAAAAGCAAAATCTCATACTTGCAATATTTCTGGGCCTTCGGTCCAAACGCGCTGCGTAGCTAGGCCATAAGTCGGGGTTGGCACGACGGATTTCCTGAAAAGCAAATGCAATCAAGATTAGAGTGTCCCAGCAGTGCTCCCAGACCACGAAACTCACCCGCAAACAGACGGAACCCCCCCTAAGAGCACCTCAAAGGCAAGCAAATCATCAAAAACACAAAAAAAATTCTGCCTGGGATTTGGTCCAAAACACTTTTATCCGGTATTAGAGCTTCCCAGCAATGGCCCCAGAGCCGTCAACCCAGGAGAAAACGAGTAGAAGACCCCCAAACAGCCAAAGAGCAAAAGTACAAAAATGGGGACTTAGTCAATTTTTCACAAATTTCCCAAATCACTCCGCGCGCTCTCTGCAGCTAGGCCCTAAGTCCCCTCTGCCACCATGGATTTGCTTCAAACCTCTTGCAAAGTAAAGTATATATAGCCAGCAGTGCTCCCAGACCACGAAACTCACCCACAAACACCAGGAAGCCCCCCAAACAGGCCCCCGAAAACGCTACATAGAGCAAAATGTCAGAAATAGCCAAAAAAAAAATCGGCCTGGATTTTGTCCCAACCACTTCTACCCGGTATTAGACCTTCCCAGGAATGCCCCAAGACCCGGCAACCCACCCGCCAAGAAGCGTAACACCCCCAAACAGGCCAAAAGCAAAATCTCATACTTGCAATATTTCTGGGCCTTCGGTCCAAACGCGCTGCGTAGCTAGGCCATAAGTCGGGGTTGGCACGACGGATTTCCTGAAAAGCAAATGCAATCAAGATTAGAGTGTCCCAGCAGTGCTCCCAGACCACGAAACTCACCGCAAACACCAGGAAGCCCCCCAAACAGGCCCCCGAAAACGCTACATAGAGCAAAATGTCAGAAATAGCCAAAAAAAAATCGGCCTGGATTTTGTCCCAACCACTTCTACCCGGTATTAGACCTTCCCAGGAATGCCCCAAGACCCGTCAACCCACCCGCCAAGAAGCATAACACCCCCAAACAGGCCAAAAGCAAAATCTCATACTTGCAATATTTCTGGGCCTTCGGTCCAAACGCGCTGCGTAGCTAGGCCATAAGTCGGGGTTGGCACGACGGATTTCCTGAAAAGCAAATGCAATCAAGATTAGAGTGTCCCAGCAGTGCTCCCAGACCACGAAACTCACCCACAAACACCAGGAAGCCCCCCAAACAGGCCCCCGAAAACGCTACATAGAGCAAAATGTCAGAAATAGCCCAAAAAAAAAAATCGGCCTGGATTTTGTCCCAACCACTTCTACCCGGTATTAGACCTTCCCAGGAATGCCCCAAGACCCGTCAACCCACCCGCCAAGAAGCATAACACCCCCAAACAGGCCAAAAGCAAAATCTCATACTTGCAATATTTCTGGGCCTTCGGTCCAAACGCGCTGCGTAGCTAGGCCATAAGTCGGGGTTGGCACGACGGATTTCCTGAAAAGCAAATGCAATCAAGATTAGAGTGTCCCAGCAATGCTCTCAGACCACGAAACTCACCCACAAACAGACGGAACCCCCCCTAAGAGCACCTCAAAGGCAAGCAAGTCATCAAAAACACAAAAAAATTTCCGCCTTGGATTTGGTCCAAACCACTTTTAGTGCTTCCCAGCAATGGCCCCAGACCCGTCAACTCACCTGCAAAGAGGTAGAACAACACCCCCACAAGTGCTGAGTCTTTCTTCATTGGGCGTAAACCAGCCCTCTGCTTTGATGGAAATAGGAGTCTGGAGGAGGAGGATAGAGGAGCATGTTCTTCTGAACTTGTGAACCTGAGGAATGCAGACTGCGGCACCTTCAAATAAATTAGCAAACAAGTGAAGACAGTTCTGCTGATGGGCTTGTTTTTGTGATTATCTGATTAAAGTTTGAATTATATTAACTGTGCACAACAAAGAAAGACAGACACACAGGAATAAAAGTGAATAAGGATGAAAAAGAAAGTTATTGATTCGTTGTCTCATTTTCAGGGCTCGAAGTCGGTATCACGGTCCAGGAATAAGAATAAGGCTTCGTCATCATACTCTGCGAATTCAGCCAGGGTGAGGTCAGTGCCACCTGACAGAGTAGAAATTCCCTCATCTATGTTGCTGGCCACCTCCTCTTCATCCGGCACGCTCTCTCGTACTCTTATATCTGGTGGTATGAGGTGCTGATTCATCTTGATCATTGTTAACCTCTCCACATTTTTGGGCGAGAGGCGGCTCCGTTTGGGAGTTACAATCCCACCAGCCGCACTGAAAACCCGTTCAGAAGACACACTTGCGAGTGGGCAAGACAAGTAGTTTAAAGCCAGGTTGGTGAGCTGTGGCCACAATTCTTTTTTCCCATGCCAATACGCCAATGGGTCAGAATTAACATAGACCTCTGTGGAGTCATTCAGATAGTCCTTCACCATCGACTCAAGGTCCTCCTCCAAGGTTCCTCCACTTTGCGTAGCTCTTGCTGTGCCTCTGACCTTTTGAGAACCAAACCCACGCAGAGCTAGCCAATCCTCTTCAGCCTCCAATGTTTCTGTTGTCTTTCGTGCAGATGATCCGGTTGCCGGTGTCTTTAACGGCTGAGAGGTCACTTGTGCCACAGCCACAGGTGCAGAAGTGGATTGTTTTGACTGGGGATGGCCTGCTGATGTACTGCCATTTCCTTCAATTTCCAGCCGTTCTGTTTCAAACTTCTTGGCTGACAAGGCTAGCCAACGTTTGTACTTTGTAACATCTTCATCACCAAAAGGAAAGAATGCTCTGCCTGCCAGCGCCTTTTTGTAGCGTGGATCCAGAATAGTAGCACAAATGTAATGCTGTTCTGAGTGGATCTTTTTAAGACGTTCATCACCTTGTAGGAGCTCTAATAATTGCTCAGCCAGAAGCAAAGAGTCTTTCTTTTTGTCATCTTTTCCAAACACAGAACACACCTCCTTCAGTTGGTCCTCCAGCATGTACAACAATGGGATAGCTTTTCCCAAATTAGAGTCCTCCTTGCTGACTGCACGCGTGAAGACCTCAAAAGGACGAAGCATGCGTGTTAGGCTTTCAACTATGTTCCATTGCGGCCCACCCATCCTCAGCTCCTCTATACCCTCTTTCAAGAAATATTGATCGAGTTGCGTATACTGCTCATACAGACGCTCAAGCATGTAGAAGGTTGAGTTCCAACGTGTTACCACCTCCTGGATGAGTGCTTTCACTGGCATTTGACATTGATATAGCATGCTCCTCAGCTGCTTCCGGGCCTTAAAAGAATGCCTGAAATGCTTGCAAATTTTTCGGCAGTTCTCCAATACACTGTACGCTGCACTGCGTTTATTACCCAAGAATTTTTGGACAACCAGGTTTATACAGTGCGCCAAACACGGCACTCTGAAATAGTAACCGTCCCTCATGGCCTTAACTATATTGGAGCCATTGTCCGTGGAAACATAACCAACCTTGCGTTTTAGTGGGGACAGACAGTTAAGGACCTTTGTGTTAAAGACATCCAAAATGTTTTCTGCTGTGTGACGTTTCTCCAAACCAAACATGGCTAGTGTTGCATGTTTCCGAGCACCTTTAAAAACAATGTTAGTGTCAACACCTGAGTTTAGCTTTGCTTTAGCCCCTGAAAAAGAGACCCAGTGTGCAGTGATGCACATGTAATCAGCGCCTGCGCCACTGGTCCACATGTCTGTTGTCAGATGTATAGTGTGAACAGCACTCTTCTGCAAAGCTGCCCCAATCACCTTCAGAACATCTTCATGTAGTGCTGGAACCGCAACTCGGGCAAAATAGAACCGGCTAGGAACCTTCCATTTAGGGCAGAGCGCTGTCACTAATTCTAGAAAACCAACCCCTTCTACAAAAGAAAAAGGGAGAAGGTCCAGAGCTAGCATTTTAGCCAGCTTAGTGTTATACAGACGGGTCATTGGGTGGTTGCGTTCATATTGCGCTTCTGTAAACAACATCTTTTTAATGTTGCCCTGGACCAATGATTTACGGGATGATGATGATCTCTTCGACCCAGTTACGCTCGCTGATGAACTTTTCCGCATTGATGTCTCACTCTCTCCCACACTCTTAGTGTGGCTCCCATGGGGTGTGCTGCTGACATGGGAACTGGGTGTAAGTGAAGTGTTTGAATCGTCTTCTTCTACCTCCTCGTCATCAGCAGATGACAAATCAACGTTTTCATTACGTGCAATTCCGGCTTTCTTGACCGCCTCTAGGTACGGAAACCATTGGACAGCGTGCCTTCTCTCAAGATGACCTCTCTGGCCTCCGGTACCATAGTTAGAACCAAGCTTACCACGACTAAATCGAAGCTTACAAAGGCTACAAATGGCTACGTTTTCCTTTTTTGGGCAAACACTAAAGAAGTCCCAAACTGGAGACTTGAAATGTCTTCGGGGGCCGGAGGAGGCGGCGATACTGGTGGTGGTGGTCCTGCTGCTAATGACAGATGAAGTGGAGGATGTGGATTGCCGAACTTCAGTACGTTTTGCACTTTCACCACCACGAATTGAGGTCGAGGACGAGGTGGGTACCTTCTTGCGAAGAAATATGGAAGCGGTAGGTTTTGGTGTACTACTTAACTCCAAATCTAATGATTCCATTTCCATTGCCTCCTCGCCGACATCATCATCACGCTCAGCAGCTTCTCGGGATAGGGTCAAAATGTCTCTTTGCTGCATGCCCGGTGGGGCTGCAGTGACCTTTGTGATGACTGGCTCGTCGTCATCGTGAGAGGCTTCATCACCAGCAGTATCTGTCACTTCTTGTTGAGCCTCATCACACTCCATAGGTTTGAGTTTTTGGACGACCTTCCTTTTACGCTTAGGTACCGGTGTCAGATCATGGTGTGCCTCTGCCTCACTGTCAGACCGCAGTTGTGGTTCCCAAGACAGATCACTTGCACCAGAACGAGGTGGGCTTGAAGAAGATGTAGACACCCCCCTTGATCTTTTCCTTGCTAGGGATGTGGAAGACAATGAATGATCATCAGGAGGAGTGGCTTCCAATGATACCTCAGCTTCATTGTCGATTTCCAAATGTGCCCCTACTTCGGGAGGAACAACTATTGTGGGCACTTGTGAACCTCCATGCACCTTTGCTTGCGCATCTCCTTTTGCTGCCTCTCCTTCCACATGTACTTGGGCGTGTACTTGCACATGGTGTTGTTGTTGCGGCTGTGGTTGTTCAACACTTGTCAGATGAGTTACAACAACCTGTGTTGATTCAGGGACATTGCTGCTACTTTCTTGCGATGAGCCAACATCACTGGTCGATGGTGATTGGAGAAGTACACTGACTGCCTCTGAAGCACTCAAGGGCTTTGACTTAAGTTGGCGTGGTGGTGGAGGCACTGAACCCAATGGAGCAGGGGTGCTGCTCTCAGCTTGGTCCCCAGCAGATCCTGCTGCTGCAGGCGTACTTTTTTTTTTGCTCCCAAAAAAAGTGGCGGGTGGCACACCAGCCTCCTTGGTAACTTGCTTCTTCTGCTCCTTACTAGCAACTTTCTTGCTAGAGGAGCTACGGAGAACTTTCTTTGGGGGCGGGGCCATCTTCTTCAGAGCAGGTCAGACAGCAGGCCGCAGTTGCACGAATTGTAGAGTTGTCTGAGGCCAGACGTGACGTCGCGTGACGTTATGCTGCACACACACACCGCTGCAGGACTTCTTCCTGGCACTGGTGGTTCTCTTGAGTCTTGTGCACCTAAAAAAAATGGAAGACAGAGGAACATCAGTTCAGTTATAGAGCACAAAAAAATCGAAAAACACTGCAAAATCAGCACAATCCCAATCCATCCATGCCCTCCATAATGTTTAAATTCAAGACAACCCACAGAAAGACTAGGCCCATGCAAGACTCACTACCCCTGGGCATAAATAAAGGTTGAAAAGTAGGCAAAATGGTTGGAGGCCTAACAACAAAGCCTGCATTTAAAATGGCCACTTGCCTGCCAGCACATGGCCAGTGCCTGTAGCTGCACTCAAAATGGCCACCAGCCACATGGCATGTCCCTCCCCATGAACACCCCCAAAAATCGAAAAACACTGCAAAATCAGCACAATCCCATTCAATCCATGGCCTCCATGATGTTTAAATTCAAGACAACCCACAGAAATACTAGGCCCATGCAAGACTCACTACCCCTGGGCATAAATAAAGGTTGAAAAGTAGGCAAAATGGTTGGAGGCCTAACAACAAAGCCTGCATTCAAAATGGCCACTTGCCTGCCAGCACATGGCCAGTGCCTGTAGCTGCACTCAAAATGGCCACCAGCCACATGGCATGTCCCTCCCCATGAACACCCCCAAAAATCGAAAAACACTGCAAAATCAGCACAATCCCATTCCATCCATGGCCTCCATGATGTTTAAATTCAAGACAGCCCACAGAAAGACTAGGCCCATGCTAGACTCAAATACCCCTGGTGAAAAGGCCACAAGTACAGGCCCAAAAATCGAAAAACACTGCAAAATCAGCACAATCCCATTCCATCCATGGCCTCCATGATGTTTAAATTCAAGACAGCCCACAGAAAGACTAGGCCCATGCTAGACTCAAATACCCCTGGTGAAAAGGCCACAAGTACAGGCCCAAAAATCGAAAAACACTGCAAAATCAGCACAATCCCATTCCATCCATGGCCTCCATGATGTTTAAATTCAAGACAGCCCACAGAAAGACTAGGCCCATGCTAGACTCAAATACCCCTGGTGAAAAGGCCACAAGTACAGGCCCAAAAATCGAAAAACACTGCAAAATCAGCACAATCCCATTCCATCCATGGCCTCCATGATGTTTAAATTCAAGACAGCCCACAGAAAGACTAGGCCCATGCTAGACTCAAATACCCCTGGTGAAAAGGCCACAAGTACAGGCCCAAAAATCGAAAAACACTGCAAAATCAGCACAATCCCATTCAATCCATGGCCTCCATGATGTTTAAATTCAAGACAACCCACAGAAATACTAGGCCCATGCAAGACTCACTACCCCTGGGCATAAATAAAGGTTGAAAAGTAGGCAAAATGGTTGGAGGCCTAACAACAAAGCCTGCATTCAAAATGGCCACTTGCCTGCCAGCACATGGCCAGTGCCTGTAGCTGCACTCAAAATGGCCACCAGCCACATGGCATGTCCCTCCCCATGAACACCCCCAAAAATCGAAAAACACTGCAAAATCAGCACAATCCCATTCCATCCATGGCCTCCATGATGTTTAAATTCAAGACAGCCCACAGAAAGACTAGGCCCATGCTAGACTCAAATACCCCTGGTGAAAAGGCCACAAGTACAGGCCCAAAAATCGAAAAACACTGCAAAATCAGCACAATCCCATTCCATCCATGGCCTCCATGATGTTTAAATTCAAGACAGCCCACAGAAAGACTAGGCCCATGCTAGACTCAAATACCCCTGGTGAAAAGGCCACAAGTACAGGCCCAAAAATCGAAAAACACTGCAAAATCAGCACAATCCCATTCAATCCATGGCCTCCATGATGTTTAAATTCAAGACAACCCACAGAAATACTAGGCCCATGCAAGACTCACTACCCCTGGGCATAAATAAAGGTTGAAAAGTAGGCAAAATGGTTGGAGGCCTAACAACAAAGCCTGCATTCAAAATGGCCACTTGCCTGCCAGCACATGGCCAGTGCCTGTAGCTGCACTCAAAATGGCCACCAGCCACATGGCATGTCCCTCCCCATGAACACACCCAAAAATCGAAAAACACTGCAAAATCAGCACAATCCCATTCAATCCATGGCCTCCATGATATTTAAATTCAAGACAACCCACAGAAATACTAGGCCCATGCAAGACTCACTACCCCTGGGCATAAATAAAGGTTGAAAAGTAGGCAAAATGGTTGGAGGCCTAACAACAAAGCCTGCATTCAAAATGGCCACTTGCCTGCCAGCACATGGCCAGTGCCTGTAGCTGCACTCAAAATGGCCACCAGCCACATGGCATGTCCCTCCCCATGAACACCCCCAAAAATCGAAAAACACTGCAAAATCAGCACAATCCCATTCCATCCATGGCCTCCATGATGTTTAAATTCAAGACAGCCCACAGAAAGACTAGGCCCATGCTAGACTCAAATACCCCTGGTGAAAAGGCCACAAGTACAGGCCCAAAAATCGAAAAACACTACAAAATCAGCACAATCCCATTCCATCCATGGCCTCCATGATGTTTAAATTCAAGACAGCCCACAGAAAGACTAGGCCCATGCTAGACTCAAATACCCCTGGTGAAAAGGCCACAAGTACAGGCCCAAAAATCGAAAAACACTGCAAAATCAGCACAATCCCATTCAATCCATGGCCTCCATGATGTTTAAATTCAAGACAACCCACAGAAATACTAGGCCCATGCAAGACTCACTACCCCTGGGCATAAATAAAGGTTGAAAAGTAGGCAAAATGGTTGGAGGCCTAACAACAAAGCCTGCATTCAAAATGGCCACTTGCCTGCCAGCACATGGCCAGTGCCTGTAGCTGCACTCAAAATGGCCACCAGCCACATGGCATGTCCCTCCCCATTAACACACCCAAAAATCGAAAAACACTGCAAAATCAGCACAATCCCATTCAATCCATGGCCTCCATGATGTTTAAATTCAAGACAACCCACAGAAATACTAGGCCCATGCAAGACTCACTACCCCTGGGCATAAATAAAGGTTGAAAAGTAGGCAAAATGGTTGGAGGCCTAACAACAAAGCCTGCATTCAAAATGGCCACTTGCCTGCCAGCACATGGCCAGTGCCTGTAGCTGCACTCAAAATGGCCACCAGCCACATGGCATGTCCCTCCCCATGAACACCCCCAAAAATCGAAAAACACTGCAAAATCAGCACAATCCCATTCCATCCATGGCCTCCATGATGTTTAAATTCAAGACAGCCCACAGAAAGACTAGGCCCATGCTAGACTCAAATACCCCTGGTGAAAAGGCCACAAGTACAGGCCCAAAAATCGAAAAACACTGCAAAATCAGCACAATCCCATTCCATCCATGGCCTCCATGATGTTTAAATTCAAGACAGCCCACAGAAAGACTAGGCCCATGCACCACTCACTACCCCTGGTCAAGGCCCCAACAACAGGTCAAAAATCGAAAAACACAAAATTTTACAAAAAAAAAAAATCGAAAAACACAGAAAAATCAGCACAATCCCAATTCATCTATGGCCTCCATGATGTTTAAGTTCAAGACAACCCACAGAAAGAATCAGTCCACCCACCACTGAGAGTACCCCTGGGCAAAAGGCCCCAAAACAGCCCAAAAATCGAAAATCCCAAAATTTTAGTTGCAGCAACTGTAATGCCCCAAACAAACTTACTTGTAAAATTTCTAATCCAACAGTGATCCAAAGAAAGTCAAAAAGGCCTCAAATCCAAAGATCCAGCAGCATCCACAAAAAGTAATCCTTCCAGGTCCACATCCAAATGAAAAGTGACCAGGAGATGGACAAAGCACTGGGAGGAGCCTGCTGAACAGGAACAGGAAGTTGAAGACTATGGGGCACTTCCTTCCTCCCACCCCCCTGCCCCCTCCCCAAAATGGACTCCTCGCTAAAAAAAGTGCAGGCAAATGTCAAACTAAGGAGTTATTCACATAAAAATCATCATTTCTAGAAGGTTTATGCTGCTTGCTGGTGGATTTCTTGTGCAGAATTGCAAATTTATATTTTCGCTCGCCGCATCTCAAATCTCGCAATTGCGAAGTACCGCGAGACGTGATCTCGCCGTACTCGCGTTGACAAACTATCGCTGGCAAGCCGCAATGACGTAATCGCGCTCGCCAATTCCCGCGGGATCACACAGCAAGATCCAAAATGGCGCAGCACTCGCAAACTATCGAAAAAAACAACTCGGCAAACGATGATAAACGCCGCGCGCCGCAAAAATTGTATCACCAACGCCGCGCGCCGCCAAAAAAATCCGCTGCGTGCGAATTTGCGGATTTTGCGGGAAATCCGCAAATCTCGCGGATTGCGGATTTCCCGAAAATCCGCAAAATCCGCGAGCGGAACGGATTTTCCGCCCACGCTTAGTTTTTAGGAATTCACTGACTAATGTGTTTTAATTTTACCCTCCCTAGTATAAGCCTGAAACTGAATAGCATGTTCCCTGTTACCCTCATCCATTAGATTTCCCATTCGCACTCAATGGTGCTTGCCCTTATCCATAGTTACATCATTCTTGTAATCCTGATTATTGATGTTTTGATTTGCATCTGCCTTATACTCTTGTCACTTTGAATTTTACTTCCTTACATAAAATCCTTAAAACTCCTCAGGTGTCTGTGGTCTTTTTAAGACTTACAAAGTGTTATTTAATGAAAAGAATTAAATGTTTAGAATTATCTTGTCACTTATCCTCTGCTAGCTCCTGATCTGTCAGGAGAAGTAAGTGCCTGTGGTAAGTCAGGTACTATGGTAATAGTGTTACAGAAAACACATACAAAATACTGATAGTGGTGCGTAAACTCACTCGACTCACAAAATTGTATCTCAATCACGTCATGGGCCCGAGTGCGTGAAAATCTGGTAAACTCAGAGCCGGGTGACCTGCGCGCTCTATCAGTATTTTTCTGGTAGCAGAGGATGGTTAGGACTAGTTAAGATAGGTAGCTAAGATAGTTGCAGTGGAACCGTGAAAAATAAAATGTGCTGCTGAATATTTTGCTGCTATAATTAGGATTGTTATTTCATTTAAATGTCATAGAATAAGTTTATTATATTTCATGAAATATTGAGTATATTACTAACCAATTGTGAGTAATTGTTTTCATGTTGTGGGGATCCCCGGGGAAGTAAAATAGCAGGTGGTGAGTAGAATCCACTTGGCTGTGAGGTCACTGGCTAGGAGGGAGATTAGTGCATGGTTAAGCAGGACTGGAAGCGCTAATTAGGACTTTCATAAATTCATTGATGTGTAAATGTTAGCTGCCAATACCGTGGTGAAACTCCCGTTGTGATATCACCTAGTAAGGGTCACAGGCGGCAGGAGTAATAGGTTCTTTGGAGCTTGAATGACAGCAAGGGAGGACATTGGTGAAAATTGACTTAGTATATATCCCGGAAAGAAGTGGATTAGTCAAAAGAGTAGCAGGTTCTCTATTGCTTGTGTGAAAAGGATAGGCAGAAGAGATCTCTTCGTAGTGAATGAAAAGTAGACAAAAGTGGTTTACTTGCAGTAAAAGAAAAACCCTCTTTTTTTTAAAACCCTCAAGCACAGTGGCGAACGTTATACATTGTTAACTAAAATTCGCATCGGCACTTTAAGAAAAATTCAAAGTTTCCGTTACCTTGTGAAGGAGGGAGTCGGTCGCAAGGCTGCGCTGACGTCACTCCGTGCCGCGCTGGTATTGGTTGAACCAGCGGGTGTGTAGCAAAGCCAGAATTGTAAGGGAGGGGTGAGCGCCGAAGAGTGAGACCGCGTCTCACGAAGGGGCCGCGCACCCATTGGTCAACAGATTTTGCAACCTCAGTACTGATTGGCTGCCGTAACCTGAAAGACGCGCTAGCATTGGAAGTTCATAAGTAAACAAAATTAATCAATCTGAGCTTGAGGATAGTTTGGAGAGGTGTATGTGGTATCCTGAATTCTTACCTAATCCGCAAAACCTAGGTTTTCATAAGGAGCAGATGCTAAGAGGTAGACCTTACAATATGTACGGAGGAAAGAGAAAATTGACTCTTGCAGAAAAGATCAAGAATTATTTCAAGAAAGACAAACCTGTTAGAACCAGGGAGGGTGTGATCATTCCCCCTCCTAATACTCCCGCATCCTTTATGATGTTTGACAAGGGGTATCATACTTGTGTGTGGTTAGAAAATTGGGTAAAGTACACTGAAGATGACGGAGTCCTAGCATTTCCCCTTGATGGTACTTTTAATGGTAGAATCCTGTTTAACTTGAGAACCCGAATGAATGAATTAAACCCCCGACCCAGATTAACGCAGTACGAAGCTTTAGAGGAATGGGAGATTGAGGCTTCAGAGCGAGACAGACCCCGAATGGATAAGGGAGTGAGCAAATGGTATCCAAAATTACAGCGAGAAACAAAAGAGCAGAAGATGAAGCAGTGGAGACAGAATATGATGGTTGAGGGTAACCGAACAAGCAGAAGGGAAAAAGACAGAGAAAACTCGACACCTAATGACCATGGGGGATTCAGAGGATGAGTATCTGGAGGATTTGTTAATGAAAAATCCACCTACTTATGCTGAAGCATCAGGAACCCTAAGTTCGAAAAATCCTTTTTTCCACCATCCCAGAAGTAGAAGGGCTAGTGAGACAGATGTAACTGGTACTGGTAGCAGACCCAGTAATAGCGATGACTTTTGCAGACCTAGTACAGCAGTCCCAAATTACCGACCTTTTGGTAGACCAGGGTCAGCCATCCCCACTGCCCCGAATATATACCCTCCTTTGGTGCCCCAAATAATGCATGATAACTCGTCAGAAAGAGTTTTACGAGATAGAGATGCCCTGATTAAGCAGCGAAATGATCTAATTCAGACTATAGCTCAGATACATTCCAGTCCTGACGCCCTGAAAATCCCTGTAACTATTGGTCCTTCCATACCCCTTTACAGGGATAGGCAGGCTAGTCCAAAAACTCCAGTCATTACTCCAATCCCAGCAACCCCAAGAAAAGAGCCACTAGTCGTTGATGACCAGGCGAGTGAATGTGAGTCTGTAATCTCCCTAATGGATCTGCCCATAAGAGAGCCTGGGAACAGTGAATCTCGGGCAGGGAGTCAGGCAAAGGCAAGGGAAGTCCTAATCGAAAGAACATCAGTAATCCGGAGTGCCACAGTGGTGACTCCAGAGGAACTAGATAGATGGACTAAAGAAATGGACCGAGAAACTTCCCCGCCCAAACCTTTGTATATGTACAGGCTAAGGATAGAAATGGAGGAATTAATGGCCGGAAATGTGGGATTAGACAGATTAAATACTCTTAACGAAGAAGAGTTGCTGTTTAATAGGCAAAAGCCTTACCCGGAATACTAGAGTGCTCCATGAAAAACTAATGGACACTGCTGCGGATATGGGAATTGATGTAAGTCGATCCAAAGTCTTGCAGAAACCTTATAGAGCAGAATTCTCAGACAAAGATTTAGAGAACATGAATGTGTCGGGCAAGAAAACTCAGATAAAGGAACTGCTGAACATACTGCAGAAATGGGGAGATCTAGATAAATGGAAAGCCAGATGGGCAAAGAAAAAGGAAGATAGTAGGGTCAAACCAAAGGCTTCTGAATACGTGTTAAAAGAAGTAGGTCAAGCAGAAAAACTGTATCCCATGAGAGAAGTGCCAGGTGGGAAATATGTACATGTCCTGTGGTCCCGACAAGACATTGTGTCTTTTACCAATGACTTCCCAAAATTGAGAGAGAAGCCAGTGGAGTGGTATAGGCAGGTGGAGCGATTCGTGAAAGTCCAAAAGTGTCTCCTGAAGGACCTGGATGGGTTCTTTGACATTGTAGTTCCTGTAGATTTATGGACAGATTGAAAGATAGCAATTGATTGGCCCAGTGACGAATTTGCAAGGGACTCCCGAACTGGAGCTCCTTCCCCAGATGTAATGAGAAAATATGACCAAGTCATACAATACCTAAAAGGAAAGGTACCAGCGAAAGAAACCGATTGGACCCGAATAGATAGAACTACCCAGGATCATAATGAAACGGTGCATTCTTATTATGAAAGACTATTGCAGGTATTCAAAACCTACAGTGGCATCGATAATATTGAAATGAAGGATATGACTCATTTCATTTATCGATTCGTGTTGGGTTTGAGACCGGAAATATCTCAATGGATTAGAGACAATAAAATTTGTTGGCAGGGAAAGCCCATAGATGATGTCCTCAAGTACGCTAAGTACTGCGAGGATGAAATGGAGAACAAAAAGAAGGCCCTGAAGGTAAAAGTGATGTGGGCCCAGGTAAAGTTGGCCGAGCAACAAGAGAAACAGTTAAGTAAATTAAATAGTAATGCCCCAAACACTAACTCTGGGGGAGGAGGGAAACCTCGAGTAAAAATGAATAAAGAGGAGGCTAAAAAGAAGTTTCCCTGTCACGGGTGCGGTCAGATAGGGCACTGGAGAGACGAGTGTCCACATTTACAGGCTGGTAATGCCCCCATAAATGGTTTAAATCCACAGGTGCAGAAAGAGGGGCCACGAAAGAATCAGCAACAGGTAAATCCGCCTCCATTGCCTCGGGCGCCTAGACCTAACTATAAGAATCAGGGTCAACAGAATGAGAGGGTCGAGGTATGGGAAGGAGGAAATGAGAGAAATACAGCAACTTCACAATTCCTGTTAAATGATACATTCCTCTGTGATGAACCATACTGACGGGGCCTGAGGGGGGAGGAAGGGGAGTGCGTGCTTGGCGCCTCCCTACCAGTAGACCAGACAGGGCCATACATTGAAGGAAAGGTTGAAGGAAATGATGTCACCTTTCTGTTGGACACTGGTGCTACCCGTTCGACTGTGAGAACAGTGGACGTTCCAAACCTACCCCTCTCGGGAGAAGCAATCCAAGTAGTGGGCGTATCAAACCAGATAATTAGCACTCCTGTAACTGAACCAATGGAGATTTCTATAGGGAATTTCAAAGAAATGCACAGATTTGTTGTCTGTGATTCTAGTCCAGTGGATCTACTAGGACGTGATTTGTTGTGCAAAATGAACTGTACCATCTTTTGCACGCGAAAAGGCGTCGAAATTCAGACCCCAGATGAAGATGGTCTGTACAAATTAATGTTACTAAGGCCCGATGCAGCAGTTAAAGCTCTGGCAATTCATGACTTACCTGAGGAACTCCAACAAAGGGTGATACCAGAGGTATGGGATTTCACCGGGAGAGATGTAGGATTAATGGCAAATGTAGACCCAGTTAAAATAGCCATTAAACCCAATGCTACTTACCCAAAAACTAGGCAGTATAAAATGAGTGCAGAAGTAAAAGCTGGAGTCGCCCTGGAAGTAAACCGGTTGCTAGAAGCAAACATAATACAGGAAGTAATGAGCAGTCCTTGTAATTCACCCATAATTGGAATTAAAAAGCCTAGCGGAAAATACAGGGTAGTGCAGGACTTGCGAAAGGTAAACCAGATTGTTGTACCTTGTTGTCCCATTGTGCCAAACCCTGCTGTGATCCTGTATCAGATCCCTTGGAATGCAGAATGGTTTACTGTCATTGATTTGTGCCATGCGTTCTTTGCCATCCCATTGCATCCAGACAGCAAATTTCTTTTCTCGTTTGAGTTTGACAGTCATGTCTACGTCTGGAATCGTGTCCATGAGGGGTACACAGAAAGCCCCTCAATATTTAATCAGATTCTAAAAAGATGCCTTGAATCCTTAGTCCTACCAAAAGAGTCTGTCTTGGTTCAGTACATAGACGACCTTCTAGTGGCGTCTAAAAGTCAAAGCGACTGTGTTACTGATACCATTGCCCCGCTGAATCATTTGGGTAAAGGAGGACATAAAGTATCACCTGACAAATTACAGTTTTGTAAAAATTCAGTGAAGTATCTGGGACACCAGATAGAAAAAGGTATCCGAAGGGTTACTTCAGAAAGAATTAGAATAATTCGAGATATTGAATTACCCAGAACCCAGAAGGAAGTCAGAATGTTCCTAGGAGTTGTGGGATACTGCAGACAGTGGATTGTGGGATTTGCTGTTCTAGCCAAACCTTTGATAAAGATGACCAAGAAAGGGGCAGATGATCCAGTTAGTTGGGATGACGAAAGCATGACAGCCTGGATAAAATTACGAAATTGTCTGTGCTCTGCTCCTGCACTGGGAATGCCTTATTACTCCAAGAACTTTGAATTATTCTGTGACACACGAGACAATTGTGCACTTTCAGTCCTAACACAAGAACATGGTCTGACTAGACGTCCAGTGGCCTACTTTTCAGCCACTCTGGACCCAGTGGCTGCTGGGCTACCCGGGTGTCTGAAGGCAGTAGCTGCTACTTGCACGAGTCTGGAACAGAGCGAAAACATTGTCATGGGACATCCTGTAACAGTTTATGTTCCACATTCAGTTGTGATCCTGTTAACCCGAACCAAGACCCAGTACCTCACACCTAGTCGGCTGACTAAGTATGAGAGAATTCTTATTGGTGCAGAGAATGTGATAATTTCCCAATGCAATATTTTAAACCCTGCAACCCTGTTGCCCCTCACCCAAAATGCAGAAGTGGAGGGTGAGATTGAGCATAATTGCATTGACTTAACTGAGTTTAGCACAAAACCACGTCCTGATATAAAAGAAACGGCCCTTCCCATAGAGGACCTAGTGATGTTTGTGGATGGCTCCTGTTTGAGACATGAGGATGGCGGGTTGAGTGCTGCCTATGCTGTAGTCACACTGGAAACGACCCTAGAAGCATCCTATCTAAGTGAAATAAAGTCTGCCCAAGTGGCCGAGCTAATCGCATTGGCCAGAGCTTGCAAGCAAGGGAAAAATAAACGAGTAACCGTATACACTGACAGTCAATATGGTTACGGGGTTGTTCATGACTTCGGCCAGCTATGGTTACAAAGAGAATTCATGACTTCCTCAGGTACCCCCATCAGAAATGGAAAAGTGGTGCAAACCCTACTGGAAGCAATCCAGTTGCCCAAAGAATTGGCAGTAGTCAAATGTGCTGCTCACAAGTCTGGTAATGACGATGTGACAGCCGGAAATAGATATGCTGACCAAATTGCCCAGTATTGCGCCCGATACAAAATGTCCCTAAAAATTAAATTATGGGGAGGCGGAAACAGCTGCCACCTTATGGTGTTTGAGAATGTATCTACCTGAAGGGAACTGAAAGAGTTGCAGCAAGCAGCAGAGAAGGAGGAAAAACAAAGATGGGAGACTGAGGAATGTCAGCTCAGGGAAAGAGATGGTGTTGTGGTTGATAAGACGGGTGTGCCTGTGTTACCAGATAGCATGGCTGCCCCAATGGCCAGGATGATTCATGGAGATACCCATATTGGGAGGGATGCAATGTGCCGAATGTTTCACCAAGTGTTCTATAACTCAAAGTTCAGGAACATTGTGGATGGGCTTTGCCAGAGGTGCCTGGTGTGTCAGCAGTTCAACGCAGGAAAGAGGACTGTAGTAGAGCAAAGTACAATTGGAAAGGCAGAAGGTCCCTTTGTCAGACTACAGGCAGACTTTATTCAGTTGCCTATGTGTAAAGGATACAAATATGTCTTAGTAATAGTTTGCCTATTCTCAAGGTGGGTGGAAGCATACCCCGCGAAGAAAAATGATGCCCTTACTGTAGCCAAATTGTTACTAAGGGAGCTAATACCTAGGTACGGTTTTCCAGAGACAATTGAAACAGACAGAGGTGGGCACTTTGCCAATGACATCTTAAAAGAACTCTATACAGCATTCAAGATTGAGCCTAAGCTACACTGTTCATATCGTCCAGAGGCTTCTGGAATAGTCGAACAAGTGAATGGCACTATAAAGTCAAGATTGGCCAAGATGTGCAATTCTACAAAATTGAACTGGATAGAAGCTTTACCCCTTGTCTTGATGGGATTGAGAAGTATTCCAAACCGAAAGACAGGCCTGAGCTAAGCGTGGGCGGAAAATCCGTTCCGCTCGCGGATTTTGCGGATTTTCGGGAAATCCGCAATCCGCGAGATTTGCGGATTTCCCGCAAAATCCGCAAATTCGCACAGAGCGGATTTTTTTGGCGGCGCGCGGCGTTGGTGATACAATTTTTGCGGCGCGCGGCATTTATCATCGTTTGCCGAGTTGTTTTTTTCGATAGTTTGCGAGTGCTGCGCCATTTTGGATCTTGCTGTGTGATCCCGCGGGAATTGGCGAGCGCGATTACGTCATCGCGGCTTGCCAGCGATAGTTTGTCAACGCGAGTACGGCGAGATCACGTCTCGCGGTACTTCGCAATTGCGAGATTTGAGATGCGGCGAGCGAAAATATAAATTTGCAATTCTGCACAAGAAATCCACCAGCAAGCAGCATAAACCTTCTAGAAATGATGATTTTTATGTGAATAACTCCTTAGTTTGACATTTGCCTGCACTTTTTTAGCGAGGGGTCCATTTTGGGGAGGGGGCAGGGGGGTGGGAGGAAGGAAGTGCCCCATAGTCTTCAACTTCCTGTTCCTGTTCAGCAGGCTCCTCCCAGTGCTTTGTCCATCTCCTGGTCACTTTTCATTTGGATGTGGACCTGGAAGGATTACTTTTTGTGGATGCTGCTGGATCTTTGGATTTGAGGCCTTTTTGACTTTGTTTGGATCACTGTTGGATTAGAAATTTTACAAGTAAGTTTGTTTGGGGCATTACAGTTGCTGCAACTAAAATTTTGGGATTTTCGATTTTTGGGCTGTTTTGGGGCCTTTTGCCCAGGGGTACTCAGTGGTGGGTGGACTGATTCTTTCTGTGGGTTGTCTTGAACTTAAACATCATGGAGGCCATAGATGAATTGGGATTGTGCTGATTTTTCTGTGTTTTTCGATTTTTTTTTTTGTGTAAAATTTTGTGTTTTTCGATTTTTGACCTGTTGTTGGGGCCTTGACCAGGGGTAGTGAGTGGTGCATGGGCCTAGTCTTTCTGTGGGCTGTCTTGAATTTAAACATCATGGAGGCCATGGATGGAATGGGATTGTGCTGATTTTGCAGTGTTTTTCGATTTTTGGGCCTGTACTTGTGGCCTTTTCACCAGGGGTATTTGAGTCTAGCATGGGCCTAGTCTTTCTGTGGGCTGTCTTGAATTTAAACATCATGGAGGCCATGGATGGAATGGGATTGTGCTGATTTTGCAGTGTTTTTCGATTTTTGGGGGTGTTCATGGGGAGGGACATGCCATGTGGCTGGTGGCCATTTTGAGTGCAGCTACAGGCACTGGCCAGGTGCTGGCAGGCAAGTGGCCATTTTGAATGCAGGCTTTGTTGTTAGGCCTCCAACCATTTTGCCTACTTTTCAACCTTTATTTATGCCCAGGGGTAGTGAGTCTTGCATGGGCCTAGTATTTCTGTGGGTTGTCTTGAATTTAAACATCATGGAGGCCATGGATTGAATGGGATTGTGCTGATTTTGCAGTGTTTTTCGATTTTTGGGTGTGTTCATGGGGAGGGACATGCCATGTGGCTGGTGGCCATTTTGAGTGCAGCTACAGGCGCTGGCCATGTGCTGGCAGGCAAGTGGCCATTTTGAATGCAGGCTTTGTTGTTAGGCCTCCAACCATTTTGCCTACTTTTCAACCTTTATTTATGCCCAGGGGTAGTGAGTCTTGCATGGGCCTAGTATTTCTGTGGGTTGTCTTGAATTTAAACATCATGGAGGCCATGGATTGAATGGGATTGTGCTGATTTTGCAGTGTTTTTCGATTTTTGGGCCTGTACTTGTGGCCTTTTCACCAGGGGTATTTGAGTCTAGCATGGGCCTAGTCTTTCTGTGGGCTGTCTTGAATTTAAACATCATGGAGGCCATGGATGGAATAGGATTGTGCTGATTTTGCAGTGTTTTTCGATTTTTGGGCCTGTACTTGTGGCCTTTTCACCAGGGGTATTTGAGTCTAGCATGGGCCTAGTCTTTCTGTGGGCTGTCTTGAATTTAAACATCATGGAGGCCATGGATGGAATAGGATTGTGCTGATTTTGCAGTGTTTTTCGATTTTTGGGCCTGTACTTGTGGCCTTTTCACCAGGGGTATTTGAGTCTAGCATGGGCCTAGTCTTTCTGTGGGCTGTCTTGAATTTAAACATCATGGAGGCCATGGATGGAATAGGATTGTGCTGATTTTGCAGTGTTTTTCGATTTTTGGGCCTGTACTTGTGGCCTTTTCACCAGGGGTATTTGAGTCTAGCATGGGCCTAGTCTTTCTGTGGGTTGTCTTGAATTTAAACATCATGGAGGCCATGGATTGAATGGGATTGTGCTGATTTTGCAGTGTTTTTCGATTTTTGGGGGTGTTCATGGGGAGGGACAAGCCATGTGGCTGGTGGCCATTTTGAGTGCAGCTACAGGCACTGGCCATGTGCTGGCAGGCAAGTGGCCATTTTGAATGCAGGCTTTGTTGTTAGGCCTCCAACCATTTTGCCTACTTTTCAACCTTTATTTATGCCCAGGGGTAGTGAGTCTTGCATGGGCCTAGTATTTCTGTGGGTTGTCTTGAATTTAAACATCATGGAGGCCATGGATTGAATGGGATTGTGCTGATTTTGCAGTGTTTTTCGATTTTTGGGCCTGTACTTGTGGCCTTTTCACCAGGGGTATTTGAGTCTAGCATGGGCCTATTCTTTCTGTGGGCTGTCTTGAATTTAAACATCATGGAGGCCATGGATGGAATAGGATTGTGCTGATTTTGCAGTGTTTTTCGATTTTTGGGCCTGTACTTGTGGCCTTTTCACCAGGGGTATTTGAGTCTAGCATGGGCCTAGTCTTTCTGTGGGCTGTCTTGAATTTAAACATCATGGAGGCCATGGATGGAATAGGATTGTGCTGATTTTGCAGTGTTTTTCGATTTTTGGGCCTGTACTTGTGGCCTTTTCACCAGGGGTATTTGAGTCTAGCATGGGCCTAGTCTTTCTGTGGGCTGTCTTGAATTTAAACATCATGGAGGCCATGGATGGAATAGGATTGTGCTGATTTTGCAGTGTTTTTCGATTTTTGGGCCTGTACCTGTGGCCTTTTCACCAGGGGTATTTGAGTCTAGCATGGGCCTAGTCTTTCTGTGGGTTGTCTTGAATTTAAACATCATGGAGGCCATGGATTGAATGGGATTGTGCTGATTTTGCAGTGTTTTTCGATTTTTGGGGGTGTTCATGGGGAGGGACATGCCATGTGGCTGGTGGCCATTTTGAGTGCAGCTACAGGCACTGGCCATGTGCTGGCAGGCAAGTGGCCATTTTGAATGCAGGCTTTGTTGTTAGGCCTCCAACCATTTTGCCTACTTTTCAACCTTTATTTATGCCCAGGGGTAGTGAGTCTTGCATGGGCCTAGTATTTCTGTGGGTTGTCTTGAATTTAAACATCATGGAGGCCATGGATTGAATGGGATTGTGCTGATTTTGCAGTGTTTTTCGATTTTTGGGCCTGTACTTGTGGCCTTTTCACCAGGGGTATTTGAGTCTAGCATGGGCCTAGTCTTTCTGTGGGCTGTCTTGAATTTAAACATCATGGAGGCCATGGATGGAATAGGATTGTGCTGATTTTGCAGTGTTTTTCGATATTTGGGCCTGTACTTGTGGCCTTTTCACCAGGGGTATTTGAGTCTAGCATGGGCCTAGTCTTTCTGTGGGCTGTCTTGAATTTAAACATCATGGAGGCCATGGATGGAATATGATTGTGCTGATTTTGCAGTGTTTTTCGATTTTTGGGCCTGTACTTGTGGCCTTTTCACCAGGGGTATTTGAGTCTAGCATGGGCCTAGTCTTTCTGTGGGCTGTCTTGAATTTAAACATCATGGAGGCCATGGATGGAATAGGATTGTGCTGATTTTGCAGTGTTTTTCGATTTTTGGGCCTGTACTTGTGGCCTTTTCACCAGGGGTATTTGAGTCTAGCATGGGCCTAGTCTTTCTGTGGGCTGTCTTGAATTTAAACATCATGGAGGCCATGGATGGAATGGGATTGTGCTGATTTTGCAGTGTTTTTCGATTTTTGGGGGTGTTCATGGGGAGGGACATGCCATGTGGCTGGTGGTCATTTTGAGTGCAGCTACAGGCACTGGCCATGTGCTGGCAGGCAAGTGGCCATTTTGAATGCAGGCTTTGTTGTTAGGCCTCCAACCATTTTGCCTACTTTTCAACCTTTATTTATGCCCAGGGGTAGTGAGTCTTGCATGGGCCTAGTCTTTCTGTGGGTTGTCTTGAATTTAAACATTATGGAGGGCATGGATGGATTGGGATTGTGCTGATTTTGCAGTGTTTTTCGATTTTTTTGTGCTCTATAACTTAACTGATGTTCCTCTGTCTTCCATTTTTTTTAGGTGCACAAGACTCAAGAGAACCACCAGTGCCAGGAAGAAGTCCTGCAGCGGTGTGTGTGTGCAGCATAACGTCACGCGACGTCACGTCTGGCCTCAGACAACTCTACAATTCGTGCAACTGCGGCCTGCTGTCTGACCTGCTCTGAAGAAGATGGCCCCGCCCCCAAAGAAAGTTCTCCGTAGCTCCTCTAGCAAGAGAGTTGCTAGTAAGGACCAGAAGAAGCAAGTTACCAAGGAGGCTGGTGTGCCACCCGCCACTTTTTTTGGGAGCAAAAAAAAAAGTACGCCTGCAGCAGCAGGATCTGCTGGGGACCAACCTGAGAGCAGCACCCCTGCTCCATTGGGTTCAGTGCCTCCACCACCACGCCAACTTAAGTCAAAGCCCTTGAGTGCTTCAGAGGCAGTCAGTGTACTTCTCCAATCACCATCGACCAGTGATGTTGGCTCATCGCAAGAAAGTAGCAGCAATGTCCCTGAATCAACACAGGTTGTTGTAACTCATCTGACAAGTGTTGAACAACCACAGCCGCAACAACAACACCATGTGCAAGTACACGCCCAAGTACATGTGGAAGGAGAGGCAGCAAAAGGAGATGCGCAAGCAAAGGTGCATGGAGGTTCACAAGTGCCCACAATAGTTGTTCCTCCCGAAGTAGGGGCACATTTGGAAATCGACATTGAAGCTGAGGTATCATTGGAAGCCACTCCTCCTGATGATCATTCATTGTCTTCCACATCCCTAGCAAGGAAAAGATCAAGGGGGGTGTCTACATCTTCTTCAAGCCCACCTCGTTCTGGTGCAAGTGATCTGTCTTGGGAACCACAACTGCGGTCTGACAGTGAGGCAGAGGCACACCATGATCTGACACCGGTACCTAAGCGTAAAAGGAAGGTCGTCCAAAAACTCAAACCTATGGAGTGTGATGAGGCTCAACAAGAAGTGACAGATACTGCTGGTGATGAAGCCTCTCACGATGACGACGAGCCAGTCATCACAAAGGTCACTGCAGCCCCACCGGGCATGCAGCAAAGAGACATTTTGACCCTATCCCGAGAAGCTGCTGAGCGTGATGATGATGTCGGCGAGGAGGCAATGGAAATGGAATCATTAGATTTGGAGTTAAGTAGTACACCAAAACCTACCGCTTCCATATTTCTTCGCAAGAAGGTACCCACCTCGTCCTCGACCTCAATTCGTGGTGGTGAAAGTGCAAAACGTACTGAAGTTCGGCAATCCACATCCTCCACTTCATCTGTCATTAGCAGCAGGACCACCACCACCAGTATCGCCGCCTCCTCCGGCCCCCGAAGACATTTCAAGTCTCCAGTTTGGGACTTCTTTAGTGTTTGCCCAAAAAAGGAAAACGTAGCCATTTGTAGCCTTTGTAAGCTTCGATTTAGTCGTGGTAAGCTTGGTTCTAACTATGGTACCGGAGGCCAGAGAGGTCATCTTGAGAGAAGGCACGCTGTCGAATGGTTTCCGCACCTAGAGGCGGTCAAGAAAGCCGGAATTGCACGTAATGAAAACGTTGATTTGTCATCTGCTGATGACGAGGAGGTAGAAGAAGACGATTCAAACACTTCACTTACACCCAGTTCCCATGTCAGCAGCACACCCCATGGGAGCCACACTAAGAGTGTGGGAGAGAGTGAGACATCAATGCGGAAAAGTTCATCAGCGAGCGTAACTGGGTCGAAGAGATCATCATCATCCCGTAAATCATTGGTCCAGGGCAACATTAAAAAGATGTTGTTTACAGAAGCGCAATATGAACGCAACCACCCAATGACCCGTCTGTATAACACTAAGCTGGCTAAAATGCTAGCTCTGGACCTTCTCCCTTTTTCTTTTGTAGAAGGGGTTGGTTTTCTAGAATTAGTGACAGCGCTCTGCCCTAAATGGAAGGTTCCTAGCCGGTTCTATTTTGCCCGAGTTGCGGTTCCAGCACTACATGAAGATGTTCTGAAGGTGATTGGGGCAGCTTTGCAGAAGAGTGCTGTTCACACTATACATCTGACAACAGACATGTGGACCAGTGGCGCAGGCGCTGATTACATGTGCATCACTGCACACTGGGTCTCTTTTTCAGGGGCTAAAGCAAAGCTAAACTCAGGTGTTGACACTAACATTGTTTTTAAAGGTGCTCGGAAACATGCAACACTAGCCATGTTTGGTTTGGAGAAACGTCACACAGCAGAAAACATTTTGGATGTCTTTAACACAAAGGTCCTTAACTGTCTGTCCCCACTAAAACGCAAGGTTGGTTATGTTTCCACGGACAATGGCTCCAATATAGTTAAGGCCATGAGGGACGGTTACTATTTCAGAGTGCCGTGTTTGGCGCACTGTATAAACCTGGTTGTCCAAAAATTCTTGGGTAATAAACGCAGTGCAGCGTACAGTGTATTGGAGAACTGCCGAAAAATTTGCAAGCATTTCAGGCATTCTTTTAAGGCCCGGAAGCAGCTGAGGAGCATGCTATATCAATGTCAAATGCCAGTGAAAGCACTCATCCAGGAGGTGGTAACACGTTGGAACTCAACCTTCTACATGCTTGAGCGTCTGTATGAGCAGTATACGCAACTCGATCAATATTTCTTGAAAGAGGGTATAGAGGAGCTGAGGATGGGTGGGCCGCAATGGAACATAGTTGAAAGCCTAACACGCATGCTTCGTCCTTTTGAGGTCTTCACGCGTGCAGTTAGCAAGGAGGACTCTAATTTGGGAAAAGCTATCCCATTGTTGTACATGCTGGAGGACCAACTGAAGGAGGTGTGTTCTGTGTTTGGAAAAGATGACAAAAAGAAAGACTCTTTGCTTCTGGCTGAGCAATTATTAGAGCTCCTACAAGGTGATGAACGTCTTAACAAGATCCACTCAGAACAGCATTACATTTGTGCTACTATTCTGGATCCACGCTACAAAAAGGCGCTGGCAGGCAGAGCATTCTTTCCTTTTGGTGATGAAGATGTTACAAAGTACAAACGTTGGCTAGCCTTGTCAGCCAAGAAGTTTGAAACAGAACGGCTGGAAATTGAAGGAAATGGCAGTACATCAGCAGGCCATCCCCAGTCAAAACAATCCACTTCTGCACCTGTGGCTGTGGCACAAGTGACCTCTCAGCCGTTAAAGACACCGGCAACCGGATCATCTGCACGAAAGACAACAGAAACATTGGAGGCTGAAGAGGAATGGCTAGCTCTGCGTGGGTTTGGTTCTCAAAAGGTCAGAGGTACAGCAAGAGCTACGCAAAGTGGAGGAACCTTGGAGGAGGACCTTGAGTCGATGGTGAAGGACTATCTGAATGACTCCACAGAGGTCTATGTTAATTCTGACCCATTGGCGTATTGGCATGGGAAAAAAGAATTGTGGCCACAGCTCACCAACCTGGCTTTAAACTACTTGTCTTGCCCACTCGCAAGTGTGTCTTCTGAACGGGTTTTCAGTGCGGCTGGTGGGATTGTAACTCCCAAACGGAGCCGCCTCTCGCCCAAAAATGTGGAGAGGTTAACAATGATCAAGATGAATCAGCACCTCATACCACCAGATATAAGAGTACGAGAGAGCGTGCCGGATGAAGAGGAGGTGGCCAGCAACATAGATGAGGGAATTTCTACTCTGTCAGGTGGCACTGACCTCACCCTGGCTGAATTCGCAGAGTATGATGACGAAGCCTTATTCTTATTCCTGGACCGTGATACCGACTTCGAGCCCTGAAAATGAGACAACGAATCAATAACTTTCTTTTTCATCCTTATTCACTTTTATTCCTGTGTGTCTGTCTTTCTTTGTTGTGCACAGTTAATATAATTCAAACTTTAATCAGATAATCACAAAAACAAGCCCATCAGCAGAACTGTCTTCACTTGTTTGCTAATTTATTTGAAGGTGCCGCAGTCTGCATTCCTCAGGTTCACAAGTTCAGAAGAACATGCTCCTCTATCCTCCTCCTCCAGACTCCTATTTCCATCAAAGCAGAGGGCTGGTTTACGCCCAATGAAGAAAGACTCAGCACTTGTGGGGGTGTTGTTCTACCTCTTTGCAGGTGAGTTGACGGGTCTGGGGCCATTGCTGGGAAGCACTAAAAGTGGTTTGGACCAAATCCGAGGCGGAAATTTTTTTGTGTTTTTGATGACTTGCTTGCCTTTGAGGTGCTCTTAGGGGGGGTTCCGTCTGTTTGTGGGTGAGTTTCGTGGTCTGAGAGCATTGTTGGGACACTCTAATCTTGATTGCATTTGCTTTTCAGGAAATCCGTCGTGCCAACCCCGACTTATGGCCTAGCTACGCAGCGCGTTTGGACCGAAGGCCCAGAAATATTGCAAGTATGAGATTTTGCTTTTGGCCTGTTTGGGGGTGTTATGCTTCTTGGCGGGTGGGTTGACGGGTCTTGGGGCATTCCTGGGAAGGTCTAATACCGGGTAGAAGTGGTTGGGACAAAATCCAGGCCGATTTTTTTTTGGCTATTTCTGACATTTTGCTCTATGTAGCGTTTTCGGGGGCCTGTTTGGGGGGCTTCCTGGTGTTTGCGGGTGAGTTTCGTGGTCTGGGAGCACTGCTGGGACACTCTAATCTTGATTGCATTTGCTTTTCAGGAAATCCGTCGTGCCAACCCCGACTTATGGCCTAGCTACGCAGCGCGTTTGGACCGAAGGCCCAGAAATATTGCAAGTATGAGATTTTGCTTTTGGCCTGTTTGGGGGTGTTATGCTTCTTGGCGGGTGGGTTGACGGGTCTTGGGGCATTCCTGGGAAGGTCTAATACCGGGTAGAAGTGGTTGGGACAAAATCCAGGCCGATTTTTTTTTGGCTATTTCTGACATTTTGCTCTATGTAGCGTTTTCGGGGGCCTGTTTGGGGGGCTTCCTGGTGTTTGCGGGTGAGTTTCGTGGTCTGGGAGCACTGCTGGGACACTCTAATCTTGATTGCATTTGCTTTTCAGGAAATCCGTCGTGCCAACCCCGACTTATGGCCTAGCTACGCAGCGCGTTTGGACCGAAGGCCCAGAAATATTGCAAGTATGAGATTTTGCTTTTGGCCTGTTTGGGGGTGTTATGCTTCTTGGCGGGTGGGTTGACGGGTCTTGGGGCATTCCTGGGAAGGTCTAATACCGGGTAGAAGTGGTTGGGACAAAATCCAGGCCGATTTTTTTTTGGCTATTTCTGACATTTTGCTCTATGTAGCGTTTTCGGGGGCCTGTTTGGGGGGCTTCCTGGTGTTTGCGGGTGAGTTTCGTGGTCTGGGAGCACTGCTGGGACACTCTAATCTTGATTGCATTTGCTTTTCAGGAAATCCGTCGTGCCAACCCCGACTTATGGCCTAGCTACGCAGCGCGTTTGGACCGAAGGCCCAGAAATATTGCAAGTATGAGATTTTGCTTTTGGCCTGTTTGGGGGTGTTATGCTTCTTGGCGGGTGGGTTGACGGGTCTTGGGGCATTCCTGGGAAGGTCTAATACCGGGTAGAAGTGGTTGGGACAAAATCCAGGCCGATTTTTTTTTTGGCTATTTCTGACATTTTGCTCTATGTAGCGTTTTCGGGGGCCTGTTTGGGGGGCTTCCTGGTGTTTGCGGGTGAGTTTCGTGGTCTGGGAGCACTGCTGGGACACTCTAATCTTGATTGCATTTGCTTTTCAGGAAATCCGTCGTGCCAACCCCGACTTATGGCCTAGCTACGCAGCGCGTTTGGACCGAAGGCCCAGAAATATTGCAAGTATGAGATTTTGCTTTTGGCCTGTTTGGGGGTGTTATGCTTCTTGGCGGGTGGGTTGACGGGTCTTGGGGCATTCCTGGGAAGGTCTAATACCGGGTAGAAGTGGTTGGGACAAAATCCAGGCCGATTTTTTTTTTGGCTATTTCTGACATTTTGCTCTATGTAGCGTTTTCGGGGGCCTGTTTGGGGGGCTTCCTGGTGTTTGTGGGTGAGTTTCGTGGTCTGGGAGCACTGCTGGCTATATATACTTTACTTTGCAAGAGGTTTGAAGCAAATCCATGGAAGCAGAGGGGACTTAGGGCCTAGCTGCAGAGCGCGCGCGGAGTGATTTGGGAAATTTGTGAAAAAGTGACTAAGTCCCCATTTTTGTACTTTTGCTCTTTGGCTGTTTGGGGGTCTTCTACTCGTTTTCTCCTGGGTTGACGGCTCTGGGGCCATTGCTGGGAAGCTCTAATACCGGATAAAAGTGTTTTGGACCAAATCCCAGGCGGAATTTTTTGTGTGTTTTTGATGACTTGCTTGCCTTTGAGGTGCTCTTAGGGGGGGTTCCGTCTGTTTGCGGGTGAGTTTCGTGGTCTGGGAGCACTGCTGGGACACTCTAATCTTGATTGCATTTGCTTTTCAGGAAATCCGTCGTGCCAACCCCGACTTATGGCCTAGCTACGCAGCGCGTTTGGACCGAAGGCCCAGAAATATTGCAAGTATGAGATTTTGCTTTTGGCCTGTTTGGGGGTGTTACGCTTCTTGGCGGGTGGGTTGCCGGGTCTTGGGGCATTCCTGGGAAGGTCTAATACCGGGTAGAAGTGGTTGGGACAAAATCCGCGCGGAAAAGCCTTTAGTTTTGGCACTTTTTGTAACTTAGGGTTCGTTAGGGTTAGCCCTAGCAGCAGGATTGCATGTGTTTCGGGGTGTTCTAGATTTTTCAAACTGAGTTCTGGGGTCTTAGAGCACTCGTGAGAATGTGTAATTTTGGTTGCAAGTCATTTGAAGAAAATCCATGGTGGGAAAGGGGGGATTTGGCATAGTTAAAGAAAGCCTTTGCCACTATTCTTAACTTAGGGTTCGTTAGGGTTAGCAGTATTTCTATTGCATGTGTTTGAGTGGGGGGGATTTCCAGTCTTGGAGCGATGCTGGCTATGGCTACTTTTGCTTGGTTGCTTGCAAGTGGTTTGAATGCAATCCACGGTGGGTAATGGGTAATTTTCAAAAACATTGTACTGTCTACTAGGAAAAACAAATTGTGACTTTTTGCACTCCACAGCCTACATACCTTATATTTATTTATCAGTGGTGTTGTAATATTATATCACTTCCTGTTTTTCGTTGAATAATTACAGGCCGGGTTTCAGTCTCTGCAATGGGGAAAAAAGGATGGAGTCAGGCTTCACAGTAGCGAGCCACAATTCAGCATCAGGCAGGCAGTGGACAGGGTGTCTTCTGGTGACCAACATCGATGGACGAAGCGTCGGCTGCAATGGAGGAGTGCCGCTAATAGGAGGATTTTTTTTCTGCGGGCAACTTACTTACCACTTCCAACAGGACCACTACAACCACATAGATACAGTATCCCTTGCCTTTTTCTCTGACTGTGACTGCATTTCTTGGCTCTCTCTCTGCTTCTACATTGATCCCTTAACACATCACTTAGTCCACTCCACTATCACATCTGCACCACACATAGTCATTTGTAAGTGCTCCTACGTAATTCGCAAGTCGCAGCACGCCCCAGGCCATAGAGGACTGGGATGGCCCCAATGATGAAGCATGTCACCAAGGGGCAACCCTGGTGAGTGAGGGGACACCTAGAAAAAAAGCAATTTCTCCTTTTCTATCTACTATACCTTCTGTCAGGTTACGCAGCCCCTAAGCGCCTACCGTACTATGAAACTACATTTCCCATGAGTAGGCGGGAGACTTGCAGACTATTTAGTGAGACTATATGAGAGTACCCTTGTATGTTAGGACAGCACTTCACTGATGCCTGTCTTGTCTTCTGTTACAGGTATCCTTTCCCTGCTGACCCTACCTTTACCCATCCCACATTTTTTATTTTAGTTTGTTATTTTTCTCCCCCGCCTAATGCCTCGAACACCCTGTGTTTACACTTCTGGGTGTTGGTGACATTTGGAGGTGGAACCATATTTGCATCGACTGGATCACGGGGAGTAAACCTGACACCTTCCAGACCAACCCCATTGAGTGTTGTTGTGAATGGATTTATAGTGACCAGCAAGGCTCTCAGGTATCTGGCTACAGAGACCTTATGTTGAATATAGTTATCAATATTTCCACCCACGCCCTGTACTGTCGCATTCTTTCTTCCACAGTTGTCGAAAGTACTACTTACTTTTAACTGACATGCATGCAGTTACAGTAGTGTATGCACTTTCAAAGATTGATGGATAGGTTTGTACCCAAAGATTTGTTTATGTTCACAATTGTTCGTCCATGCTGTGCTACTTTTTCTTGTCTCCCAAAACCTTTCCCAAAAACCCCCGTACCCATCCATTTTTCAAACCCTAACCCTCTTCCCCCGGGCTGTGTGGTTTTGATTGATGTGTGACTAAATTACAGCAATAAATCCACACACTTGCTGGGGAGGATAAGGTGATAGCAACAGGCTGGTGAAGAAATCCCAGGATATATTCTTACTCTGCTTGACAAAGACCCATGGCTAATGTCAAAGAACTTCAACCGAATTAGTTATACTTTAACATTTGTTAGGCTACAACGTGGCACTGTTCTAGTGTACTTCTGTCACCTGCTATATTCTGTATTGTACCTTTGTATTGCTCAGGAGGACAAACCAGATTTCATTTTCTTTTTTTCATAGGCAAGCAACTGCCACTGTGTCACACCACTAGTACCACCGCTATGAGGAAATTTTATCCGCCCAGGATTGCCAACCTTATTTGCTGTTTCCCGTGGAGCCAGCCCTGGGCCTAGCCCTACTTGCAAACAGAAATTACAGGTAAGATAGGCGTTTGGTTGGAGGTAGTATAATGGAGTATTAGGAGAGACGAGAGATTTGATTGACGGTAGTACTACTAAAGTCCTAGGACTGTTCAGGAAAACAAACTTACTGTTATGTTAAACCCCCACCCACCAGACTCAAAAGCAGTAAAAAACAGGTATGGTCAGATAAAGTTTCAAAAAGTATATTTTTATAGCCCTAACAAAAGAATCTCCCGCAAGACCCTCCCTAACCCCAACAATTGTCCTTCAAAAGTCCCCAAAAATCACAACTCCCAATTCCCACCCCCCAAAAGTCTCTAAAAAAGGGGCAAGGGACACTATGGCAGGGTGCTGTTGGAATTAGCAGCCAGGGCATCATGCTCCTTGCGGAGGGTGGCAAGTTCGAAGCGGAGGCCCTCCACCACGTTCTTATAATTATGGACCTCCTGCTCCAGGTAGGACAGTCTGAGGGATAAGCGGCGCCGGTGTGCCTTGCAAATCCTGTGAGGGGCAGCTGCTTTCTTTGCTGCTGGGCGGTGGCGTTTGGCTTTGGTAGCCCGGCTCCGTACCGCTGGAGCACTGCGCTGGCTGGCAGCCCGCACGGAGGAGGAGGCAGCTGTCCCAGTGGACGTTGTTGTTGTTCCAGACTGCGTCTCCTCCTCCTCCAGGGCCACCAGCCGCCGATATTCAGCAACAGTGGCATCCAGCCTCCGTTGCCGGGCCATTCGAGCCAGCTCCTTCCTCCTTGATGGTGTCTTGGATTTGGAAGGAGCAACTACATGAAAAAAGAAAGACATAGTCTGTAACCAATGCTCCTTAAGATTAACACAAAATGATTGAGCAGAAAGTTGTCACAGTACAAGTAGCAAATTGAAAGCACAGTGCATAACTATTGAGGACAGTATCTATGTAACCTCCGACTTCTTCATCCTTGCTCTAACATTAGTGGGAGTTTAAGGAACAAATTCTACGAGCACTATGGACTTCTATTACAGTCGACTATGACAGTACACCACTCTTATTCTTCTTCTTCTCTCTTGTTTAGGAAAATTGGTACGTTATCTTATGCAAGCCGGCATAATGCCAGCGCAGTGAACTTGCACCCGAGAAAAACAGACGCACACCATGGTGAGTGAGACAGACTTGCGTTACTGTACCGGTCCAGTACATGCAGGTGGTGAAGCTCTTACTTTTCTATTACGGGTGGCACTGAGAATACTCTGTTAAAAGGGCTACTGCTTAATTAATTTAGCTTTCACCCTACAGTGCAAATGAGTATTAGAAATGGAAAATGAAGAAGCTAAATTATCTGATTATCTATCACTTCACATAGGATGTATTTGATGACATATGGGATGACTTTAGGTGCTTTGCTTATTATTGAGTGAACAGTGATACCCCCACACATGAATGACGTACTACTACTAAACTAAAGTTATTAAGGGAGGTAGGGAGTGCCCACCGTAATAACTGCATATATGCTCTGCTTGCAGTTGCAATACAAACTACTGCTACTATTCATGGTAGTCTTTGGACAACGTTACAACTTCTTTTCCTTGCCTTTCCTACACTGGAACGGACGTGCGGGTGCGGTGTTACATGCTCTTCAAAGTAACACTTAGTTCATCCAGTGACCGTCTACTCTCTCTAGATTCACATATGCTATCTAAGAGTCAGATAGTACCATGAATGATCCAGGCATCCATCCATTCAAAGTATATTGCACACATACAGTTTCTGTCTCACCCACCCAGGCTGTTCTCCTTCCACCCATCCTTGCTTCATCATTCACCCAGCCATGCACCATACCATTTTCTTACCTTCCCAGCCACCTCGGGGACCAAGCAAACACATATCATTCTTCTTTGCCAGTCATCATTACATTTCTCGTGCTTCCACACTTACTTACACCCTTCTTTCGCTTTTCGTTCATCCCATCCATCAAGTTCACCTCAGATCTGATTGGGATTCTTCTCGCCAAAAACTTCACAGCTAAGTCGAAGTACATTTAGAGGAGGCTACTACCTGCTTTTTTTATAATACACCCGTGAAGAAAGCACACTCTGCAGTCTTCAATCTCAATGACTAAGGAATGTATAGCTTACCTCTGCCCGCCACCACCGTGTGAACCCTCACAGGCATGTCCTTTTCCGGCACTTGCACCGCCTCCTCCCCAGAGTTGTCCTCCTCGTCCAATGCCACCACCTCCGCGCTGGCCCCGTCTCCAGATGTTCCACCTACAAAGTACATTTAATAATGTTAGAATACACCACTCACTACTATATAATATTTGGTCTAGGAGGAAGAAAGAAATGTGAAAAAAAGTGTACAATTTAATAATTTTTGACTGTGTACTCTAGAGTAAAAATGTCCCTTTTTCCAGGGAAGGCTGTTGTCTTGCTGCACTTTTTGGCACAACTGATGAATGTTTGCTTTTTACTTTTTAACACGCACCACTTTTTCTCCTAACAGACAGAACCTTGACTTCTAAGAACACGAGCAGGATCAAGTTCAAACCAGGTGAGAGCTCGGCTCGACCACAAGAAATGTGTCCAATTAATCGTCAGCACTAAGCACTTTTCAATTTTCAGTTACACGTTCACTTTTATGACAAACTTGAATTTAATAAATGTGTTTACTTTTAATAAAGCTTTTAAACTTAAATAGACTCTGTGGTTTTTGGTCCTCCAGACTAGAGTGGATGAGCTAAAGGTTTTCGAATTTTTGCAAGCATGAGTCCGTGCCTCTGCCATCGGTGACTTTGGGAGCTAAATGACTCTGCCACACTATCTAATCAGTAAGGAGATTGGGGGTTCAACTACAAAGTCTGTTATCACTGAGGTATGTGGAAAGTCTAACAGTTACAGCACCTATTATAATTGATAAGCTAAGCGATGCATTATTTAGTGTCCATAGTTCTGTTTGTGCAGATTTGTCCCTGCAACAGTAGTAGAATGGATTGTCCTATCCAAACCAAAAGTAAAGTAGTATCTTATTATTTCTTGGTGGTGGTCATTCACCTTTTTATTGTTGGCAATGGTCAAAGCATAAACATTTAGAATACTTGAAAAGACATTATGGACAATCCCAGAGGACTACACTCAGTGCATAGAGCTATTGCTGACTAGAATGGGAGTCCAATGGAAATGCCAAATGTGCAATCTTAGTTAGCTACACAGACAGACTAATAAGAATAATCTAGTAATACCACACGGAGTCATAGGGATAAGAATTTAGATCCTGTCTACAAGAAGATCAAAGACGATTTAGAAAAAATCGAATGAGGAACGCTAGGAAAAAATAAGTACTCTATATTAAAATTAAAACTTACTGGGGCCAGCAAAGGAGCCCTCGACTGCCCGGTCCTGGCCTGCATCGACAACAGCACCCTCCTCCTCCTCCTCCTGTGTCCTCCTCTTGCCCCTGGGGGAAGCTGATGTACAACATGAAAGAAAGAAAAACAGAAAACATGGATGATATTTATTTCTCAACCAAATCAAACATTTAAAAAAGAACTAACAAAGTAACAACATATTTTTGCGAAATAGCAAATAGGGAACGACTCCACGGGATATATTATTGACCAATCTCATGTGGTCGACTACGTCATTACTTTAGTATTGCTTGATTTGCGGACCGTCGAATTGGAAACTACCCTATGTAACTCAGTAAACAAAGTACTAAAAAGGTTTGCCTAGGATTGGCAGGCAGCAGTCCGCAGCACGCAAAGTGACAGCCAAAGTCCATCGTGATTGAAGATCAGCGACAACACTAAAGTTTCCTACTACATTCACCAGTCATTAAAATACTCAAACTATTAATCCACCACCACTATTTCTTCTTATCGCCATGTGTACAAAGGAAGGACTGGACTTGAGTCTGTAGGGGCTGATTTATAAGGCCCTTTCGGCTCTTTTGCTCCATTGTTGCGTGACTTTTGTGACGCAGCGACAGCACAAAAGAGGCGCAATGGTGCGGCGTATATTAACAACGTGACGCATCTGGGAGATGCATCACGTTGTAAAGCCCTGCGCCAATAGGTGTGTTCCGGCGCAAGGGAGGGCGTTCCTGCGCAGGAACGCATCCTAAAAGTGGCTGAGGGAAATCTACAAGATTTCAATCAGTCACTTTGAGGACAATGATGCGTGACTCAAACCCTGCGCCTGCTTGAAGCAGACGTACGGCTTGACGCAGCATTGGGGAGATAGGGCACCCCAGAGAATTGATGGAGCTGCACCATCGTTGCGACGCAACTCCAGCAATGCGCCACCTTTACGGCACAGATGCGTAACGCTTTGGTGACGTTTTGGGCCCATGGCGCTCCGCATTGTAATACGGCGCACCATGGGTGATGGTGGCGTGACGCACAATTACTGGCGCATCCCTGCAACTTTGCAGGGATGCGCCGGTAATTAAAAATCTGAACCTTAGTGTGTAGCATTGCGCAGTTCTTTCAACTACACTCATACATAATTTCACAGGCCAATGAAATGAACACAAAATCTAAAACAAATAAGCATAGTAGCAACACTACTGAGAAGGAGAGCAGTGTACCTGAAATGCACAGAAGATTTTGAAATAAAATGTACCTACAATGTAATGAGCAGCATTATTGCTCTTGGTAAAAAACAAAAATTTGCAATATAATAACACAGCAGGAGAAAACATAGTAGTAAAGACATAGCTACTACTACTCACCAAGCCCGGGGATCTCAAGGCCAAGGAGGTCGAGCAGATCTCGCTCACGGGTCAGGACATCCGTCCAGCGGTGGGTGGCCTGGTTGTAGGTGCGCCAGACCCGAGAGTGGTGGTAAATGGCCTGGCACACCTTCTCCCACCGCTTCCGGCGCTCCCGGGCCCCGTACCCGGCACTGATCTTGCCGCTTCCCATGATGGTCCTGGGGAGGCGGCGCTGAACATAAAAAATGAGTTGGGCCACCTCCTCCGGGGTAAAGATCTCCCGTGGCATCACTAGCTCCCCCCTCAAACGCCCGCACGGGAGCCGGACACGGGGTGCGGGACCCTTCCCCTTCTCGGGATGCTTCCCGGCTCCCTTCACCATGGTCTGGGCGGAAAGGAATAAAGAAAATAGAATAGGGAAGAGAAGAAAAGAAAAGAGTTTACAAAAGTAGTTTAAAATTAACCAAAAGTAGCAGTAAACACAAAAATATAGGGCTAGAAAAATAGAGGGATAGATAATAAGTAAAATAGATAAAAAAAAACTTCAAACAAGCAAAGGATGGCAGAGATTGACAGAGGATACAAAGACCATGCCCAGAACCATAGCAATGAATGAGAAACAAGATGGCCGCGCCCGTTCACGACCGCGCGGGTAAGTTCGCGCGAGATTTTCCTTGCGAACACGCGCGAGACTGTACTGGCAAGCCGCGGACTTTGCGAGATTACACTTCGCGCCCGGAAACGGAAATACGTCAGGCAAACAAGATGGCTGCGCCCTTGAACGACCGCGAGGGTAACTTCGCGTCTTGCGCTACGAGCGGCTCGCAAAAACGCACAAAACCTTGCCAACTAACACGCCGCAAAAAAAACAAATTGCATATTCGCACGAATTTGCGGCTTCCGAATCCGATCTTGCGCGTGTTCGCACCCCGCGAACCCCGCGAAATTGCAGAAAAACGAGTTTTTCAAAAGTGAAAGCACTCGGCAGGGGCAAGAGTTCAAACTCATCATTAGTAACAATTCCCGGTAGTGCTTCCTGACTGGGGCCCCTCCAGAATTCAGTTGCTAGTTGCAACAATTGTATGACCCTGCTCTGACCCTCACAGCAGGCTCATACAATAGCTACAAGTAGGCCACAAAGAAGGGCCTGGGGAAAAAAAATGCACTGCAACAGAAAGCAAAATTACAGATAAGGAAGCAGGTGCCAGACTGGAATTTTAAAACAGTGACACATTAATAAACTAACCCCAAATTAATTCATCTGAGTTGAAGCAGGGATGGTGTGCTTGCTTTTCCCCCCCATAATCTACAGTAATGATGAACCAGAGGGTGGCATTGATGTAACAGAGGGTTGCAGTGGTGAAACAGAGGGTGCTGGGAACCTGTGATGATGAACCAGACGTAGAAACAACATAATTCGCGACCGTTGCGCGACGAAATGTAAGTTCGCAATTGCGAACTGGTACGAAACCCTCGCGAACTGGCAGAAATCCTTGCGAACACACAAAAAAAAAAAAAATCCGCAAATTCGCAAGAATTCGCGGATTTTGCGGATTGCGAGTTCGCAAATCCGCAAATTCGCGAACGCGAGATCCGCAAAATTCGCCCATGCTTAGCCTGAGCCCCCATGAAGTACTAATGGGAAGAGTGATGCGACAGGCATGGGTACCTGGACACAAACTGCTGAGTATTTCTGATGATTTGGTGCTAGAATACTGCAGGCAGCTGGGTGACCAAGTGCATTCTATCTCTCACCAGATTGGGGAGACTGCTGTCGAATGGCCATCCACTCCAGCCCATAAACTGAAACCTGGAGATTGGGTGGTGTTGAAGAAGCACACCCGGAAGAGTTGCCTTGGACCAAAGTGGGGAAAGCCAAGGCAAGTGATCCTTGTTACTACCACTGCTGTAAAGTATGCTGGCGTGCTGAAGTGGATTCATGCCAGCCATACCAAGAAGGTAACCGAAGAAGAGGCGGCTGAGGCTGAAGGTGGTGCAGCTGAGGAGACTCCAGACGAGGGTCCGTATCTAGCTGACGTAATACTACCGAGCACCAGTCAAGACGAATGGTTCCCAGCCGACGACCTGATTCTTGATCCAATAAGAACCAGAAAATATTCCTACCTAGATAGAGAGTGGGATAGTGAGGACGAGACAGGGCTAGAAGAATAAGGTCAGGTTATCGAGATTCACGTCAGACCTGATCAGGAAATAGGTCAAGTAGGGACAGACCAAGTCATCGACACTCCTCCAAAGACCCCAGAGACTGGAAAGGGATAGATAGTAATTAAAGCTGAAGTTCATGCGGAAAAAAATCAAGGGCTCGAAGTGCATGAACAGGAACAGATAGAAATAGACGAACGTGTTCAGGAAGCAGAGTCCAAACCAGTTGAAAACCAAAATCAAATACAAAATATACCTGAACAAGGCCAGCTTAGAAACCAGGCAGAAGAAACTGATGAAAGACCTGGAACTAGTCAGACAGGAAGGGAAAAGGACACTGCCAAAACAATAGTGCCACAACAGAGCGAAAATAAAAGAGTTCACAAAGAGGGTCAAGTTTCCTCGACCACTAAAAGGCTCAAGAAGAAAAATGAACCCCGATACATAAAGAGAATGAAACTAAGATTGAAAACAGTAGAGGAGAAAATAGAAGACCGAAAAAGAGCTGCTAGTGAAAGACAGAAAGCAGGAACTCAGCAACACAGACGCAGTACCAGAGTGAAAAGACTAAATAAAAACTATCGGAGTCCTGAATGGACCTATTTGGTGTTGGAAGAGATTGATGATCCTGAAGTAAGTGACAGAAGCGATCAAGATTCGATCGAGGATCAGAGTTCTGAGGTAGAAGACCCAGCTTGAAAAGTGAAACTGCGTAAGCCTCTTGTGTTAAGAAACAAAGAGGTGTTGGAAATCCACCTGTAAGCTAAAATGTCTGATTCAAATGTGAATGGAAGACCTAGAGGGAATTGTTGTAAAACTTGCTGTAAAATATGCTTATGCAGCGTAGCAATAGTTATAGTAGTATGGATAGGACTAACAGTCTTTATACCTTTTATGATAAGTAAAGATACTAACATGTACCCTACTAAACCGATGACCCCAGACTCAGAAGTTGTACATACGGAAGAAACACCGCGAAGTGTAGAAAGACGTGACAATTCAGTCAGCCTGAGACAAACACGACCTGACTTAGAAGCACCAGATGAGGAAGGACTACATTTTCACAAAATGAGAAACAGATCACATTTAAATGTCTTTGCAAATCTTTTAGTGCATTACGTAGAAGCTATGGAAATAGAAGATTGTTATGTTTGCATGAAGCTACCTACTTCAGTAGCTGAAGGCGTGACTTATCACCATTTACCCCTGACCTATGGAATTTCCTGTAGTATATTAGCAAGCTTATTTTATAGAAGCACTTTGCAGTACTACTATTCAAACACTGACGTGATTTTTTCTGAACTGCTTATTCGGGGACACCTGAACATTGTGCATGTCAGAAGCGAAGTGACTCGTTACATGGGAGAATACTTTCTGACTATAGGTGACATAGATTTGAATGAAGCTCGAAGAGATAATTTAACTTGTTCATTACATGAGCAGGAGAAAATGTTTTTGAAAATGGCAGAAAAGAGAAGGGAGAGTTTCCAAAGAAAGGCCAATGATAAGAAACAGAAAACTCCTAAATCGGCTGAAAACATGGAAGGCACCTCAAATGGCGAAGCAAATCCTGCACTGTTGTTGGATTTTGAACGAAAAGGGAAACTCTGTCTTCATAGAGAAAAGACTAGTTATTATAACAATGTATTTATCGGTTCCAGTGAATGTGAACATAATTACAAGGTAATTGGAGGTTGGGGTTTCAAAAATGGGTCAGAACCTGTGTTTCCTGGAATCTATTATATATGTGGAAACAAGGCTTATTTTAAATTGCCGGATCACTGGTATGGAAGTTGCTATTTTGGCATTGTCTTCCCGAAAATATATCATGTGAACAACGCCGCTGGAAGCAATGAAAATACTAATGGTTTAGTGCGTAGTAGAGGTGAAAGTGTAGGAGAAATTATAGGTGATATATTTAGTGCACTGATACCTGGAGTGGGAGTGGTTCTGAATACTCACCGTATTTGTAAATTATCTACAGTAGTGGATCGGTTGTCAACGGATACTGCTGCTGGATTCCTGCTGGTTAATACTGAAATGGTTGCGATCAGATCAATGGTTTTACAGAATCGCCTTGCTCTTGATACCTTATTGGCAAAAGAGGGCGGAGTCTGCAGAATGCTGAAGGCGCAACATTGTTGCACTTACATTCCTGATAAAAGCATAGAAATAAAGAAATATGTACAAAACATAACTAATTTGGAAAAAGAACTCAAACCACTGGAGGTTGATAGTGCCTGGAAGAGACTAACTGATGGTCTCTCCTCTGTAGGTAGTTGGTTTACTAACATAGGTCGCAGTATTGTAGGGAAAATACTGATGCCAATAGCTGGAATAAGTCTGATTGTGGTCATAATAGTAATTTGCTGCAAATGTCAAAAGTGTAGAAAGAAGTATACAGTAAATAAGAAAGGAGTCAAGAGAAATATTGACGAACTTGAGTTAGAGGAATTAAAAAAACAGATTTATAAAAAGGCCAAGAGTTTCCATCCTAATAAGGATGCTGAGAAGAGGCTCAACAAGAAATGTGTAGAGATCGAAATGAGTGAGATGTAAGAAAGAAGTTGGCATCTGTTTCCATTAATAGTGATGATAGTAAATATCATCAAAGAGGGGATTGATGGAGTAAGGATTCGCACATAAAGCGACTTGCTCTCTCTCATGAACCTCGTTAACTTGTAATAGTATTAACCAATCCTGTTTGTCAATAATATTACACTTTTACAGTACACGCGGGTGTCCCAGAGACGCTTGCTTATGTGTCTATTAATCCTAACTCCGCTTGCATACTACAGAATGGCCGCTTCGCAGAAATCCAGTCTGCGCATGCGTCGGTCATACCCATGTGATGTGACGCACTCGCAGTTTTGGAGGGAGAGTTCGCTCATGCGCATTGTAGCTAATATGGCCGCTTGACTCTAAAACACGCTTACTGCTTGCCCATTCTGCTTTGCATTTCTCTCTATTTCGGCTTAATCCTTAACTGCTATAGTTATTCTGAAGTAAGGGGTGCAGAGTAGATTATCATGGTGTACAGTGTGTTCATTTTTTCTGTGTTTCTAATTTGTTTTCGCTTACTTTTCATGTACCGCGTATCTGGGGGCCTGGGAGTTGGGGAGCCTCTCCATCTTAGAAGTCTATGTGGACCCGATCACATGATATGAGGACCGGGCCTTGCATCAGTGGAACTCAGCCAGCTGGCTACCGAAGCTGAGACGCTCCTGGGAAGATCACCTCTACCCCGGGAGAAGATGCTGAATTTCACCTAAAACTTTTACATTGTTTCTCTCCCCTGTGTACTCTATTGTCCTCTTCTACACGTATGCCTGGGAACAGGAATGTAAGGGGTGGGTACTGACATTTGCATATTAAATATGGGAACCCAGAATTTTAGGTGGTGACTATGATCTAACCACCTCTCCTGACCAATCGTAAGTTGGGACCCTGTCACTTGCAACATTTGTGGGTGGTCTGGGGACCCAAAAAGAGTATATCTAGCCTAGTTTAGTTAGGGAAAATGGTCCGACTTGTCCGAATAGCTGACCTGTCACCGACCCCACGACTCTATAGGTGATTGATACAGAGAGCTGCGGAGCCCTCTGTCCGAATTTTCCACAAACTCCAAGGGGTGGAAATAGCCTTAAGTGCTGGCGGAGCACTTTGCTGGGAGATTCAAGAACCCAATTGGGGTTACTGGCAGATTCTGTGCAGTGAGGGGGTAGCGCAGGCGTTGCATCCGAAGCTGCAGGTGTTGGTCGTGCCCTTTGGTGAGCCCAGTCCTGACCCAAAGTCCTGAGGGGTATCCTGTCCTGATTTTCCGTGAGCTGTACCTGCTCACCTACTGGCATCCTAAATCCTTGAGGGTCCTTGTCCTCGTCGTTTCCCGAAGCTGACCCGTGGCCAGGGTTAGTCCTCATTCCTATCCTAGATAAAAATATCCGTGGGTGTCCGTCTACTATCCTTTTCCTTCGTGCTCTTTAATAAAGCCTCGATGCCCATGATATTCTCTCTGTTCTCTCTAATGATGCATATGCAAATTGTTTATTAGTATGTTCCACTTTTCCCCTTCCTGTAGGGCACGTTGAAACTGTTTTGCTTGATTAGTGTGATGAATATTATTGATGTGTAGGATCTAAGTTAGATAGACTAAGATTAGGGTTTGAATCACTTATAGGTTTTTAGGAATTCACTGACTAATGTGTTTTAATTTTACCCTCCCTAGTATAAGCCTGAAACTGAATAGCATGTTCCCTGTTACCCTCATCCATTAGATTTCCCATTCGCACTCAATGGTGCTTGCCCTTATCCATAGTTACATCATTCTTGTAATCCTGATTATTGATGTTTTGATTTGCATCTGCCTTATACTCTTGTCACTTTGAATTTTACTTCCTTACATAAAATCCTTAAAACTCCTCAGGTGTCTGTGGTCTTTTTAAGACTTACAAAGTGTTATTTAATGAAAAGAATTAAATGTTTAGAATTATCTTGTCACATATCCTCTGCTAGCTCCTGATCTGTCAGGAGAAGTAAGTGCCTGTGGTAAGGCAGGTACTATGGTAATAGTGTTACAGAAAACACATAAAAAATACTGATAGTGGTGCGTAAACTCACTCGATTCACAAAATTGTATCTCAATCACGTCATGGGCCCGAGTGCGTGAAAATCTGGTAAACTCAGAGCCGGGTGACCTGCGCGCTCTATCATGAGAGTGTAAGAAAGGAATGTGTATTGTTGATCAACGAAGTGTGAAAGTTGAGGATGAAGTTTTCTTCATTGTTTTTATTGTAAAATGGCTTTTGTATGTTGACTGTAAAAATTTGGTGAAATTTAACCAACAAATGTTCTAAATATCAGACTGATTTTCAGGTCTTGCACTCACATTAAGTTTGATTCTTATAGTGAAGAACTTGAGAAGCTTTAATTAATATAACAGAATTGGCACTTGTATAGTTTTCTACTCATCATAAGAGCAGCATCGGGATTGGGCGTAGAGCACTGGTTTTGCGCTCCGTCGGGAGCCGGGAGCCTTTGCCTGCTGATCTCTCCACACATGAACACAGTTGGGTTGGAGAGATGTCAGTGCGCAGGATGGTTTGACATGCTGACATCAGGGCCCATCACTCCTCCTTCCCCTGCTACAGTGCTGTGGCCCAGCCCCCAAGATTCACCTACAGGATGAAAAATAAAATGATCTTCATTTAGATCATTTTATTTTTCTTCTGGAGGCAGTGGGGTGACGCTCCTCCACCATAGCGGAAGCGCCGTCGCTGGCCTCCTCACTGTTCTCCGGCGCAGCATAGGGGATTTCTCTGCGGCTTAGTATGCTTGTGGAAGCTGGGGGAAAGTCATCGCCCCAACCCTCAATGCCACTGCGTGAGCACCAGAAGATGTTTTGTCTGCCTCTAGGGCCACGGGAGCCCGCCCAGCATTTACTTTACAGCTGCCTCTTCGGGTTCTGCCTCCGCATGCATGTCAGTGTGCAGCGATGATCTGGCCCCACCTTCCAGCTGGCAGTTAAAAACCTCGCTACACACAGATTCACTGCTTGATTTGAAAAAAAGAAACTAAGCATTTGCAATGCAATAGGTCGCACATTAGTGAGAGTTAGAGCTATTGGCGCCGTAAATGACAATGGCCATATGTAGGTAGCTTAATACCGGTTGGTAACGGCCGAAAACCGGTAAATTTGCCGTTACCGACCGGTATTTAGCTTTTTCTAATGTAGATGGCTGGATTTTAGGATTCAGTAATATACCAATTTGGTAATTTAAGGATTCAATAAATTACCGATTGATTAAAATACCGAATCAGTAAATTACCGAATCCTAAAATCCTATGTGGGGAGCACTCTAGTTGGTGGTAAATATCGAAAACCTATAAAAAAGCTATTTTGTGCTTTCTTAAAAGTGCCATGTGGCAGACATACATTCCCAGTAGGGCATGTATGTGTGCCACATGTGCACACATGTTGATTCACGGGTGCAACAGGGTGTCAATGTGACACCCTGCCACCCTTGAATATGTTCCCCCTATTACCGATTCGGTATTTACAGAATCGGTAATGGTGAATGGCTTCCCATTCATTCCTATGGGCCTCAAGGCCCATAGGAACGAATGGAAATGACGGAATCGGTAAATACCGATTCTTAAATACCGAATATTACCGATTCGGTAAAATTTACCGAATTTTTACCTACATACTATTTGCCGATTCTTAAATACCGAACTGGTAAAATTCGGTATTTAAGAATCGGTAAATAGAGATTACCTACATATGGCCCAATGTCTTTTACCCATGTGTTTTAGTTTGGAGTGGAGTGGATATGTGTGAAGTGGAATTATATGGGTTGGATTGGAATTGTTAGTTGTGTAATTGTGTGGTGGAATTGTGAGGTGTGAAGTGGAATTATGTGGCCTGGAGTACAGTGGAATTATGTGGCTAGAAATTATATGGTATTGAGTTCTGGAATTATATTGAGTGGGATTGTGTGTCATGAAGTGTAATTATATGGAATGGTATTTGTTGCTGTGGTGTGGTATTTAGTAGAGTTTTTTTTTAAAACATATTTTATTGGTTGCATGGTAAATGTAAATGTAAATGTAAATGTATAGGCATTTATATAGCGCACTACTTACCCGGAGGGTCCCAAGGCGCTTCGACCGCTGCGAAACCCTTCCTGGCTTCCCTGAGAGATGGTCCCTTAATGGGTATCTCCAGGGTGAGACCAGGCATCCCCGGCGGTCTGGTGGGGCCGTTAGTGAAGATGAGGCAAGCTAATGCCCAGAGTTGCCGAGTGTGATCGCTGATCAGAGTGGGCACCGAGGCGAGAGAATTATCGAGTCCGCTGACCCTGGTCCAGAAACCTGCCGCGCCGGGAATCGAACCCTGGTCCCGGGCCGTCCTCTGCTCTCGGGTCTGCCGCCTCTAACCAGTGAGCCACATCAAGGAATTCTCTGACATCCAGAGACAATCACTAGAACAAGTTATAAAGACTTTGACATGCATGCATTTTCATAGGCGATTATGCAGTTGAAATAACAAACAAAGAAATGCATTGTTGCACAACCCTCCCGCCCTCCCCACCTACCCTCAAGTCCCCCCTCCCTCCCGCGCGTGCCGCTGCCTACTCCGTCCGTGTCGCGCTAAGCGTGCTACAATGTCCGCCATATCATAGGCTATCTGGCTGTTAGATTAGCTGTAAGACATCTTCCTCTGGGGGCGGGTCCAGGTCCAGGCCCCGATAGTCTACCCACCGCTTCCATATTCTGTAATGCTTGAGCGGGCACCCCCTTGCTACATATACTGGCTGTTCCAGGCCCATACAAAAGTCCATTCCATTCTGCCAAGCTATGAATGAAGGGGCGTGGGCGCCTTCCAAGATCTCGCAATGTCCCTTTTGGCCAAGGTCAGCCCCAATAATAGTAAATGGCGCTTACACCGGTTGTCCCCCACTCCAGCCAGCACATGAAGAAGAGCTAGTTTAGGGTCTTTCTGCAGCTCCCAGGCCAGAACCTCATTCAAACAACGAAACACTCTGTCCCAGAACCGCTGGAGAACCCTACAGTCCCACACTGTGTGCAGCAGCGTCCCCACCTCTGTGCTGCACCTAAGACAATACGGGGATGCAATGAATCCTGCTCACCACAAGCGCTGTCTAGTGTAGTACGTACGATGAAGGTACCTGAATTGTATCAGTCGCAAGCGCGTGGAAATGGCCGCTCCCCTGGGCCCCTCCAGTGCCTCCACCCAATCCTCCTCGTCTAGCTCCCCAACATCCCGTTCCCACTGGGCCCTGAGATGGGCAAGGTCTGAGGCGCTGTGGCGTACAAGGGTTTGATTTATGTGGGATATCTTTTTGTCTGGCAGTTCTCCCATAAAGACTTTGGCCTCGATAGGACTAAATTCTGGTATGTCTTCCACTCCCTGAAGATACGGGGTCAGAGCATGTCGGAATTGGAGGTATTTATAAAATTGGGCTTGTGGCATTTTGAACTCCTCCCGCAACGTGGCAAAGGACTTGAGCACACCTCCAGACATGACATCGCCCAAGGTAGAGATGCCTATTGCATTCCAACTCCGGAAGCCCACCAGGGCCGCTAGCTGAGGTAATCTCCTATTCTGCCACAATGGGGTCTCCAGGGTTAGGACATTCCACCAGCCCACCCTGCGTAGGGCCTGCCGCCAGATCTGAAAGACAACCTGCGTGACGGATGGCAGGGATATCCGAAGCGATGCCGAGTATAGTAGCGTGTGTAGGGAGGCAGAGCCCATGAGGGTTCGCTCCACCGCATAAGCAGGATCTCCCCTGTCCGCGTACCACCAGTCGTTCAGTACTAGAAGGTGGGATGCCTGATAATATGACAGTACGTCCGACGTGGCAAGGCCTCCAGTATATGTGGAGCAAAAGCAAGTCCGCAACACAACCCGCACTGCGCCCCCCTCCCACAGAAAGCCACTCAATGCCGCATTCAGGCGCCGGAACCAAGATTGTGGAACCAACGCCGGATGGTTCTGTAATTGATACAATAAGCGCGGGAGCGCGACCATCTTAAAAATGGCAGTTCTGCCCTGAATGGAGAGCGGCATCCTGGCCCATGCCTTGAGATCTTCCCGTGTGCGTTCCCATACTGTGCGTTCCCATACCGGGGTAATATTACGCTCCAGGGCTACGGACGCATCCTCCGTGAGGTATACCCCCAGATATTTCACTCCATCTACGGCCACCTGTATCCCGTCGGCCCACTCACCAATTGGTTGCGGGCCCCCTAGAGTCCAGAGGGTGGGCTTCCGGGGGTTCATATAGAGCCCCGATGTTTCGCCAAAAATTTGCAGGATCCGCAGAATGCGAGGCCCCGAGCAATCCAAGTCGGTGAGAAAAAATAGCACGTCGTCGGCGTATAGGGCTATCCTATCCGCCACACCAGTCGACCACTGAAAACCCCTCAATTGGGCATCGATCCGCACCCATGCCGCAAGTGGTTCCATTGCGAGTGCAAAGAGATACGGGGAGGGGGGGCACCCCTGCCTAGTCCCCCGCTGGATACTAAAAGAACAGGAGATCCCTCCGCCCACCCGCACCGCTGCCGTCAGGTCTGTGTAGAGGAGCCGTATATATGCCAAGAATCGGGGGCCCCGGTTCAGGCGGCCCAAGAGGCAAATAAATACGTCCAGCTCAGAGAGTCGAACGCCCTATCCATGACCGCCAGCAGCAGCGCAGCCCGTTCTCCCACCCCCGCCAGGCTGAAATCGCAACTTGAGCTCGCCTGATGTTATGCCGAGTGGCTCGCTGAGGCATAAAGCCGGCTTGGTCCGGGTGGACCAGGTCCGTGATATGGGGCTTGAGTCTATTAGCGAGGGCCTTCGCTAGTATCTTGGCCTCTGTATTAATCTAGTAGAGTTTAATTATGGGATGTGCTGTTGAATTTTGTTGCATGATGTGGAATTCTGTGGTGTGGATTGGATGTATATGGTGTGTTGTATAATTGTGTTGTTGAGTTGAATTATGCAGTTTGTTGGTGAATTAAGTGGTGTGGAATGAAAATGTATAGAGCTGAATTGTGTGGCGTGGAAGTGTCTGCCGTTGAGTGAAATTATTCTGATTGGAATTATGTGGCGTTGTGTGGAGTATATTTATGTGGATTGTGTTACCAAGTTTAAAAATTATTAAGCAATTGGCAAAGCCAAGAGGTCTCATGCATGTAAGAGCTATTGGCTTTGCCAATGTGTTTTAGCCATCTTGTACAACAGTGTGGCTGCTGTTCAGCATGGATGAAAGTTAGTGTTGTAGAGGAGAGTGGTGTGGTGTGTTATAGAGTGGAATGGCAAAGAGTGAAGTTGTGTGTTGTAGACTGGAGCGGCATAGTGTGGAGTTGTGTAGAGTAGCATACACTGGAGTGGCATAGAGTAGAGTTAACTGGTGTAGAGTGCATTGGCATAGAGCATTACAGATTATAGTGACATAGAGTGCAGTGGCATTGAATTCAGTGGCATACAATGCAGCGTGGTAGAATTCAGTGGCGTAGACTTGAGGGGTGCATAGTAGAGTGCAGTGGTGTAGAGTGCAGTGACGTAGAATAGTGTAGGTTGGAGTGGCATAGAGTTGAGTGATGCAGAGGGCAGTAGCGCAGAGTAGAATCAAGTGACGTAGAGTGGTGCAGAGTAGAGTGGCATAAAATGGTGCTGATATTTAAATTTTGTTTAGCTTACATTATTTAATGATTAAATGATCAATTGATTAAATGAGCAAATATGGAACTGCATTGAAAGATTTTCATACATTGTACAATTAACATACATGAGGTGGGGAAACGCATATTGCTGTGCAGAGACCAGCGGTGTAGAGTACAGTGATGCAGCGTAGAGTACAGTGGTGTAGAGTTCAGTGACATTGAGTGAATTGGTGCAGAGTGCAGTGGTTAGGAAGAGAGTGGCTTAGAGTGCAGTGACATAGAGTGGAGTGGTGCAGAGTGGAGTAGAGTGCGTGCCTTATCTCTAGGCGTATAATGTTCAAAGTTTCAGGAGAAAAGGCTGAGAAAGAACGTGTGATCTTTCGATCGTCTCAGCTTAGTAAGTGAAGCCTGTTTGCTGTATGAAGAGGTCTTTTTGTTCTGGTTAACTTGTGTTTCTTAGATAGTAAGTTGCGTTTAGCTTCAGAGCTTTTAAGATGGCGAATTCTATCTGAATATGGATCGGGCTTGCCATAAACTGAACCAGTGCACGTGGGATGTGATTGAATTGTTTAGAACCCATAATTATTCTTTCAGCTGCATAAAGGGGAACAAAACATGTGCTCAGATTCCAGCACGTCGGTCTATGCGGCTGACGGCTGCTCTGGGAGTTGCATGGGTCACTGTTCCTTGCACAATTGTGAGCACAAAATCTGCCAAAAGCATGTAGTGTGAGTTGAAGCTCATTTTGGCACATAGCTCGTTCTCTGCGTGCAAAAATTCGTTTTGCGAAGTGAGGGTTATTTACATTGGCACATTAATATGCCAACATATTTAACCCGTAACGTACACCTGTACCAGGCGATATAGTGTGTTTCAGTCATTGACATTCTTGTGGCATTGAATAGGACAGTTACAACCATTACTGTACCCAGAGATCAGGGAAGTGATGACACTTGGCACCGGTAATAACATTCATTATAGATGTGTCATTTATGAATCGTGGGTAATATATATAGGAATGTCTGAACGGATGCCTATGACCGCCGGGGGTACTGTGCCAACAGAACTTGGGCATTGAACACTGTGCAGCAGAATGCTTGTCCGTCAATGACTGTGCTACAAAATGCTTGCCTATGAAGTGCTCACCATGTAATGCTTGCCCTTCGGTTTCTGACGTAGAACGCCTGCCAATCATTTGGTTTACCAAATAAGAGCTCTCCTTGAGTTACAGCGGCAAAGAATGTCTAAGCATCAGTTTCTTCCGGCCTCTCTCAAAGGAGGGACACACCCTAGAAGTTCCTCTCTAAAGGGTGGAAGATGATAATAGTGTGATTGAAAGAGCTACCTACGACAATACCTAATGGCATCCTGGAACATGGTGAGAGATCAAAGTAGCTTTCTGTATGGGGGGGGGGGGGTAGCCCTGCTATGTCAGACGCCTGCCACTGATACGAATCTGTTATTTTGATCTATAAAATTGCCAGTGTGTTTATTTGTTCTATGACTCCCTTATAGTAAGTTTTAACTTTTCAGCTCTTAACTCCCCCTCCCCATGCATTTAATTGTTCCATAACTGTATAAACACTGAAAGCAATAAAAAAAAAGTATCGCAGCATTATAATTGCAGCTGGCTACAAAACCATGAGTGGCTGATGGCGTCTTGCACGATACATGCCTAAAATCTACGCCACAAGTTTTGCTCAAGGCATCATGCACGATGAAGGCCTAGCATCTATGTCAAAGGCTGCTCCTCTGCCATTCCTCTTCCAACCTTTCTGGAGGAGGTATGGGACCGGATACCTGGTGTAATGGAACACAAATTATGTGGCACTGACAAGTCAAACACGTATTGTGAAAGTAAACTCAAGGAATAAAGAAAATGGTGACACATGTGTGCACCACGTTACTGACTCACGTGACCACCCACACATATGCCCCCTACTGCTGTGCTCTCAAAGCCTGCATAAATTACAAAAGTTCAAAAGGACATGTCAATTGCTGTAGACTTTACTCACATTTACGGTCTAGAAGGAGGCTAAATTACTTCTGCAATCTATCAAGCCTCCGAGAAGGGTAGTGTTGGGACCCCTCAGGCACTTAGAAGGCCAAATAGAATGCTTGCAAAACCACAGGGGATGAACACCACAGGGGATGAACATAGGGGAGAGGTGTGGCACCGCGGCCAGGGCGACTTACGCTGGACGCTGGGGATCTCAGTTCGATCCCCCGCTCTGGCGGCAGGGGTCTACTACCCAGCACCATGCGACTCGCAGTCGCGGATCCTCCATGGGGGCGTTTGGGCGCCGCCCCACTGCTTTCTCGTTGTGCGAGAAGGCAGAAACAAATAGTAGAAAACTACCATTTGTTTCTGCCTTCTCGCACGGCGAGAAAGCAGAAGTTCTTGCTAGTGGGAGGGGGGTTACTCGAGGGCAGGGGGAGTGGCTTTCCCACTGTTGTTAATACTGTCTGTTTGGGCAGCCTAAGAGGCTGCCCAAACAGACAGTATTAACTGTATGAATAACAGCAGGCAAGCCGCTCCCCCCTGCCCTCGAGTAACCCCTCCCACTCTCCCTGTTTTCTGTATGCTGCAACATACAGAGAAATGACGTGGTGTTGGGGCAGCCTGCCGAACCAATCACAGCGCTGTGCTGTGGTGGAAGGGAGGGAGGCTGCCTGGCTTCCTGCGTGATGACAAATTCAACAACAGGACGTCTGGAGTCGGAGCTAACTTGAAGGCGGGAAGCGGAAGGTAAGGTATGTTAAGTTTATTGACTTTGTTTTATTATTTTCAATACCCAAACAATATTTTCGCACTGGCTTGATTTTTGCAAAACTGGTAAGAGGGCAGTTGAATGTGCTCTCAGCAGTTTCTATCAGTTTGTGTATTCCTGCGTGAAATGGCACTCTACGTGTTTCACTTCTTTTATCTTCGGTTTTATCTCCATTTGCTAAAAATCTGCTACAGCCCTGAGATAGTCTAATTGTGTAATCCAACCTCTACCGTAATACAGATTGTGTTTTTCTTTCTTTACATTTTCAGGTCACAAAAAGAAACAAAATTCTTTTTCGTGACATGCCTTCACATCTGGATTTCTGTCACGTCCTTTTGCGCCCTAATGGAATTTTGGTAGTTGTTTTAACAGTATGTCTTTTATCAGGCCGTGACAGATACAGTTTAATGAAAATTGAAGGTTCATGTTAAGAAATGCGAGGTGCACCCTTGATGCGTTCATGCTTGCTGGCTGCGCTTGCTCGCCACAGTGCGCCGTCCACAACTTTTACGCCCCGCCACTTTCAAATGTCACCAGCCACGACTGGACTCTGGGCAATAGCTCGCTTAATCTTCCCAACGGCCCCCAGCGCCGAGATACCCCTTTGGGGGTGATTCGTGCGCTATACAAGTACTGAATTAAAATACATTTTTACACATCGTAAACCACATTTACCCAGAAAATGACTTTGAAGCTGACGATGAAATAAATAGCAGCAGCTAACTCCGGGTCTCTTGTAGTGCTTGCCCGAGATGCTGCGGGCAAAGTTATGCGCATGGTGGCCTGTGAAACAGGCGCCATGACTAGCAGGAAATAAAAGAAGTAGTCTTTTCAGGACCATGTAAACACCTTACAGTGTAAGTAAACTGTAGTTAGTCGGTGCTCCTCGATATAAAACAGAAATTATGTATCGGGAGCACCAACTAATAATGAATTACAAAAGAAGAGCAACGGAGGAATGAACCAAGGGCAAGCAGCTGGAGGGGCTTGCAGACAGCGCATGCGCACTGCCTAAGACTCGACCTAATTAGTGCCAAGGCCCTCGTTAGTAGGACACTACTGCTTGCACCATCCATTGCACCTGCCAGCAATACCAGTGACAGTGCCAACGTAACAACCACCCATCACACTCTTACAAGTGTGACAGTTTATACTATTCCATTTCCCCAAAGCTATAACAATGGCTTTGGGAGGCAGGTATTAGTCATTGTAAATGTAAATTGAATGAATAAACGCTGCTGTTGTGCTCATACTTACATTAGCCAGACAGTGCAACCATGTGGCAGACTGTCGTAAGTGCCAGTGATGGCAATAAGGGCGGTTCTCAGCACGGGAAACCACCGGCTGAAATTAAGAAAAGCACGCACTTCAATCTAGCTGCCCATCACCTCTACCATCAGCCGGCACAGCAGGTCAGCTTGCCTCTCCGGCAACCACAGCCCTATGCTGGATGGTCCAATGCAGCCCTAAGGGAACTTTAGGGCAAATTTACTAGGAATCGGCATAGGGCAGCATTACAAATCATTTTGCTGTGCTGCCCTATGCCAAAAAGGACAGGAGTTTCCTGTCCTTTGAGCCGGCACACCTTTTGCAGCTGTGCCTCAACGCGAGCGTGCAGGGGGGTCTGTGTTGTTGGCACAATTGTTTTTGTGCAGAAAGGGGTACCTCCTGCACAAACACTTGTGGCTTGGTGTGGCACACACAATACTGACCACTTATAAGCCAAACTGTCAGACATCTTGTTTTTTGATTTATCTCAGCCCACCAAGGACTTGCAATGGACCTTATCAAAGGTTCTTTGTCAGCCCTTTCAACCTTTTTGAGCTTGCCGGCCCATCCTCCTTGTTTAAATCTAAAAGACTTGACACATGTATCCCCCCCAAGTCCTTTGTGATGCCACAGTGGGATCCTAATTTGCTCATCATTTTCCTCGTACGTACTCCATTTGGGATGATGCACAGCTGCCTCTATGTCTCCTGACTCTAAATACTGTATTCCGTGTCACAATTATGGCATCTTTTTGAATATATGTACTCCAACCTTCCTCTGGACAGCCTCTTTGCACCACTTTTTCTCTGATTATAAACACGTGTTGCAGACCAGGGTGGGCTCCTTGCCAAAAGTCTTGACTCCTTTTCATGTTGAACAATCGATAACCATCCAGGCGTTCTTTGCTACTCCTCACCCCTCGAAAGAGAGACTCTATCAACTGAACCTCAAGAGGCCTGTGAGCTTTTACATTGATTACAATGAAGATAATTAGATGGACGATTAGTTCTTTTATGGCTCTCTGTAGCAATGCGGTGCAGAAAAGGACTTTGTCAAAGTTGAAAGTCCTCTGCATTAAGATCGGTTATGCATTGCCTAAAAAGTAGCCTCCAGAAGACCTAAGGGTCCATTCCAGCTGGACGAAGGCTGTTACCACTCCTTTGGCACATGGGGAGTCTGTTCTTGCTATCCGCCAAGCAGCAATGTGGGCCTATTTGGACACGTTCACAAAGCATTACTTCTTTGACATCCTGGGTCGATGGGAAGTGCACTTTGCCCATTCTGTCCTGCAGGACTTTTCAATATGAGCCATTCCACAGATTCTTCATCTTGGGAGGTACTGCTATGGTATCTATTCTAAAGGTGAGGAACTTGCAGTTATAAGTATCCATCAAAAGAACAAGTTACTCCCCTTTATTAAGGCTCTTTCTGGTGGAAACTCTATGTAATAGCAGATTCCTCACTGCCCTCCCACCTCCCGGTTATGTGGAATGGTCTCTTCTCCATTCTACAGAGGTCCCAATTTAAGAATCTGTGATCATGATTTGATTGTAATTATTGTTGGGTTTGGCATCTGATGGTGCAGACATAGTCAATAAAGAAACTGATGTCAACACACAGGGATGGTGCTTATATGCAGTTCCGTTTGTCCTTTCTGGGATGAAGCAAAGTCAGTGTGGATCCACGTGATACCACTTACTGGTGTACGGGAGCAATGCTCTTTTGAATCCTTTGGATCCAGTCTGGCACCCCTTGATATTCTAAAGGTGAGGAATCTGTGGTTAGATAGAATATCTACCAGAAACAGCGTTACCAAAGGTAAATAACGTGTTCTTTGAACAGACACTACAATGTACTCTGCTCCAATACCAAACCCGTATTAATTTCAAAGTAGAGCTGAAAATGCTCCGCTTCCTCTTTGCAGAATACTGGGCCTAGTGGTGCATCATATTTAAATAACCAGTGTTGCAACACAGCCACATTGTGCTCTTATCACCTGTACTCTCAGAGGGGAGTATCAGGTAGGGTCTTTGTGAAGAATCTAGCCCTATCTCCAACATGCACCAACTGAGAGGTGAGCAGAACCCGGTCTAATGTAGATGATGCTTGATGCACCACTGAGTTGAACATGAACTCAACTTTATCTGGATGCATCTGCTGCCATTTGTCTAATAGTGCAAGGAGTTCCTGAAACAGCAGACGAGGTCTAACCAGTGAAGCACCGGTAGACCTGTGGTGTTTCTGGTAATGGTGTTTAAAGTCCTCTGCACATATAAGCTGAGAACCATAAACCTTCTCTCTCTTAGTAGCCAACTCCTCAAAAAGACAGCATTGCCTATATTTGGCACCTGCAAGATTGCCTGTTGCAACTTGTAATCTCCTCACTTCCCCCTATCAGCTGCACAAACCTTTAGGTGCCAACTGCCCGTTGTCGGTGCTTGCCTATTTTATCTAAATAGAAAGAGCCCACAACCCATACTCACTGATAACACCACATTATCAGTACTATTACACCATTCCTATACCAGAAACCTAGTCCAACCGAACTCACAGAATTCCTTCATGATTAACTAGTGAACTCACTAGGGTTATATCACAGAATGGTGCCGCTACATTTACATCACTAAATATGTTACCATTGTGCATTATATCATTCAAATGACAGTGATTGAAAAAGTGTTCTATTTCAGACATGTTCTATAGTGGAGTTTCATGCCTCATTATCTTAAATATGTTGAGGAACCATCCTCCACTTTATTACTTACCAAATCTCAGTTTACTCATTAGCACCTGCTTAGTTTCTCGCCATCAGCACCTCCTCCTGTTACTGAAGCAAGAGTACCATTACTACATTCTTTCTCAAGAGTCAGTGCTATTCTGTATATTTGGAAACTGTTCCTGTGCGCCCCTTACGCCCTCCTGCATCGCCTCATACAGTCAAGTACCAGGCACAATAACTCACTATTCAGCCCTGTCCTTGTTTTAAGAAAAGAGAAGTGTTTTTCCTAACTATGGGTTCCTGTTAAGTGTCCCACCACCTCTAATGCCCTCTTGTCAGTTACTATAGACGCCTCCAGCTCTGAGGTATCTAATTGGGGTTACAGACACATAGGCTGCAACGGCCCCATGTGTGAATTCACTAAGTGATCATCACGTTTTGGTAAAATTAGTTATTTGAATTGATTTTGAGCAAAAAGAATGTATGCTCTCTGTGTTCTTTCCCTAATGTTCAAGACATGTTCTAGGTCACAAACAGGTCCAAAACCTAGGCTTTACTAAAGATAGGCCTCAGTGCACACGCTAGATTAGAGTGCTAGCTTGGCCAAGAAAAAAACAGAATACCAGTTCACATGCGACTGTGTATCTCAAGGACGGGGTACACCTGTATACCATACAGGGGTCATTCCTGTCCTACCAGACAGAGTGCCTCATTTAGATCTTGGCGGATCCCTTAGGATATAATGGGATTTATATTTCGGCGGAAGGGATACCCATCACCGTTGTGACGGAGTAATCCATCCACCAAGTTCTAAATCAGGCCCAGAGTCTTCAATCTTCAGAGATGGCACAGCGCTTTTCTTCTCTGGGCTAATTTCACTTCTCTGGTACTCTGGACACACCCACAATGGTTGGACCCTTTCCACCGGGCCAAACATAGGATTTCGGATGTAAACCCACTGTTCTCCTGTCATATGTAACTATCAGACTCACCTTTGTCATGTGAAAACCGTCCCTCATGCAGTCATTACCATCATCTGCGGAGTACACAAAATTTCAGAAGCTTGAATACAGGATTTAATTTGTTGTACTTTGGCAGGATTACTGCAGGTGTTAATTTAAGAGCGTCTACGTTGGTTTATGGCCCTCTGGAGCCTTATCCTCCACATTTTAACAGTTCACAGAGGTTCTATTCCAGAAATAGAAGAAAAAAGGTTACAAAGAACAGAAATGTGAAACTCCTACAAGTGTCTTCATTAAGGGCATAATAGGAGAATAATTAGGCCGCTTTACAGGTCACTCGTAAAGCATGACCAGCATATTTTGACTGTTCCTCTCCATTTCTAACATGTCATTCATCAATGTAACCATGCCACACTTTACTATTACCATACCTTTACTATGAAGCCTTTGACCCTGAAACTATTAAACACTTTATTGTTGATGACGACCTGTTGGCGCTCACTGAACTACCTTTATAGTGCAGAGGGTGTCAAAAGGTCATCCTCTATACTTGAAAATAACTTGTTCTTGAAAAGACAATGGGGCATATTATCAAGGGGATTTATCTCCACTTTTTTGGCTTTAAAAGCCAAGAAAGCGGAGATAAAATTATCTCCCTATTACCTAGCTGTCGCTAACACCAGTTAGCGACAGCTAGTAGGAGATAGCGACCATCTTTGGCCCCGCTCTGCATGTCAGTGATATTTATCACTAATGACATGCAAAGTGGGCGTGTCAAGATGTTAGCGACTGGAAACAGTCGCTAACATCGCTATCTCCTATTACCAACTTTTGGAGATATTCGCGCTAAGCGCGATTATCTCCAAAAGCTAACACCTGCCCCTGAGCAGTTCTTAGCCATGTTATCCAATGGTAGGTGGATAACATGGCTAAGAGCATTAGCTCGATAATGCATGAATATCGCTGACTTTTCAGCGATATTCATGCATTTTGGGCGATTTTTATCGCTTAGGAGATAAACCTTGATAATAGCAAGGTTCCTAAGCGATAAAAATCGCCGCAGCTCGGCGATAAAAATATCGCCGCTAAACCAACATAGCGATAATTATCGCTAGTTGTTGGTAATATGCCCCAATGTTTTAAAAGAAAACACCCGAAACATTTTGTTTTCAGTGATCAATTTAGAGACAAGAAGAAAAAATTTCGCTTGAGTTCTGAGTTTAATTATTTATTATCTGTTGTCACACTGGTGTGCACAGCATACTGACATCACAGCAAAACTAAGGCCCCCATTAGGATGGCGGGCGGACTTTGCCTGCCCGCCATCCTCGTTCAGGACGGGACCGCCTGCCATAGGAGCGGCGGTCCCGCCTTGAGCATTAGGTTGCGCCCGCCAAACAGGCGGGGCGCATCCTATATTTTTACCATTGCGGCGGGCGGTGCAGAAAGCGCCGACCGCCGCAATGGTAAAAATGCACGTTGTGCATTTCAAAGCACAACATGACAGGCACCGCAGGGTGTCTGCCATGTTGCACTTTGAAATGCGGGGGGGGTACCATAGGTACCCCCCATGTGCACCCCCACCGCTGGACTCCCAGGGGGCCCGCAACGGGCCCCCGCAGGGAGTCTCTGCATGCCTTTCCGTGGCAGCATTGCCGCCATGGAAAAGCATGTCTGCAAGGGCATCCTAATATGGCTGGCGGTGTCTCATAGACACCGCCACCATATTAATCATTTTCCGCACTGGCCGCAAGGCGACCGGGCGGAAAATTGGCAGACGGTCTTTCTGTCCGCCGCGGTTGCCCGCGCCATTCTAATATGGCGGGGTAATTTCTGGATATGATGTTGGGCGGATTGTCCCCGCCAGGCCGGCGGTGGCTACCGCCAGCCTGGCGGGGGCAATCCGCCCGACATCATAATGGGCCCCTAAGTGAGAGCGGACCACACTAATGACATAGTCTGCTTTTACTTTTGATCGATGTCAGGATGCATAACTCTTCTCCCCAAGCACCTAGCAACACAATAGAGGCAGTGTTCCCCAAACAGAAATCCACCCCACTAGACACCAGGAATGATTCCTTGCAGCCGGAGTCACCGCCTTGGTCAAGGGCCTGTGCACTCTCCTGCCCTTGGCAAATCAGTTCCTCCCCACACCCCCCTATCTACTCCCAAGTGTTTAAAAAGACTACTATAACACCGGGGACTATTTTTGGATCATTGTTTGTGTGTGGGGGGAGTGGAGCATGGCCATGAGCCTTTGCTCCTCCGCCACCATATTCATGTATTTTTGGTATGGATTGAATAATTTTTTGCAATGATTGTTTTAAAAAAATGAACACGGTTTCAAAGAAACTAATAATTTCACTTCTCGCTTACTGGTTTTATACAATAGGCAAGAAAGTGAAATGTTGGTAATTCATTTCTGCTAATTGTTTATTTTGAAAATGTTCCACAATGTTCAGATACATTATGTAAACTAAGAACAGAGTGTGCCAACACAGACAAGAATAGCAGATGCTGTTACTTTGCTGATCATTGGTTATATTGTCCAGAAGAGGTATGCGGATATGAAACATATCTGAAACTCTAGTACGCCACATTTGGTGCTAGGTTTCACCTATTTAGGTTAAAGTAAGGCAAACATTTACAGAATGTATGTAAGTGAAAGGGTACCAGGGCCTTCCTGCTAATTTATTATTTTTAGAATGTTCAACAATGTTCAGAATAGATATAATACATAAAGTAAGAACAGAGTGTAATGAGATATTACCAGAGACTCGAGACCACACGGTCATGGAGGGCTGCAGATTGGGTGAGTTTATCCCCAATCTTCCCCTGTGGGGCAGAAAGCATCCTAAGAAAAACAATGGGAAAAAAATAAAGGCTTGCCCAGCCATTGGGCTATGTCCACCTCCCCCCTCCCCCCCCCCCCCCCCCCCCCCCAGAAAGGGCCCAAATTCTTACCCCCAATAATTCCCCAAAGGGTGACAGAATGCCCACTAGACACCAGGGGAAAAGGCAAAAAAATAAATTTGCTTGATGGCTGGGCATTGTGCATTCACCAGGAACCTCTCAAACCAGGGACCATGAGTCTTGATAGGTCCCTAGATTTATTAATTCCTGCCACGTGTGTTAGGCCCAGCCACACAAGTGGGACAATTGTTTTTATCGGGAGAAGTGTGGAACTGCTGGGTGGTAGAAAAATGCATGATTTTAGAAGATATTTCAAGTTGAAAGGACATTGTGGATAAGAACATTTTGTGGTGTTTATGCTAGGCACACAACTCTGTGTCTAGGTTTCAGAAATGCCTTGGTTTGGTAGGTTTGCTTGGGTAGCAGCTGAGCCTGGACCCAAATACAGCAGTTACACCAATTGTCAGAACTGTTTATTTTTTGACTGAAACTGCTGCTGTCACATTACAGTTTGGGGCCTATTGAACCGCGAGTACTAGATCCAGACACACAACTAAGGTAGTGCTTTCATCACGAGAAATATGGGAACACAGAACAATAAAACATTTGCTATTGATTTTCAATTAATAATGAATTTGAATTGAAAGGAATTTCTCTTCATTTTTGGCTCCTAAATGGAAGCAAGGGTGCAATAAAGTTTACTGTGCTGGAGAGGCCTCTGGCCTCCTCAGAACCACCTCTCTCCTCCCTAAGACCTATTTAATGAAGGCTAAAGCGCAGCTACGCACAGTATGCGTGCCACCGGTGCACCAAAGGCAAGCCCATCTGCGCCTGGACCTCGCCCAGTGCCGGGAACCCTGGCTCTCCTTACTCCCACAGGTACTCTGCCTCAGAACTCCATGCCCCGGACCCTGGATGCAACAACAACTGCTTCCTCGCATCTCCTCGCTCCACAACAGGAGTGTACACTTGCCTCTGCTACCGGTTCACCTCCTTCCCTGGACCGACCGCCCCTGCCAATCCTGCAACTCGCCCCACCGGCCGCCATTTCCACTGAACCACTCCGATGCCTCCAGATCAAGGCCAGATTGCTCTGCAAACACTGTAGCGAAGTCTGGGACACCATCTCCACCCTCGCCCCCAATGTGACATTCATCATAGAGACTTGGCTCACCCTCCGCATCGGCCCCTGACATCACCACCACCACACCAACCGGCTACAAGATGAAACACTGGGACCGAACCCACAGACATGGTGGTGGCATTGCCATCATACACCTAGAATCAATCATCTGCACCACCACCGAAGACTACACCACCCACTCATGGAACACCTCAACTTCCAACTCCACACCAACGACAATACCACCATCAAAGGCACCCACGCTTACAGACTCCGAGAACTTTGAACCGGTCTCAGCGATGCCATCACAAAATTCATCATCCTGCTCGCCATCAAATCCCAACACTAGGTTTTCCCGGGAGACCTCAATTTCCACCTGAATGATCCAACAGACACCAACTCCACTGACCTCCTGGAATGAATAGAAAAATCTGCCTCACACAGCTGGTCTTAGACCCCATGCACAGAGCAGGATATACGCTAGACCCCATCTCCACATCCAGCAACATAGTCAGATACAGCCACACCATGGAACTCACATGATCCGATTACTCCATTGTGCACTTCACCATCACCGGACCCCCCACATCACCCCCAACAACCCCAGCGCCTCTTTCCACCAGCAGGGACAATGTCACTCAGCACTAATGGACCGGCGCCTTCAGCACCACCCAGCCTGACGTCTCCTCCAACCTGAACCAAGCAGTAGAGAACTTCAATGACTGGAACAACTCTGCTGCCAATCGAATTGCCCCCTCCAAACCAACCAAAATGCACAGATTCAGTAAACAAGCCAGCTGATACACCCCAGAACCCACTGCATTGGAATGCAGATGCAAACACCTAAAAAGAGGGTTGCGCACCAGCAGAAGTGACACCAAACAAGTGACCATCAAGTTGGCATTCAACACCTACCACCAACAACTCAGAGACACTAAAAGGGAGGCCCTGGCAAACTGCATTGAGGCCAGCGCCAAGCAGACCAAGGACCTCTTAACCATTGTCAGAGAGTTCTTCTGCCCATCAGCCACCGAGAACTTGATCCCCTCCTCACAAGAACGCTGCAACACTCTAGTAGACCACTTTCACAAAAAGACAGCGACCATATACAGAAACTTTAATCCCCAACCCACCAACCTCCTCAGCCTCCCCACCTCCAAGAAGACTTCCAGCAACCACCCACTCATAATATGGGAACAGCTCAGCACACTGAATTCTTCTGCCCTAAGGAACTCCATCCATTCAGGAGCACCCTCCAACCCATGCCCCCACCGACTCTTCAACCTCGGAAGCAAAAAGATCAACCACCAACTCACCACCATCCTCAAAGCCTCACTCGCCACAGTCACCTTTCCCATTGCCTGGAAACACTCAGAGGTCAGACCTCCGCCTCAAGAAACACTCCACAGACTCAAATGATCTCCAGAACCACTGCCCCATTTTGCTGCTCCTGCATCCTGCCAAAGTCCTAGAGAAAGCCATCGACCTCAAACTCACTGAATACCTGGAGAAAAAAAAACTGCTTGACCCATCCCAATCAGGATTCATAGCCAACTACAGCACCGATATGTTATGTTATGTTAAAATTATTCGTAGAGCGCGCTTACACCAAGCGGTTTCATGTCGCTAAGAGAGAAGGACAGCGCCGGTGGGGAACAGAAGCGTTACTCGTATGCTTGTAGGAACAGAAGGGTTTTGAGGAGTGTTCTGAATTGGGTGTAACTGGTTACAGAGCTCAGTTCAATCGGAAGAGTGTTCCAAAAGTGGAGAGCCATAAAGGAAAATCGGAGGCCACCATGTTTTTTGCGTTTAACAGTAGGAATCGTGAGCAAATTGAGGTGGGAGGAAAGAAGTTTGTGTATGGGGACATAGCGGTGGATCATAGAAGAGATGAAGGCAGGACCCTGGCCTGCGAGCGCTTTGAAGATGGTACAGCCCAGTTTAAAACCACAGCATTTGGCCACCGGGAGCCAGTGAAGGCTCTTCATCAAAGGACTGACATGCTGGTGCTTAGGCTGATGATAGATGAGCCTGGCTGCTTGGTTTTGGACTAGTTGTAGACAACGAAGTTGGTATGCTGGGATACCAACATAGAGCGAATTTGCGTAGTCGATACGGGAGATGACTAAAGCCAGGGTAACAAGAGTAAGGGCCTCGGTGGTCAGAAATCTGCAGATCTTGCAAATTCTGCGAAGATGGAAAAACAGGAAGAAACCACTGCGTTAATTTGGTGTTTCAGAGACAGATCATTGCAGATTATGACCCCAAGGCTTTTTACAGTATCCACTGGGCAGGGGGAGCTTCCCAGGACGGGGGCCAAAAGTTGGAGTCCCAGGGGTTGGCAGCACCGCCAGTCAGGACCAGCTCCGTCTTGTCAGGATTGAGTTTTATATAGCAGTGATCACCACGACAGCTGTCATCCACACCCTACTCGACAGAGGAGCATCTGCCACCCTGATCCTCCTCGACCTCTCCGCAGCCTTCAACACCGTCACCCAACACACACTCATCAAACGACTACACCAGATCGTAATAAAAGACGACACCCCTAGATGGATGGCATTTTTCGTCACAGGGCGCACCCAGAGAATCCATTTTCACCTCACAGGCCAAAAGCACCATCTGCAATGTCCCTCAAGGTACATGACATGGCTAGCAGACACCGCCAAAAGCCCACAACATCAACGTCATTTCCTACGCCGACAACACCCCTCATCCTCTCGCTCTCAGCGTACCCCACCACCACAAAGTCAAAGTTCCACAACTGAATGAAAAACATCTCTGACTGAATAATGGACAACTGCCTGAAGCTCAACACAGACAAAACAGAAGAGTTGATTTTAGGTAGCCACGTCTCCCCCTGGAATGACACATGGGGGCCATCGGAAGTCAGACCCATCCCCACACTGAAAGACCACACCCGGAACCTCTGCATCATCCTGGATAGTAAACTCTTTGAGAAACAACAGGTCCACGCCATCTCCACAGTCTGCTTCCACACTCTGTGTATTCTCTGCAGAATCTTCAAATGGCTCCCCATCAGCACCAGGAACACAGTGAAGCAGGACCTCATCACCAGACGTCTTGACTACAGCAATACACTCTATGCATGCACCACCAGTGAACTCATAAGAAGACTCCAGACAATACAGAAAGCAGCAGCCAAATTGATCATCAACCTGCCCAAAAGGACCCACATCACTCCTGAGTGACCACCACTGCCTCCCCATCCAGAAGAAATGCCATTTCAGTTTACTGACCCACGCCTTCAAAGCCCTCCATGACCAAGGACAGGCATACATGAACCACTGCCTGAACTTCCACCAATCGTCCAGAAACCTCTGCTCCGCCCATCTCACCCTCGCACAGACTCTGTGCACCTGCTGCTCCGGAAGACACTCCTTCTCCCACCTCACCGCCGAGTCCTGGAACACCTTCCACCTCTGAACATCACCCTCACTAACAGACTTCAGGAAGAAAGTCAAGAACTGGCTTTTCGACTAAATCTCGTAGCCCAGTACCTGGATACCCTCATGGGTGATAAGCTGCGCTATACAAATACCGTACAATACGATTCAACATTTTGCAACTTGCCCTCCAAATCATGATTGGTGTATAAATACCCACTATCTCTCAACTCAGTATCTTATGCACATTTCAAAACTGCATAGGTTTCCTACATACCCATTTTTCTGATGGATACCTCTAACCATAGATTCCTCACCCAAGTGCTAGTCTAGAGCCAGAAAATGATTCTCTAGCAATGCTTCCCGCGCACTGATAAGTGATCCTCGTGGTTCTGCGTTGACTCCATACTTGCCCAGAAGTAATGGAACGGAGCTGCATCTAAGTGCCACCCCTGCACGCTGACATTTGTTCCTTTCTTTTCATGCCTTCCAATGCGGATCCCCCTGAAAATTTAACAAAACCCTCTGTACTACGGAAAAATATCCCATCCTAAGACTACAGGTTTCAAACCATGCCACAACTTAAGAAAACAGATGCTGGTCACAGACTAGGTGTGTATCTCTGATTCTTGGGCTAGGGACACAACTCGAAGTTGAGCAACAAGGGTGCTCTCATGCAAACAAAGGCAATCCTGATTGTTGCAGAACAAAAGAAATCTCCGGCCTCATGTAGGTCTAGCTCCAAGTCAAGGGTGCAGGTTTGGTCTCTTCCTGAGCAGCAAAACACACAAGATGATGGATGGAATGTTGCACAATGGCAAAACATTCACCCCCAGTCACAGAGCTGGGTTTAATCCATCGTTATTTTGCTCACCAAGCCACCCCAGTTCAGACATAGCCATATGCAAATCAGTCTTGACCCTGTGCCTCATGGGAACAGTCCAGACTGAACTGCCAAGCCATGTCTTCCCTGGACCAGAATCAAGCATCCTAGAAACGGTTTCTGGCTATCAGCCGTCTTCAGCCAGTATAGCTTGATTCCAGTGGCGTAGTGAGCAAGGGCCCCATGTCTGGATGTCTGGGCATACCCTTCCCACATAGGGTGAACAGCAAAACACACATGATGATAAACGGAATATTGCACAATGGCAAAACATTCACCCCCATGCCATGTCTGAACTGGGGTGGCTTGGTGAGCAAAATAAATATGGATTAAATCCAGATCTGTGACTGGGGGTGAATGTTTTGCCATTGTGCAACATTCCTTCCATCATCTTGTGTGTTTTGCTGTTCACCCTATGTGGGAAGGAGTCAACCTATCCTGGCTGAAGACGACTGATAGCCAGAAACTGGTCCTGGGATGTATAATTCTGATCCAGTGAAGACATGGCTTGGCAGTTTGGTCTGGACTGTTCCCATGAGACACAGGGTCAAGACTGATTTGCTTATGGCCATGTCTGAACTGGGGTGGGTTGGTGAGCAAAATAACAATGGACTAAACCCAGATATGTGACTGGGGGTCAATGTTTTGCCATTGTGCAACATTCCGTCCATCATCTTGTGTGTTTTGCTGTTCACCCTATGTGGGAAGGGTATGCCCAGACGTGGGTCCTGTGCTCACTCCGCCACTGGAGTCAAGCTATCCTGGCTGAAGACGGCCGGGCTGATAGCCAGAAACCAGTCCTAGGATGCTTGATTCCGGTCCAGGGAAGACATGGCTTGGCATTCCGGTCTGGACTGTTCCCATGAGGCACAGGGTCAAGACTGATTTGCATATGGCCATGTCGGAACTGGGGTGGCTTGGTGAGCAAAATAACGATGGATTAAACCCAGATCTGTGACTGGGGGTGAATGTTATGCCATTGTGCAACATTCCATCCATCATCTTGTGTGTTTTGTTGGTCTCTTCCCGAGGCCTTTCGCATGAGAGTTACACTTTACAAATCAAATTCCAATCGTAAGTAAAAGATACTGAAGAGGGACTGAACTCCATCCACCACTCTCTATCAAAAGATGTGGCACAAGAGTATTATGATGTCAGTTGGTATTACTCTAGATTACCAGGTATGGAGCCAATTCAAAAACGTAGGTGCATCCCGTAAATGTATTGGGCCATCGATGACGCTGCCACACAATTATGCCTTTAAGGATGGCATGCTGCAGATATTTGATGTTTTCTTGGCTACATGGAGACTTCCAGTCAAGTTACTGTTATTTATTTATTTAGTATTTTGTAGAGCGCGCAGCTACCTCCGACGGAGATGTCCCGGCGCTGAAGACATTAACTCTAAAGGGTCAGGGGAGTGTGAAAGGAAGATTTAGAATTAGATCTGGGAAAAAAGCAGGTCTTTAGTTTTTTCCGGAATAAGGGTTCTGAAGTCAGAAATCTTAACTCTGTGGGCAGCTGATTCCTGAGTTTGGATGTGGCAACTGCAAGGGCCCTTCCTCCCGTGCGTGCAGGACGAAAACGGGGGCATATCATTAGGCGGAGATGGTTAGATCTGAGGTTTCGTGGTGCTTGTGAAAACCTCATTCTGCGACGTAGGTATGTAGGGCCTCGGTCATTGAGAGCTCTAAAAGCCAGAGTTAAGGCTATAAATTGGATGTGCAGTCTTATTGGGAGCCAGTGAAGTTTGATCAAGTGGGGTGAAATGGAATGACGGTAAGGGATATTGCATATCAGCCTGGCTGCTGCGTTCTAGACTCTCTGTAGTTGGTTAATGAGGTAGGTAGTGAAGGACTGGGCTATTTTAAGGCCCAGCGGTGCCAGGGGACAACACCTGAAACCTTCGTGGATATACCTGTTCCGGAGTACAAATCACAGAGACACGGGACACTTCCTTCGGCGTCAAAGATCAGCGTTTATTTACTGCAGGGATACAGAAATCGCTAGAAGTACAACAGAGTGTAGGTTCAGAGAGTCTGCTTCGAATTGCAAAAAGTGGATCGCTCCTTTTATACACATTTTCGTCATTGCACAACATGGCGAACAAAAGGTTACAACTCAGTTCCCATAGTAAACTTCAAAAGGATTGCATTCATGTTTTCAGAAGCCCGGAACATAATTACAGTAACATTGCCGGTTCCCAACTGTAAAAACACGTTATCTCACCATTAGGCACATTCCATTCTAGCTGTAAACGAGCTAAGAGAAGAGACAGAAACAGGTGCAAGGAAGACAAAGACAAACAACAGATTGAAAAGAGTGTAGGGGCAATATCGGAAGCGTGATTGCAGGATCAAAGGATTCAAGCCTAACGCATGCAAGGCTGAAACAATAGACCGGCACGGCAAGATGAGCCTCGAGCGGAGCCATCTGCCTTTGCCGTGTCATCCCCCTAGTCATAAAGGCACATTCAAAGGAATATGCATCTTCCGCAAGAGCTTGGGAAACCCAGGGTCATCAAGCGGACATTGTCCATTCGCCGGCTACGTGAGGGCAAGAAACAAAATGTATGTATGTATGTATGTATTTATTGCTTATTAAGCGCAACTGTCACCCCCAAGGGTATCCTGGCGCTGAGACTGAACCGTGCATCTATTAAAACAGCTACATTACTCTGGGAAACAGATAAGTTTTGAGGCTCTTTTTGAAAGTGAGCAGATCAGGGCAGCTCCTTAATGCCAGGGGGAGGGTATTCCACATCGTGGCAGCCGCAAAACTGAAAGCGCGACCACCCATTCTCGTTCTGTTAATTTTAGGGACTTTTACCAAGAACGCCGAAGATGATCTTAGAGGTCTGGCTGCCTGATACCAGAGGAAGAGGGTTTGAAGAGGTATTGGTCCCAGTCCATGCAGGGCCCTAAAGACAAGGCAAAGAGCCTTAAACGCAATTCTCTGCTGGACTGGAAGCCAATGTAGATCGGCCAAAGCTACCGATGAAGAGGCGGACCGTGGTCGAGACAAGGCCAGTTTAGCGGCCATATTCTGTATCCTTTAGAGCTTTAGGATCAGAATCTTCGGGGCACCCAAAAGTAGTGCGTTACAGTAGTCGATCCTACTGAGAATGGAACTACGCACTACCTCAGCTCTGGAGCCCCGTGGAAGAAGTGGCAGGATTTTCCGTAAAACACGGAGCAGACCCATGCATGTTGCTGCCGTTTTGTTTACGGAGGCATCAAGCTGCAAGTTGGGTTCGAATAGAACTCCCAGGTTGCGAGCTGACTCTGCCGCCTCCACCGATCCCGGGATGGACACTGGCCAGAAATCAGCCGGTAGTGTACGGGGAGTTCGGTCCAAGGAGCAGTGGAGTACCTCCGTTTTTGATCCGTTGAATTGCAACGCATTGGCTCGCAGCCATGCTGCTGTGGCTGCCATACAACGGTGAAAGACATCCCTTGAAATAATCTCTGAGCCCTCAAATGAAAAAATCAACTGAGTGTCATCGGCATAGTTGACAACAGATATGCCGAATGACTTTATCAGTGCTATCAAGGGACGGAGATATATATTAAATGGATGCCGTATCTAAAATGGAACCCGAGGGTTCAGATGGAGAAACCCACAAATAAGGCAAACCCTTTCAGGTAGTGTAGCGAAAACGCGTACACCTACTAAACTCGTCATTTGCGGTTCGTAGATACCAAACTCGTCCATATTCGAACATGCCCAAAACATCGTAACGATTCTTACGGAACCTCAGACGCTCCTTTTGCCCTCATGTAGGCAAGCACTAGTCGATATCAGAATCAATATCGATATTCATCAGATCGTTCAGATGTTGCTGGAACATTATTCTCTCCATCAATGTCTCTTTGGTAACAGATGGCCTTCTTATACACGTTGTAGCACAAAGGCCACATAAGGCTGGACCACACTGCACGCAAAGACAACACGTGAACAGAAACGTCACAACAACCCCTACAATCATCAGAATCTTCCAACCCCAAGTCGACATCAGACCCCAAAACCATCCTAGAAGAGTCCAATCACCTTCGTCCACGTGTATGGACTCAGAGATTTTATGCAACTTCGAGATGGCTTGATAAACGGTTGGAGCGTTATCAGGTATGAAAATACAGCAGCTCGAATGGATCACCTTGCACACACCACCTCTATCTGCGAGTACAACGTCTAGAACCATACGGTTTTGTAACGTCATAAGTCTATCCACTTGAAGCTCTGCTGTCAGGTTACCAAGAGCACTTGCAGTTATGTTAGCAGTCGATTCTACCACACGAGTCAACTGTCTCAGATTCCTACTATTGACCATAGGTCCCCAAAACGGTAGGAACCCCTTAAAGAAGTCTCCTGCTTCTTGACCGGCAGTGTCCTCTTTGCTAATAACGCCTCTCACAACTCTTGTCTTGTGATAGTCTGAGGCAACTGTAAAAGTCGGTGGCAAAAGATTCGCGATATAACATGTGCCCGAGAAGTCACGGGGCAACCACGTATAAGCGCGATCATAACATACAAAATAGGTACCCTTGGCAGTCAAGAAGACAGGGGAAGAGAGCATCGGTAAAGCATATGTTTCAGTACAAGCACTCTTCCCAAGCTGAGCTCTCGGATATCGACCAAGACCTTGCAGGCAGAAATGACCAAGGTGGGGTACGATCCAGATCGGAGACGAGCTCTTAAGCGGTCTATCACCCACTAACACACTATACTCAGCCTCACTCAGATCCTTATATGCTCGCACCTCTTCCTCTGGAATAAGCGATGGATCAAAAATATCTCTATCCCAAATCAGCAATCGCTATCGCCAAAGATTTGTGATACGGGCCAGAACCAAGGTCTGTTGAGCGTGGCTCTCGACGGGGGTAGGAATCTAGTGCACTACGGAACACAGTTTGGAATGCTCGAGCTGATCCTTGGGAGCTGTAAGGAAGAACCAAATACGGAATACCCTTATCCATGGTATGTGGCATTAACCCACACACCCAACAGTTGGTAGTATTCATTACCAACTGATGCTGATGCAGAAGTTGGACAAAGGAGTTGTTCATAAATTCCGCACGTCTAACCTATTCATGTTGGGGCAGAAGATGAAAGGAATGTGGAGAAATAGTGGGAACAGAATTCAGATCATGAGAAGGAGAAGTAGGTGAAGTGGAAGGTAATAACGACTGAATCCCAAAATACACTCCACTCACCAATAGCATAGAAACAGTTAGGAATAACATGAAAACCTGAAACAGAAAACATTTTGTTCGTAAAATCTTATGTAATTTGGATCTTTGCGCCGACATCCTCTCTATTTCCGACAGCTTAGAGAACTCCATCCTCTAAAGACCGTCCGTAACGTTCTTGACGCACCTCGTTCTGCGTAGCGATTATCAATTCCCAGGGGTTCCCAGGAGTCGACAAAAGTAACCGACCTAGCGTCAGAAACCTGCTAAACAGAAGTAGGTACCCGCATGGCCCTACGGCCAACCCAGATGGTAGGTTTTAATCAAATAAACATTCAATTTAATATAAGTCTCCTAGCTGCACAGAAGAGGAACACACGTGATATATAAAAAGAACTCAAAAATCATGAAAAAATGCAAATGTCACAATGTTCATAGCAACAGTGAGGGGGGTAATGTGAGTTTGAAAACAAAAAGGGAGATTTTATTTGTCCATATCACGTGATCGAAGAAAATATCGACATTTTCCAGGTCGAGTTTGCTCTTCAAACAACGGTTCAGAAGGCAAAACAGTGTTCGATTGTTCAGGTGACAGTTCAGAACTCAAATTCTCCAATGCTGAAGACGAAAGTACAGTTCCCGATGATTCAACAGGCGTTTCTGACTGAACTGAATCGTTCTCTACAAGTTGAGCATCACTGAATGGCACGTAGTGTGGAAGGGCATCGGTCTCGTCGGGGCAAATCCTTTCTTCACCCAGTTATCCGCTGGCAAAGGAAGCAGGACTTTCTTCGTATGGGTGGCATGCACCCAATGCTTCCTGCCGTCCAGCCGAACTGCAGTCCTCGTTGCCAGCAAGACTTGGTAGGGTCCCACAAACCTTGGCTTAAGATTATGTGGAGAAGTGTGGCTCAGGGGTTAGAGGTGGCAGACCCGGAAGCTGAGATCGGCCCTGGACCAGGGTTCAATTCCCTGCCTCGGCAGGTCTTGGGCTCAAAAATTCCATGGACTCGATAATTCTCGCTCCGGTGCCTTCTCGACTCACGGGTTCACACTCTGCGACTCTGGGCAATAGCTTGCTTAATCTCCACAATGGCCTCTCGCGGCGGGATGCCTGGCTTTCACCTTGTGGATACCCTGCGGGGGTTATCTCACAGGGGAATACCAGGACGGGTTCCCTAAGCAAGCGCCAGGAAACCCACTGCGGGTAGCTGTGCGCTATACAAGTTCAAATACATTTACATTTACATTTACATTACGTTTTCTCCCAAAGTTGCGGGTTACCACCCAGTCGCCAGGTTGGAGCCGATGACCAGGACCCTCTGTTTGTGCCGGTAGAGCTTCAAAAACCTATTGATGAATCAAACTCAATTTAGCAGTCAGATCGTAAAGATAGTCAATCAACATTGGATATTCAAGACTGTCAAACTCTTTAGGCCTCGGAACTCCCCAAATGTTCGCAGGACGGCCGAACACAATCTCATATGGGCTAAGCCCTAATCGAGAGTGCACAGTCGCCCTGGTCGATAAGAGAGCTAGAGGCAATGCATCAGGCCATGATAAACCAGTGGTTGCTTGAATTTTGGCAAGTTTCAGTTTCAGAGTACCATTGTACCCTTCAACCAAACCCGCCGATTGAGGATGATTAGCACTATGAAATTTTTGGCGGATTCCCAGACCCTTACACACACTCTTCATCACACTTCCCACAAACTCACTTCCATTATCCGACCATACAATCCGTGGCATGCCGTACCTGGGGAAATATTCCTTGAGTAGAACTTTTGCTGTGGACAGGGCAGTATTATCCTTAAGAGGGTAGGCCTCGATCCATCTGGAGAACGCACAAACCACAACCAATACGTACTTCAAATTATTGCATCTCTCCATATGGATGAAGTCCAACTGAATAACTTCAAAGGGACATGTAGGAGGAGCAAAATGACCAGGTGGAGTTGGGGTGCCCTTGCCAGGATTATACATCAAACATACCATACAGTTCTTGACCACTCTCTCAGCACACTTAGCAATCTCATCATTCTTCCATACTGGAGACAGCAACTTACATATACCTTTCGCGCTAATATGTGACATGCCGTGAGCCATAGTAACAACGGCAAGCACATACGCATCCGGTAACATCCATCTCTGATATTCTGACAAATCAACCCAACATCCATTCACGTCTAACTTCCCCGTGCTTTCTTTCCACTTAGTCTTTTCAGTCTCGGTAGCCTCATTCTGAATCGCTTTCACACTCTCAACTGTGTCCTCACACATACCAGTCTCCGTCGGCCATCTCACTGAACTCGTAACATACATTTGAGTTGTCAGATTCTTAGCTGTTTCCTTAGCAATCTGATCCGCAAACGCGTTACCATGACCAACATCATCCGTAACCTTTCGATGCGCGCTACATTTAATGATTGCCACCTGCTTAGGCAATGTAAGTGCATCCAAAAGATCGTTCACGAGCTGTCCATGTTGGATCTTCGTGCCATGCGACGTCATAAATCCTCTTTCTCTCCACAATCGACCAAAGCTATGCGCTACGCCAAATGCATACTGGCTGTCGGTAAACACATTCACTCGCTTCCCTTTAGACAAAACACACGCTCTCGTTAACGCAATCAACTCTGCCGCTTGCGCTGAATTCTGACTCAATCTCGCAGTTTCCACGACCGTACTCAGCGTCACTACAGCATACGCAGTCGTCACATCACCATTCGGCAACTTAAAGCATGAACCATCAACATACAAAGTACCATCGGGATCTACCAATGGAGTGTTTTTCAGGTCAATACGACCCTTCCTTTCTTCTTCAGTTCTTAAGTAACAGTCATGTGGTGCTACATCACCTGATTCCACATTAATCGGCAACAATGTCGCTGGATTCAGCACATTACAACGTTTTATCTGTATATGACTTGCCAAAAGTGTCAACTCATAACCGGACAACCTTGCGCTCGTCAAGTGTTGAGTCTTTGTACGATTCAAGAGAGTGTCAACTGCATGCGGAACCATCACTGTAAGCATATTATCCATGACCAGACCTGCGGACTGTCGAATGGACACCGCAGCTGCCACTCGGCAATGCTATAGCTACTGGGTCTAAGGTCGAAGAAAAATATGCACATGGACGTTGTTTGCCACCAAATTGCTGCGTCAAAACACTCAACGCACAACCTTCTCTCTCGTGAACGTATAGTGTAAACTGCTTGCTGTAATCAGGAGTACCTAACACAGGAGCCGAACACAACGCATCACGCAATTCAGAAAAACTTTTCTGACACTCTTCAGTCCAAGGCAAAGGAGTCGGAACATCCTTGCACGTGAGAGCTAACAATGGCTTCGCTAACAATGAAAAGTTTGGAATCCATTGTCTGCAGTATGACGTGATACCTAGAAAGGCACGTACATCTCTCTGAGTTGTTGGCACAGTCATTCGAGCAATCGCTGCAATTCTTTCTGGGGTCAACCTCCTTCCCTCCTTTGACAATAAGTGACCTAAATAGGTTACTTCTTGACAACAATACTGTAGCTTAGAAGGTGACACCTTGTGATGTAAGTCACATAAATGCTTTAATAGCGATACTGTAGCAGTTTTGCAAATTTGCTCAGTGTCGGCAGCCACTAACAGATCATCAACGTACTGAATCAGGGCCGCACCAGCAGGTAACACAAACGAATCAAGTTGAGGGCTTGACTGTAGATCGATGGACTCTCACAGTAGCCCTGAGGTGCGCGTTTAAACCTGAAACTGCGACCACCTAATGAGAAGCCGAATAGATCTCTGCTTTCCTCAGCAATCGGAATGCTAAAGAAAGCATTCTTTAGGTCGATCACCGAAAACCAGGAGGCAGAGGCTGGAATCACCCAGCTGATCCTCTCCCTGACCAACGACCCCGCCGCCGCCAGAGCCAACCTGCACGAAGGGATGAGAGAGGTAGCCGAGTGGATGACGACCAGCCGCCTGAAACTGAACTCGGACAAGACGGAGGTCCTCATCCTGGGCTCCTCACCCTCCGCCTGGGACGACTCCTGGTGGCCTCCCGCCCTGGGCACCGCACCCAAACCGACAGACCATGCACGAAACCTGGGCTTCATCCTGGACTCCTCCCTCGCCATGACCAGGCAAGTCAACAGCGTCTCCTCGGCGTGCTTCAACATCCTACGCATGCTACGGAAGATCTTCTGGTGGATCCCCACAGAGACCAGGAAGACCGTCACCCAGGCCCTCGTCACCAGCCGACTGGACTACGGCAACGCCCTCTACGCCGGGACCACCGTCAAGCTCCAGAAGAGACTCCAGCGGATCCAAAACGCCTCAGCCAGACTAATCCTCGACATCCCACGATCCAGCCACATCTCCGGACATCTGAGAGACCTTCACTGGCTCCCCGTCAACAAGAGAATCACCTTCCGCCTCCTCACCCACGCACACAAAGCCCTACACGACCAAGGTCCGAGCTACCTCAACAGCCGAGTCAACTTCTACGCTCCCAAACGCCACCTCCGATCAGCCAACCACGCCCTCGTCGCCGTCCCCCGCATCCGAAGAGCGACTACAGGAGGAAGGTCCTTCTCCTACCTGGCCGCCAAGACCTGGAACTCCCTCCCGTCCGACCTGCGCCTGACCCAAGACCACCTCTCCTTCAGGAAGAAGCTGAAGACCTGGCTGTTCGAGCAGTAGCGGCACCCCCCCCCCCAGCGCCTTGAGACCCTACGGGTATGTAGCGCACTTAATAAGTGTCACTGATTGATTGATTGAATCAGGGTCAGCAAAGCTGTAATGTCAGGCACCACGGGAAACTGTGGGATCACTATTTTATTCACTTCTCTCAAATCAATGACAAAACGGTACACAGGAGGTTTGGATGGGTCAGTTAGTTTCAAAATAGGTAACACAGGACTATTACACACATTTCCCCTAGTTTCTTCAATAACATCCTTTTCGATCAAATCATAAATGATCGCTAATAGCGCTCGCTCGCCATCAAGAGAGATACGACACTGGGGAATACGTGGTAATCGCACATTTGATTTCAATTGAACTACATAAGGTGGTATGTCCAGTAGGCCCACATCATTGGGACCAGTTGCCCATAAAGACTCAGGAAGGGAACTCAATTCCGGTGGGAGCTTATCAGTTGACAAATACATAGGAGAGATCACTCTCTGACCTAATGTAAGCTCCACTCCGGTAGGAGAGCAGTACAGAGTCGCATATAACCGTTTCAACAAATCCAGACCCAAGAGATTCTCACCACAACCAGTAGTTAAAATCAAAGGAGCCTCTAGCTCACGTGGCCCAATCGTAAGGGACAAAGGGCTAGAAACTGGATTGCTAACCGGGGCGCCAGAGAATCCAACAGAAACGTTCGTTAAGCCAGACAAAGGTGCGCCAGGGAGTTTCGAATGCATGATGGAACTTTTTGCTGCACCAGTGTCCAACAGAAAAGGCTCAACTACGCCCGATGTGGCAACTGCAACGTAAGGCCCTCTCTGATCAACCGGAACTGATACGACTCCCTATCTTTTTCTATGGCTGTCCTAGTAATTGTTGTCAGCACCAATCTCATGCTCGACATAATAGTCATCCACGTGATACTGTGCAGATCTACCAGACGATGTATTTCGCTGATCAAAACAATTATCCGTGTCCGATGAAGGAGCAGAACGCTCATTTTGATTTCGAGAGGTGCCATGACCTCTACCTTGAGAGGCCTGCTGATGACCACCACGACCTCTTCAAACCGAGACACCACCCGTTCGGTCACGTAAAACAGGGCAATTAAACTTTAAATGGCCCTCACCCCTACAATATGCACACTGATTATACCCAAGCATAGATCTGGATGTAGAGGAGTCAGAGCGCGACTGCATCCTAGAAGACTGCGCTTGCGGTCGATACTGCTGTTGCGAGTCATTCTGATTCAAGCGTGGAGGATACGCTTGCTGCAATAAGACCTTAGTTTTTGGCTCTTTCGTTTTCTTGTCTGCTCGATCATTCTCCTCTTTTTCTCTATTTTCATAATATTGAGCCATTGCCAATATTTGAGCCGTAGTTGAAACAGCCCATGCACTTTCAGAATTTTTCAATTTGTTGCATAGCTCAGGCAACAGATTTAACACAAAGTTATCGACAAACAACCGTTGACCTCCCTCAGTGCTCATATCCTGACCACTATGATCGATGAATGCCTCCTCAAATCTAGTAAAGAAATCGGAGACACTCTCGTCTTTCTTTTGTTTGCAAGCAGACAATTTATCCCAGTTCACCCTCATCGCTGGCATAAGTGTTTTCATGAGCGCAATGATTCTTTGGGGCAGGTCCTTAATTAACTGTTCAGGCTTAGCCCCACAAACTTGCCGTCCGTCAGCCGCTACAAGAGCAGCCCAATCACCACCTAACTCAGCTGCATGATTCTCTTGACGAATTTTCGCCCAAATCGGTTGCGGTACTACGTTACCAAACAACATATCGATATCAGCAAGGTTCATAATAGAAGCATCCACGAGTTGGGATAACTCCTTGTAATAACCTGCCGGATTCTTCCGGGGGTCAGGCAAAGATTGTTTCACCTGAAAGACTTCCGATCGCTTCCATGGGAGGTGTATCCAAACTCTCTGGAAGTGTGGCAAAATTGGAGGAACGGCAGCAGCATTACCTGGCATCCACACTGGGGGAACTTCTCGCATGGGATACTGACCAGATTTCGCTTTTGGATCATCTGAGTCGTCGTCAAACGACACTCGTGAAGGCACTGTGGATCTAAAAGCTAACAATCGTTCTAATGCATGACGTACATCACCGCCTACAATCATACCGTTCGAAAACTGACTCTGGAGTTCAGTCAAATCGGGCGGTACGTTATCTAGGTCATCATTATCCCACTCTTCTCTCAAGGATTTACACATTTCCTCGAACACGAATCTCTGTGTGGGCTCATTAAACTGAGAAAACGTATCGAAAACTATGCGCGGAGTGTACTTAGCAGGATGTCTAATCCACCTACGCGCCATAGTTACTAACGTCTCACTCTCCCTACCACCAGGCATTTTACTCCGTCTCTGGGAGATTTCAGAGACATCGGATTCGAATAACGATCCGAGAAGTGGAGAATAGAGAGTAGCAACAGTATGAGGTATACGATTACGAGCAGAAGGGGTAGAGGAAAGAAGAACAGGAGCAACAATACTAGGAGAAAACGTAGGAGCAGTGGGAGTAGCCAAAATAGCAGGAGTAGTAGTAACAATAGACTGAGAAGGAACAGGCAAAGGAGCAGTAGGAAGAAGAGGAGGTAAAGGAGCAGGGCCCACTTGAGGAACAAGGGGATTCGGAGGAACAGGACCAATTGCAGGCTGACCAGCAGCCGCCGGAACAACAGGTGGAAGAACAGGAGGAACTATAGGGGCTGTAGTACCCTGTACATAAGGAGGTGGTGATTTTAATAAATAGGATAACAATGGATCCTCTTTCGATTCTTCTCCCTTCTTTTCAGAACTTGACGGTAAAACCGGATAACATTTATCCACCGCCATGCGATGCTGTCTGGTAGAAACATCCTTTTCCTTCTCTTCTTTGTCTCGCTGATACTGTTCTGCACTTTGCATCATCGTAATGATACCATCTCTTTTATTCTTCTTGATCTGCCTGATTTCTTTCTGTCTGGCCTCTTTGCGCCATAACCGGAAGGAATCAAACATTGCTGGCCTAGCTTTCTTTTTAAACAATTTTGCTTCGAGATTATCTAAAATCTCAGTGTCAAAACTACCATGAGGTGGCCAACTAAGGACACCATCTTTTTTAGTATAACGGATCCAACATTCATTATATACAATAGGGCCCACTCCGTGTCGACTTTAGAGCTCTTAAATCGGAGTTCCAACTGGATGTATCGGACATGAGTCCTCCAACCGGGAATCCGTGCTGTAACATTTAAGGAAACCAAACAAAATACTACGGCCAGGCATCGTGCACACTAACCGAGCTTCAAACTTCAAGGACTATCGAATTACGATATCCTCGCAAAAATACGAGACCCTCGGTTTTTGGCAATTGCAATTGTCAAAGAAAAACCCAAAAAGAGAGAACCAACAACTAAGGACCACAAATTCAATGGAACCATGCAAACAACCAAGTTTCAACAACAACAACCAAGTTTCAAAGTACGAAGCAAATGTCACAAAAAGTGACCAAAGAATTAAACTAAGGACTGGGAGCGACCCACAAATACTTAACTGAAAGAACAATGGCGTCACCAGGAAGGCCCGTCTATCGTCTCGCCGTACAAAGGACTACGCCAGGCGCCAAAACAGGCCGACAGTCAGGGCATCAGTCCGTCGCAGCCGTCAGGAGGCGGGGATCTTCGCGGGAAAAATCTTCGGACCACTTATTTCGACAACAGGATCGATGAAGCGGGGTGCACCTTCACTCGGAGATTTCACACGAAGTTCCTCACGATCGTCAGGCTTTGGACCGGTAACGCTGATGTCGCACCACGTTGGGCGCCAACTGAAGGACTGAGCTATTTTAAGGCCCAGCGGTGCCAGGGGACAACACCTGAAACCTTCGTGGATATACCTGTTCCGGCGTACAAATCACAGAGACACGGGACACTTCCTTCGGCGTCAAAGATCAGCGTTTATTTACTGCAGGGATACAGAAATCGCTAGAAGTACAACAGAGTGTAGGTTCAGAGAGTCTGCTTCGAATTGCAAAAAGTGGATCGCTCCTTTTATACACATTTTCGTCATTGCACAACATGGCGAACAAAAGGTTACAACTCAGTTCCCATAGTAAACTTCAAAAGGATTTCATTCATGTTTTCAGAAGCCCGGAACATAATTACAGTAACATTGCCGGTTCCCAACTGTAAAAACACGTTATCTCACCATTAGGCACATTCCATTCTAGCTGTAAACGAGCTAAGAGAAGAGACAGAAACAGGTGCAAGGAAGACAAAGACAAACAACAGATTGAAAAGAGTGTAGGGGCAATATCGGAAGCGTGATCGCAGGATCAAAGGATTCAAGCCTAACGCATGCAAGGCTGAAACAATAGACCGGCACGGCAAGATGAGCCTCGAGCGGAGCCATCTGCCTTTGCCGTGTCATCCCCCTAGTCATAAAGGCACATTCAAAGGAATATGCATCTTCCGCAAGAGCTTGGGAAACCCAGGGTCATCAAGCGGACATTGTCCGTTCGCCGGCTACGTGAGGGCAAGAAACTAAACGGATGCTGTATCTAAAATGGAACCCGAGGGTTCAGATGGAGAAACCCGTAAATAAGACGAACCCTTTCAGGTAGTGTAGAGAAAACGCGTACACCTACTAAACTCGTCATTTGCGGTTCGTCGATACCAAACTCGTCCATATTCGAACATGCCCAAAACGTCGTAATGATTCTTACGGAACCTCAGTAGGAGCACCTGCATACAAGCTGTTAGCGTAGTCCAGGTGGGCGGTGATGAGGGCATGGACTACTGTTTTTCGAGAGTCTAGCGGTAGGTAGGGGATGATTTTTTTAAGCATTCGTAGCTTCCCGAAACAGGCTGAGGTGACTTTGTTGATTTGGGTTTTACAGGAAAGGGAGGTGTTGAATTGAAGCCTAGGTTTTGGGTGGCTTGGACTAGTTCCGGAGGAGGGTTGAGTTCCGACGGCCACCAGAGATTAGAAGGTAAGGGTGATTTCTGATTAAAAAATAGGACTTCAGTCTTATCTGTATTGAGCTGTAGGTTATTCGCGGACATCCAGGAGGCGATATTCAGCATGCAATGGTGAAAGTTGTCGAATGATTTTTCTGAGTGGTCTTTGAAGGAGAACACCAGTTAGGTGTCGTCGGCGTAGAAGGTTACTTTGACACCACAGGATTCAACCACTTTTGCCAGTGGTTTGAGATACACATTGAAAAGGAGCCGGCTAAGGGCGGAGCCTTGCGGAACGCCCCAGATCAGTGATTTTTTGGAGGAAAGAAAGGATCCCAGCATCACTTGTTGGGTTCTGTTCGTAAGAAAAGATTTTACCCATGAGAGGGGAGGCCCGCTGATTCCTACCTCTTGCAGGCGAGTCAGTAGTGTGTCATGAGAGATGGTGTCAAATGCCGCGGATAGGTTGAGGAGGACCAGCATGGCCTCCTCTCCTCTATCCATGCATTCTCGGATCGACTCGGATACCTCAAGTAGCGCCAACTCAGAACTATAGTCCGGTCTGAAACCCGATTGGGTATCGTGGAATAAAGAGTTTGATTCTAGGTAGTATGATAGTTGTTTTTGAACAGCTTTCTCAAGTACTTTGGCGGGCTTGGGCAAAAGTGAGATCGGTCGGTAGTTGCTTAGACAGGAAGGATCTATGCCTGCTTTTTTTTGGATTGGGATTAGCAATGCGTGTTTCCAGGTGGAGGGGACAGCACCAGTGATTAAAGAGGAGTTCCAGATTTCGAGTAGGGGATTAATGATTAAGGGGGCAATTTCATTTTTGATTAAGGCCGGGGCTGGGTCCAGGGGAGAGCCTGATTTACATTCCAAAAATACATTCAGGGCAAGTTCCTTGGTAAGTGGTTGGAATGCTGTAAATGCATGTTTGCAGTTAGTGGCAAGGTCTTCGGTAATGTTGGAACCGTTCTGAAGGATAGTTGCCGCAATAATGGCTATTTTTTCTTCAAAGAAGTTTGATAGATTTTCACTCAGTGCTTGGGACATAGGTACTGGAGTGGACAATGCACTAGGATGAGTGAAATCTTTCACTATATTAAAAAGGGCCTTGGTTGAGTTTTTTGCTTTGGCAATAGTATCTGAAAAGTAGGTGCTCATGGAGTGGCGTTTGAGTTTGCGAAACTCTTTAAGGACTTGTCGGTAAAGGGCCTTGGCTCCCGGGTCATAGTTCTGCCTCCAAAGTCGTTCCATCTTTTTGCACATGCTTCTGTGTGCCCTAAGTTCTTGAGTGAACCATGGGGCAGACGGTTTTTGTCTGCGGGAAGTAAGGGTTTGTATTGGGGCAATTTTTTCTATAGCGGTCGAGAGGTCATTGTTTAGTATACGCACCGCTACGTCGAGATCGTCCGGTAGAGGGTTTAGACTGTTGAGGTATTTTTGCTCTAGGGCAGTTAATGAGAGCTTGTGCCATTTCCTGCTTTGTGTTCTAATGGCGGACTCCTGTTTGACAATTTGGGCTAAGGTAACCTCGAAAGGTAATAAGTAATGGTCAGACCAAGTCAGAGGTAAGGGGGGGAGGATTTTAAGTTTCTCGTAGTTCGAAAAAATAAGGTCGAGGGTGTGTCCTGTGGTATGAGGGGGGCCTTAAACCTTTTGTAACAGATTTAGATTTTGCATAGAATCCAGGAGCTGAGAGGCGCGGTTGCAGCTGCTTACATCCACATGATGGTTGAAGTCTCCCAGTACCATGAAGTGGGGGTGTTTAAGAGAGAGATCTGCCACGGCTGCCAATAGCTCTAAGATGGCAGGTTGGGGAGTGTTCGGGGGGTTGTAAACCAAGATCCCTGAGGAGATGACAGTTGTGGAGTCTGTGACTGAGAAGTATAGAGCTTCTATAGGCTTGATGTTTGTGATTTTCCTAGAAGTAATTTTCAGGTGATTCTTTAGGATCACAGCGATTCCTCCACCTGTTTTGGAGCCTTCACGGCTTAATCCAGTAAAGCTGTAACCAGCAGGTACAGCAAGGGCGATGTCTGGGTTGGAGGAGTCTTTAATCCAGGTCTCAGTTAAGAATAATGCGTCCCAGGATGTGGAGGACAATAAAAGCCAGATGTCATAGGCTTAGCAGGATAGAGAGCGGCAGTTCACTAATCCCATGGAGTAGGTTTTGGTGGGAGGGGGCTTATTGGTTGCGGGTTTGCGGGGGCAAGTTCAGTCGGGGCATAGAGAGAAAGGGCAATTTAGGCATTTGTGCAGAAAAGGGCTGGGAAGGGGGAAGTTGCAAGAAGTAGGAGACGAGCAGGATGTCTTACCTAGGTCTAGGAGCTGTGTTCTGGTCCACGTTAGTCTCTGAGCGGGTAGAGGACTAATAGCAAGGCTGACCCTAGGCCCGGAGCTGGCGTGGACGGGCGCAGACGGGCTTGCCTTAGGCGGGCCTTCGGCGCGCAATCGTCGCGCCCGCTGCGCTCGCCCGCTGCGCTCGCCCGCTGCGTGTCCGAAAGATACACATAATTTATAGTGTGAAGGTGTCGTGGGTGAGGGGCGTGGCCTCGTAAAAGGGGGCGTGGCCTTAGGATGCGGCGGGAAATGGCGGCAATGTTTGATTCGACTGAGTGACCTCGGCAGCGCTAAGATCCTGCTGCGAGGCTGTGGGCAGGAGGCTGGAAATGAGGAACGGTGAGGTTTTTTACATCAACACACACACATTCACTCGTGTTTCTCCGTTCGTTTTAAAAAAAACTAAGTATTTCTATCGTGACTCACAATGATTAAAATTAGAAGGTGCTTGTTGCCTGTAGCTCCCGGCTTCCGTCTCAGGAGATGTGATCTTCTGACAAGACGCAGGGAATACGCGTCTTATGTAGTCCGGGGGGCGTGCCTGGAAAAAGGGGGCGTGGCCTTAGGGTGCGGCGGGAAATGGCAGCAATATTTGATTCGACTGAGTGACCTCGGCAGCGCTAAGATCCGCTACGAGGCTGTGGGCGGGAGGCTGGAAATGAGAAACGGTGAGTTTTTTTATATCAACACACACACATTGACTCGTGTTTCTCCGTTCGTTTAAAAAAAAACTAAGTATTTCTATTGTGACTCACAATGATTAAAATTAGAAGGTGCTTGTTGCCTGTAGCTCCCGGCTTCCGCCTCAGGAGATGTGATCTTCTGACAAGACGCAGGGAATTCGCGTCTTATGTAGTCCGGGGGCGTGGCCTCGTAAAAGGAGGCGTGGCCTTAGGGCGCGGCGGGAAATGGCGGCAATGTTTGATTCGACTGAGTGACCTCGGCAGCGCTAAGATCCGCTGCGAGGCTGTGGGCAGGAGGCTGGAAATGAGGAACGGTGAGGTTTTTTACATCAACACACACATTCACTCGTGTTTCTCCGTTCGTTTTTAAAAAAACAAAGTATTTCTATTGTGACTCACAATGATTAAAATTAGAAGGTGCTTGTTGCCTGTAACTCCCGGCTTCCGCTTCAGGAGATGTGATCTTCTGACAAGATGCAGGGAATTCGCGTCTTATGTAGTCCGGGGGGCGTGGCCTCGAAAAAGGGGGCGTGGCCTTAGGGTGCGGCGGGAAATGGCAGCAATATTTGATTTGACCGAGTGACCTCGGCAGCGCTAAGATCCGCTGCGAGGCTGTGGGCGGGAGGCTTGAAATGAGGAACGGTGAGGTTTTTTACATCAACACACACACATTCACTCGTGTTTCTCCGTTTGTTTTAAAAAAAGAAAGTATTTCTATTGTGACTCACAATGATTAAAATTAGAAGGTGCTTGTTGCCTGTAGCTCCCGGCTTCCGCCTCAGGAGATGTGATCTTCTGTTGGCAGATCTGTCTTCGTATTGTCTGACCCATCTCGGAACTGCTATGGGTCTTCTTGATCCGACTACGATACAAACTTCCACCCCAGTTCCACCACCTACACCACTCTGTCATCGATGCCGGCACCAACACCACCAGTAACGGTAAAGGAACTGCTGCCGATTCATGGAGGGCGGATTGCTTATTTTCATGGCCACGCTTCTCGGATTGGCAAAGGAGCTCTGGAAGAATGGTTCTTCAATCTTTGTTTTAGGTAGAGATGGGGCACTTTGAGATTGTTAGCAGTAGGGCACACAGGAACTGCTGCAAAAATAGGTAAGGTTACCCCGGGGAACCTTTTCCCTATTGGTTAGGAAGGGGCCAGGAGTCACCCCCACTCAAAGGCAAGTGCCTGGCATAAATGTGGCAACACTAGGCACTGACAGGCTCTTCAAAACACTACTGGACCTGTGGAAGACAGAGGTAAGACTGCACCTTCTGTTGAGACCTGTGAGGAGAACCCTAAGGCTTGACCTGTTCCTAGTTGTATCCAGGCCAGGACAAAGAAGTGGACTACAGGGTCGAATCTGATTTGTATTTGACTGGGTCCAAACTGAGGCATCATGGTGCGCAAACTAAAGTTGGACTGCGATGCAGCTATAGTATAATTACCAGTAGCTGAGATTAATTCAAGAATTCCATCCATCACTTTTTTTGTATAATTTTGTGTGTTGCACATTTTTGGAGATCAAGGATTCAATTTTTCCTTTTCAACAACAACTATCTGTTAAAGGCGCACCCATTACACAGTCAGTCGTTGACTACCTCCTGACATCATTGGGATTCATGATCAGTGAGCCGAAGTCACACCTGACTCTTTTGCAGAGGCTTCCTTTCTTTGGCACTCTACTGGATATGGGTCAGTTCAGAACCTTCCCTTTGTTAAACCGAGCTAGGACAAACATGTCAACTACAGCAGGAGGCATATACAGGCTCAGCAACGGAATCTGAAGTTCCAGTGGGCCCAGCACCAAGAAAACGTATTGGATAGGTTTTCAATTTTGAAGGAGACTACATACCATCTGCTGTGATAGCTACTGAACTGTATCTAGAACAGCTGTAGGCCCTTCTCCCTTACCCACCCAGTGCTCACTATGAGATAGATGCATAACTCCTGCTGGGTTGGGGAGGTCCTCTGGGGCAGGTGGAGATCGGAGAATTCTGGTCTCTTATGAAAGCCTGACTACATTTCAAATTGATAGAGTTATGAGCTATTTGTTTGGCCTTAATGGGCTTCCTACCATCCATCAACAGGTGCGGGGGCAGATTCTTATGGACAACACCAGCCCCATATTCTGTTGCAGCAAACATGGGGATGTGGGGTCCTTGACCCTGTGCCAGAAGGCTCTGCAACTCTGGAGTTGGTTGGAGCATCAGGATATCTTACTGATCACAAACCACCTGGCAAAGTCCTTGAAGGCCGGGGCTGATGAGCTCAGCAGACACCGGCTGGTAGACTACATATGAAAAATTACATCCTGAGGTGATATAGGGCTTCTTCTGGCAGTAGGCAGAACCCTGCCCCGATCTTTTAGCCACCATAGAGAACACTGATTGGCTTATATACAAGCTATTTGCACAACTGGTGCCTCACTTTTAATATTGGAAAAAGTAACATACCTACAGAGCACGGGGCTTGTAAATAATTCTATTAGTGTAAAAAGATTTGCACATTGGAGTTTGTGCAAGAACATGCATTAGGAAATGTGTTCTGGAAGAAATGGAACTCAAGACCCCTGTACGCCTTCCCACCTCTGCCTCTCCTGCATCACACACTGAAAAGGTCAGCAATGACTGGATAACATTCATTCTACTGGCTGAGGCTTTGGCTAGGAGAGTGTGGTACTTGGTGTTTCTGGGCATGAGCATCTGTCCTCTGATCAGGCTTGTGTTTCAAAAGAAGAGCAGGGTCATCCACCCAGATTGATCCAAACGTCACCTTCATGCATGGAGATTGAGCAGCCATAGTTGACTCCATTTGATATGCCACCAGAATTGCAGGATTTCATCCTCTCTACCAGACGCCCTTCCATTTATGCCAGGCAAGGCTGACCCGTTACAATCCAAGCAGTCTGATGTTCTTTTGTTTGTCTTTCCTTTGACCACCAAGGCCTTGAAATGGGCACCATTAAGAATTACTTGTCAGCTATTTCAGCCTTTTTTCATTTGTCAAACCAACTATCTTGTTTCAATCACCTGTTGTGAAGAGGTTTATAAAAGGCTTGGCCCACATGTTTCCCCCTAAACTGTTTGTGATGCCACAATGGGACCTTCATTTGGTCTTAACATGTGCTGTTGAATCGAGTCGATGCATAGTTGCTTGCTGAATCTTTGACTTTAGAGATTATCTTCCTCATTATGATTACTTCAGTTCATCATGTGAGTGAACTTCAGCCACTTGTCGTGCATCTGCCCTCAGCCACCTTTTTTTAAAGACAAACTGGTGTTGAGAACGTGGGCGATTTTTTTCCTAAAGTTGTGACTCCTTTACACTTTGGGCAATTAAATACCCTGCCTACATTCTTTGCCCCTCCTCACCCCTCGAAAGAGAAGAAGAGACTTTATCTGCTGGATCCCAGAACAACTTTAAGCTTTTATATTGACTGTACCAAGGAACACATAAGAAACATCATTTTTTGTGTGGTTCTTGTAGGCAAGGAAGGGGAACTTTTTTGCAGAAGAGGACTTTGTCGAGGAAGATAATCGTCTGAATTAAAATCTGCTATGCACTGGCCAAGAAGAATCCACAAGAAGGACAACAAGCTCATTTTACCAGGGCTAAGACTGCAACCATTGCTTTGGCATGTGGGGTGCCTGTCCTTGGCGCCTGCCAGCCAGGTTGTGACTTGCATGTCAGTGCATACATTCTCTAAGGGCTACTGCTTTAACTTCCAGGATTGGTGGGAAGGACATTTCATCCACTCTGTCCTGCAAGATATTTTGGTCTTAGTCCACTTTACAGACCCTTCACCTGGGAAGGCCTGCTCTGGTATTTGTTGTAAGGTGAGGTATATGCAGTTATAAGTATCCATCAGAAGAACATTTTACTTACTGGTAACACTCTTTCTGGTGGATATTCTAACTGCAGATGTGTCAAAGCCCTCCTACAGAGAAGTAGCTGCCTCTTTTACTATCTAAAAAGGTCCCAAGTTAGGAAGCTACACACTGGGACTACAAGTTGTACATTCTCCACATCTGAGGGCATAGAAAGAGACATGTAAGGAATTGATGTCAGTATGCAGGTGTGGCGTTTGTATACAACGTCACACCACCACTTCGGGAATGGCTTGAAGTCATCACAGAGCCTCACAGTACTACCTTGCATGTCTAGAGAAAAGACTTCCAGATTCAGTCAGGCTCCTGGGGAGTTTTCTAAGGTGAGGAATCTGCTGTTAGATATTGTATCCACCAAAAGGAGCATTAGTGAAGGTAAATAACTTGTACTTCATCCATTAGATTTTACCATGTGAATTGCTGCGTGGTCAGTACACAATGAAAAGTCAAAGTAGGCTGCATCTCAATCGCTGGTGCTGGGTATTGTGTGTTTTTGGACAACCTACAAACACTACAAATGCCTGCCACCCAAATGGTGGAGCAGACATAATGGTATGTTACTTTTGTAAATCAGCAATTGTTGCAAAATATAACAGATGAAAACGACACCAATTGCTATTTTTCCTACTTATTATAATTATGTTTTGCTTTCAATGAATGATTTGTTTCATTTAGGAAACCAAGAGCAATCTGCGCAAATGTCCCCTGCTTAATTCAGAATGTTTTTTTAGTTTTCACAAGTGGATAGCTTTCTGAATTTACCCATGGATTTCTTACCTGTTTTCACCACAGACTGCATATAGGTTGAAACAGCAAAAAAACGGGAAAATGAACTACCAGTTTGAAACATGCAAAAATGTGGTGAAATTGGCTTTCCTTTACAGCTCTGATTCTTCTTGAAAGCTGGGAAGATTATCTTAGCACAGCAAACATTTTATTGATGCTGTTTTTTTGGGGAAGACACACTTGTTTTCTTGCACAGCACCTATTCCCATTTTTACAACAATAAACAAAATATTGCTATATCTTGGCTATTTTCTCAGTTCCTTCCAGGAATCCACAAACTATGCATGCTTTTAGAATCCACAGACAGAAAAAAGATGCAAATGTAGCCTGGATATCTTTTGTGGAAAAGAGGTATGAAGGCTTAAGCGAGAAGTGCACCAAACATCAAACTAGCACTGGGTGCAGAAAAGCCTCAGCAGCTTAGGGGTATACTATGGGTCAGCAACATCCCTATCACCTGGTCCGCTGTCAAAGTAGAAGTCATTGTCACCATTTAAAAAGCCAGATCCAAGTACCAGTGATGCTAAAGAAAAGAGAACAACAAGAATGAAATTAAATACTAGGACAGCAAACAGTTGCACAGAAGCAGAGTTCATTAGAATCTGAAAGAGGCAGTAAGCCATTGAGATTGATTCTCAGTCATTACCTTACCCGTGCTGTCAGGCGCCTCCTTACCATCAAAGCCAAAAAGTCTAAGATGCGAATTGCTTTATTTAAAATGATTTTAGAAGTTTCTGAGGTGAACATTACTCAGTCCAAATTGCCTAATCCACTCAAAGAGAAGTTTAGAAATCAACACTGCAAGAAATCGATTTTTAATGCTCAAGGCTACTCTAGAAAGTGCCCAAATGACAAACACTATGACTACCATGATGAAGCTGTGCTCTTCAATGACAGGCTAGGCCTCTTCTTCTGGTTCCTGCTCTGCAGAAGCAGCTGCGAGTACAAATTTAGCCATTATGCGGTTGCTTAAAAAAGAAACGCCTCTAGAACACAATCCAGTGTTTTTATTTTTTTTTTAGATCTGACCCGCAACCCTCACTTGGTTATAGTCTTACCTGTAATTGAGTGCCATGTCTGTACACTAGAAACATAAATGCCTTCAGACAGTGAAAGCAAGTGTGCCACATCACAGATGGCCCTTAAAGCATTCAGTGCCATATGAGCCGTGGCTATACCTAAAATCCCTGAAACATGATGAGCAGATGATGATTATGAATAGGCTATTCGGTTTTTGGTTTAAACCTATAACTGATAAAACTCCACTGAAAGGGAAATAACCCTCACCTGTGTAAACATATAAACACTGAAAAACCACCTGCACAAACACAAACTAAATGCTATTCAAATATAGGAAAATGAGATTGAAAGAGTCATTTTTATTTCTTCCTCAAGGGGCCAATACAATGTAACTTTGTTATGCAAGGTAGCAGCAAGAAAGACTGGCCCAGCAATATTCTGCTGGAGTTTTGTCATTTAGGGATGCCACTAAAATATTGTTTCTTCTTCCTTTTGCTTGTTTCAGTTTTTGGTCTTTGGTCTAAAGATTCATGATTTAGAAGCATGTGTATGTCTTATTTAATTATTTTATAAACTGTAGAGAATCAAGAAATATCAAATTTTTGATATATTGGCTAAGTTTGAGTCTTTTACTGATAGGTAAAACGTCTGGTTTCATAAGAATCTTTCCCAATATATAAACCTTTGCATTTACCCATCGACAGAGAATGGGTGAAACCCTTTGATACATTAGCCCCTTTTCTAGCGAGTCAGTATTGATAGTAGGTGAATTGCCAAAGATCCCAGGCTTTATACGTTAAATGCAAGGTGTGTTGACAGGTATACGTGAAAAGAGTGCTGCCACCAAGCATTTGGGATAGTGATGAAAACATGACATCAGACATTTTGAAAACATGGAACGCAGTGTCACTTAGAATGCTGCTGCAAAAAGTTCTTACCAAGTTCAAAAAAGATTGGAGTGATATTTTTGTGTTTGTAATGATTCGGCTACATATATGAAAATGTTGTGTGATGAGCTATCAAAATCGACACCCTGAGCTGAAGGGCTTCACTGTAAAAGGTCCTTGACAGTTGCTAGATGGTATGCTGAAAGCATCTTTACAATCTTCAAAGTTAATATTGAATGCTATTGACTTTGTAGTCCATTTTAGTGCACTGTGTCTTTATGCTCTGGAACTAAAATGCATATATCATTTCATGCTTTGTATGGCAAAATAAAGAGTCATCCCAACTGTGTCATTTAGCTGGTGGCTCTAAGCCCAAGAGGCAGTGAATGCTATATTATCCATGTGGCAACCGTTTACAGAATAAAAATGTGAGCATCGGCGGTCGCATTTTCATAGTGGTGTGCAAAAAGTACACTCTACTGCATTCTTAAATTTTACGGATAAACGTCTCCATGTACCGCTTGCCCTGTTTTGTGAAGGGCATGGTTGTGGAATTAAAGCTTCTGGAAGGGGCCTGGATTCCCGAGAAGGTGGGATACTCTCTTGGTACAAAGCTACATTTGCATTGGTAGAGTGCGGAGACGCCTGTCATGTCAGGTCACTGGTTTGGCTGAGGTAATGTACAAGAGGTCTTGGCGGAGGCACCTTCACACCAACGCAGCTTCCTTCAGTCTGAGATAAGTAGATTGTTTTCTTTATTATTACTTTGATTCTGTGCGCCTCAGCCATCCCCTCCTCCCGCTCTTCCCTCACAATGCCATCATTACCATTTGAACTGCGTACTACCGCCGGGTCCTGTAGTAGTCACTCGCTGCTTAATCCTGCATTAGAGTTGCCTGCCAGTGCCGAAATGATATCTCCCCCTCCCTTCACCCCACTGCATGGTCCCGTCTTCCATGGCATGTCTAAAGAAAACTGCCTGGTCTCCCCAGCAGATGGAGCGCCTGGTTGTCTGCGAGTCCTTCCCCAGAAATGTAATATGACATCAATAAGCCTGTGTTCTTTCTTAAAAAATGCTTGGAATTTTTTGTGTGTGAGTAGCAATTTGTATTTGACTTATGCGTTTTTCTATTGCTTCGATATTTCAATGTCTGCTTACTTGAGATGCGCTTCTTTAGTGGAATGATGCCTTTCTTTGCCTTGACCCCGACCAATGCAGTGTTTCAGTTGCTCAGTTGTTTAGTGTGGAAGTGGTGTAACACCCTGAGCATCATTGCATAAGGAGACTGAAAGACATATGCCAATGGTAGCAAATGTAACACAAATTAGGATGCAGGGGTGGGGCTTAAGTGACTGGAGCTTGAAGCGGCCTGTGGTGTAACCGAGGTGAACTTTAAAAGTGAACTGTTCATTGGTTTCATCTCCTCCTTTAACGTTAGGGCTCTTGGGCTGCATGGTGCTCACGGGGTGTGAGTTGTCTGTCTAGTTATCAACTGGACCCAGAGCCGTAGGTGCATCAACCCACTGATCTGTCTCCTTGTGTTTGGAACCTCTGACCCACCCATATGTTGTGCACAACGCAAATCTCTGCAGAAGTGCATTTACCCACTAAAGCATCTGACTGAGATTAGAACCTGGAGCCTGCAGGCTACACACAGATCTGTGTACGGAGTATTTAGTATTTAAAGTCGCTAAACTCCGGTGGCTTGGAACAAGGGAGATGTTAATGAACCATAGAGCTCCACAATATGCACATTAACCCGACGCGTTACCTGATTTACCTGATTCACCTTCTAACCTGCAGTCTACAAACGCTAATCATGTTTCTAGTACATGCCCTAACATTCTTGTTTCCCGATATCTCCTTCTTTGACCCTCTTCTCAGGTTTGGGTTAATTCGTGTCTGCCGATCAATAATGGGGGAGATCACTCTTGTAAAAAAAAAAGGGACATCAACACAGTTAAAGCCCTTTCAGCCTAGAACTGGCTGATAGTATTCTAGGCATTTCAAACATGGGAACAGTTTCTAATTTTTCAAGATGTATATGGCATCTTTCTTCCCTTTTTCTTCAGTGGCGGCTCAAAGAGGCCTCAGATGCCAGTTCACAGCATTCTGAATTCCAACAAGCAAGCAGTGATGAGCACTGTAAGGTGCTTGAGGACAGTCATGTGAAGCTGGCATTAGTGGGCAGGGATGAGCTGGCTCTCATGGGCAGCATGTGACTGTGAAGTTGGCATTGGTGGATAATGTGAGGTGTCAGAAACAGTGGACACTGTAAAGGTTAGCACAGGTGAGCTCTCTCTTCCGGATGTATGACGTTATAACGCATACCATTACAACTACCTACCATTACAACGCAACCATTACAACGCATACCATTACAACGCATAGCGCTTAGCGGTGCTGGATAGTGGTAAGTATAATTTACTATTCCAACTCCAGTCCCCGTGGACACTAGGGAAGGTGTTGGATAGTAAATTAAACTTATTCCCTATCCTAGAGCGCCCCCCAGCGCAATGCGTTGTAATGGTATGCGTTGTAAAAGTTGCGTTGTAATGGTAGGTAGTTGTAAAAGTTGCGTTGTAACAGGTGTATACCCTCTCTTCCACACTCTATCTTGCTGTCTTTTACCATACTTTTTTCTGCCACACTCTCAACATCTGTGTAGTCCTCTGTGTAATAACCTTCCCAAAAAAATCCAACACCCAGCAATTTAGTAAATGATAAATAATTCAATTGTATTGCTTTATTAACCTTCCTTCTGCCTCAAGATTGCTTAAAAAAGCATCATGTGGCCACTCTTTTTTCAAAATGTTCCCCCCATATGCTGTTCGGGTTCGCTCACTACTGTTAGCTCGCCGTATTGCTGTATGACAATAATTGTACGGCTCACCACTTTCAAATGTCACCAGCCGCCACTGCATGTTTGAATTCTTGCCACTTGGTAAACAAAGAAATGTTGAGGAGCAATTCAGGACATTTCATTTTACAATGCATGAGAAATGGCTTGCAATGATACAGAGAAATGTCTCTTCACCAACCACAGCATTTGAAGTCAATAAAGCCTCCATGTGGTATTCTGCACAAGTTGTAGATCCCTTCTGTAAAGGGGATTTTTTTTTCGGTTTCGGACTTTGAAAAGTACTTCTTAATTTCTGACCACTTCAATAACTCTGAGGGTATATACGCCCAGTTCAAAGCATATGTTGCAGAACCCGTCCCCAGCCACGGCCCGTGGAGGGATTTACGGTGGGACAGGAAGGCGGGGTGGCGGAGGGACGGGATGGGGGGGTGCTAAAAACCGGAATATGGATAATTGGAGACAAGTAAACAATTTAATTAATAAAACAAATTTCGTACCGCGCACTGCCTCGCATTTTGCGAAGCAGGACGTGCTACGAAATTCATTTTATTTATTAAATTGTTTACTTACTTCCAATTATCCATATTCCGGTTTTTAGCACCCCCTACCCTGCCCTTCCCCCGCCCCACCTTCCTGCCCCACCGTAACTCCCTCCACGCGGCTGCCCGTCCCGGAGAATCACAATCTTCAGGTGCACTAGTATTGGCATGGAAAGCTATCTCAGTGGCCAGAGTTAGCAAATTGTGTACAGCTTGTTTTAGCGCTGTCAAAGTAGAGAGGGCCTTTTCACAGACAAAAGTTTATATGGGAATGAAAGAGCGAGCACAATGACGATAGACTCACTGAAGAAGTATTGTATGGTGCACTACAATAAATTTGATTTATAAAAATGTATTTGTACCTCATATACAGAGTACATATACTGTCTATATACAATGCACTAATAGTGCAGAAAGCAAGCAATATTAATAGCAAAATGTTCCATAAACACTGGAAAAACAGTCCTGGCTGACTACTAGGGGGCAACGCTCCCCCCGGGGAGCGCGGCGGAACTGGAAGACCCTATTAATGAGGAGGAAATAGCCGCGGCCCTTGCAGATCATCCCCTAGGAAAAACACCTGGCCCGGATGGCCTACCCTTATCATTCTATCGCACATTCCAGGCTCAGCTTCGACCTTATCTCCTGCGACTGTTTAACTCTTTCACAGATGACACGGGGCCATCCCCTGACATGGGCATGGCGGAAATAGCAGTGATACCGAAACCCGGAAAAGACCCTACGGTGTGCGCCTCCTACCGTCCTATTGCCTTACTAAACACAGATCTTAAAATATATACTAAACTCCTTGCCAAGCGCTTAGACCCGCACATGCCGGGGCTTGTGGACCCTGACCAGGCCGGATTTATTCGAGACCGGCAGGGAGCGGACAACGTGCGTAAACTTGCACACCTAGTGGGGAAGGTGCATCATTGGAAAATCCCGGCCTGCCTTCTATCCCTGGACACGGAGAAGGCGTTCGACCGGGTAGACTGGACCTTCCTTAGAGCGGTGCTCCACAAATTCGGGTTGGGTCCGAAGATGATTGCCAGGATTATGGCCCCTTACCTGGGGCCTCAGGCCAGAATCCGGGTTAATGGGAGCTTAACACCTCCGCTGACGATATATAGGGGCACTAGGCAGGGGTGTCCCCTCTCGCCCCTGTTGTTTGCCCTTGCAGTGGAACCCCTCGCAGAGATGATAAGGCGCGAGCCGGACATCCACGGAATAACTCATGGCGGCCGGGATAATAAGGTGGCGCTGTTTGCAGACGATTTGATTCTTACCCTTACACGCCCACGCGACTCTCTGCCGGCTATCCATAAGATGCTTTGCCTTTATGAGAGCGCCTTTGGTCTCAAGATCAACCATGATAAGTCCTGGGCTCTTAAGCTTACCATTCCGATAGAGGAGATCCCTGCTTTACAGAGGGCTGTGCCCTATCAGTGGGCTGAGAACCATATTCGGCACCTGGGCCTCACCTTGACCTCCTCATTGGACGCCTGGTCGTCTGTGAATTGGTGGGACTGCCGAAAGGAAGTCCTGGAGGATCTACGACGTTGGAAACCACTGATGTTGTCTTGGTTAGGACGGCTCAATGCGGTTAAAATGTCGATCCTCCCCAAGATTCTGTACGTGCTTCAGTGCTGTACATGGATAGGGCGGTGGCAGGGCGCACGATCTGGGATTTTCCGTGGCTCCATCGGACAGCCCGTTCTAAAAGCGCATACATGGCGGCACCCACGAGAACGGTGCTTGACGTTTGGGACACCGTTGCCGTGTCCAGAGGGCTCACCACGTTCCCATCCCCGCACACTCCCATAGTATCGAATCCGCATTTTCCGCCGGCTCACCAGTCGCGAGCGTTTGAACAATGGACGCATGGAGACTGCAGGGTGCTTTGTGACCTCTTTGAGGGGGGTGCGTTCAAGTCGTTTGACCATTGCCGGGAGGAGTTTCATTTACAGCCGACGGCACGGTTGCAATATGACCAATTGCGACACTGGGTCTCCAGCAAGGAGATGCATCAAGCAGCCACATGACCCTTTACGCCCTTCGAAAAGCTGGCACGCTCCCTTGGGGGTTTGAAGCGATTGGTCACCCAAATCTACCACATCCTGCAACATCCAAAGCATGTACTCACCCACCCATACCATCGCCAATGGCAGCTAACGATGGACGCAGGCATTGAGCCTTCACAATGGGATAGAGTATGGAGGTTTATCAGAGCATCCCGCAGAGGGAGACTGCTTACAAACTCCTAACTCAGTGGTACTATACTCCTCTGCGACTGCATAAGATGTTCCCCAAAGTTTCCTCATTGTGCTGGAGATGTCGGTCTGCAACTGGGGATTTTGCTCACATTTGGTGGTTGTGTCCGCTCTTGACTGTATTTTGGAAGGAGGTCCTCAGCCACGTTAGGGGGGTGTTGGGGTTCCCCTTGCCTGAAGACTTAAGCACAATCCTACTTGGCATCCAGCCCCTGAACCTTAAGGCACTTACCCGCAGTGATTGGGTTTTGGCACTTCAAATGCTGGGGGCGGTCAAGCAGCTTATAGCCCTCTACTGGAAAAAGACTGAAACACCCCCATAGCCTCTTGGTTCGTACGGCTCTGGCATGTTTTGGCTATGGAACTTCTCACTGTGCGAATAAAACTGCGCGACACTCGCTTTGGGACAGTCTGGAAGCCCTTGGTGCGTTACCTTTGCTCATTAGAACACGCGCGATACATGCCCACTAGACCTCGGACTTTACGCCTTTTCGATGATGCTGTCCTTCCAGCTGACCCCAACAGTCTGCTCCCTTAGACATCCTACAGGATGCAGGGGCCCCCCGCGCTACCCCTGACGGGCGCCTGCCCCCCTCCATCATAGAGCAACGCACGCACCCAGCTTACATGACACCCTTCCTGTCTTTCGCCTCCTACCCCTTTCTCTTTCTTTCTTCCTTTCCTATACTCATCTTTAACTCTCATACATGTTTGTTGGCCCTCGTTGGGCCATGCACAAGTACTAGCCTTGTTACACGCCTACCTGCTCTTACTGTCCTGACGCCTGGACTTCAGCCACACCACATAGGCCTCACAGTTGTTTCTATGCCACGCGGCCGGCCCTGATGGGGTTGTAGGCATGGCGCTGTGTTAATTTGTTCCTATAGGCGGGTCATATGATCTACTTGCTATTTTGTACGCGGCCGGCCTCAAAAAGAGGTTGTAGGCTTACCGCTGTGTTTTTCTGCCCCTGTCCGGGGATTTGTTTAAAATAAAAGAGACTTGGTACAAAACACTGGAAAAACACTGTTTCTGTAGTTTTTAATAGTGCACTGATAACCACTGTTTTTTAAGGTATTGACATTACTGGAAAACAACGAAAATCCCACCAGGATTTTACAAAAATGGAAACTGAAAACAGCAAAGACTAATAGTGAATAATCTTCCATTCATAGTTTCTGTGCATGTAAAGGACGATGACTGAGACAGACACTCTGACTGTACGGCTAGAGACAAACAGGGATAAATGAAACCATTTATCAGGTGTTTCAAACCCCTCATTGTCAGTATGACTTTGTTCCAGTTACAAGTTCTTCTTGACCAATGAAGGTAGTACTTGAAGAACTGATGTGATCCATGGCTGGTGTCTATATGGCAGAGGTGAGGTACATCACCTGAACTCTGTGCACCTTGCTGATGGAACTGTGGGTCTGCCTAGTGCATAGATATGTGCCTACCTGCTCAGTGAGGGAAGTGCCAGACCAACTGAAGGAGACTCTGAACTGGAGATGCCTGTCTGTGTTGTTGGAGCTTGGAACCCCCAAAAAAGGCAACATGTATGAGGGATGTAACCAGCATCAATTTGAGCTGAGGATTCATGCAGCCTCCTTGCTTTATTCATGTGGCCTACTGCCTGAAGCATTGATCATCTCAAGTAACAACGTGCAGTCAGGTCAGGTATCTCTGCAGCATGACCAGAGGTACTTGATCTGTCACTGCCTTGATGTGCTGTGCGACCTGCAAGGATCAAAAACACTGTCATTGCAGAGGACCTTCAGAATGGCCTGGAGGCCACAACTGTTGAAGACAAGCAACTGCTGCCAAGGCAGGGCCATTGCTCCAATCATGTGCCCACTGAAGATGGTGCGAACGGTGCAGCCATGAAGAGCAAGCCACCAATTTCTATGCCAAGCCACTTTCCGGGGAACAGATGACACCGGCTTGAGCACAGACAGAGAAACTGTATCTTTGACTCATTAAGCTGAACCTGGCATAAAAAATAAAAAAAACTGACCCCTTGTACTTAATATCTGAACGAACTTACCTATGGTTTACCCCACATGGTAGTTGCTTGCAAAGCCTAAAAGAGTGCTCGCACCTGTGCCTTATTCTGCCTATGCCCTTTTATCTCTGCTAGGCACTGTATATAGTGGGGGCACCGTAGGAGTTCTAGTAGGCCACTGTAAATGGTGTAAGGAATGTCATATTTAACAAGAGACCCTTAGTGGTGATTGTAAAACTCTTAACACCATTATTCTTTGCTGTATCTCATTTGGCAGTGATATTATAGACTTTCTCTATATATTAAGGCAAGCACTGGGCTGGGCAGAGTTATTTTAGTCTGTTTAACTGTTTTAGTTCTGACTCTGCCCCTAACACTATGGACCTTAAAAGCCTTTAAGTGCTTGCTCTTGCAACCTGTAGTACTAGAGGCGCTCTTGTGCTCTGACACCACGTGATGACCTTTGACTACCATTATTTTAATTGACTTTGGTGTGTTATTTTATCCTAGCCTGAATGTACAACGTCCTGCATATGCCTTGTTTCTCTTGAAGATTTCTTCTTGTAGTTTTGAAGTGGGAGCTGTCACAGTAGAACAGCTTGCCAAGAACAGAACGCGCGGGATGTGCATTTGAAAGCATGAGAGAGAGAGAGAGAGAGAGAGACAGATGTGGAATGTACTTTTTGGCCTCGAAGTGCAGTGTTATGAGCAGTGGTGCAAAAATGTGCACTGTGTTGTACATTGAGAGATTAAGTATGTAATGCTATAGGCAGTGGTGCACACATATGCATTGTCTTGTACATCGGGAAGTATTATGAAGTTCTTACTATTAGCTTTGACATGGCCTCATGTCATCCTGAATTCTGACTCTGCCTTGCTTGAGCTTTTCTGTGCGCACAGACAGGCCCCCAGAGTGTTTGCAAGTTGCTTGGTTTAATCATGTTCAAGGCTTGTTTTGTGAGAGATTGTTTAATGTACTCTGGAAGACTTTCATGAGCTTCGTCAAGATAACGGCTGGAACATGTGACGATGTAGAGGGAATGTGGGAACTCCTTCTTGCCGTGGAATGCTTGCCTGAAAACTGGCTAGTTCCAGTAAGTTTCCTTGGCGCAGATGGGAAGACTCTTGAACCTTCTAGTGTGTTTTGAGATTATAAAGCTGAGGGTTGTTGACTTAGAAACTGGGATTTTGGAATCCGAATGGGGATGGACGTGTCTACTTCAGTACAGCGGAACTCCGGTTGCTGAGGCTCCTATCCTCGGCTGCTAAATCCCCCAGTCTGAAGTGGGTTAAGATGCAGTGTTTACACCAGGTGAAGTGCTGAAGTTTGATTATTTCCATTGTGATGTGTGTCCGGTGGCTGTGGTCATTTGAGGTGTTTTCTTTGTGGTGTGTGAGTGAGTCAGGGTGCATATCCAAAGTAATCATTTGATGTATTTAGTGTATATATATCTTTATGATCTCTTGCAGGACGTCCCATATTATTTGCTCGAGTTTTATCTCATAATATTTGCTGCTTGTATTTCATATTATTGTCCATGCATTTAACTGCTGCATTTACCTAGTGTGTTATTATTGCTCGCATATAAATATGTATCTCTATATACATTTGAATGTGGTTCATTTGCCATTTCGGAAAGCCTTTCTGTTAGAGATCATTGCATAAAGAAAACCCCAAGTCTTATTCTAAAAACAGAATCTTTGCATTTTGTAAAGTGAACCCCTTTTCTAACTGTTGTTATGTTTTATGTCTCCTGCTTCACCGTGTTTGAGCCACCATTTGGAAGTGAGATTTGTATAAGTCTGTATTATCTGAAAGGCGGAGCAAGACACTACCCTGACAATCAATTGTGGGAAAGTTCCATTTTGCAGAGCCATAGTAGAGTGGACACCAGAGGCAAATAACCCCAACATCCACAGTTGTGGCCCTGCAGCCGCCATCTGCCTATAGCCCTCTAACTGGATGGCATGCAGTATTCTAATACTATCTAAATCTTAAAGGTGCATTGTGTGATCAAAGTGGCATCCTTTGATTGCTTCTTTTAGACCCATGATCTTTTTTTTCTATTCATTATTCCTTGTTCTTCAACATTTCCTTTCCATTTTGCCTCCCCCCTCAGTCCTAATAACCTTGGTACAGTTTCTTGGAGCACGGCTGTTCACTGGACTACAGTGGCCGTTAGTCACTGTGTAGATATGGCTCCCTTTATTTCAGATGTACTTTATTTTTGCTCTTAAAAAATGTAATATTCACGCTTTCTGAGTTTGTCCTTTGCTTGACTCTACAACCTTTGTTTCTTGCTCTCTGAAATGATTTACCGCTGTACAGCTTCCAAGTGACCCATACTCACCAATTCCAATACAGAAGGTCCCATGAGGCCAACGTACTCATACCGAGTTGCCTACCTAGCATAACTTTACTTGAACTCTCTCTAAAACGACGGTGTGCAGCTGGGGGTGGCCACCTACACAATATTGGGCACCTACAGTGGTCACTAGCAGGTACACATCTGTGGGAACTGGCACTCCCTCTGGGTTCTATAGCTATGGCATCACTGTGGTCAGTATCCTCAGGTTCTATAACAACTGGAGCATTGGAAACACAGGGGTTTAATACCAAGGAAGTCCCACGAGTACCATCATGAATACCCTTAAGTGTGCAGCCATTGCATGAAATAACCCCAGTAGAGCAAATGCTTGGCATAGGGCTAACAAAGCATTTCTCTGTCTCAGCAATTTGTGCATCCAAAGCCCTTACCACCCATGCTAAAAGTTAGTCAGTTGACGACAGTGGCGTAGCAAGGGGAGGACGGGGGGTGGGGGAGTGGGGTGGGGGCATCATGAGTTTTTGGTGCAGCAACCTCTCCTGACTCCCTGCTCTTACTTGTGGCCATCATGGTCTTTTATACGGCCGCAGCGGGGTGGCAAATGCAGAGGCCACCAGGGGTGGCAAATGTCTAGCTACGCCACTGTTTGATGAGAGGATGGATGTTTCATATCACTTAACAGTCCAGCCTCTACGGGTCCTGACAGGCGCAGCTAGACCTGGTCTTGGCCTGACCACATGTCTCATGCTGTGGGGGCCGTTAAATGCGTTAAATAGCGCTTCCTCCTCTTCCTTCTCCTCCCCCAATCAACTGGTAAGGTGCAGGTTCACCTGCGATGTGTAGCCCTTCCCTCCAATGCAGAGAACAGTCCAAAATTTTCCACACTGCAGGGCTGCCAAACTTGCTATATAGTGCTTCTTTCACATCCTTCCCCAAGCAACTAATAAGGGGCATGGCGACCTGGGAGGTGTAGTCCTCCCCTACCAGGCAGGCAACAGTCCAATCATATGTTGCATATTTTCTCTAATTTCAATTTCAGTTGCAGAGGAAGAGTGGTTATGTTCTGACATTCGTTTGATATAGATCACCAGAGAAACCAGTGTGCCCCTGCAGCGGGTAGAGAAATAGCTTACACACCTCCAATAGCGTTGGGCTCAGTATGTCTGTCTTTGCAATAAAGGTTCAGGTCATATTTAGGTAGATGGCTCCCTCTTTTTGAAAGTACAAAATTGGCATCAGGCACTTTTTCCATCTTATAACACAGTACATAAAATATATAAAAAAACATACATAGAGAAATAAATTATTATAATTTTATCTTGAACAAGTGTTGTGTTTTGATTGTTTAGTTTCAGTGCTTACCATCTGCCTACATTTAATTGAGCACTGTTGACATTTTTCTTAGTGATGTTTTTTCCTCTTCAGACTGATTTACCTGCTGAAATAAAATTACATTTATCAAGTTCAAGTTTAAAAAACTATGATGTAGGTGAAAGGAGTTAACTATTTATTTTATTTTATTTATTTATAAGATTTCTATAGCGCACAAATACCTTCCGGTGTCTCGGCGCTGGAGTTCACAGATTGCAGGGGAGTCCTATTTAAGATTTACTGATTAAAAAGCCAGGTTTTAAGATGTTTTCGAAATATTAGTAGAGATGGGCTAAATTTGATATGGAAAGGAAGCTGGTTCCATAATTTCGAAGCAGCAACCACAAAGCGTTTGTCTCCCCATGTTGCTTTCTTTGTACGTGGGATTTGGAGCAGTTGGGATGCAGATGAGCGTAGAGGTCGATTAGGTTTGTAGACACTGATGGATTTAAAAAATAAATCTGGTCCAGTATTGTTCAATGCCTTATTTATAATGCACAAGGCCTTAAACTTTGTGCGGCTTCTAACCGGCAACCAATGTAGTTGACGAATGATGGGAGAAATGGAGTATTTAGGTGTGCCGGTTAGGATCCAGCATTTTGAACAAGCTGTAAATTGTTCAAAACTTGCTCCTGCGCATTCAACAATAGGCCGTTGCAATAGTCCACCTTAGATAATACCAAGGTGGACATTAAGGTTTTGCCTGCATTTGGGGGAAGAAAAGGGAGTAGTTTCTTTACCATTCTTAGGGTAAAATAGGACGCAAAGACCACTGCATTGGCGTGGCTGACAAAAGCTAGCCTGTTGTCAAAGAACTCCCAGATTTCGGACTTTTGATACTGGTGAGGGTGGGACTCCTAGCTCTGAGGGCCACCAGACTGGGGACCACGACGGGGTCAGCTCACCAAATACCATAGCCTCCGTCTTGTCAGAATTTAGCTTTAAACAGTTCTGATCCATCCAGGTACTGATGGCTCTCATGCCCTCCTGGAAATTAGCGGCCACCGCTGCTCCATTTTTGTGGATCGCCAGGACTAGCTGGGTGTCATCGGCATATGAGGTTAGTCCAATACCAAATGACATGATCACCCTCGCCAAGTCCTACACATAGATGTTGAAGAGTGTCGGACTTAGCGAGGAGCCCTGAGGAACTCCACAAGGCAAGGTGAAATCAGGAGAGCAGTAATTCCCCATTTTCACAGACTGCTCTCTGTCAGCTAAAAAGGATCCCAGGAGTGCCTTGGCTTTGCCCTGAATGCCAATTGCAGCGACACCGTCGATCAAGATGTTATGATCGACCTTGTCGAAAGCTGCTGACAAATCCAAGAGTATTAAGACCGCTGCACCACCTTGGTCCATTATTATCCTGACCTCCTCTGCTGCCTTTATCAGAGCAGTCTCGGTCCCGTGGCCCTTTCTGAACCCAAACTGGGTATCATCCAGCAGCTCATTTTTGTCAATATAGCTCGACAGTTGTAGGTTCATTGCCTTTTCAAAAAAATGTTAATGGATAGGGGAGCGAGGCAATAGGGCGATAACTTTTGGGCTCTAACGGGTTTAGTGTTGGTTTTTTCAGAAGAGGTTTTACAGTGGCTTTTTTCCAGATTGAAGGGTAGTCGCCTGTCCGAAACATGGCATTGCAGATGTTGGTGAGCACCGGGGCTATCAGATTGGATAATGGTTTAAGAATAAGTGGAGGACATGGGTCCAAAGGTGAGCCTGACTTAACAGAGTTCATAAGCTCTTCCATGGATAGCTGGGATAGTGGGTAGAAGACCTCCAAGGTTGGCTTTGGTGATATAGGAGGGATCTCCAAAGTAGCTGAATTGGTAGTAGTTCTTTTGGTAAAATTGTTAAAAATGTCTTTGACCTTTGCTTTGAAAAATTCCGCAACCTCATTACAGAAAATGGTTCTATGGAGGCGGGGGCCGGTGGATTAGCTAATTTTTTGACCACCTGATATAGCTGTTTGCTCGAATTTTGAGCTGATTCTATTTGTGTGCTATAAAAATTGAATTTTTCTGTAATTATGAGTTTTTTATAGCTCAACAAAGCTTTCTTATATATGTCTCTGTCATTGTTATCGTAGTTCCTACGCCAGCGCCTCTCTAGATTTCGGCATCGTTGTCTCTCAAGCCGTAGTGGTTCCGAGAACCACGGTGCAGATGGTTTAGTGCGGTTTGGCTGCATTTTTTTATTAGGTGCTACGCGGTCCAAGGCCTTATTCAACCAGTGTCCATAATTATTAGATGCTTCATGTGGATCGGCTATGTCTTCAGGTCTCGTAGATTCGAGGATGTTATTTAAGACGGTGGGATCAATGTTTTTCCAGTCGCGACATTTAATCTGAGGGCGTGAGGCAGGAGAAAAGTTTTTATGGTTCCTAATTAAGATGGAAAATTTAACTGCCAAGTGATCCGTCCATATAAGCGGGAGCACTGTAGGGTGAGTCATATAGGAGTTATTAGTAAATAAACCATCTAAGGTATGACCTGCTTGATGAGTGGCTGAGGAGACCCGTTTTTCTAAGCCAGCAGCCAAGAAATCAGAGATAAGCGTGTACGAGTCTTTATCTGCAAGGTTTTCTAAGTGGAAGTTAAAATCTCCCAATATTGTGTAATCTACGTTGGCGGCTACAGGTTCTAATAAAAATTGAGGGATTTCAGAAAGGGAATTCGTGAGATAGGTTGTCGATACAACAGAGTTCCCTTAAAGGTTTGTATTGGAGAGAGAGTAATAGTGAAACCTAAAGTTTCCGCAGAATCATGGTCTAATGGTTCCGTTTTTAAAGCTACATTTGCTCGGTGTATAATAGCTAGACCGCCTCCCCTTTTTCCAGAAGATCTGTCTAGTCTGATCACATGATAGCCATCCGGGGTGGCTATACTGAAATCTGGGCCGGATGCTAGATCAGCCCAGGTCTCAGTTATAAACATAATGTCTATGTTTTGGTTAGCTATGAGTTCGGCCACGTCTTCCCTATGTTTTATAAGAGAGCGTGCATTTATAAGTGTACAGTTTATGTATTTATCTTCGTTTCAAGTGACCAGGAGGGATACTTGTTGTGTATGAGGTGACATAATCTTAAAGGCGCAGTTTGGGCACACATTGGTAGGTAGGTAAGGTTACAAAAGGAATCCAAATCAAAATGAGTACAGCTCTTATGATTTAATGTGTTTCCTATGCTCAGAAGCTGTGCTCTAGAATAAGTGGTTACAAGTCAAGTTTCAAAGCTTTATTCGACATTTGTCATAAAAGCAATCACCTAACCCTAATACAATAAATACTACAGATAAAATACTTTCTAAAATACATATTAAACATAGTTTATCGAATAAATGCATAATAAAATACAAAGCATTACCGCAATTCATATAAAATATTGATCTTAAAAATATAATAATTCATGTAGAGAGGTGCAGGAGTAATAATAGGCATAATTCATTAAGATGTAATTGCCATTAACGAACGGGTGCGAATTAACCATGCCCAGGCCAGAAATTTTGGTTACCTTTGTGTGGTGGGAACTACGGGGGCCAGGGGGTCTAGCGCACAGCGCGGTCCCAACGCGGACTGGCGCAGACTGGCACCCCTTTGGCACGGCTTCGGCGCGGTGATGGCGCTCCCGCTGCGCTCGACTGCTGCGCTTCTGGGTAGCCATTTTTATGTTCTAAGCCCCGCCCCCAGCTGGAACGCTGACTCCGTTCTGGTTGGGGAGCCGTCCCTGAGGCACAATGGAGTTCACCCTGCCCTCCACACAAACGGCACGAAGCCGCGATGGAACGGGGCTAAGGGTGCAAGAAAGCAGAAATGCTAGTGAGTTTAAAACTTTAAAATTTACAATTTGTACTTCAATTGCATCAGATTTTAAAGTGCATTTAGTAAAGCAGACGTTTTAAAAATTAGCGTTTTACAATGGGCTTAACAGCATGCGGAGGAGGATCCCCTCGCAATCTGCACGAGCTCTTCCAGCAGAAACACACAAGGAGCTGCCACCACCTTGCTAGTCGCCTGAGCCCCCAATCACGCTTCTTCTTATGTTCTAAGCCCCGCCCCCAGCTGGAACGCTGACTCGGTTCTGGTCGGGGAGCCGGCCCTGAGGCACAATGGAGCTCACCCTGCCCTCCACACAAACTGCACGAAGCAGCGATGGAACGGGGCTATGGGTGCAAGAAAGCAAAAATGCTAGTGAGTTTAAAACTTTAAAATGTACAATTTGTACTTCAATTGCATCCGATTTTAAAGTGCATTTAGTAAAGCAGACGTTTTAAAAATTAGCGTTTTACAATGGGCTTAACAGCATGCAGAGGAGGATCCCCTCGCAATCTGCACGAGCTCTTCCAGCAGAAACACACAAGGAGCTGCCACCACCTTGCTAGTCTTGCTACTAGGAGCTAGATGTTACTTTGTTAGCTATTTGTATACCTCATTTAAAAAAAATCATGTTTTTAAAGCTATACTACTTACCTTTTATTGTTTTCATTGTACTGTTCCCCTGTTGTATTTGTTTGTTGTCTAAGAAAGCAACTTTTACAAAATTTCTTTTTAGTTTGAGGAAATATTATTTGGAAAAAATGTTTGAGATAACGGTAATAGTTTTTGATTCCTCGTTCCGTTACCATAAACATGTTAAAGATAGGTTTGTTTTTTAATTTCCTGAGGTAAATCAAAAGATAAATTCAATTACATTTTAGACTGCATTTTTATTTGACTACCTTTTTTTCTTGAATTTGTTTGAGGAATTATTTTCTTTCGAGTCTAAAAGCAATAACACCTTTTGTTACATCCAGACTAAATCTACAGAGAAATTATTTTTAGACTTTAGTGTAAATGTAACAAAAGAAAGAGAGATCATTATTGGGTGTAGAGTAGTTTGACTGTAGTGCTACTCATCTGTTGATTTATTGTGTGGAATGGTTTTCCTTTTTTATACTTGCGCTTCCTGAGAAGTGTGGTAGAGGGCACTGTTTCCTGAACGCCTCACTGTTGAGTAATACATCCTGCCAGCACAAGCTCACCACTGCCAGACGAGTTGTATCATACAATGGTGGCCGACGTGCTATGTATCTTTTTTCATTTGTAATCATTATTATTTTTATATCATTCGGAATGTAAGTTTTTAAACGTATCAATACATGACTCAAAAATATTTTTTACTGATTGATTTTTACGATTTGTGCTTAAACCTTCATTGGTGAGGGACTGTAGGCATCATCTTTGTTGGGGGCAAATTTGTACATTTATTAAATATTAATCTTCATATACTTTGTGTTTTGGTTTTTAGTCCAACCCTCTTTTTTTAATTGCGAGTTGTAAAAAAAAGTGTTGTAAAGACATGCGTTGTAGGTGTAAGTTACATAGATACACGTGGAAATGACTGCATGGTAAAAATTGCATTGTAAAGTACCACATGTTAAAGGCATGCATGGAAACATGTGACATCCTGCCATACTATTAAGGGACGTTCTCCACCATACAAAACATATTTCATGTGAAGCACTTTGATTGCTGTGGATTTTCCGGCACCAACACGTTGAAATATGCTTATGATGCCACACTGGCCATCTCATGACCTTTACAGACCTTCCCCGGTTAATGTTTCTTTAAAAGCCCTCAAAGGTATAATTGAACTAAAAACACATGGTTATCGATCACGGATCCTCTATCTCACGCTGACCTTGCAGACATCTACCAGTGTGACTCGGAGACTCTGCTGCTCTGTGGGGACCAGCCACTGTCAGAGTGGAGCTGCTGCGCTAAGAGGTGAAATACAACACAGCCTCATTAACATGCGAATGGTCTTTTAAAGACCTGTGAAGTGCTCCGGTGCGACTGTGTGTATGTGTGTGCCCGGAAGCTGTCTCAGCTCGGGCCCACACAGGCAGGGTGAGATGACGGAGAGGGAGGGAGGGAAAGGGAGGGAGACAAAGGGAGAGGGGGGGAGGCAAAGGGAGGGAGGCAAAGGGAGACAGAGGGAGAGGGAGAGAGGGAAAAGGAGGAACAGAGAGGGAGAGGGAGGGAGGGAAAGGGAGGCAGTGTGAGGGAGGGAAAGGGAGGGAAAGGGAGACAGAGGGAGAGTGAGTGAGGGAAAGGGAGACATAGTGAGGGAGGGAAAGGGAGACAGAGGGAGAGTGAAAGAGGGAAAGGGAGACAGAGGGAGAGGGACAGAGGGAGAGTGAGGGAGGGAAAGGGAGACAAATGGAGAGGGAGAGTGAGGGAGAGAAAGGGAGACAGAGGGAGAGTGGGGGAGGGAGAGGGAGACAGAGGGTGAGATGACAGAGGGAGAGGGAGGGAAGGAAAGGGAGGGAGAGGGAGAGGTAGGGAAAGGGAGGGAGGGAGAAGGAGAGTGAGGGAGAGTGAGGGAGGGAGAGGGAAACAGAGGGAGGGAGAGGGAGGGAGGGAGGGAAAGGGAGACAAAGTGAGGGATGAAAAGGGAGACAGAGTGAGGGAGACAGAGTGTGGGAGACAGAGTGACGGAGGGAAAGGGAGACAGAGGGAGAGGGAGGGAGACAGAAGGGGAGGGAGGAAAAGAGAGGGAGAGGGAGACAGAGGGAGAGTGAGAGAGGGAAAGGGAGACAGGGGGAGAGATGACAGAGGCAGAGGGAGGGAGGGAAAGGGAGGGAGAGGGAGGGAGAGGGAGTGAGAGTGAGGGAGGGAACGGGAAGGAGAGGAAGGGAGAGGGAGGGAGGGAGGGAAAGGGAGACAGAGTGAGAGAGACAGAGTGAAGGAGGGAAAGGGAGACAGAGTGAGGGAGGGAAAGGGAGACAGAGTAGGAGAGACAGAGGGAGGGAGACATAGGGAAGGAGACAGAGTGAGGGAGACAGAGGGAGGGAGACAGAGGGAGAGAGAGGGAGAGAGAAAGAGGGAGGGACAGAGAAAGAGAAAGATAGAGAGAGAGAGAAAGAGAGAGAGAGATGTGTGTATGCCGGGTCTGGTGGCTCAGTGGACGAAGGTGTCCGCTGCAGGGACTTTTATATTCTCTCCCCTTGAGTACCGGGACCTTTCCTCAGACAAGGAGAGTACTGGTACTCATAATGGCCCGGTTTTGATGTGGTTGGTGCTGCGCTCCTGTGCTCCATTCTTGGCAGCACCTTTTGTACCTTTCAAGCGCCTCTGAAACCGAGCTGAAGCCTGGGCTAAGCTGGTTCAAAAGCACCAGGACCGCATTTCCTTTTAGAGAAGTGTGGCTCAATGGTTAGAGCGGCAGACCCTGATGCAGTAGTCTGGCTGGTACCAGGGTTCAATTCTCACCTTGGCGGGTCTCGGGCTCAATTTCCTTGGACCTTATAATTCTCGCCTCGGTGCCTATTCTGATCATGAGCCCCACTCTGCACTGCTGGGCAATAGCTTGCTTAATCTCTACAACGGCCCCAACAACGCTGAGGATGCCTGACTTCACCTTGGGGGTGCCCAGTAGTGGGCTTCTCAAAGGGAAAGCCAAGGAAGGGTTCCTCGGTGGTATTTGTACAAGCGCTGAGATGCCTCCGGGTAGTCGTGCGCTATATAAGTGCGTAATTATTTATCAATTATTTATTTGAACACCTTGAGCTGCGTGTGCCTCAATGGAAGTTAAGAAAGGAGGAGCATCGCTGCAGGGACTCTTTCAGAAGGGACATATTGTTCAGGGCGATACATCTTGTTAGCATGCCCATTATTTTAAACGCTCGCAAATCTTCGCCCATCAACAATTTAAATATAAGGGATTTGCATGAAAGAAAACCCCTGCCTCGAGACTTAAATTAGATCATTCATGATTTTTTAAAAAACTGCAGAACTAGAATTGATTTCTTTGTGTGCCGTTTATTCATAAACATTTGCTATATACGTATAAACTTAGGTGATTTGCAGCAATGAAACACGCCTATGGCAGTCTCTGAAAGGGTTTCAATAAGCGAATACGTAGATCACACAAAATGCGACCCCTGATTTTGTGCTGCACCTGTTAAAGTTTTTGAAGGCCTCCACTGTCGGGCACTTCATGTGAAAGAGAATGTGTGAGGACCAGGAAGTAAAAGCAATAAGGGTGTGAGATTGCAAGCATGAGTGACTGTGTGAATGAAAAGTAGTACTGTGTGCTTGTATGAAACTAAATGTGATTCAGAGAGCCTGAAATGAGCTTTTAAGTGTGAGGGGGCATGTGTGTTGGAAAGGGGGCAAATGCATTGAGACTGCATGTAGGAAATGTGTATTAACAGTTCAGCTCCATCTTTTCAAGTTTTTGTGATTTTTATGATGTTGTTTGATGATTTTGTGAAATTTTGTTTATCTTTTTTTATCTTTTTACGAAAAGGCCAACTATGTGCACAAATGATGCAGCAGGTTTACCATTCAGAAGACAAATGTAGTGGAGGGGGAGCCAACAAATGTACAGGGTCAGCCAAGCCAAGGGTCTGGCTGAGCTCTAAGAGACCTTGTATGAGCCGAGCCCTGGAACAGTTTGGATGTAAATCATCCAACAAACATCACTTAAAATAGGCTAAAATCTCTTCAAAATAAAAAAAGCATATTTTTGGTAACATGGTACAGATTTGACATTAATAGGTCACATTATACAATATTGAGGTATAATGAAGAAAAAGGCAGATTTGTAAGACACATTATTTGCCCAAGATCACAGAGCTTGGTTAAGTGGAGAAGCCGGGATTTATCACAGGTTTTCTTGTTTCACTTTTTATATATCACCCACTAAATGAGTATCTATTTATCTCTACTTTTTTTTACGCCAGATGTTAATGTTTTGTTTTTAACTTGTGCATAAGGGTACAGCGCGTACAGCAGGCAGAAGCCATATGAAATTTTCACTCATTTTGAGCTCGAAGTTCCAAGAGAACTTTGAGTTGATCCAGTGCCCAGCATCTGCCTCAAGCCTGGCTTGACCTGTAAGTGGCTCACACACTCCTAGGCAAGTGTACTTTAAAAATAGCTACTCATGAGGCCAACTCTAGGGTTTGCAGAAGAAAGTGGGCGCAGTCATAAAGAGCAAAGTCTGAACGTAATAATTTTTTTTAAACTCTGCCCCAAAGAATTTGACAACAAGACAAATCTGGTAATAAATGTATTCTGCAGTAGCGATGAAACAAACAAAATTTGTTTTATTTAATTTTTATGTTTACTTACCTGTAGTCAGCCCTAAACCATAGTTTACTACCCCCAACCCTGCCCCTCCCCCTCTCCACGTCACCGCCCGGCAGCACTCCCACGACCGTCCGTAACTGGTATTCTGCCTTGCCTAACTCATCACAACATGCTGCATTTCGAAAAATTACCTGGTACAGAGAACTCTAGTATCCAGTAAATTCCCAGGTACAATGGCACTTTAATAACTCTGGTGGTTAATGCACTTGCTGGAAATATCTGTGTGTATTCTTCTAATGAAAGATTTGACTGAACATAAAATTGCATAGAGGATCAATGTGCCTACTGTAACGCACAACATGAGACATACAGATCACAGATTTGTTTTTTTATATAGAGAACTTTGTTGGTTACTGTTTTTGCTGCAGAGATCATTGTGTTACCTGCAGGTCACAAGTAAATATATTTGTCATATAGTTTAATGATTCATTAATCCTGCATCAAAGATGCACATCAAACTACAAGGCAAACATTAGGAAACTTGCTGTTTTTTCCCTTAATACTTTATTAATGTAAGGAGGCTAAAAAATGGTTACTTTAATTAATATTAAGGACTTATTGGCAAGTACTGTATACATGGTTAGACATTCTTACAATGCATGCATATTGTTTCATACAAAGCTTAGTGTTGGACTGGGCCCTTTTTGCAGGGTCATCCCTGAACTTTTTGCCTTCCTCCTGTATTTTGTCTGACCTGTTTTTGTTGGTTTTAGGACTGGGCACTTTTTCACTCCTGATCAGTCTAAAGTGCATATGCTCTCCCTATTATAAATTGATGTATGGATTAGTGAATCTGTGATTGGTTGGTTTGGTTTACTTGTCAGACCCTAGTACAGTCACTGGGTGCCTAGGGCTTGTAAATCAAATGCTGCTGCTGGTCTTGCAGCACTGGTTGTGCCACCCACAGAAGCAGCCTGTAAAAGTGTGTCTCAGTTCTGCCATTGCAGAGCCTGTGTGCAGTATGGTACTGCCATGTTGACTGGGCAAGTGCACCCGCTTGCCAGTCCCTAAACCTTCCCTTTTTTACCCCTAATGGGAGGCCCAAGGGCAGGGTGCATTGTAGGTAAAAGGTAGGACAAGCCCTGATGTGTGTGGCATGTCCTAATAGTGAATTACAGCCATTCTCGTGTTTCACTATTGCAAGCCAACTGTTCCCCATAGGCCAGAATGGGAAGTTTGATTATTACAGCTTATAATCCTAACTGGCTCAGGGAACTAGGTAGAAATTCGAGTTTAGTATGCCTGAACTCAGAATGATAAAATACATCCTTTTAGTGAAGTTGGTTTTAACATTCTGTGTTTGAAAATACCACTTTTAGAAAGTAGGTATTTTCTAGTCTAACTATCCAAGCCTGCCTCTGCTAGGTTGTGTATTCCTCGTCTGGAGTTTGAGTGACAGGGGCTAGGGGATTCTAGGAGACAGGGTGAGTCAGCACAGGGCTGAATAGAGAGATCTGCATGCAGATGGAAGGGATGAGTTGCACCTGGGACCTGAATAGGGCTGTGCCTTCCCTCCACAATGCTGGCTCCACCTCCTGTGGTGCATCTGATGTCCCTGGCCTGCACTGTGAAAGGAAAAAAGGAGTCTTGTCAACAAAATGATCCAGGACTGACCAAAACTGGTTTAGACTAGGCAAAGGCCTCTCTGCCTTCAGAGTACAAAGAGAAAATGAGTATAAAAGATAGGACCCAGACCCCAGAACTTTAGATCACTTTCGGGAAACAAGAAGAAACCTTTGCTGAGGAGAGGAACCAGAGAGACTGAGGAGAGACTATCCCTAAGCGTGAGGGATTGACCTGCAGTGGTTGCCTGACTGCCAAAGAGAGGAGAAAGGACTTTGTGCTACTTTCATTCTTTATTTATTTATTATTTATTTACTTATTTTAGTGTTTTATAGAGCGCAAACTAGACCAGTGAGAGTTTTAGAGCGCTTTACAAGGTTTACAGAAGTGAACAAACAAAAGGCTTAGAAGTACAGAAGTATACAAAACGATTGGAGAGGGGCAGGGGTGCTAGATCCATTGGGGAAAAAGAGGGACACAAGTGTATGGCTTCAATTACAGTTAGAATCCGTAAAACCCCCCACAGTTTCTTGGTTGAGTGAATTGGTGATCTGAGGAATAGGCGATAGTCTTAGATTAGTCAGGCACACTGTGGTGCTGTGGTGGTTGAAGGAAGAACTTAGACGAGGAATTTACCCATCAGGAAAGTTTTGGCCTCCTTTTTGAAGCGTGCTAGAGAAGGGATTCTTCTGATGGTGGGTGGGAAAGAGTTCCAAATTCTTGGTGCATCCCCGGAGAAAGCCAGATTGTAGGTTCTTTTTCTCTGAAAACTGACAGATTGGAGCAAGAGGTCTCTGGCGGACCGGGAGTTCCTGCTTCCTTCAGATACCACTAGTTTCTGTGCCAGGTAAGCAGGGGAGTTTCGGTATAGAGCCTTGTTTGTAATGCATGCCAGTTTCAGCTGTATTCTGGCCTCGAGGGTGAGCCAGTTCAAAGCTCTCAGATGTGGAGAGATGTGGTCGAATTTCCTAGTGCCAGTAAGTAGTCTGGCGGTCGCGTTGAGGCAGGCTTTTAAAGGTGCCAGGGAGATCATTGGTAATCCTGAGAGGGTGGAACAGCCATATTCCAGCCTAGAGATGACTAGTGCTTGGACTGCCATTTTAAGGTTAGGAGCAACGATGACGGGTTTCAGCTTCCATAGGTATCTCAGGTGGAACCTGGCTGATTTAGCCATCGAGTTGATGTGGTCCCGCATGTTCAGGTTGCAGTCGAGGATTATACCCAGAGATTTGGATGAGTCCACGATGGTTGGTGGGCAGTTTAAGGCTGTGATGGCCTTGATCCACATCTGAATCTCCGGGTTGGCTTTTGTAGGGGAGATTAGGAGAAATTCAGTTTTCTTTGCATTGAGTTTGATTTGGTTAGAGGCGAGCCATTGGACGGTCAGTTTCAGGGCCTCGTTCAGGGAGACGATCTCCTCGAGCGATGAAATTTTAATGTAAATTTGGGAGTTGTCCGCATACATATGGTAGGAGATGTTAGCGGTACGAAGAACTTCGGTAAGCGGCTCTACGTAAAGATTAAAGAGGGTGGGGTACAGGGTTGAACCTTGAGGGACTCCGACCGTGACTGGGGTGGGAGCTGATAGGTTGCCGTTAATTAGGAATCTCTGTGATCAGTTGTAGAGGAAGGAACTAAACAATTCTAAAACAGAGGCATCCAAACCCATCCTGAGTTTTAGGCGTTCCAGTAGTTTTTCATGGTTAACCTTGTTGAATGCCAAGGATAGATCTAGGAGGATTAGAAGGCAGGTTTTGCCTTGGTCTAGGGCTTGGAGGGCATCGAACACGATGTAGAGCATAGTAGTTTCAGTGCTGTGCCCCGTTCTGAAACCAGATTGGAAGTCATCAAGTAGGTGGACGTTGTTGATGTGTTGACTTAGTTGCTGTTGTACACACTTCTCTAACACTTTGGCTAACAGAGGGATATTGGAGATAGGTCTGAAGTTGTCAGGGGAGGCTGGATCCAGCAATTGTTTTTTAAAAATAGGGCGGACTTGGCCAGCTTTCAGGGAGTCCGGAATTGATCCCTGCTGGAGAGAGGCGTTGAATATTGCAGTCCAGCTAGGAACAATGGATTGGGAGGCAGCAGCGATGCAGTTGGATGGTTGCGGGTCATTCAAGTGGTTATTTGCGTTTAAGGTAGAGAGGATTTTAGAGATGAAGTCTTCTTCATAGTATTTGAAGTCGGTCCAACGTGCTTGGTTTTTAGGTGAGGCCAGTGGGGGTATCGCCAGAGAAGAGGATTGAATTGCATCAGACGCATAACCAGGAAGCGTGTCGCCGGGCCTGTCGCGGCTCAGAAGAATCATTGAGTCGCTACACTGCGGTCGGAGCTTGCACGCATCTTGTCGCATCAAGGAGAAAACGCCATTTTTGTTGATTGCACAGGATCTTCATCGCATCACGGCGCTGCTGGTCGCATCGCCACGGAAGCGCAGTAAGAAACTAACGCATCACCACGCCGAGAAGAACCAACGCATCCCCTACGCATCAGTAAGGACCCTAAGCATCACCGTTCTTGTGTGTAAGGAACCGGCGCATCACCTTCCCTGCAACACTTTCGTTGTATAGCGTTACGCATCCAAAGATACATTAAACTCAAAGTGTCGCATTTTACATCTTAAGAGAACTAAGCTATTCTACTATTTTTAAAGTACAGTATTGTGGATTTTTGTCGTTTGTGGTCTTGTGTTAAGTCTATATAAAAATACGTATTTTTATGCTACAACTTGTGTGGTGTCCATCTGTAGTGTTGTCACTGGGTTACTGTATGTGCTCACAAATGATTTACACACTGCATCTCAGATAAGTCTGTCTGCTAGTGCCAAGCTACCAAGGGGGTGAGCAGGGGTTATTTTAGGAGTGTAGCTCCTTACCCTAGCTAGATGCAAGGGCCCCTATTTGGTCAAAGGTACCCACCTCTGCCAACTAGAGACCCCCAAATCTAACATTGGTGGTCAGAGGTGAGGATATGGACTTACATTTGTGACTCATATTCAGTGATTGGTGAACACTACTAGTGAGTGCAGACCAAACGAGACCACATACTTTTGGTAGATTGTTTTTCCTGTGATTTTCTATTTTTGCAAAGAACTACCAAGTTTAACCACCATGGAGAAAGAAGCATCCATAGCATCTGTTGATTTTGAGTGGCAAGAGGAGAAACTGGAAGGCTACAATGTGAAACAGTTAAAGCACTTCTGCAGGAAATTAAAAGTTGCAATGACCGGTCTCTCCAAGAAGGATGAGTTCCAAAAGGCGCTGAGGGCCTGGGTCGAAGCAAGGAATACCCCTGAGAATGAGAAAGGGGTTGAGAATGCAATGGAACAGCTGGATGGGCCATTGGGATCAGGGGAAAGGAGAGCAACCTACCCAGTAGGTAGCAGTGTTTCCGCCAAAGACCTGTCCCCAGAGGAGTTAGAGGACAGGAAGGAGGATAGGATGCATTAAAGGGAGCTGGCCAAGCTCAAGTTGGGCGGGCAACTGGAGTTAGAGAATAGGAAATTGGCCCTAGATGAAAAGAGGATGCAGTTTGAGCATGAGTTGAAAATGAGGGAGCTTGATTTGGAGCTCAAGAGGCTTGAGGCCATGAGTGTCTCAGCCCAGTAAAAATAAATGTGTGTAGCTCAGGAAGTGAACTGTGCTGCGTTGGAGGTGGAATCCAGCTCAGATGGTGGAAGCAAAATTGTGTTATCTAGTGCTGAGGGAGCAGTACATACACCCAGAGATGTGGCGCCTGACTTGAAGGAGGGGGTTAACATACACCAGGAGGTTCAAGGACATGAGGTAGCTCCAGTGGTAGGCAGTGTCCCTGAGGAGAATGGGGAAACTGATGCTGGGGTTCATGGTCCTAGTGGTGGGAGGGACACTCTACTGACCCTATATGAGAGGTGCAGGGAGAGGGGTCCCCCAAGGTTGAAGTCCTAGTATGTGAGTGTGAAGACCGCCCAGAAGAGTGTGGGTTGAATGACAGAGACAATCAGATACTGTCTTGCCAATCTCAAGAGAGTGGTGTGGAGTATGTGTGCAAAGCACTGGATAGAGAGGTGAAGGATAGTTTGGTTAACCCTTGTAGGGGGCTGTGTGATCCAAATGTGGGAGAGCATATTGTAAGTCCCTGTTTTCCAGAGCTATTCCAACATCTGTTGGAGATTGAGTTCTCTGACCCCAGTGAGCTCACATTGGAGGCAGACCTTTTGGTGGTCTGGAGAGGCATTGGGAAGTGACCCTGAGGGGAGTGGCTCAGGTATCTTCCAACTCAGAGTGGTGGAAATGGTTCAGCGTAGCCCAGCTAGGTCCCGGTGTATTGGGAGTGAGCATGGGGATGCGTGTCCCATGGTGCCCGAAACCCAGTCTCAGGGCCTGGATGGTTCTTTAAGGAAACACTAGGTGAGGAGCCTAGGCTGTCCTGATGGGACGCCCATTGAGGGGGATCCCCTAGTGTCTGGTGAACTGGGAGTGTCTGTAAGCAGGCCTACATCGGTTCTGGTGTCTGGCAGTGCCACTCCCAAGTGGGGGGTGCAGAAGTCCAGATTGAGGAGTGAAAGTGGGAAAAAGTTCTCAGTGGAAGAACCAGTGGGTCAGGGCCAGCCAGAAGGGCTGCATCATCAGTTAATGACCATGGTGACACCACTTCTGTCCTGGGGGATCTTTGCTCCCTGTCAGATGGAAAGGGGTCTGGAGATCTGCGCCAGGCAGGCTATCACACAACACATGAGTTATGTGTTACCCTCAGGGGGTACATGCGTGCTCCCAAGGAAGTCCTGGTGTGCCGGGCAAGTGTTTAACCATGGGGTACAGACCCTGGGTTGGAGAGCCAGGTTCAGGTGTTGTCTGACCTGGAAAGAGGGACAACTGTAAACACTGTCCTGACCGCTTGGTCTTAGAGATGTACCACTCCAGGTGGGACGGTACAGCACTCTGGAAAGGGGTGCAGAGGGAGGGAGTCCTCGCCTCTGACCCCGGTTCAACTAGAGAGTTTAGACCCTAGGTTGGAGGGCCAGGTTCAGGGTGTCCCCCTGACCTGGAAGCCCAGTTGTGGGATAGAACCCCTGAACTGGTGGGGGAATTGGGCAGGACACCTGCTACAAGCACCCTGACCATTCTGGAAGGGGGTAACATTCCAGGTGGGAGGGTACAGAGCCCCAAGGAGGAGGACCGGGTGTGGGAGAGCCCCCCAGTCTCTTGTCCAGCCACCGGGTACAGGCCTGGGGCTGTTGGATCAGTGTCAGGATGTCATTCTTGACCTGACCGGAGGGAGAGTGGACAAAGAGTACCAAGCACCTGGGGCTACTACCCCACGCTCTCTGATGCCACAGAGGTTTGAGAGCCCTGAGAGGCAAACGGCCTGGGTCTCGTCACTGACTACTGTCAGTGGCCACTGAAGCTTGATGTCTGTCTGTTGGGACACACCTGAGAGCAGCTAAGGTTAGGTGCTGCACAGGTGGTGGTGCCCACAGGAGAGAAGAAGGGGTTCCCCATGGGTTAGCATGGTGGGCCCTGAGAGTTTGGACTGATTAATTGAAATGGGTTCCGATTGGCGTAGAACTGGGTCCATGTTCTATCACCCAAAGCAGAGAAGCCCACCAGGCTAGTGATTGGTCTCCTTTGTGTTTTGGCTGGAAGGGGGTTGTGTTGGACTTGGCCCTATTTGCAGGGTCATCTCTGAACTTTTTGCCTCCCTCCCGTATTTTGGCTGACCTGTTTTTGTTGTTTTTATGACTCTGGGCACTTTTTCACTGCTGATCAGTGCTAAAGTGCATATGCTCTCCCTATTATAAATTGATGAATGGATTAGTGATTCCATGATTAGTTGGTTTGGTTTACTTGCCAGACCCTAGTACAGTGCACTGAGTGTGCCCAGGGCTTATAAATCAAATGCTGCTGGTTGGCTTGCAGCACTGGTTGTGCCACCCACAGAAGCAGACTGTAAAAGTGTGTCTCAGGTCTGCCATTGCAGAGCCTGTGTGCAGTCTGGTACTGCCATGTTGACTGGGCAAGTGTACCCACTTGCCAGTCCCTAAACCTTCCCTTTTCTGCATATTAGTCACCCCTATGGTAGGCCCAAGGGCAGGGTGCATTGTATGTAAAAGGTAGGACATGTCCTGATGTGTGTGGCATGTCCTCATAGTGAATTACAGCCATTTTCGTTTTTCACTATTTCAAGGCTATCTGTTCCCCATAGGCCAGAATGGGCAGTTTGATTATTACAGCTTATAATCTTAACTGACTCAGGAACTGGGTAGAAATTCGAATTTAGTATGCCTGAACTCAGAATGAGAAAATACATCTTTTAGTGAAGTTGGTTTTAGCATTCTGTGTTTGAAAATACCAATTTTAAAAAGTAGGTATTTTCTTGTCTAACTATCCGAGCCTGCCTCTGATGGGTTGTGTATTCCTTGTCTGGAGTTTGAGTGACAGGGGCTGGGGGATTCCAGGAGACAGGGTGAGTCAGCACAGTAGTGAATAGAGAGATCTGCAACATATGGGAGGGAGGAGTTGCACCTAGGAACTGAATAGGTCTGTGCCTTCCCTCCACAATGCTGGCTCCACCTCCTGTGGTGCATCTGATGTCCCTGGCCTGCACTGTGAAAGGAAAGAAGGAGTCTTGTCAACAAAGTGCTCCAGGACTGATCAGAACTAGTTTAGACTAGGCAAAGGCCTCTCTGTCTTTGGAGAACAAAGAGACAAATAGTATAAAAGAGGGGAACCAGACCCCAGAACTTTTGATCACTTTTGGGAAACAAGAAGAAACCTTTGCTGAGGAGAGGAACCAGAGAGACTGAGGAGAGACTATACCTAAGCATGAGGGATTGGCCTGCAGCGGTTTCCTGACTGCGAAAGAGAGGAGAAAGGACTTTGTGCTACTTTCATTCAACTTGTGAAGTATCTCCAAGGGCTTGAGATAGAGCTTGCCTCCTGCTGAAGTCTCAGGGACAAAAGACACCCACCTGCTCCCCAAGAGTTCTTTGGAAGTGCCTACAGTTGTGCTGGGCTTTCTGAGGGACTGTGTGTCGCAAGGAGCAGGATGCGCGATTCACCAAGAAGAAGTTTGTTGCCGAACTGCCGCTGTCGCTTCACAACGCGTAAGCGCCTCGCATCGCCGGAGAAGAGAATCGACGTTGCATCAGACGCCTCCCAATCACCGGGAAGCGTGTCGCAGGGCCTGTCGTGGCTTAGAAGAATAGTTGTGTTGCTGCACGGCTGTCAGGCGTGCACGCATCGTGTTGCATCAAGGAAAAGATGCTATTTTTGTTCATTGCACCGGATCTTCATCGCATCACAGCGCTGCTGGTCGCATCGCCACGGAAGCTCAGTAAGAAACCAACGCATCACCACCCCATGCCGAGAAGAACCTACGCATCCCTTACGCATCAGTAGGGACCCGACGCATCACCATTCTTGCGTGTAAGGAACTGACGCATCACCTTCCCTGCAACACTTTTGTTGTATAGCGTTACGCATCCGAAGGTACATTGAACTCAAAGTGTAAAATTTTACATCTTAAGAGAACAAAGCTATTCTACCATTTTTAAAGTACAGTATTGAGGATATTTGTCATTTGTGGCCCTGTGTTAAGTCTATATAAAAATACTTTTTTTTATACTACAACTTGTGTGGTGTTCATCGTAGTGTTGTCACTGGGTTACTGTATGTGTTCACAAATGCTTTACACACTGCCTCTGAGATAAGCCTGTCTGCTCGTGCCATATTACTAAGGGGTTATTTTAGGAGTGTACCCCCTTACCCTGACTAGACAGAAGAGTCCCTATTTGGTCAAATGTACCTACCTCTGCCAACTAGAGACCCCCAAATCTAACACTTAGAAAGGTAAAAAATATAATCCCGCCCATTGCCCCGCCTCAAACTCCACCCCCAGTCCACTGCTTATTTTTGGTGAGTACCTGCACTTATTTTTTTTCCATTTAAAGCACTGCATAAACATCATATTAATACGTAGGTTCAAAAGGAATGCCTTACAGTATTATCGTCATATTGTACCTGTCAAAGTCAATTACTGCAAATAAGGGACAGTTCCACATAAAGGAGGTTCGTACACAAACATTAATCAACACAAAGACATTGGAACAACGGGGAGGGCACATTAAATTATGAGCGAACAATCACATCCTTAAGAATCAGTATCAGCATCCTCGTCACTGAGGTCTTCATCTGGAGCCAAAAATCGGTCACACAGTGCCAGGCACACTTCAACATCCTCCTGAAGCTTCTTGTCCTTTCTGTTACTATTCATGTATATCCAGTGGTCGAAGTGGGGGGAAAAGTAGGGGAACTGTGGGTGGAGACTCAGAGGGCTGGAATAACCCATGGATTGGATCAGTGGGTGGAGTCAGAGGTGTGGCCGGAATGTGAAAAACATCCCAATTCTTTGTATTTGTTTGCCATTTCACTGACCAGTCACAGCTTATTGTGTTATTTAATTCAACCAATGGATACACTTGATTATTTAAGGTTTAATATGAGTTATTGACATTTAAATACATTCACAAAGTGGGATATATTTCCAATCACAGAATGTCCCAAATACACTTAAAAGTGGAATCACAAGCTATTTGTCACAGAGCCATGCAGTTTCTGTCATTAACACTTCTCCTCACTTCCACAAGAGCAGCTCAAACATGAATGGCAAAATAGCCTAGTTTGTAAATATTTTCTGTAAAATTATGGCTCTGCCATATTTGCCACAAAATACATCATCCACTGCATAATCTTACAGTTTTAACTAATAAATTGTTTGTAGCTCTAACGGATGAAAAGTTACAAAAAAATGTGACTTGTGTGGCTGCGAGGTGGAGGGCCCTTTTCAAAGGTTGCCTGATCACCTTTCTCACTGCTGCATTTGTATATTACACCTGTACTAAAGAGGCAAAATCTTTGCAGAGTCTGTTAACATGTGTAAAAATGTCAAAATAGTAGAGTATAAGAAAATATATTGCCTTATTTTGCTGCATAATTTAGTCAACACTGTGGCATAATTTTGCCCCACATTGCTGCATGATTCCAGTGGCCCCAGAGCAGGTAGCATATGTTAAAAGGTGCTTGTGCATAAAGCAGAGAGGCTGTGAAGTTTGCAAACTTAGTTTGGTGTGCATGCAAATCCTGCATTGCCGATCCCTGGAGAGTTGCAGCTCCTACTGCTGAAACAAGGGCAATGGAGGTACCAATGGGTGAGGCGGACTCGCCTCAAGAGCAGGGCCTCTTTAGCACTGGTGGCGCCCGGTGCAACAATATTTGTTGTTGCCCCCCAATGACTACCTACTCCATAGCCACTACCTCCCTTTAACAGTGCCCCTCAAGTCTCTATAACCACACTCTCAGATGCATTTAATTTGATTTACATCGCCACTCATACCAGTGTACGGTGTCAGAGCACTTTACATCACACACTACACAAAGAATCATTTATACGTGTCCAAATCACTGTTTAGGAAATATTACGTAAGAGAAAGGACTACAAGGTGTAGAAGTCATATGACAATCATAATAGTAGGCCGTATAGTTTAATAGTGATTTTTCTGGAGAACACACAAACTCAGATTTGAAACCGTAACACCATGGTTTGGGCTTCTCTTTAATAATCAAAATGGATTTCTCTTTAATAATCAGAATGGATTTCTATCCAAATTAACTATTTTTGCAACATTATGATAATCAAAGACTGGGGGAAAAACCATAATGCTCTAATTTATACCTTGCAGCTTCCATGCAGCTCTTTGATGGCAGTTAATAGCTCACTGTTCTATGTTAGGATTTTAACTTATAAACTGCAAGTAATAAAAGGATCTCTCTGACAAAAGCAGTAACCCACTCACCTAGTTAACATTATGTGCACTTTGTTATCTGCATGGTCCATGTGTTTTGCAGAAGGCACATTAACCCTCTATGCTACATTTTCAGGAGTCAACCCTTCCACCAGACAAAACTCCTATCTCTCTCTAGGAAGAACATTAACCAGTGGAGTTATCATGACATGTCTATTGTTGCTGAAAATTGCTGGAGGCCAGGAAGGAGGAAGCAAGCGCTTTTTAAACCATAATATACTTGTAAACACTACGCCCTAACCAGTAATAGGTGCCCGGTGCGGTCACACTGTTCGCACCGGTACACAGACAAAATATCGAGTTTTAAATATCGATATACCAAAATATCGAAGTTTAAATATCGATATACAAAAATATCGAAGGTAAGTAATATCGACAGTCTAAATATCGATATTGGTATGATATCAGTAATATCGAAGTTGTAAATATCGATGTTCACAATATCGAAATTAATAACTTTGATGTTACTAATATCAATTTTTAAATACATTTAGTGTATATTATATTGTATTTATTATGTTTTATTATTTATTTTTAATTAATTTAATTAAATATTGTCTTTTACTACTGTAGCGGGTTGTGGGTTTATAGGGGAATAGGGTGGGAAGTAATTTAATTATGTTAAATTAATTATTAATTAGTAGGAATTATTAATTAATTAATTGAGAATTAATTTTTAATTATTTTTAATTAATTGAGTAATTGATAAATATGTTCTGTAGCGGGTTATGGGTTTATAGGGGAATAGGGTGGGAAGTAATTTAATAATAATTAATTAATTGATATATGTTTGTACATATTTTAATTAATAATTCATTGGTAATTAATTTCTATTAATTAGTTAATTAATTATTATAATTATTTACATATTTATAATTATTAATTAGTTGGTAATTAATTATTATTAATTATTTTATTACATTAATTATAGTAATTTTTTATATATAACTTATTGTTATTCTTAATTAATTAATTGGGCAAAATAATATTAATTATTAAATTAAATTAATTACAGCAAATGTGCTAATATATTTACTTTATTGTTATTGTTAATTAATAATTATTGGTAATTAAATAATATTAATTAATTTTGGGTACAGAGGTATTTTTAGGGTTCAGGGTCAGTTTTCAGTTCATGGGTACAGGGGTATTTTTAGGGTTCAGGGTCAGTTTTCAGTTCATGGGTAAAGGGGTATTTTTAGGGTTCAGGGTCAGTTTTCAGTTTTTGGGTAAAGGGGTATTTTTAGGGTTCAGGGTCAGTTTTCAGTTCATGGGTAAAGGGGTATTTTTAGGGTTCAGGGTCAGAATTCAGTTTTTGGGTAAAGGGGTATTTTTAGGGTTTAGGGTCAGTTTTCAGTTTTTGGGTAAAGGGGTATTTTTAGGGTTCAGGGTCAGTTTTCAGTTTTTGGGTAAAGGGGTAATTTTTAGGGTTTAGGGTCAGTTTTCAGTTTTTGGGTAAAGGGGTATTTTTAGGGTTCAGGGTCAGTTTTCAGTTTTTGGGTAAAAGGGTATTTTTAGGGTTTAAGGTCAGTTTTGGGTTTTTGGGGTACAGGGATATTTTTAGGGTTCAGGGTCAGTTTTGGGTTTTTGGGTAAAGGGGTATTTTTAGGGTTCAGGGTCAGTTTTGGGTTTTTGGGGTACAGTCGTACAGGGTAAAAATAAAATAAATTTAAATTAAATCAATTAAATGAAATTAAAAAATATAAAATTACATTAAATTATTACGTTTTTAATTTATTTTAAATGTATATGTATTAGTTTTAATTTTTTAATTATGTTTTAATATTTTTATTTAATATTTGTAACATTATATGTATTTTATAATTATTTTTACATTATTAATACATTTAAAAAAACGATATTTTTAATTTCGATATTTTTGTACTACGATATTAATTTTTCGATATTTTTGTACTTACCTTGTTAGGGATAGGATTCCTATATTTTTGACTTCGATATTTTTGTTCCGATATTTTTGTATTTCGATATTTTTGATTTCGATATTTTGTCAGACATTCGTTCGCACCGCCCTAACCTGCTTAAGGTTCCTGTGACCTCAGTGACAGAGTCAAAGTGACAGAATCACTGTCACTCTAGGGTTTGCTACTTTGTAGGCATGCCCGCAAGACTGGAGGTGAACTTCAGTATTGATTGTGATGGACAGGCCTTCAAGGTTAACCCACAATTGACACCTCTAGGGTCCACCTGCTGGTGCTAGGACACCGAGGGGCATATTACCAAGGGCCTTATTGCCGCTTTAGCGGGAATTTTTCCCCCTAAAGCGGCGATAATTTTATCGCCCTATTACCGAGCTGGCGCTAACACCAGTTAGCCACAGCTAGTAGGAGATAGCAATCATCTTGGGGCCCACTTTGCATGTCAGCGATATTTATCGCTAATGACATGCAAAGTGGGCGTGCCAAGATGCCAAGATGTTAGCGACTGGAAACATTTGGCGATGCAGTGTGGGCAACGAAATTCGTTTTTTTTTCCCAGTACTTACCTGTAATGGTCCGTATACAGCATTTTATAACCCCCCACCCTGACCCTCCCCTGCCTGACGTCACCGCCCCGGTATAACGCCCTGCACGGGCCGGGCCTGAGTACCGGTACTCATAATGGCCCGGTTTTGATGCGGTTGGTGCTGCGCTCCTGTGCTCCATCCTTGGCAACACCTTTTGCACGTTTCAAGCACCTCTGAAACCGAGCTGAAGCCTGGGCTAAGCTGATTCAAAAGCACCTGGACCGCATTTCCTTTTCATTTGAACACAGAGAGCTGCGTGTGCCTCTCTGGAAGTTAAGAGAGGAGGAGCATCGCTGCAGGGTTTCTTTCAGAGGGGATCGGAGGTGTACAAAAAACAAACTGGGCGCAAGCAAGTGTGGGACACATTGTTCAGGGCGATACATTTTGTTAGCATGCCCATTATTTTAAACGCTCGCAAATCTTCGCCCATCAACTTTTTAAATATAAGGGATTTGCATGAAAGAAAACCCCTGCCTCTAGACTTAAATGAGATCATTCATGATTTAAAATAAACTGCAGAACTAGAATTGATTTCTTAGTGTGACGTTTATCCATAAACATTTGTGATTTGCAGCAATGAAACACGCCTGTGGCAGTCTCTGAAAGGGTTTTAATAAGCGGATGGGGTTTTGCGGGGGTGGCCCCCCCCGGGGAATTTTGGGCCCCGGGAGGAAGGGGGGGCAGGAATGACGGGGGACAGGAAGTTAGGTTTGGGCTGGTTGGGCTTCCTGGGGGGATTTTGGGCTGGCTTGGGCACTTTTGGGCTGGGGGGTATAAGAACAGCCATGTTAGGTCACTGTCCACCATTTTGGGGACAGTGACCCAGCAGCCGAGTGTAGGCAGGAGAGTTTTTTTCCCGCCCGCCCGCCCTATGGTGGCATGGGTGTACAGGAGGGGTGAGCGGGGGGTTTTCTTTTTGTCCTGGGGGTTGTTTCAGGAGGGTTTTTTTTGGGAGCAGGTGCACTCTTTGGTTAGGTCGGCTGGGGTCTGATATCGCTGGGGCAGGGGCTGGTTAAAAATGTTGTTGGGGTGGCGCTTTTCCTAGTTTAAGGGGGGGTAGTATAGGAGGAATGGGGTTTCCTGGACTGAGGGGGAGGCAGTGTACATATGGCAAGTATTTAAACAGTTGAGGCAGGCGTTTGGGTAGTTGGTAATTATGTATATATTGTTTGCGGGAGAACATTTTAGGGTTGGGGTGGGGGTTTGGTAAGGTATGTGTATATTTAGTTAGGTCTAGTTTTGTACGGCAAAGGCCAAGGATGTGGTATTGTGGTAAGATGCACCTGTTCCCAATAAAGCGGCCTTTATCACACCTTATATTGTCTCCGGTCGGTCTTTCCCCTCCCCGTCTCCCAATGGGCCCCAGTACGTACATCGCACAAAATATGACCGCGACTTTGTGCTGCACCTGTTAAAGTTTTTGAAGGCCTCCACCGTCGAGCACTACAAGTGAAAGAGAATGTGTGAGGGCCAGGAAGTAAAAGCAATAAGGGTGTGAGTTTGCAAGCATGGGTGACAGTGAGGATGAAAAGTAGTACTGTGTGCTTGTATGAAACTAAATGTGATTCAGAGAGCCTGAAATGGGCTTTTAAGTGTGAGCGGGAATGTGTGTCTGAAAGGGGGCAAATGCATTGAGACTGCATGTAGGGAATGTGTGTTAACAGTTCATTGGCATCTTGTCTAGAGATAATTCTGTGATTTTTATGATGTTCGTTGATGATTTTGTGAAATTTTGGTTATCTTTTTGCGAAAAGGCCAACTATGTGCACAATGATGCAGCAGGTTTACCATTCAGAAGACAAATGTAGTGGTAGGGAGCCAACAAATGTACAGGGACATCTGAGCCAAGGGTCTGGCTGGGCTCTAAGAGACCTTTCATGAGCCGAGCCCTGGAACTGTTTGAATATAAATCATCCAACAAACCACCTAAAATAGGATAAAGTCTCTTCAAAATATAAAAAAGCATGTTTTTGTAACATGGTATAGCTTTGAGATTAATATGTCACATTATACAATATTGAGGTAAGGTGGGTGTTAAAATGTGAAGCACAGCTGCACATGTTGTTGAATAGGTTAATGCTGATGGGGCTGAGCTAGCTAAACAAGGTAGAGGTGAGGATGTATGACGTTACAACGCATACTTTTACCACGCATACCATTACAACGCGGTATTTACAACGAATACCGTTACAACGCATAGCACTTAGAGGTGCTGGATAGTGGTAAGTATAATTTTATATTCCAACTCCAGTCCCCGTGGACACTAGGGAAGGTGTTGGATATACAATTATACTTATTCCCAATCCTAGAGCGCCCCCCAGCGCAATGCGTTGTAATGGTATGCGTGGTAATGCCTGCATTGTAATGGTAGTGCGTGGTAAAAACTTCGTTGTAACAGTTGTATACCTAGAGGTGAGAGTGAGTTGTGTTGCCATTTTGAACATGAAGGGGAGACTCAGACGTAATAATGACAGAACAAGTAACAATTTAGATAAAAGTGAAAGGAAGGAGTTAAGGTCAAAGGCAGTGCTTGTATAGGATATGTAAAGTATCCTCATTATTACAATGGGAATTGTTGAAAATGCTGGATGTGGATATCAGCAAAACACACAAGATGATGGACGGAATGTTGCACAATGGCAAAACAGTCACAACCAGTCACAGATCTGGGTTTAATCCATCATTCTTTTGCTCACCAAGCCACCACAGTTCAGACATGTCCATATGCAAATCAGTCTTGACCCTGTGCCTCATGGGAACAGTCCAGCCCGAACTGCCAGGCCATGTCTTCCCTGGACCGGAATCAAGCATCCTAGGACCAGTTTCTGGCTATCAGCCATCTTCAGCCAGGATAGCTTGACTCCTGTGGCTTAGTGAGCAAGGGACCCACGTCTGGGCATACCCTTCCCACATAGGGTGAACAGCAAAACACACAAGGTGATGGATGGAATGTTGCACAATGGCAACACATTCACCCCCAGTCACAGATCTGTGTTTAATCCATCGTTAATTTGCTCACCAAGCCACCCCAGTTCAGACATGGCCATATGCAAATCAGTCTTGACCCTGTGCCTCATGAGAACAGTCCAGCCTGGACTGAACTGCCAGGCCATGTCTTCCCTGGACCGGAATCAAGCATCCTAAGACCGGTTTCTGGGTATCAGCCGTCTTCAGCCAGGATAGCTTGACTCCAGTGGCTTAGTGAGCAAGGGACCCACGTCTGGGTATACCCTTCCCACATAGGGTGAACAGCAAAACACACAAGATGATGGACGGAATGTTGCACAATGGCAAAACATTCAACCCCAGTCAAAGATCTGGGTTTAATCCATCGTTATTTTGCTCACCAAGCCACCCCAGTTCAGACATGGCCATATGCAAATCAGTCTTGTCCCTATGCCTCATGGGAACAGTCTAGCCCGAACTGCCAGGCCATGTCTTCCCTGGACCGGAATCAAGCATCCTTGGACCGGTTTCTGGCTATCAGCCGTCTTTAGCCAGGTAGCTTTGCTCCAGTGGCTTAGTGAGCAAGGGGCCCACGTCTAGGCATACCCTTCCCACATAGGGTGAACAGCAAAACACACAAGATGACACTAGTCCTTACCAGGCATTGCATAGCTATAACATTTGATGGGTCAGAGGGTGCAAGAATGTACTCTTTGGCGTTGCGATGTGTTTGAATGGTCTGCTGCAGAGGAAGCTCGCATGAGACTTGCCAGGGGTGATGAAAAAGCAATACAGGATCTTGCTGTTTGGAAGGACCTGTGAGATGTGTTATTAGATCCGGTAGTGTCCATAACCTCTTCTGGTGGGGCGAATACCGAAAGTGAGGATTCTGATTGGGAGGACATAGTTGGGGTGGGTGTCTCGTAAGTAGGATATCCTGGCATATAATATGTGTTTGGATTCGTACAGGCGTTCAAGGGGCTAAAGACTCAGTAAAAGTTATGTGGAACCTAATAGAAGCTCTTTGTCTATGTCTGAACCATTGATACCTAAAGTATCACTATTTTGTCCTTCAGTGCTGCTGTATTTTTCATGCTAAAACAGAAAAATAAAGGTTTTAAAAAAAGATGCTTTAAAATCATAAAAAGGTTTACAGAATGATACAAGCCAAGTAGGTTTACAATGCAAAATTTCAAGGAAGTGTACCTCCTGGGGCACTAAAAAAATGGCGTGTCTCAAATTGTGATTTATGAAAGTGGGTTAAGGAAAGAGTATTGGTATGCAATGGGTATGAGAGGCTGCAGGCTTGATGTAAACTGTGGCTGAGTTCCCACAAAACGAAACCATTTTGACTCCGATACATTGGTTTATGAGAGATTTAGATGGGTTACACCTATTAGGTTTACAAACAAAGCAATGCCTTCTTGAATGAATGAATACTCATTCTAAAGCACGAATAATTGCTTCCAGAAAGCGTCAAGGCACTAATCAGTAGGTATCATCTAATTAGTAATATTAAGCTTTAGCATTGTTTAATTAACTTTAAACTTTGTGGTTTATTTAATTTCAGTTTGGCTGTCCTACTGCCACCAACTTAGCCTGTTTTGGTCTCTCCTACTTATATTTCTGCATGTGGGTCTAGCTTGCATCTATAGCCCACCTATAGAACCCACTTTTTTCACCAAGTTTTATTCCCTAGCCTAGTCACAAACCATGTGTTTTTGTCTGGGTTGAGTCTCTTTTTAATCAACTAGTTTTAGTTAGTGTCTAAATACATATATATGGATAAGTAGAGTATACACACTCTGTACCTCAATAGATCAGTTCATTAGAGGTCACTATACTTTTCCATCTCTAACAGAGCAGGGCCTCCTTCTTTCCCGAGTGGGTGCCGGGTGAGGTGAGGCGCTTTCCCAGAGATCGCTGGGTGAGTAGAACATAGATTAACGAACATTGTGTAACTAATTTAGTTGTAAATCAGAAGACATATGTAGCTTCTGAAGGGCTGAGAAAAGTATTCTGTAGCCACTGCTTATTCTTTGTTGTGTTGTGTCTTTTGAAGTGCCACTGCTTCACAAATTGCCTCTCACATTCCATTTAGGAAAATCAAGACCAATTGGACGACTACCAGGGAATAATTTGGGCTCAAAGATCCGGTAGGATTAATCCAATATGTTAACTACACTTCTTGTCTCTAACAGTGCAGATGCATAACATCTCAAGGTCCTGAAGAAAGCTCGGACTAGTTGTCCCCCGAGCTGAAACATGTCGACCACTATGCACTACGCCATGACATAGCCATTTTTTAAGACTATAGGCGTTGTTTTTACTCTTGACCCTGGACAATACTGAATAAACATATTTTTTGTCCCAGGAGCCAATTTTAAAATCACCCTTATTTTTGGTTTTCACTAGCACTGCACCCCATTGGTCCTACCTCTGTAATACTGTGGTTAAGAAGATCACCTTCCAGAACCTATCTCTGCATCATTACTAGGTGCATCAGGAGAAAATCTTGGTTCATGGTCCATATCCTACATGACGACACTCCACCAATAAGGGTGGGCTGATGGGACTTTTTCTAACCCAGTATTATCATTGGGAGGACAGTTTGGTGTAGTGGTCTCCTTGGCACGACACAACTCTTAGATAAGCAATCTGACCAGGTACCTCTTGTTTGTTTATTTAATCATCTAATTATCATCTTGTCCAGCCTAAAAATAAATATCTGTAAAAAAAATTTAAACCGGGAGCTTAGAGTCAAATTTTCTGAGCTCCAGAACTTTTCCAAAGTTTGGCTGTCATCCCTCTCTCCTGGCCAGCTTTATTCTTGGAATGACCAGAAGACTCTGGTTGATGGAGTGCAAATCTCTCATTGGCACATACACTCTGAATCTCTGATGAATTAAAAGCGGACATTTATGTGTCTGGCTCGGAACGTGATCGGCAGGGATTTAAAGATGACCCTCTTTTTACCTGCAGTCAGTGTAGCTCTTTAAGTCCAAGCTAATGAATGTCTCTTTGGGGTACTCAAGATAATCTGAGTAGCAGCATTTTACACTACGGGAAGTTTGTTTCATCATTTTCCAGGAAGTCCCAAAAAGAGGACATTGAGTTGGGAAGTCACTATAGCCTGCACCAGTAAAAATGTTAAAGTCTTTTGCAGCGACTTTAGTAGTCCAAAGCATGATTCAGCGATATTCTGTATATGGGATTTAAAAGAGAAGTGAGTAACAAAGTATGAATGACGAAGCCGGCAAGTGGGTGCTCCGAGACCCTGTGGCCAGATATACCCAATGTGAAATACAGCTGGATTGACAAAAACGTCAGATTGGTTGGAATTAAGCTTTAGGCAGCTCAGCCACATCCACCTTGCACCCGTTTTCCAGCATAACTGAAAGAGTTCCTCCAGTACACTATCTGCAGGCTGGCAAGATAATAATTGGATGTTGCATATGAACGATATCATCTTAAAGCCCCCTGGGGCTCAACTACCTCAGCTACTGGAGCCATGTAAATGTTAAATAATGTGGGGCTTAGCACCGAACCCTGTGGGACACATTATAGTCACTAAAACTAGAGGTAAAAGTGGAAAGGTGAATACCTCTATCTGTGAGAAAATATTGTATCCATAAATTATCTGTCACTTATCAAATGTTACGATGTTTATTGTTTCAGTTAATTAAAACCATTACAGTTTGTCTCCTGTATAAAAGAGGTCAACAATAACATTTGTATAACATTGCTTAAAACCACAAAAAGCCTTTTGTTGTCACTTATTAATACTCATAATGGATGTATAATACGCTAACTAATAATAATTAAGTACGTCCAAGAATATTTAGAAAACAATTAATTGATCAAAGCAATACTTAGTCCTTATTCCACTGTGGCGTTAAAAAGATACATTTTAGACATGGTTCTAATTTGGCGTATGGCCTCTCTCTTAATACAACCCTCACGGTACACATTACATGGCAGTGACTGAAAATTCAATTTTTAATGCTTGCTCATGTAAGTTGAGGAACTTTATAAATTGACAGTTCATTTAGGTGTCAGTTGGATCCAACCCAGCTATGATGGCTGATCTGCACGCCCTTATTCTTCTGGTGTTCATTGCATTTTTAGGTTTTGACTGGCAATGCGTACTTCAGTACGCATGCGCCAAAAAACCTTTTGATGTGTGTGTGTGGGGTCGGGTATACGCCCCGTCCATTCCCCTCCTCCCATTGGCTAGCTCCATAAATGGAGGCTAGCCATTGGGAGAGGGCTCCGTCCGTCAATCTCGGACCAGATTCGGGGGCGTTCCCGAGAATTTTTGGCTTTTGGCTACGTCAGCCGAAAGCCTCTTCTCGGGAACGCCCCCGAATCTGGTCCGGGATTGAGGGCACCCGCCGGGAAAGGGCATGAAGGTCAAACCAAGCTGCAGGGAGGTGTCGCCGGCAGCCCGTCATCTGAGGAGATGGTTGGCTGCAGGGAAAGTAGGAGGCATGAAGATTATACCGTGCTTACTTTGAGCAGCTGAGCTGGTTGCAGGGGTCCACCAGCGCTCGTATTTGAAAACCCGCACTTATTATTGTTTTAACACCAGCCTCCATCCAAAATAAGAGAGAGAAACGGGGTGAAGACTGATAAAGAAAATGACGGTAAAACGCTGACAAAGGGAGAAAGCAGGGATTAAAAAAACCCATGCATGAGTGAAATAAATGGGCAGGACATGTATGGTGGTTCATGAAAGAGATATGAGGTGGAATCAAGGTTAGACAGCCTTGGTAATAGCATACATACCACCATACCCGATTTGGGTGGGAGACTCATTTGTTAAGCCAAAATGCCTTTGTTTTACCTGTCTCCCACCCAAAATTGCGTGTGCAGAGTGCAGAGTGGAGATTCAGAGTGCAGAGTGGAGATTCAGATTCCAGAGAGCAGAGTGCAGAGTGCAGCTTCAGAGTGGAGCTTCAGAGTGGAGCTTCAGAGTGGAGCTTCAGAGTGGAGAGTGGAGCTTCAGAGTGCAGAGTGGAGCTTCAGAGTGCAGAGTGGAGCTTCAGAGTGGAGCTTCAGAGTGCAGAGTGGAGCTTCAGAGTGCAGATTCAGAGTGGAGCTTCAGAGTGGAGCTTCAGAGTGCAGAGTGGAGCTTCAGAGTGGAGCTTCAGAGTGCAGAGTGGAGCTTCAGAGTGGAGCTTCAGAGTGCAGAGTGGAGTTTCAGAGTGGAGCTTCAGAGTGGAGCTTCAGAGTGGAGCTTCAGAGTGCAGAGTGGAGCTTCAGAGTGGAGCTTCAGAGTGCAGAGTGGAGCTTCAGAGATGAGCTTCAGAGTGCAGAGTGGAGCTTCAGAGTGCAGATTCAGAGTGGAGCTTCAGAGTGGAGCTTCAGAGTGCAGAGTGGAGCTTCAGAGTGGAGCTTCAGAGTGCAGAGTGGAGCTTCAGAGTGCAGAGTGGAGCTTCATAGTGCAGAGTGGAGCTTCAGAGTGGAGCTTCAGAGTGCAGAGTGGAGCTTCAGAGTGGAGCTTCAGAGTGGAGCTTCAGAGTGCAGAGTGGAGCTTCAGAGTGGAGCTTCAGAGTGGAGCTTCAGAGTGCAGAGTGGAGCTTCAGAGTGGAGCTTCAGAGTGGAGCTTCAGAGTGCAGAGTGGAGCTTCAGAGTGCAGATTCAGAGTGGAGCTTCAGAGTGCAGAGTGGAGCTTCAGAGTGGAGCTTCAGAGTGGAGCTTCAGAGTGGAGCTTCAGAGTGCAGAGTGGAGCTTCAGAGTGGAGCTTCAGAGTGGAGCTTCAGAGTGGAGCTTCAGAGTGGAGAGTGGAGCTTCAGAGTGGAGCTTCAGAGTGGAGAGTGGAGCTTCAGAGTGGAGCTTCAGAGTGGAGCTTCAGAGTGCAGAGTGGCGCTTCAGAGTGGAGCTTCAGAGTGCAGAGTGGAGCTTCAGAGTGGAGCTTCAGAGTGGAGCTTCAGAGTGCAGAGTGGAGCTTCAGAGTGGAGCTTCAGAGTGGAGCTTCAGAGTGCAGAGTGGAGCTTCAGAGTGGAGCTTCAGAGTGGAGCTTCAGAGTGCAGAGTGGAGCTTCAGAGTGCAGAGTGGAGCTTCAGAGTGCAGATTCAGAGTGGAGCTTCAGAGTGCAGAGTGGAGCTTCAGAGTGGAGCTTCAGAGTGGAGCTTCAGAGTGGAGCTTCAGAGTGCAGAGTGGAGCTTCAGAGTGGAGCTTCGGAGTGGAGCTTCAGAGTGGAGCTTCAGAGTGGAGAGTGGAGCTTCAGAGTGGAGCTTCAGAGTGGAGCTTCAGAGTGGAGCTTCAGAGTGCAGAGTGGAGCTTCAGAGTGGAGCTTCAGAGTGCAGAGTGGAGCTTCAGAGTGGAGCTTCAGAGTGCAGAGTGGAGCTTCAGAGTGGAGCTTCAGAGTGCAGAGTGGAGCTTCAGAGTGGAGCTTCAGAGTGGAGCTTCACAGTGCAGAGTGGAGCTTCAGAGTGGAGCTTCAGAGTGGAGCTTCAGAGTGCAGAGTGGAGCTTCAGAGTGCAGATTCAGAGTGGAGCTTCAGAGTGCAGAGTGGAGCTTCAGAGTGCAGCTTCAGAGTGGAGCTTCAGAGTGGAGCTTCAGAGTGGAGCTTCAGAGTGGAGCTTCAAAGTGGAGCTTCAGAGTGCAGAGTGGAGCTTCAGAGTGGAGCTTCAGAGTGGAGCTTCAGAGTGGAGCTTCAGAGTGCAGAGTGGAGCTTCAGAGTGGAGATTCAGAGTGGAGCTTCAGAGTGCAAATTCAGAGTGGAGCTTCAGAGTGCAGATTCAGAGTGGAGCTTCAGAGTGGAGCTTCAGAGTGCAGATTCAGAGTGGAGCTTCAGAGTGCAGATTCAGAGTGGAGCTTCAGAGTGCAGAGTGGAGCTTCAGAGTGGAGCTTCAGAGTGGAGCTTCAGAGTGGAGCTTCAGAGTGCAGATTCAGAGTGGAGCTTCAGAGTGGAGCTTCAGAGTGCAGAGTGGAGCTTCAGAGTGGAGCTTCAGAGTGCAGAGTGGAGCTTCAGAGTGGAGCTTCAGAGTGCAGAGTGGAGCTTCAGAGTGGAGCTTCAGAGTGGAGCTTCAGAGTGGAGCTTCAAGTGGAGCTTCAGAGCGGAGCTTCAGAGCGGAGCTTCAGAGTGGAGCTTCAGAGCGGAGCTTCAGAGCGGAGCTTCAGAGTGGAGCTTCAGAGTGCAGAGTGGAGCTTCAGAGTGGAGCTTCAGAGTGGAGCTTCAGAGTGCAGAGTGGAGCTTCAGAGTGGAGCTTCAGAGTGCAGAGTGGAGCTTCAGAGTGGAGCTTCAGAGTGGAGCTTCAGAGTGGAGCTTCAGAGTGCAGAGTGGAGCTTCAGAGTGGAGCTTCAGAGTGGAGCTTCAGAGTGGAGCTTCAGAGTGCAGAGTAGAGCTTCAGAGTGGAGCTTCAGAGTGGAGCTTCAGAGTGCAGAGTGGAGCTTCAGAGTGGAGCTTCAGAGTGCAGAGTGGAGCTTCAGAGTGGAGCTTCAGAGTGCAGAGTCGAGCTTCAGAGTGGAGCTTCAGAGTGCAGAGTCGAGCTTCAGAGTGCAGAGTGGAGCTTCAGAGTGGAGCTTCAGAGTGCAGAGTGGAGCTTCAGAGTGGAGCTTCAGAGTGCAGAGTGCAGCTTCGGAGTGCAGCTTCAGAGTGGAGCTTCAGAGTGGAGCTTCAGAGTGGAGCTTCAGAGTGGAGATTCAGAGTGGAGATTCAGAGTGGAGCTTCAGAGTGGAGATTCAGAGTGGAGATTCAGAGTGCAGATTCAGAGTGGAGCTTCAGAGTGCAGAGTGGAGCTTCAGAGTGCAGAGTGGAGCTTCAGAGTGCAGAGTGGAGCTTCAGAGTGGAGCTTCAGAGTGCAGAGTGGAGCTTCAGAGTGGAGCTTCAGAGTGCAGAGTGGAGCTTCAGAGTGGAGCTTCAGAGTGCAGAGTGGAGCTTCAGAGTGGAGCTTCAGAGTGCAGAGTGGAGCTTCAGAGTGGAGCTTCAGAGTGGAGCTTCAGAGTGGAGCTTCAGAGTGGACCTTCAGAGTGGAGCTTCAGAGTGCAGAGTGGAGCTTCAGAGTGGAGCTTCAGAGTGCAGAGTGGAGCTTCAGAGTGGAGCTTCAGAGTGCAGAGTGGAGCTTCAGAGTGGAGCTTCAGAGTGGAGCTTCAGAGTGCAGAGTGGAGCTTCAGAGTGGAGCTTCAGAGTGCAGAGTGGAGCTTCAGAGTGCAGAGTGGAGCTTCAGAGTGCAGATTCAGAGTGCAGAGTGGAGCTTCAGAGTGGAGCTTCAGAGTGCAGAGTGCAGAGTGGAGCTTCAGAGTGGAGCTTCAGAGTGGAGATTCAGAGTGGAGCTTCAGAGTGGAGCTTCAGAGTGGAGCTTCAGAGTGGAGCTTCAGAGTGCAGAGTGGAGCTTCAGAGTGGAGCTTCAGAGTGCAGAGTGGAGCTTCAGAGTGCAGAGTGGAGCTTCAGAGTGCAGAGTGGAGCTGCAGATTCAGAGTGGAGCTTCAGAGTGCAGAGTGGAGCTTCAGAGTGCAGAGTGGAGCTTCAGAGTGCAGAGTGGAGCTGCAGATTCAGAGTGGAGCTTCAGAGTGCAGATTCAGAGTGCAGAGTGCAGAGTGGAGCTTCAGAGTGCAGATTCAGAGTGGAGCTTCAGAGTGCAGAGTGGAGCTTCAGAGTGGAGCTTCAGAGTGGAGCTTCAGAGTGGAGCTTCAGAGTGGAGCTTCAGAGTGCAGCTTCAGAGTGGAGCTTCAGAGTGCAGATTCAGAGTGGAGCTTCAGAGTGGAGCTTCAGAGTGCAGATTCAGAGTGCAGATTCAGAGTGGAGCTTCAGAGTGCAGATTCAGAGTGGAGCTTCAGAGTGCAGAGTGCAGATTCAGAGTGGAGCTTCAGAGTGCAGAGTGGAGCTTCAGAGTGCAGATTCAGAGTGGAGCTTCAGAGTGCAGATTCAGAGTGGAGCTTCAGAGTGCAGAGTGTAGATTCAGAGTGGAGCTTCAGAGTGCAGAGTGGAGCTTCAGAGTGGAGCTTCAGAGTGGAGCTTCAGAGTGGAGCTTCAGAGTGGAGCTTCAGAGTGCAGATTCAGAGTGCAGATTCAGAGTGCAGAGTGGAGCTTCAGAGTGGAGCTTCAGAGTGGAGCTTCAGAGTGCAGATTCAGAGTGCAGAGTGGAGCTTCAGAGTGGAGCTTCAGAGTGGAGCTTCAGAGTGGAGCTTCAGAGTGGAGCTTCAGAGTGCAGATTCAGAGTGCAGATTCAGAGTGCAGATTCAGAGTGGAGCTTCAGAGTGCAGAGTGGAGCTTCAGAGTGCAGAGTGGAGCTTCAGAGTGCAGATTCAGAGTGGAGCTTCAGAGTGCAGATTCAGAGTGGAGCTTCAGAGTGCAGATTCAGAGTGGAGCTTCAGAGTGCAGATTCAGAGTGGAGCTTCAGAGTGCAGAGTGGAGCTTCAGAGTGCAGAGTGGAGCTTCAGAGTGCAGATTCAGAGTGGAGCTTCAGAGTGCAGATTCAGAGTGGAGCTTCAGAGTGGAGATTCAGAGTGGAGCTTCAGAGTGCAGAGTGGAGCTTCAGAGTGCAGATTCAGAGTGGAGCTTCAGAGTGCAGATTCAGAGTGGAGCTTCAGAGTGCAGATTCAGAGTGGAGCTTCAGAGTGCAGATTCAGAGTGGAGCTTCAGAGTGCAGAGTGGAGCTGCAGATTCAGAGTGGAGCTGCAGATTCAGAGTGGAGCTTCAGAGTGGAGATTCAGAGTGCAGAGTGGAGATTCAGAGTGGAGCTTCAGAGTGCAGAGTGGAGCTTCAGAGTGCAGATTCAGAGTGGAGCTTCAGAGTGCAGATTCAGAGTGGAGCTTCAGAGTGCAGATTCAGAGTGGAGCTTCAGAGTGCAGAGTGGAGCTTCAGAGTGCAGAGTGGAGCTTCAGAGTGCAGATTCAGATTGGAGCTTCAGAGTGCAGATTCAGAGTGGAGCTTCAGAGTGCAGAGTGGAGCTTCAGAGTGCAGAGTGGAGCTTCAGAGTGCAGATTCAGAGTGGAGCTTCAGAGCGCTGATTCAGAGTGGAGCTTCAGAGTGGAGATTCAGAGTGGAGCTTCAGAGTGCAGAGTGGAGCTTCAGAGTGCAGATTCAGAGTGGAGCTTCAGAGTGCAGATTCAGAGTGGAGCTTCAGAGTGCAGATTCAGAGTGGAGCTTCAGAGTGCAGATTCAGAGTGGAGCTTCAGAGTGCAGATTCAGAGTGGAGCTTCAGAGTGGAGCTTCAGAGTGCAGAGTGGAGCTTCAGAGTGCAGAGTGGAGCTTCAGAGTGCAGATTCAGAGTGGAGCTTCAGAGTGCAGATTCAGAGTGGAGCTTCAGAGTGCAGATTCAGAGTGGAGCTTCAGAGTGCAGAGTGGAGCTTCAGAGTGCAGAGTGGAGCTTCAGAGTGCAGATTCAGAGTGGAGCTTCAGAGTGCAGATTCAGAGTGGAGCTTCAGAGTGGAGATTCAGAGTGGAGCTTCAGAGTGCAGAGTGGAGCTTCAGAGTGCAGAGTGCAGATTCAGAGTGGAGCTTCAGAGTGCAGATTCAGAGTGGAGCTTCAGAGTGCAGAGTGGAGCTTCAGAGTGCAGATTCAGAGTGGAGCTTCAGAGTGCAGAGTGGAGCTTCAGAGTGCAGAGTGGAGCTTCAGAGTGCAGAGTGGAGCTTCAGAGTGCAGAGTGGAGATTCAGAGTGGAGCTTCAGAGTGCAGAGTGGAGATTCAGAGTGCAGAGTGGAGATTCAGAGTGCAGAGTGGAGATTCAGAGTGGAGCTTCAGAGTGCAGAGTGGAGCTTCAGAGTGCAGAGTGGAGCTTCAGAGTGCAGAGTGGAGCTTCAGAGTGCAGAGTGGAGCTTCAGAGTGGAGCTTCAGAGTGCAGCTTCAGAGTGCAGCTTCAGAGTGGAGCTTCAGAGTGGAGCTTCAGAGTGGAGCTTCAGAGTGGAGCTTCAGAGTGCAGAGTGGAGCTTCAGAGTGCAGAGTGGAGATTCAGAGTGCAGAGTGGAGCTTCAGAGTTTCAAGAGCAATGCCAATAGCTCTAACTTTAACAAAGGCAAAACCATTGCATTGTAAATGCTTGTTTAGTAAAGTGACACGTGCTTTTGAAAGTTTGGGACATATACCGACTAAATGAATGAAGTCCTCTCTGCTACTGCCACAAAGTCTGTCCCTTATCACTATAGCCTCAAGATGCTATAATAAAATGAAATAAGATACAGTGTAAAATGGAGCCCGCAGATCTTTAAAAAACACATCTTTATTGCCATCATCCAGACTGAATTTAACAAATTCAGATACCTCAGAAAGGGAACGCCGTGCCCTGGGCGGAAGCCTGTCTGTGCGGCATGCAAAATGTTGTTAGCTTCTAGGAATTTCATCAGCTGCCTATTGACAATTGTTTCAAGTGCTTTGCACAGCGCAGGGAGTTAGGCCTGTAATGCTTGGGGTTAGAAGTGTCTGCATTCTGTTTTTCCAGCAGCAAGAGAGAGAACTTGATTGTAGCAATTGATTAAATAATTGATTGATATATTTATTTGGAAGAGTAGTAGCCTTTTTCAGTATCTGTGGAGGGCAAGGACCTAAAGAAGACCCAGAGCTGATTCTGAGAGTAAAAAGCTGCTGTAGGCACTGACCAACTCTCCCTCCTGGGTGATTGACAGTGGAACTCATGAATCAGTGGGTGTGTCTTCCCCCATACAAAAAGTGGCATGTTTTAATATGTGCAGTTTTTAATTTTAGATTTTTTATGATGTTTTAGAAGCAAGTTGTAGGGAAGTAGGTTAGGAAGGTTTTAAAGATTTTATTTTCATTGTCATATTTTTAATTCATCTTTTTGTAATAAACATTTTAAAAAGGGTTGACTTTTACATTACATATTCGGTAACTGTTTGTGGTAACTGGGTTACTCTTAGCAACGGGGTTTCACCGTGAGCCCAGTGACATGGGTGATGTGTATGCTCCTGGAATCCTGGTCAAGTGAGATTCCTGAGAAGACGGATGGGGTGAGTGGTGGCGACCTTGAAGGAACTTGGTGGCTGGGGTGTCTCTGTATACAACGTCATCTTCTCCATGCCTGCACATCCTTATTATACTGTTACTTTTTATCTAGATATTAATCTTATAGGTCTGTTTTTGTTAAACTTTAGTTTAATTTATTATTGGTTTATTATAAATGAATGAATGAATGAACAAGCATTGGCATAGCCAATAGGTCTCGCCTTTGGGACCTTATACGTGTTTAGCCATGCAACAGTTGATGTTGTTGCACCAAGGATATTGTGCTGCATAACTAAATACTTACAAGGTCCCAAAAACCTGACCTATTGGCTATGCCAATGCTTGTTTGGAAAACGTTACTGTTGGGTAAGCTGCTGGGCCCTCAACATTCTATTTAATAAACAAAATGGCTAAAAGAGAACATATGTTTTGGCCTCAAAATGCTAAAATTGCCAAAGCAGTCCCTGGGGCTAACGGGAACTGCTTTGTGTGTGTAAGTGCTCCTTATGAATGGGCAGGATGCCTTAACTCACAGTGAAGTTAGCCAAAAACCTATGTTGGGCAGAGTCTTTGCCATATGGTGTAGATGGAGGAATAAAAAGTGCATGACAGACCAATGGATGAAGAGGGCTGGATGAAAGCCCATAAAAGTATACTATACATATAATTTAGTAAGTTCAAAAAGCAATAGCCTAACCCCCTGGGTGGATGGGAATGATGGTCACAACCAGCTGTCTGATGTGAGGTTAATGGCTGGGCACACCATACCATTCTGGGGCAATGCTGGGTGCATCCACTTATCAAATATTGGTGTAGAGGTGAACCACATTGTATCAGGAAACGAAATTCAGGACTTTGCTCAGCTGCAATACTTGTACCTTGCCCAGGCTGTTAATTCAATCGACAAATATATAGGACAAAGCAATAAAGCCACCCAGGTGCCATTATAGATATGGTAGAAGGTTGTCAGGGAACAACAGCAAAGTGTTGCCGACCTCAGTAAGCACAGATTTCACTTGGGTGTCCTTGTTGCCAAGGTTAAGAAGATAGACACTCACTGAGTATTGTAGCAAAATGTATTAATGACCAATAGGACTGACCGAAATGATCTTTCAATTACTCAATGCAACCACTGACAATAAAAGTAGGCTGGTCTCAAACTCGCGTACCCATACCTTGTATGACATTAGAAAACAGGAGACAAAGATGGTCTTCCACGTAAACAAACAGAAGAGATAATAAAAGAAAAATGATCATTGCCTCAAATAGAAGCCAAGTCCTCTTCAGGCCAGTGTAACACTTCATCAACTCACCTCAGACTCCCCATACAATTTGTAAGTACAACTCTTCCTCATGATGGAAACAGGAGGAGCAAAACAAATTTAAAAAAATGTGCCAAAATAAGTACTTATGTTGATGAGCCTTGCAGACTACCCTCATTGGTCCTCACCGATCCTATCCCCTTTTGCAGCATACCAAAATGGCAATCTTGGGAGGAAAAAAACCCACACATACATATATCATGGAGATAGCCTCGCACTTATTGGAGCATAATTGTCGAGTAAAAACTTGGAACTGAATCCCACCAGCACTGACTTCATATTAATCTCCAAGAATATCACACAAATACAGCCCGATCTAGTTCTTCAACATGATCTTGGACAGCCTCAATACACAGCTCTCGCATAATGCCAAATCACATAACATACCATAAGCTAAGCAAGCTATCCTCTACCATATACATAGTCAGGATAACCCAAATATCTCTGCACCAGTAACAGCAACAAATGTGTGTAAGCCCTAATGCTGACACATTTTAAAGATGGTAATTCTGTTATCAGTTGTATGCCAAACTCCCAACTAACCTCATTAAGGAATGTTCGATATTCAGCAGCAGACTGACTGTTTTAGAAACTTAAAAATACGGATCACATCACCCCACCTTGGAAGATTTTCAGTGATTCCTACTCTCACTTTGCATCACTTTCAACACTTAGGGCTTCAGCAAGACACTAACCTCAGACACCTCGTAACACAAGATTTGACTTGCTCAGTCTCTGCTCTATTCCACAAAGGAGTGAAACCCCATCTCTTCAATGAATATCGTGTTCACCATTAACTGAACGATTTGGAGCCTCAACTGACGTTAGTTAGCATGAATGAGTATTTCGGCATTGTAATCACTATGGACGAATATTGCAGGGGCATTGGCATTACTACGAATAGAAATAATTGACATGGCTGTCTCTATGAGAGAAATGAGCTTGGATATTACCATCAGTGTGAAAGAAATATGCTTGGAAATTGTCATAAATGTCATTGGATTGCAAGCATACGTGTGAAATCAGATTGGATTTGAAAGTGTGAAAGAAATGTTAGTTGGTAGAAACATCCGGAAATTATTTTTTACAGATAGCATTAAAAAAGTGAAAGAAATGTGCTTGTTAATTGCTAGCAGTGTGAAAGCAATGAACTTATTAATTCCCATAGGATTGAACGATCTATTAGGCAGTTTGTGAAATCAGACTAAGGTTGAAAGTGTGAAAGAAGTGTTAGTCAGTAAAAACATCCGAATGGAAAAAATGTTCACAGATAACATTAACAAGCCCTCACCCAAAGGAAAACAAGTGATGTCACACGCAAACAGCATCTCGATCGGCGGTCTTCCCTTTTCAAGCACTGCACTTGTGTTTGTGGTGGCAACCACTTTGCAGGAGCGAGCAGCGGCCATATGTTTGTAATTAATGTGGCCGTGCAGCTGCTCGCTCCCGCAAGGTGGATGCTGCGACAAGCACGAATGCAGTGTTTGAAAAGTGAAGACCGATGGCTAAAGGCCCTCCTAGAGCAGCGCATGCGCGCTTCCTAGGCGAGACTTAATAAAAAACCTTTATTAAGTTAATTAAAACCATTAAGGGTGTAATACCACCAACATACAGCAGAAAGCACATCCAGAAATTTGAATTATTGATCGTTCTTGGAAGACCAACTAGAGACCTCACAAATAGTAAGGCTAAACATTCAAAAGCAGAGGGCAGCAATACAATACAGGTAATATCTCAGGATAAGAATCACCCTTAAAATGAATGATAAAATAACTGATATTGGTCTGTACTACATTATAGTAATAAAGCACTCTGTATTCACCCTCAGATAATAATTTAGTTATGACTAGACCTTTAAGGATAGAAACCCTCTGCTAAAAGGAGGAGGCTCTAGTTTAGATATGGATTGGTTGTAGTTAATTTCCTGACTCCTTTGCAGTTACCAGTTTTATTGCCTGATGCATGAATTTTACAAAGGCATATCATATTTGCAAGTTATCCCTGTTTAGGGTATACCCACAGCCTAGTTCGCCCTGTGGCATCCACCTTTCAGGAAGCCCGGTTTTAACCATGTAATGCTTTCACATAGCAGTTAGGGAAATATATATATACAGTGTGTGTCAAAGACTAAGGGGCATATTACCAAGGGCATTATCGCCGCATTAGCGGGACTTTTTCCCGCTAATGCGGCGATAATTTTATCGCCCTATTACCAAGCTGTCGCTAACACCAGTTAGCGACAGCTTGTAGGCGATAGCGGGCATTTAGGGGCCCACTTTGCATGTCAGCGATAATTATCGCTAATGACATGCAAAGTGGGCGTGCCAAGATGTTAGCGACTGAAAACAGTCGCTAACATCTCTAACTCCTATTAGCAACTTTTGGAAATATTCACGCTAAGCGCGAATATCTCCAAAACCTAACGCCTGCTAAAAGCAGTTCTTAGCCATGTTATCCAATGGAAGGTGGATAACATGGCTAAGAGCATTGTCACGCTAATGCATGAATATCGCTGATTTTTCAGCGATATTCATGCATTTCGCAGGATTTTTACCGCTTTTGAGATAAACCTTGATAATATCAAGGTATCTCAGCGGTAAAAATCCTCGGTGTGCAGCGATATTTTTTCCCCGCTAACCAAGCAATAGCGATAATTATCGCTATTGCTTGGTAATATGCCCCTAAGTCTTGTATCTGCAAATGCGGCAGTTAATGTTCGAATGAATGTGTTTAGAGCACGCTTGACAGAATTCTAGCAGTGGAGCTAGAAAGAGTCACAGCAGTAGAATAAAATATCTAATAGATTTAGACATGCTGCATATCAAATAAGCCTCCATTGCATTGTCTGCGTAGGAAGGAGCCATGTAAAAGGAAGTCTTTTTACTTTTGAAGGTATCCAAACCTGCTGTGTGCAAAATAGCATTCATATACTTCTTTAGTACCTCCTTGAAACGCACCACTGATCTAGGTAGACTCTAAAGGGTATCAGCCTGCAGAGTGTGCAAAGTGGATTTAAGGTAATTTCTCCATGGGAGCGCATAGGTGGCAGAATCTGATGGCATGGCAGACCAAATTGCTGCCTTCAACGAAGGCGCACTAGAGGTTCGCAGCTTGTGGTGAGTAACAAAAAACTGTACCATTAGTGTCAGTGATGGCTGTGTCTGGTTAAATTCCAGCCTGATGTGACAGTGGCTAGTAGAATTAGGGAGTTGATAAACATGCTCAAACAGCTTGGAGAGCAGCATGTGAAGACATATGCTGGCCGAGCCGGGAAAGGTTGAAAAGCCATATAACAGGAGGGGCAGGTACTTTGCACATATATAACAATACAAAAAGGACTGTCAATGTCAAAGAAAAGAAAAATGTGACGGACTCTGTGTCTACCTGTAAGGTGTGTACAACAAAAAGGAAATGAATCCAATCAGCCCACCCATATGGCAGAGCTTCATCATCTGGGATAGAAACAAAGAAGGTCCGGTTAAGGAGCCACACCTGTTGGAATTATGTGCTTCTCCAAACCCAAGGAACCACCGTTTAATGCGAGCCTAAGCGAAGTTGCATTGATGTTCAGCGGTTTAAGGTGCTCTCTTGGAGAACCTTTATCATCATGCCAGACTTCCATGTAGCAGTCATTTTTAGGTCGAGTAATTTTAATTACTCGAAGCCTATTATATCTGAACCAAAGTCTCTTGAACCAGCGGATTTCCTGCAATGGATGTGGTGCATTCGAGCACGAAGCTTCCCCAGGCGCGCGCCTGGCCTCGCACACCACCATCAAAGGCTTCTGCTCCCCCTCACTCACACCCCATCTCCATATGCTCCTTCCCTCCCTCCCACTCGCTCTCTCCCCCGCCCCCCACCCCCATCCGACTTGTTTGTGGTTCTTTGCGGCCCGGCCGCGCAGCCAATGCTTGTTTTTTTCCCTTCTCTCCCCAAGAGTCCAGATGAGTGATTTATGGTAGTTATCCGTCTTTTGGGTCAGCCATCAACTTTTAGTTGCTAGGCAATCAAAGCTGCAGCTGTTTGCTTTGAATCTAGTTGAAACGGTGTCAGTCATCACATGCAGGTATGACCTGTAGTGGTAAAAAACATTATCTCGCGAGCAGGCTCCGTTTTCTTTGTTTTTTTGGGGGGATGGCCAGGGTACATTGTGTATCCTGTGAGGATGCAATCAAAATGTTAAAGTAAACATTTCCTTTGCATTTTTGACCTGCTAAGTAAAATGCCCTCGGGAGGGCCCTCAGAGGCCTGTAAGACGATCTGTGAGGTGCCACATTTTAGAGAAATAAATCTCGGTTAAGGTTAATAGTCTGTGTGGCTAACATATGCGGCCTGGTGAAGTTCTCTGGTGGTGGGCGCTTGCTTTCTGCACGTGCTCATATCAGTAGGAGACTTGAGACGGTGCCTGCAAACATTTCTTCTAAGTAATCTTCCTGGTGGTTAAAGACCGGCACAAATTAACACATTTCGTTCAGAAAGTGAGCAATGTTAGTAAAACAGTTACCAAACTGCATTTTCTTTCAAGAATGACAATTTTGAAGACAACAACAATTGTGAAGTCAGTGTAACTCGCCCCTTCATCCTAGTGGCTTTGCTTGTGGGTTTGTCAGAAGGCTTCGTAGTCATACCACTTTCAACTTTTGGGTAGATTTTAAAAAGTGCCATTTAGCAAATTTACATAAAGTAAGCCATCGAATACATATATTTAGTTGTCAAACATGATCTGGAAACCGAGAAAAGTGTTCAACTGGTTGAATCCTGCCTCCAAAACCCATAACATGGGGTCTAATGCCTTTTTTCTATTTAGAAAAAAAAATATGATTCCATGAAAACTACCCTGTTTTCTCTTCCCTCTCATTGTAAATGTGTATTTTTTGTACTCAGCACCACCACAGCATCCCTCAGCGCCACTACAGCACCACTCAGCACCACCACATTATCACTCAGCACCACCACATTATCACTCAGCACCACCACAGCACCACTCGGCACCACCACATTATCATTCAGCACCAACACAGCACCACTCAGCACCACAACAGCATCACTCAGTACCACCACAGCATCACTCAGCACCACCACAGCATCCCTCAGCACCACTACAGCACCACTCAGCACCACCACATTATCACTCAGCACCACCACAGCACCACTCAGCACCACCACAGCATCACTCAGCACCACCACAGCATCACTCAGCGCCACCCCAGCACTACTCAGCATCACCACATCATCACTCAGCGCTACCCCAGCATCACTCAGCACCACCCCAGCATCACTCAGCCACACCACATTATCAATCAGCACCACCACATTGTCACTCAGCACCACCACAGCACTACTCAGCACCACCACAGCACCACTCAGCACCACCAAAGCATCACTCAGCACCACCACAGCACCACTCAGCACCACCACAGCACCACTCAGCAGCACCACTCAGCACCACCACAGCACCACTCAGCACCAACACAGCAAAACTCAGCACCACCACAGCACCACTCAGCACCACCACAACATCACTCAGCACCACCACACCACCACTCAGCACCACCACAGCATCACTCAGCACCACCACAGCACCACTCAGCACCACCACAGCATCACTCAGCACCACCACAGCATCACTCCGCACCACCACACCACCACTCAGCATCACTCAGTTCCACCTAAGCACCACTCAGCACCACCACAGCATCACTCAGCACCACCACAGCACTACTCAGCATCACCACATCATCACTCAGCGCTACCCCAGCATCACTCAGCACCACCCCAGCATCACTCAGCCACACCACATTATCAATCAGCACCACCACATTGTCACTCAGCACCACCACAGCACTACTCAGCACCACCACAGCACCACTCAGCACCACCACAGCATCACTCAGCACCACCACAGCACCACGCAGCACCACCACAGCACCACTCAGCAGCACCACTCAGCACCACCACAGCACCACTCAGCACCAACACAGCAAAACTCAGCACCACCACAGCACCACTCAGCACCACCACAACATCACTCAGCACCACCACACCACCACTCAGCACCACCACAGCATCACTCAGCACCACCACAGCATCACTCCGCACCACCACACCACCACTCAGCATCACTCAGTGCCACCTAAGCACCACTCAGCACCACCACAGCATCACTCAGCACCACCACAGCACCACTCAGCACCACCACAGCATCACTCAGCACCACCACAGCACCACTCAGCACCATCACAGCACCACTCAGCACCACCACAGTACCACTCAGCACCACCTCAGCACCACCACAGCACCACTCAGCACCACCACAGCACCATTTAGCACCACTCAGCACCACCACAGCACCACTCAGCACCACCACATTATCACTCAGCACCACCACAGCACCACTTAGCGCCACCTCAGCACCACTCAGCACCCCCACAGCATCACTCAGCACCACCACAGCACCACTTAGCACCACCACATTATCACTCATCAACACTACATTATCACTCAGCACCACCAAAGCACCACTCAGCACCACCACAGCCCCACTCAGCGCCACCCCTGCATCACTCAGCACCACCACAGCATCACTCAGCGCCACCACAACATCACTCAGCACCACCACAGCATCACTCAGTGCCACCACAGCACCTCTCGGCACCACCACAGCACCACTCAGCACCACCACAGCATCACTCAGCACCACCACAGCATCACTCAGCGCCACTCCAGCATCACTCAGCACCACCCCAGCATCACTCAGGACCACCACATTATCAATCAGCACCACCTCATTGTCACTCAGCAGCACCACTCAGCACCATGACAGCACAACTCAGCGCCACCCCAGCACCACTCAGCGCCACCCCAGCATCACTCAGCACCACCCCAGCATCACTCAGCGCTTCACCACAGCATCACTCTGCGCCACCAAAGCATCACTCAGTGCCACCACAGCACCACTCATCACCATCACAGCACCACTCAGCACCACCACAGCATCACTCAGCACCACCACAGCGCCACCCCAGCACCACTCAGCATCACCACATCATCACTCAGCGCTACCCCAGCATCACTCAGCACCACCACATTATCAATCAGCACCACCACATTATCACTCAGCAGCACCACAGCACCACTCAGCACCACCACAGCACCACTCAGCGCCACCCCTGCATCACTCAGCACCACCACAGCATCACTCAGCGCCACCACAACACCACTCGGTATTCACCTGTTACAACGCATTATTTACAACGCACTACCACTACAACGCAGGCATTACAACGCATACCATTACAACGCATAGCGCTGGGGGGCGCTCTAGGATAAGAGGTAAGTTTAATTTACTATCCAACACCTTCCCTAGGGTCCACGGGGACTGGAGTTAGAATAGTAAATTATACTTACCACTATCCAGCACCCCAAAGCGCTATGCGTTGTAGTGGTATGCGTTGTGAATACCGCGTTGTAATGGTATGCGGAGTAAAAGTATGCGTTGTAACGTCATACATCCCACCACTCAGCACCACCACAGCATCACTCAGCACCACCACAGCACCACTCAGCGCCACTCCAGCACCACTCAGCATCACCACATCATCACTCAGCGCTACCCCAGCATCACTCAGCACCACCACATTATCAATCAGCACCACCACATTATCACTCATCAACACTACATTATCACTCAGCACCACCAAAGCACCACTCAGCACCACCACAGCACCACTCAGCGCCACCCCTGCATCACTCAGCACCACCACAGCATCACTCAGCGCCACCACAACATCACTCAGCACCACCACAGCATCACTCAGTGCCACCACAGCACCTCTCGGCACCACCACAGCACCACTCAGCACCACCACAGCATCACTCAGCACCACCACAGCATCACTCAGCGCCACTCCAGCACCACTCAGCATCACCACATCATCACTCAGCGCTACCCCAGCATCACTCAGCACCAACCCAGCATCACTCAGCACCACCACATTATCAATCAGCACCACCACATTGTCACTCAGCACCACCACAGCACCACTCAGCACCACCACAGCACAACTCAGCGCCACCCCAGCACCACCCCAGCATCACTCAGCACCACCCCAGCATCACTCAGCGCTTCACCACAGCATCACTCAGTGCCACCAAAGCATCACTCAGCGCCACCACAGCACCACTCATCACCATCACAGCACCACTCAGCGCCACCACAGCATCACTCAGCACCACCACAGCACCACTCAGCGCCACCCCAGCACCACTCAGCATCACCACATCATCACTCAGCACTACCCCAGCATCACTCAGCACCACCACATTATCAATCAGCACCACCACATTATCACTCAGCACCACCACATTGTCACTCAGCACCACCACAGCACCACTCAGCACCACCACAGCACAACTCAGCGCCACCCCAGCACCACCCCAGCATCACTCAGCACCACCCCAGCATCACTCAGCGCTTCACCACAGCATCACTCAGTGCCACCAAAGCATCACTCAGCGCCACCACATTATCAATCAGCACCACCACATTGTCACTCAGCACCACCACAGCACCACTCAGCACCACCACAGCACAACTCAGCGCCACCCCAGCACCACCCCAGCATCACTCAGCACCACCCCAGCATCACTCAGCGCTTCACCACAGCATCACTCAGTGCCACCAAAGCATCACTCAGCGCCACCACAGCACCACTCATCACCACCACAGCACCACTCAGCACCACCACAGCATCACTCAGCACCACCACAGCATCACTCAGCGCCACTCCAGCACCACTCAGCATCACCACATCATCACTCAGCGCTACCCCAGCATCACTCAGCACCAACCCAGCATCACTCAGCACCACCACATTATCAATCAGCACCACCACATTGTCACTCAGCACCACCACAGCACCACTCAGCACCACCACAGCACAACTCAGCGCCACCCCAGCACCACCCCAGCATCACTCAGCACCACCCCAGCATCACTCAGCGCTTCACCACAGCATCACTCAGTGCCACCAAAGCATCACTCAGCGCCACCACAGCACCACTCATCACCATCACAGCACCACTCAGCGCCACCACAGCATCACTCAGCACCACCACAGCACCACTCAGCGCCACCCCAGCACCACTCAGCATCACCACATCATCACTCAGCACTACCCCAGCATCACTCAGCACCACCACATTATCAATCAGCACCACCACATTATCACTCAGCACCACTCAGCACCACCACAGCACCACTCAGCACCACCACAGCACCACTCAGCACCACCACATTATCACTCAGCACCACCACATTATCACTCAGCACCACCACAGCATCACTCAGCACCACCACAGCACCACTCATCACCACCACAGCACCACTCAGCACCACCACAGCATCATTCAGCGCAACCCCATTATCACTCAGCACCACCACAGCATCACTCAGCGCCACCACAACATCACTCAGCGCCATCACAGCATCAATCTGTGCAACCATTCAACAACAACTTGTTCAAATATGTTCTCTCAATGTTTCAAGCTTTATTACAAATGTCACAAAAAGATGTTAATATTTCACTTCTGTTCTTGGATTTTCATCACAATAAAATACACTGAACATAATCTTCACAAAAGTTATTTAAAAAAGTTTAAGCTATTGCCATTATAAATTACAATCACTTTTATTTAAGTATTAATTATTTAAAAAAATAAAAGCCATTGTTATTTGTAATATTAATACATCTAAGTCACGTAAATACAAAACATGTTGCATTACAAATGCTATACATGTCACATTTGCGAAAGTCATAACTATTGGCATTGTAAATGACAAAGCTATTAATTTAGCTATTTTCAAAACCAACACACAAATAAAAAAATTGTCATTTACAAGACCAATATCTCAAACTTTCCTAATGCGAGACCTATTGCATTGCAAATGCTTGTTTGCCTTGATACCAAATGATCGCCAACTGACTAATGCGTTAACTTACAGTGCTTATTACTGAACACTGAACATGTACACTTGTTGAAATTCAAACTCAAATGATTGTTTATTTTATAAGTGTTGAGTGCTTTGAGAGCTATTGTAGAGCTCTTGTGTCATAGTCCAGAATCAATGTGTCACCCGTTTACTGAAGTGACTATAGGTGTAAAGATGCTAATTTAGGGAGACATGTCCCTTGACCCTTAATGGCTGCTGGCAAATCTGCATTGTATACATTAAAAAGCAATGGAGCCAACACACACCCCTGTTTCAACCCTCTATTGCTTTTTATCTTTTTGGGATATGCCCATTGTCGGACGTTTCACTTGCAACAGGTATTTCAGTATAAGGACTGTCTGGCTTTCAAAGGCGGTGATGGAATCCCCCATTTCTGGATTTAAGACCAAAGGATTGAATGGTCTACTCCATCAAAAGCCATTCAATAGTCTATGAAATAGAGAAAACAAGCTGGTTCATTTTACTTTTAGCCAGTAGCGGTCGGTGGTGGGAGTAGCTGCCGAGCGGTGATGTAGGGAGGGGGAGGGGCAGGGTGGGGGGTAGTAAACTATGGATTATGGAGGATTACGGTAAGTAAACATAAATAAAATACATTTAGTTGAGCACACTGCCTCCCCAAATGCGATGCAGTGCAAGCAACAAAATTTGTTTTATTTATTTAAATGTTTACTTACCTGTAATCCTCCGTAATCCATAGTTTACTACCGCCCACCCTGCCCCTCCCCCTCACCACGTCACCGCCTGGCAGCTACTCCCACCACCAACTGATACTGCTTTTAGTGTCTCCTGAATTACTAAAGAAAGACTGGCAGTGTTGTCTAAGGTGCTGCCGACCCCCCTAAAGCCAGTTTAAGTGGGGGTATTAAGTTAGTGGATTCGGCCCAGGTTTCTAATTGGTTTAATGATTTCAATAGAGTGTTTTATACTTTTCGTTTTTTGAGATTTATTTTGCTGTTTTATTAATTCAAACTAGTTTAAGATTATTTTGGGGTGCTTTCACTGGGCTTTTAAATTTGATATATTATTTAATTTTGAAATATTACAAAATGTACATTAATTTAAATTGTAATTATTCATTCAATACTTTGGGACATATTTACAAGTAAATAGCTGAGTTGTGACAAAATATGCAGCACCACTCTCCAAACTTTTCTCAAGGCACAGGGTAACAGTATTAACAACAATATGGCTCACCCCTGTATTTTCCCTAGTGCTGGTGCTAAAAATAGCTGTCTTGCCCCAGCACATACCCTTGTGCCATAGTGCAAGGATGCCTGCAGTGCAGAGAATGATTGTTTATGTGCAGGAAGGTGTCCCTTTCAGTACATGAACAATCAATACTGATGATTTGTTACTTCTATGTGTTTTGCATTATTCAAATCATCATTATTTAATGATTGTGTGCAGGAAGGGCCACCTTCCTGCACATAAACAATCGTTAATGGTTATTTGCACTTTCTATGTGTGCTTCAAAATGCAACACACATAGAAAAGGTAAAAACAAGGAGAAATAAAAGTATTTCACCTTGTTGCGCCATTCTAACGCCTGCTAGTGTATGCCGTTAGTTTTTGGGGCTACATCAGATTTACAGATCCTTGTCAACGCCACTTTGTAAATATGGAACAGGGCATTGTGCCACAGGAACAGAGGTAAACGTGATGCTCCTGTGGCACAATCCCCATGTAAATATTCCATTTACTTGTAACCAATCTTAATATAATATTTAAATGTATTAATATAGCCTTATAGTCCTCCGTAGTGGGCTATACCGGCCATTAAAGGCCCGCTCCAGCGTTAAAAGAATAAATAATTATTAATGGTGTCTCTGTTATTTAATTAATTTGATATGTTTTGTTAGCTTTTTTTATTGAAGTTGGTGCAGTCTTTCTGTTTAATTATTCATTCAAAGTGTCTCTATCCTGCAATGGGGACTTAATGTGCAGCGGAATGTTCAACGTTTTCGTTCTCTATTATAAGGAGTTTTTATGTAAGAAATTGTTTTTCCTTGCTAAATTTTTTCTTTTGAATTGCATTTGTTCAATGTTTATATGTATTTTAGTTAAGCACTCTATTTTTTTTAACCTTATTTGTTGAACGCTATTCAAAGTTCCTTTAATTTATTTTGATATGTGTATACAATATATATTTATTTGGTTACATAATATTTTTTATTACGTTTTATCAATATTTTGGTTGGTTTTTGTGTTTTGGATTGCATGTCATTGGTTTTAATGTGTTGTCGATACTGAAGGTTGCTGTATTTTTTGTTTAATATAGTATGCTTTTCTATATTATTTCGGACAAACTTTTTATTTAATATTGTAGAGGTTTATCAGATAGTGTATACAAAGTCAGCATTAGGTTTAATATTTATATAGTCAATATCGGTCTTCTAGCATGATTTGTTTAGCGTGCAGGCAAGATTGGCTCCTTTCCTGCATGTTTTATTTGAGCTGGCGTTTACAGCCAGGCAGATTGCCAATGTAGGAGGCAGGAGAGATTTAGTTTGAACTGAACTGCATAATGAGGTATTAACCAGAGATGTTTCAGGGAGAGAAATGAACCTAGTGCTATGCTAACCCCATTGCTAAAATTCTGGCTGGTAATATGGAAAACAGCTATAAAATATAAATAAAGAGTTAAGTTGTTGTCTAATAATGTTGTCATACTGTCGTTTTAAAGTTTATAATTCTTTCCTGAGAGAAGTTACTAATTTTATGCTTTTTGTCAATCACACTTTTAATCATTGACCTCTGCCAGCTGTTGCACAAACATGCTTTTAAGTACTCTGGGCCCGATTCACAGAACTAACTTAAGACAAAATCCTAAACTTACTACCATTTTGCTATTCACAGAAGGCACTTACTCATTTTGGTATTAACAAAATGAGTAGGTGCCTTCTATGAATACCAAAATGGTAGTAAGTTTAAGATTTTGTCTTATGTCAGTTCTGTAAATCGGGCCCCTTAATCTTTTTTTGATTTACAAGTGACAGCTGTGGTATAGCCCACCACATTTGCCAAACAGTCACAATACTTATACGCACAAGGTACTTTTCTTCAGGGTTTGACAACTACAGCCCTCCAGTGTACTAAAATGACAATATATAATAATTATCCTGACAGGGGAGGCAATCTCAGTGCAACCATTTGTGTTCCTTTCGTCAATTGTAACATTGTCTTCAGATAGTCGTCACACACTTTGGAAATGTTTTTCTTAACTTTTTGTCTTTTGCCTATTAGTCTGGCTGGGTTTGTCATGTAAGATGAAGAATAAAAAGTTAAAAGTTACGAAAATAATTTCCAAGATGTGTGGCAACTGTATTTGTCCTGGAATTTGAACCACTGGATTGACTCACTATTTGAAGTCAAAGTTAATATACAAGTAAGGAACACACATTTTGGGATTGAAAGTGCCTTACCTATCAAGTTACTCTAATGTTTGTAGATGCAAGTAGGCAAACTAACTCCTTCAATCTTGAATCCCAAATTTGAACTGTGTGCAGCTCTGCAAAATGGTTGTGCACAATTGCTGCTTACCTCCTAACTGTCAAATGTGGCAACTTAAAAAACAAAAATGGATTTCCAAATTTAGGCCAGAGCATACATAGCTTGACTCTGGTAAGCATGTAGCCGGCTGATGTAGATGTCAAATACCTGATGTCCAGAGTCCAAAATTCAAAAATATTTTGAAGGAATATTCAAAAATGTATATGCTACAGTGGTACTTTTTTTTCATTTTGGTGATTTGGTGGTCAGGCTTGTTTTGTTTGGCCAAGTCAGAAGAGCATGATCCCTTTCGAAGGTGTGAGAAAGTGCCTCTTTTTGTGAGGTTACCCCAATTTTATGTGGACTGATGTTGGTGGTTTTAGGATCCTCTGACCTGGGACACTGCTAACCTGACCCAGGGCAAATGCTTGGACCCCAAACATGTCCAAATTGTCTTTCTCCCAATTGACTTATTTAACCTTCCTATCAGGCCATAGTATATTATATAGTGTCCTAAAATACACCCATAACATGGAAAGATTAGTATTACTTATGAACTACAGCACCTCTGTACTGTCCACTAGTTTGACAGCACAAACATGACTCCAAGCCTACCACTGTAGCCTGGGTGCTGCAGTTTTTAAAACTGTAGCTAGACTTGCCAACATGACTCTTGAAAAGAAAGAAAAAAACTCCCTTTTAAAAATGTATAAGTTGCCCTAATCAAGGCTTTGTGGTCCACCAGGCCTGGTATTTAAATGTAGGAGATGTAGAAATTTAAAGTTAAAATGTACTTATAGTGATTAGCACCCATAAGCTATTTTCACTCTAGGAAGGCTTCCTGAACCATAGAGTAACATGAGAAAGCAATATTAAATATGAATTCTCTCAGGCTAAGAATTGGCTAGAAAAATTTAACTATTTTATTATCTATTAAAAGCCCAATTTAATGGTGAATTTGATTTTGTGATAACTATTAATGTTGGGAACGTACACATGCCCACGTGAGCTGTCACGAGCGTTCAGGTGTGTCTGGCTGCTCGTGACAAGCTCGTGTGGTGCGGACACTATGTTATTGTTTGAGCATATCGAATGTGGGCAGTTATGGCTGTGATCTGTTGTCTGCATTACTAGCTTGGATTTGAAGGCGAGAGCATCTCAATAAACTCCGTCTACCAACTACAATCTTCTGGTGTATTTCTGACTTCCCTACACTGGCGACGAGCAGGAGTTTCATTACCTGCGTTAAAAGGACTTCGAAGGAATAAGAATTTTTTTTTAAAATTTATTCTGGAATTTCATCGAAATCATTCAGCGCTATCAAGATTTCAGCGCTATCAAGATTTACACGAACAGCGTTGGATTACTGCTATTCTAAGGGAAGCGGAAGATCATCGTTTTCACAACAGGGAACTTAAAGGTCATTTTCTTACTTGTTTAGTGTGGCGTCTTTTGAAATCGTCTGTTTTGACTCGCGAGCACTTGTTACCAGCGTACGCGCGCATGGAATTTTGAACAGCGCTGATCAACGCGACGTCTTGTGTCATCGCGCAACGCTTGGAGCAGTAAAGATGAGCTTGTAGGAGACGATCTTGCTAACTCTGGAGACGATCTTGCTAGTCTCTATCATCGCGCAACGAAGGAGCAGTAGAGACGACTTTCCTTGAGATAGTACTTTACTGATCTCGTTTTGAAGCGTTTTTCTATCTGGAAATAACTGTGAAGATCGCAACAACGCTCAGTCATCAATCACTCTGTGGAAATCATACTGAAGATATTTATCCTTTGGAAGGTTTCAGTGACACGCAAAATACGTGTTGTGTAACTTCAAATATTTACTGTGACTTTAAAGTTGAAATTTTAAGTACATATATTTTTTATATATATTTTTTTTTTCTCTTTATTTTTCATTTAAACTTTCACATAGTGTGTGAAATAATTGAATTAACATGTCTGGTATTGTACCTCCCCCTTCATTTTTGTCATCACCTGGTGAACCACCCATGGCTTGGGAGATTTGGGAACCTGTCTTCTTGGCTTATGTAGATGTATTGGAAGAAGGGGAGTGTGAACCAGAAAGGAAGCTATCACTGTTAAAACATTGTTTGGGTGGTATAGCCTTGAAAGAATTCAAAACATTACCTGATCTAGTAAATCCGGGGAACATTAATGTGTACGAATATGCTTCACAACAGCTAAGCTTAAGATATGGAAAAAAAAAGAATATTGTCATGGAGAGGTTTATATTCTATTCTCGGAAACAACGTGCAGATGAACCTGTAGAGGATTTTGTATCAGCCTTAAGATCCTTGGCTGTTACGTGTGATTTCGAACACATATCTTATGAGCAAGTACTAAGGGACCAGATCTTGATGAGAACCAATAACAAAAAAGTACAGGAACGTCTGTGGACAACCTCTGATATGTCTCTTAATAATGCCATAGATATTGCGAAGTCTATAGAACACTCAGAGAAATTTGTCAAGGAGATCAGGGGTAATGATGAAAGTGATGTTTTTAGTGTACCTAAAGATGTAGACAAGTTTAAGAAAAGTTTTTCGCAGAGAAATGAATTTTCTTCTAGAAATGATAACAAGTTTAAGAATCAGAAATATGAGAGGAAAACTTCAAAACTATTGTGTTTTAGGTGTGGAAGTGACGGACATTTAGCAGATTATAAGAATTGTCCTGCTTTAGGGAAAACTTGTTCAAAGTGCTACAAGAAGGGCCATTTTACAAAATTTTGTAGATCAGTACCAGGGAAGATGAATTGTGTACATGAATGCTGTGAAGAGTATCAATTGGATGATGAAGAAATGTTTCAAGTTAACACTGTTATCAATGTATGTGAGGATGGAGACTGCACTAAATTTCCATCTTGTATTATAACTATTGATGAAGTGAGTTTGGAGATTTTCGTAGACTCATGTGCATGGTACACCATAATCTCTTTAAGTGTTTTTAGAGATAAGTTTCCGAATAAGAAGTTACTCGAATCTGACGTATCCCCTGGTGGCTACACAGGCCACAAAATTGAATTAAATTGGCTATTTTATTGCAAACATACAATTTTCTGACCGACACATATCAGGAAAAATGTATGTGTCAAGATCTGGGTTGTCACTTTTAAGTTATCCACACCAACACCAATTGGGGATGAAAATTGATCCCAGAGCTGATCCTCCTGTTTATGTTGTGCAACCGTTGAATGTATCAAGTGTTGCTGGGGACAGTTCACTACTTGTAGAGAATTTACGTAAATCTTTTCCCACTGCTTTCAGTGGTACCTTGGGTCGGTATAAAGGATTTGAACATGTTAAAGTTAAGTGAGAATGCCATTCCTGTAAGACATAGAGTAAGAAATGTTCCTTTATCTTATAGAGTCAAACTTAAAGAAATGCTAAAAGATCTATGTGAGAAAAACATTATTGAACCAGTTGAGTCGTCACCTTGGGTTTCCCCTATTGTGATTTCGGTTAAGTCCAATGGCGAACTCAGATTATGCATTGACCTCCGCAGTGTCAATGGTGCCATTTGGGTGGATTCGCACCCTTTACCCAACCTCCATGAGATGGTTTCGACACTGGCTGGTGCACAAGTTTTCTCGTGTGTTGATCTAGCCAGCGCTTACCATCAGGTGGTACTTGCTGAAGAGTCCAAGAACATAACTGCTTTTATCACGCCTGAAGGTTTATACAGGTTTTGTCGCATGCCTTTTGGACTGGCGAGTGCAGCCTCGGTGTTCCAGAGGTTAATGAGGGATACCTTGGAGGGTTTGAGTGGTGCCTTAGCATTCCAGGATGACATTTTAGTGCATGGAAAAGATGACATTGAGCATGACAATAATCTGAGGTGTGTGATTGCTGCTTTAGCGGAGAAGGGCCTCACACTACGCCTTGACAAATGCAAATTTAGGCAAAAGGAAGTGGAATATCTAGGGCATACTATTAGTGGAATGGGAATCAAACCAAAGAAGAATCATGTTAAGAGCATCACGAATGCTCCTGTGCCTACATCAAAAGAACAACTTGTGGCTTTTTTAGGTCTTATCGAATTTTATGCTAAGTTTATCCCAAACTTTTCAGTAAAAGTTGACCCGTTCAGGTGCCTTTTGAAGAAAAATGCTAAGTTTGTTTGGACTGATGAAATGACACATGCCTTTCAGTCCTTAAAAGTGTTTATTGGGAATGCTCCGTGTCTTAAACCTTTTGTGGTTGGCGTGAAATGCATCATTATGGTAGATGCTAGTTCTTCAGGTTTAGGTGGAGTACTTCTGCAGAAGGATTGTGAGAAAGAATGGGTTGTGGCCTATGCGTCTAGAGCTTTGAGGGATGCTGAAAAGAATTATTCTGTCATAGAAAGAGAGTTACTGGCATGTGTTTGGGGAGCTGAGCACTTCAGACCTTTTTTGTGGGGTACGAAATTTTTGATAAAGACTGATCATAAGCCTTTGGTGTATCTCATGGCTCCAGGTGGAGGAAGAACTATGTCGGCACGTCTCGCAAGATTAGCTTCAAGATTGCAATCTTTTCAGTACACTATTGAATATATTCAGGGCAAGGCGAATGTTCATGCAGATTGCATGTCCAGACTGATCTCTGATACGAATGTTTCTGAAGCAGTTAATGAAGAGGAGTGTGAAGTTGCTTTCACTTTTCAAGATGTCAATTCAGTGTATGGTGAACGGTTTTCTTTGCAAGAGGATGTTTGGATGGAAGAGATGAGTAAAGATTTGGAATTGTGCAGTGTCAAGAAGTACCTTGTACATGGTTGGCCGGAACAGAGGAAGTTGTCCGGAAACATGATGGGGTTTTTTAAGGTTCAAGAAGAACTTGCTGTGGAAAATGGTTTAATCCTTCGGGGTGACAAGATTGTCCCACCTTTTCAGATTAGAAATTCCCTCCTTGAAATTGCTCATGAGGGACATTTGGGGATATCTTTTACCAGAAGACGTCTAAAGGAGTCTTTCTGGTGGCCAGGTATTGACTCTTGTGTGGACCATTTTGTACGCCTTTGTTCTTACTGTTCTAACAGTGATAAAACAGCTGTGGCTTTACGTCCCGAACCATGCCCCGTTCAGGTCCCTGGCGGAAACTAGGGATAGACATTATTGGGCCTTTCAGTTGTTTACCAAAACAGGAGGCTTTTGGCATTGTTCTTATAGACTATTTTTCCAAATGGCCGGAGGTCAAGATGGTTAAAGAGGTCACTTCGTGTCAAGTTATAGAATTTTTAGATGAGATTTTTTGCAGAGAGGGGATTCCTCAGGAAATTGTGACTGATAATGGTCCGCAGTTTGTGAGCAAGGAAATGGAACAGTTTCTTGTTAAATGCGGTATTGTTCATAGGAAGATTGCAGTTTTCCATCCTGAAGCAAACGGCCAGGTTGAACGCTTCAACCGTGTGATCAAAGAAGCCATACAACTTTCTATCAAGGGTAATTTGAATTGGAGGAATGCTTTGCAATCTATGTTGTTAGCCTATAGGACCTCACCCAACTCTGTGACTCTGGTTTCTCCTTTTGAGCTGTTAAGAGGGCGGAAGCCCAGCTCAAAGTTAGTCCCTTGGTGGCTCAAAAAAAACTTAGCTGGTTCTGAAAATTATTTCAAGGTAGATTTTGAAGCTGTTCAACACAGGGTTCAGTCGTATAAGGATAGAATGAAACGTGACATGAACAAAAGAATTGGTTCTACATCCAGTCGTTCTATTAAGGTGGGTGATTTTGTTCGCATTAAAAAGAAAGAGGGTGTGAGTAAAGGTTTTCCTGTTTGGTCTAGTCCTAGGAGAGTTATTGAAGTCTTTAGAAATGCGGTCAGGGTTGATGGTGTTTCTGTGTGGAATTTGAGCAGGATTTCTTTATTTAATGGGCCTAGCCAATCTGTGGATGATTTGGACAGTAATGTTTTTTTTGATGTTGGGGAACAGAGTGACAATGGGGAACGCTTTCATGCTGAATGTAAATCTGACAGTACTAGAGCTACACGTTCTCATTGTTTACCTGTTCGGTTTAATGACTTTGTGATGAATTGATTTTTTTTTTTTGTTGTTGTTTTTTTGTGTTTTTTTTTTAAGGGGGGAAGGTGTGTTGGGAACGTACACATGCCCACGTGAGCTGTCACGAGCGTTCAGGTGTGTCTGGCTGCTCGTGACAAGCTCGTGTGGTGCGGACACTATGTTATTGTTTGAGCATATCGAATGTGGGCAGTTATGGCTGTGATCTGTTGTCTGCATTACTAGCTTGGATTTGAAGGCGAGAGCATCTCAATAAACTCCGTCTACCAACTACAATCTTCTGGTGTATTTCTGACTTTCCTACAATTAAGTTCATGGGACTTTTAGAAAGTTGCTTTTTACCTGCCTGATGCTCCTCTGGGCTAATTTGGCTTAACCTCCAATTGTCACGCAGCTAGTGAATAGCCCTAATATGGTGTGAGAACTGCTCCCAGAGCAGAGACAATGGCATGGGTATGGGGAGGTAAGTAAGTACGTTTTTATCATGCATGATTAATTAAAACCGTTGCATACAGTTCATTAACAATAACATTGAGAAATATTGCACTAATACAAAGATTTAAAAGTTTTAAATGCTTTGTTTAATGAATACGTTTTTGCTAAGTCTGTTAAAAGTCAGTTTAATAAAAACTTTCTGTTTAAACCGATAAGGTGATCCAGTGCAGCAATTTACAGCACTCTGTTGCCCCTGGTTGAGTCGACCAGATGCCATTGTGTTACATTACGAGACTGGCTCATGTAGTGCCCAAAACCTTTACACGGGTTGGATCTTAACTTTTGAGAGTGGACTTTTTCAGCCTCAATGCTGTTAGGTTCAAAAATGTTGTAAGGCGACAGTTTAGCTGTACTAAAGTTGGATTAAAGCACAGAATCACCGCCTGCCTACAGGACCTTGATGGTTAAACAATGGTTTTAACAGAGTTTTCCCTATGTCCTTTAGCTTGTTGCATATACATATGATGTGAATCAGAGTCGCCGTGTCGCTGGCACACAGACGGCAAAGCTGATCTCCCCTTCTTCTGTCCCACAGTGGTAAATACGGATTGTTTGGGCAAACTCCCAAGCGGAGTCTTACGAATTTTTCCTTAGTTTCAAAATTGAGATAGGGTTGGGGTTTGAGGACATCATAATTGTTGAGCATAACCCAGCCATGAGTTCGTTTGGATACCGCTTTCTTGTCCTCTATGGCTGAAATGAGTTGTGTTGACTTTGTTACTACTATTTTAAAAACCCAGTGGCCCATTGAGGTGTTCCAGGCGTCTGTCAGACCTAGAATGTGAATAGATTCCTGAAGGTACACATTGGCTGGCATTTTTCCAGTGCGGGACATATCAATCCAAAGCTGATATTTAAGGACCCTATGTCAGAAGCTCTGATTTTATGCCAGCTTTTTACAAAGGCTCCCTTTCTTTCTGTTGCCTGATTCTGGAGGCCAAATCCCATCCTTATTTGAGCCGGGGAGACATATTTGGGGAGCTAGAAAATCGATCGGTAAGAGGTTGCTATTACGCTGTCAAGAATTGCTGCTTCTCTTCCAGTCAGAGATTCACTCCCATGAGTGATTGTTGGCTGCAATTTGGCTCGCAGGACTTTTAGAAAGGGTTCACGTGTTAGGTCTGGCAGCTACTTCTTCAGGGGTTTTAGTGCTAAATAGGTCAAAAACTCCCTTCCTTCGTAGGGATTCCAGCTGTGGCTTACAAGAGTTATTTTAATCTAAAAGCACGCCCAGGTATTTATAGTTTGTTACTTGGTCTAGACGTTTGCCGGCAAATTACCAGCTAGTTTTTGCCTTTTTTGTGATGGTTTACTCCCATAACTTTAGATTTTTTTAAATGTATTTTAAGAGCATTCCGTTGCGAGAATTTGTACGCTGCATCAAGAATGTGCTGGAGTCCTATTGGAGTTCTACTGATCAAAACTAGGTCGTCAGCATATAGCAGGTTTGTCAATGTCATGCCACCTAGGTTCGGGGTGTGTGAAGAACAACTGTCCAGTTCTTCTGGCAAGTCTGCCAGGAAAAAGGCTAAGTAACAAAGGGGCTAAAATGTATCCTTGCTTTAACCCCTTTGTTGTCGTTATTCTGCTTGAAAGATGCTTTCCTGCGCCTAGTCTATTTCTGATCCATGTATTAGGGTGCAGTTGTATGAGTTGATCTAGGAGGGGTGGTGGTATCCCCCATTCGTTCAGCTTTTGCCACAGCCTGGCACGGTCGATGTGATGAAAGGCAGCTGAGTAGTCTATGAAGCAGAGGTATAGGGGATGTCTGCCCTGCTTCGCTGCATCCATAAGCATAGTTAAGGCCATACTGTTAGTTATGGTTCCATGCCCCTGACGGAAACCTGTTTGAGTTATAGGTGTAATGCGGTTCGTAGAGGACCAGCTAACCAGATGATTTAATACAATCCCCGCATAGTATTTGGCCTCAGTATCTATGAGAGCTATCAGGCAGTAATTGTTTGGAGCAAACCTCTTTCCTTGCTTATGTATAGGGCTAATGATTGAGCCTCTCCATGACTCTGGGATTGCCGTACTTCTTAGAGCATGTCCTATAAACGGGGCTAGTGCATTGCACCAGAAGTCAGGATCGTGTTTGTATAGCAACGGTGGTATGCCGTTTGGGCCCGGTGCTCTTGCCCGTCTACCTCTAGATATTTGATTTCTTATTGCTTCGACCAGAGATTCTTTTTGCTCATCTACTGCACTTAGTGGGCGGTGTGGACTTGGTGGCAAGGCCATCTTCAACTGCGTCGGGTTGAGTAGTCCACTGCCCACGTCACTTGGGTGCTGCTGATTTGTTCCTGCCCTTATTTAATTGTTGATGTAAACGTGACCCGTGGAGGCCAGAGTAGTGAGTGTTTCTCGTTCTTGATCGTTGAAGTGTTTAGAAAGACAGTCAGCCCAGGTAGCTTCAGTGATGTTGGAGTCTATTCCCTGATGATTTGGCCGCTGCAGGTTGTTTACTGATTGCCAGAATTTGGTGCTGTTTTTCTGGTTTGAATCGTGGAAAAGTTTTGTCCATAGTTCATATTCCTTTGCTCTTTTGTTTACCCATCTCCTCCGTTTTATTGAGGTCTTTAGCTCGCGGAGAGTTCCCTGTAGACTTTGATTATTTGGAGATTTGCGTTGTTGCTTTAAGATTAGGTTTATGGTTCGCTTTAATTTTTTTGAGACAGGGCTCTTTGATGCGTCGATTGGAGTAGCTACTGCTTTCCTTTGTTTACGGCCTTTGCTATATGAGTATTTTTCTCCTAGGGATGTGACAAATTTTTCCCAGCTTTCAAAGGGATGGGCTGAGTTGACACTTCCTTGGCTGTATAGGGCTTTAGCTGTTGCTGGTTTTTCCTTTATGTTGTTAGAGTTGCGCCTCATTCTTTTAATGTTGCTGGTTTCATCCAGCACGATAGAGTTGCTAGTTTCTGGTGCTTGGCAGGGTCTTGTTTGAACACACAACTCTTGTGGCAGATGATCGCTAAGTTCGTTATTGGCAATCATGAAGGTAAGCAATTTTATTGAACAGAGTCAGAGTCGTATAGGTGAAGTCTAGGTGTGATGATACAGTAGTCGAGTGATACGTAGCTGCTGGTGGATTGTCATCTTTGAACCGGACATTTAAAGCACTCATATTTAAGTGCTCCAATTCTCGGAGTAAGTTATTTGCAGTCCTTGAAGGTTTGGTGGTCCTTGTGTTGGGATTCCCCATGCGCCTGAGAGGTCCTGCGTTGGATATTCATCCTGAGTAAACCCTAAGAGGTGCATATTAAAGTCACCAGCCAGGATGATAAGATATGTGGCCTCCTCTTCCATTACTCTCTGTAGTTCCGTTAACAGCTCCTTCGCTGCTTTTGATTTTTGTTTAGGGTGCACATAAACATTTATTAATATTATGTCCTGTTTGAGCAGATTAAGCATGAGCTTTACTTTAGCAACCTGAATACTGCTTGGTGGTGTTAAATATATAGTAACCGGAAGAAGCTCTCCTATTTAACTTATTGAGTCTAGAAACAGTATGCCCCCTGAGCGGCGACCAAAGGCAGATCCCTTGGTCGCCGGAAGTGAGTTGGAGGTGTAACCTTGCAAATCAAAGGGCTTGTCTTCTCAGGTCTCTTGAAGCAGGATTATGTCAAAGGTTTTCAAATAGTTTAATAACTCCTGGTCATACATTTTAGAGGCTAAGCCGTTAGTGTTCCAGATGCATATGGAGGTTCCATCATGTTCTGTTTGTGGTGGTTGTGCTACGACTGTCGCCTGTCAATTTGGACATGCATATGTTATTTGCCGATGTGTGCCTGTCCAATTGTTACATGTTGGAGGATGTAATGGGACAGGAAGACCTTGAGTCGGTAATAGGGCGATTGTCAGATTGGCCTCAGTCGTTGTGCCCGCTGTTCTGCTCCTTGCTGCTTTCAAGACTGAAAAAGTTGTCAGACTTGGGTTGTTAATGTCTTTGCTACGGAAAGGTGTGGGATATAATGGCTTTGGGATTGATTCCAGACTTATCTCCCAGTTTAGGAATCTGTTTCTTTCCTGAAGAATTCTGCCTGCACCCTCTGAGGTTCGCCATCTTGTTCTTGTTACTTCTGGGCTTTGGCTAGTGATGGATGGCAAGAATTCTATTGACAATAAGTCAAAAGTCAAAAGTTTCAATATTGGCTAGGGGTGTGATTGAATGTAAGACGCGTAGAGTGTTCCCTCTATTCAGTATATCCACGCGACCTCAGGATTTATATTGAGGATGGAATATAATAGTCTGCCCCTGCTGCCTCGGTTGAGGCCTGGTCTTGAAGCTGTGTGCTGTCACTGCTAGTTGCTATGTGGGCAGGTGTGTCCCGATTTTGGTATAGTGAGCTTGTGTTGCTATTTGCAGTGTTGACAAGGATCCCTTGATATGGAGAATTTTTTTGGTTGTTTCAGGGATGTGACTGTTGTGTGAAAATATAAATTGGTCAGATGAAACCCGAGCTGTATCGTGCAATCAGGCGTCTTGCTCATAATTTTGCCTTGAGGGTTGTGGACACTCTTTTTGAGCATCCCGAGAGTCTGTGCCTAGTTTTATTATTGTTCGTTGTGTTCCTTCAGTTGACACCTTTGTTCCCAATATAGTTATGGCAGCTCTTGCCTTGTGTTAGTGCTTGCCAGGTGCTTCTCCTGGATGGAGTGGCTTGGGGAAGAGATTTTGCCATGCGGGTTCCCTGACTGTTCGCTCTTGTCCTCTTGATTATTGCTAAGACGTACTGGAGGTGGGGGAAGAAGTCCTTTGCTGCAGCTTTGTAGTTTTGGATCTTGTGATCAGGACCTTCATGCTTTTTGCCGGAGCTGGCTCTTCTGTGTTTAATGTTTCATTGTTTATTAATTCAATTGTGGTTAAGCCAGACTGAAAACAGGTGGCTGAATGTTAGACCTTGACTGTGGGTTTCTTGTTCCTACCTTTCCTTGATCTTTTGATAAATCTTTTTTTGCTTGATGGTTCTATTTTAAAACCTTGTGAGGGACTGCTTCCTTCGAATAAAAATTTGCTGCTTAATGATGATGGCCCTGTTAGTTGTGGGCTCACTGCTATCCCATTTGCTCTCAAGTTGACGTTATTGTCTGTATTCTGAGTTATAGTTGTTAATTTCAGAGCGGTCAACAAGTCACCCAGTAATGTTGGAAGCGTTTGCAGTTTATCCACAATTGGGGCACAAGAGCATTCCTGTTGCACAAGCCGTGTTTTGGAGGCTGCTTCCGGCCCTCTCTTTATTAGGCCGTTCAAATTGCCTAACTTTCTGTCGATCCCCGAGGTGAAGTCATCTAGAGTTTGTAAAACTGTGAGCTAAAGGTCCAGTTTGTTGGATTGATATTGCAAAGCCGCAGTTGAGTATTGCATGGTACTTAGTAACAATTCCCAAATATGAATTTTGTTATTGTAACTAATGTTGCTTCTTCCTGTCTTCGCGTTTTTGGGATAATTACTGGGCTTATGACTGTAAGAGGCAACTAGTTCTTCCAACTCTTGGGAGGCTAGGAAGGACATGTCGCCATTTGAAGCAGAATGATCTTCATTTTGGGGCGGCTGTCCATGCACTGATTGTGTTGTTTAGTTAGATATGCCAGGAACCGGTAAGTCTGCCTCAGGCAATTTTTCATCCAAACTGGCAGGTGAAGAGGACTGTAGGAGAGAGTTATTTAGCTGTAATACCGGTTTCCTTGGTTTATGATAATCCAGTTGGTGTACTGCCAGTGAAAGGCATTGATGAAACTTTAGGGCTGGTCCCATGTCAGACCTCATTTGTTGAGGTGAAATGCAAGCACCTTCACCTAGAATAGTCTCGGCAGTGTAAGGGGCAAGTTGGGGATTCTGAGGATCTGATCCAGATCCTGATCCCCTTTCCGGTCAGGAATTGAAGTTGCTAGCTACAATGAACGCAATGGCTCCTCAGATGCTGACCTGAATAGTTGAGAGTACGGAGCAGTATTTTGAGCGTTGCATGAGCTATCCGATGGATTTTTTTGTAGCGAGGTGGAGTATTCATTGTTGTAGTCCTGCAGGTGAGCAAGTTGGGGTTCTAATTGGTCACAATCATACACCTTGTTTGTACATTGCGTGTGTGATTCTGCAACTGCTTGCCTTGCGGCGTGGTTCCCCTTAATATTGAATTGAGGACTTGAAGTCTGCCGTTGGATGTAGCTTTTGGTCAGGGCTGCGTAGAACTAGGGGTAAAAGAGGAGATTGCAACCCTTCTATGGTGGCACTGTTTAAAAATATTGCTGTTCTGGGATCTTTCAGGAAGGAGAACTTTGTATATATTTTAGGCTGGAAGGAACAGGGGTTCCTCTTTATCGATGTTCTTACTACCCTGATTAGATCCTGTTCTTCCAGACCCAACTTCATAATGGCTTTGTTGTCCCCTGCTGCTGTGTTGCTGCTTTCCAGGGGCAAGAAGACATTGTTGTTGGAGACGTTGGGATGCAGGCTGCTCAGAGTACTGTGTGTTATATTAGCCATTGAGCTATTTTGCGTGTTGTCAAACTTTTTGCGTTTTATCTTGTGACTTTCAAAATCAGGATCCAATGGGCTAATGTCTCTAGGACCTCTTCTGCCCTCGTTCTTCTGTTCGGTTGCTTTGGATTGTCGTTTTACCTTCGTTGGGGCTTTTCTTACTCTGCGTGATCTCATGGCTCCTAGCCCCGATGTCCAACTTGTTCATTTGGTTTATCTTGTGATCTGTATGGGGCTGCGGGCTGTGGGCTGTAATAGCACAGTTGGCCTTGCTGGGCCCCCTTTAACTTCCGAGTGGCGACTGTGGGGACTGTGTAGGGCTGTGGTGGCAAAACTGCCAAAAGTACTGAACCTCTGAAGTTCAACAAATGCGTTAGATCTAATCAACTCAACACTGACTTTTAAAGTGGCGACCGCTGGGGGACATGGAGCATTCTCATGGGCAACTGTGTTTATCACCCGGCGTCGTCTCACTGCGTGTGGCCTGACCCTAATATGGCTCCCAAGTTCACTCGTAGCTGCAGCCTGTTTTGTACTTTTCCGGAGCCCACTGCAATGTAATGCCACCCGAGTCAGTCACAAACCGTTGTGAACTCAACTCAACCTATCCACCAGATAGCCAGCATTGTCTGAGGATCTTTTCTGCCATTCGTTTAGGTGACACAGCATTGTTGGTCATATAGTTACTTTCTGCATTCCAAATCAGAGGGAGCAGCCTAATCTTGATGGCTTAGAGCTCTGGAGCACGACCGCGAAATACCACATGAACCTTTGGTGGCCAAATTAAACGCCTGAGCGCGTGATTGCTCAGATATACAGCTGATGCGCGTTGGAGGCGGGGAGTGGGTGAGCAGAGGGTGGCGTCTAGTGATCACAGTGGGAGCTTGGAGGACTGGCTGGTGCCTAGTTTGGTCCTATGTAATTATGGGAACTGGCCGAATTTAACATCAAGGTCAAAGTTCCCTTGCCCGACCATAATATGGCTGACACAGTGGTCCCTACCATGCTATGCTATTACTTTAGGACAAAAACCGTACATCGAATTGACTTTCACTTATCCCCCATCAAGACGTAGAACCTGCTGAACTTACCTCCGACTGTGGAGACCTAGCTATCTGGCCGATGCCCAGTGGAGCTACCTGATAGCTACAGAGGAGATGGGTTGTGGACTTCCCCCTCGACCTGCACCTACCCAGCGGGACTTTGGACAGTCTTTACTTTGTCTCTCCGTCGTCCATCCCTCTCACCTCTTTACCCTAAACCCCTTCCCCTCTACGCTCCTATCATCTCATCTTCCATGCTCTTTAAATGTTTTTCCATGGAGACCTAGCCGATTGGCCGATGCCCGGTAGAGATACTGGATAGCCATAGATGAGATGGGCTGTGGACTTCCCCCTTGGCCCTCACCTACCCAGCCGGACCCCAGGCAGATTTTCCCTTTGTCTCTCTGTCATATCTCCCTCCTACCCCTTTTACCCTACCCCTTTCCCTTCCTTCTCTCCATTTCCTAGTCTTCTATGCTCCTTAAATGTTTTTGTCTTTGACTAGTGAGCGTGGACACCTATTTTTTTGGCCGATGCCCGGTGGAGCTACCTGATAGCTAAAGAGGAGATGGGCTGTGGACTTTCCCCCTCGGCCGTCACCTACCCAGCTGGATGTTGGGCAGATTTTCCTGCGTCTCTTTGTCATATGCTCCCTCCTACTCCTTTACCCTACCCCATTACCCCCCACGCTCCATTTATTTCGTCCTCTATGTTCTTTAAATGTTTTCCCATTGAGACCTAGCTAATTGGCCAATGTCCGGTGAAGGTACCTGATTGCAATAGAGGAGATGGGTTTTGGGACTTCTTCCTCGACCGTCACCTATACAGCCGGACTTTGGTCAGTCTTTCCTTCATCTCTCCGCCTTATCTCCCTCCTACCCCTTTACCCTTACCCCCTTCCCCTCTACACTTTCACTTATCTCGTCTTCCATGATCGTGTAATGTTTGTCTAGCAACTGATGTAAATTGTAACTGATGTAATTTTGTAATTTTGTGGAACCTCATGTAAAACGCACTGATACCTCCGGGTCTAGCCAGCACTATATAAAACTCTTAAAATAAATACAGAAAATAAAAGGTCTTGCAGAGGAACTGTGGTAGTGAAGGTAGTTGTAGTAATCGGGCTGCAGAGGGCAGGTGGCTGCAGGGTGCTGCAAGGGTCTGCAGGAAAATTGCTCTGGCCCCCCTACCGTTGCACCAGAGGTTCCAAGGTGGCGGATAGATCCAATCAGGGAAAGTGGAGGTGCAGGTGCAGGTGACAAGTAGAGGAGTAAGGCAAAGGTTAAGCAAATGGTGAAGCAACCGGGGCACACAAGATCGGATCGCAGGCTACACTTGGTCTAATGAGGCCGCCTCTGCGATTCCGCCTAGGGCCACTCTTACTGCAGCCAGCCGTGCTAAAGGCCGCCGCGCTTGCGCTCACCAAAAACCCTTCTCTACTCGAGTGCCTTCAGTGACTTCAGTGACCCTCTCTCTCCAAACATGTCCTGACACGTTCAGATAGGCGCCGGTAGTCAGGGAACTGTTACTGTTTCTGGGGGAATTGGTTAGAAATTTGTTCAGCACCCCCTCACCTTGTGGTATGGCTCCCTCCTGCGCCTCAGCACCTCCTGCTCCTGACTCGTTCTCTTCTCTCCTACACCCACTGCCGCAGCTGCAGACTGCAACTGCAAGCTATGGGCTGTGGAAAATCCCAGGGACTGCGGGAACCTCTGCGGGCCTTGATGGGGCTTTACCCTTGAGGGTGAAAGGGTGATAGGGTGAGTCAGGATGAGACGGGATGAGCGAGTAGCAGCGCGGCGTCTCCCACCTTCTCGCACTCGCTCACACGAATTGCAGCGTCTGGCGGCAGATGGCTGGCGGCTGGCGCGAAAACGTGGACTCTGGAATCCTCTGTGACTCTGCACTCAGAAACATGTACCAGCACTAGTGACTGTGGGTATAGGGAGGTGTTTTTCTTTCTCTGGCAAGAAGACCAGTTGAGCTATGCCTAGGAATCTTCACAAGCAGATGTCAGGTGTCGCCTGAATGGGCCCCTTCCCTTTTCTTCCAATCAGGCATGTGCCAAAACATGTGGGGGAAAACTGCCCCCAGACTTGGTTTGGAGTGACCACAGTGGAAGGTCTGCTTGTTGCCCTGGCCACACCTCTGGGTGGGCACACAGTCTCTGCACAATGGGAGAAGGGTCCTTCATCTTCAATTTAGTGAGCGAAGATCACTGTGGGATTGTTTAGAATAGGGCGCACAAGATCTGAGTAGGGTTACTCCTGGCAACTTTTACCCTATTGGTTAGGGAGGGGCCAGGAGTCACCCATCACCCTCAGGCTAGTGATAGGCATAAATATGACGTCCGCAGACACCTTATTCAGAACACTCTGAGCCTGCGGAAGAACAGAAGAAAGACTGCATTTGATGTTTGAGACCTGTGAGGAGACCTGAAGGGCTGGGTCCTGCTTTTACTTGCACTAAGGACAAAGTAGTAGACTCCAAGGTTCAGTTGGCTGGCCCTCCGGTGTGGCTACAAGGACACAACAAGCTGTAAGTGCCGAGGTTACGGCCACCAACTAAACTTAACCTGGACCCTGCTAGCCTCTGTGGGAGTGACTCTTTACCTCCTGGTATTGTTCTTGAGGTCCTGGGACCCTTGGCTGTGTCTAGCCAAACTTCTTATATCACTTCTGGAAACCTGGCACCTGGAAAGTTTTTGAACTTCCATGACCTCCAGAGGACCAGGACAAACCTGGCAAGATTATACGCCCAAGGTACAACATCACTGGACTGAAGAAACAGGCCCCCTCTGAGTTTCTCAGCAAATCCGCTTTAGCAGGATATCGTCGAGAAGGTATTTGGCCTTGTGGAACCCATGTCGGACACAGCCTGTAGCCTTACCCCATTGATTCCGAGCTCTAAAAAAGAGACTATGTCCAACGGTAAAAATTTGAGTAGAAGAAGCTCCAAAAGTTTCCAACCGATGAGAAGGATTCCCTTGGTGCTAAATTAGAATTTTCCAGCTAAGAGCTTTTCCCACCAAAACCAACTACCCACCCTGATCCAACGCTTATCTGACGTTGTAGCATTCCCCTCAGATACAGCCTGCTGCTTTTCTACTCTGACTATGAAGGAGTTTGCTTTCCAGAAAAAATACTAGGTCCCAGCATTAAAACTCCAACTGGATTGTATATGGTTGGTGTCTCCAAGTTATGATGCATCACTGTCAACCTAAAATTGCACCTAAGTTCTGTTGCAACCATTGGCTACCTTTGGCGCCTTGTGCAATTATTTTCACTTAAATCATTAAAAATTCATATCTCCGTTCTCTTTATTGGATTTTTCACATTTTGGAGTCATTTGTTCAGTAAATTATTCTCTATTTTTCATAGACTGAAGTGGATTTTTCATTATGTTGTGTTTTAAACATTTTAACTGTTTTGGTATTTCCAAATGCTTTATACATTTTCTCAAAGTTAACCCTGTCTGTTCTGTGCTAAAGCAAACAGGGGTGGAGCTCAGTTTTATTATCTTTAACTGGACCTAACAAGATAGTGCCGTTATCATTAATGGTGGGTCTCCATCCACCAAAGACAAGAGTTTCCCCTCTGTGCAAATCAAGTCTATGTATAACCCACACTTATATTCCTATAACCCAGTAAGAGTGCACCAAACAAATGTCTAAATCTGTGGTAAATAAAACGAAATATTGCTTTGTCTCCTTATTAAAAATCTCATACGTTTTTAATGTAGTCACCAAGATTCAAACATAATAACATGTCAATATTAAAAAATACACAGTTAAAAAATGCTCAGTGTACTACTCCTTTAAAAAACGAGTTGTGTACAATATGTACATCATATAATCATATTTGCATTAACAATCACATTAATAGACATCCTCATCCTGCTTGTTACATCCCATTCAAATTTTAAATCAGGATTCCACAAGCAAAATAAAGACACAACAATAATCCTTTATACGAAAAGTAATAACATTCAAACTATAATCTTTTTGTTAAAAAAACACTTTCTTTATTTTAACAGGATTTACATCCACCCCCGACTAATAAACCACTTTCTCACTGAAGGCATTTGTCCCTTCCCAATTGTAGCACTGTTAGCATGTGCCAAGAACTTTCTCATGCAACCTCTGTACTTGGATTATCTGTTGACATGTACTGCATATAGCCCACTCTCAAGCATCACACCTTAACAGTAATTAGTTCACTAAATCAACATAATAGCCTGGAAGTGACTCCAATTGGATTCTGCATTATAAAACTACCCATTCTCACATGCTCCAATCCACATGCAAACAGTACCAGCTGTGCTCCTTCGAATTATACTGTCTGTATCCCCATCACCTATCAATCTTTACAAAACAAGATCTCCTGCCTTTCTCACCACTTCATAGATTATTCATATATTCTGACTTGATTTTTGATCAGCAATTATTGATATTAGATCATAAGTCCTTAAAATTCTACCAAATTCTCTTTTTCCTAGGCAGGAGCATCATGAACGGGTGAGACCGACACTTGTACTTCTACTGCCCTGGGCTCTGGAGACCTGGGCGAGGTGGTGCCAACACTTAACCACAAAGCAGGGAAATACTGGATGCCATCCGGCTATTCACTTTTATGGCTTAAAATGGAAGCCATATACAACAGCTACATTTATCGTTACTGATGAATGTAAATGAATTGTTATACTTCAGGTAACTGTTAAATGAAAAATACATGTTCATACTTTTAAAACATGGCATTTTTTTTATTTGCTACCTGCCTAAGTCAAAAAGCAAGACAAGTCTATTGTGTCATTCATGTTGACATCATTATAATAATGAATGCTTTTGAAACTAGAAAATCTTACCTCTTTCTGGGCAAAGAATGTTGGAAAGTATCCTTTCAGTTCTTCTTAGTTGTCTCTAAACACTCTCTCCACACCACCTAACACTTGCCAGGGGCCAGGTTTTATTGCCAGGTTTTATAGACCTGTATAGAAAATTAAAAGTGAACGCTCTTAACAACGTCCTTGGTGGCGTCCACGTCTCTATAAAGACTACCCAAAGATGGTAACTATCCACTAGAACAATGCATCTATTCTCACACATTCCCCCACACTTTATGCATAAATACAGCAGCTCCACTGTGCTTTGCAGAGCTTGTCCCCAAATCCAACACACCTCACTCAACATCTCCCACAGAGGCAACTCTTCAAATAACACACTGTTAGAGAAATGAAGCACTATATCAATGCTATATTACATTCCAGTACAATATTATGTTCTTCGATGGTTCAATGGGTTTCAAAGTTTGCTTCTATGTCACTGTTGAGTTGTGCCTATAATAGTTGATTGTGGCTTAACAATACATAGTGGATTACTCCTCCATCACTCCTTTTTAGACTGTTTGTAATACTCTGTGCTGACACTACTGGTGAGCTCCTTAACCCCTTCGCTGCAGGGGTTATTTTCCCGCTGTGCTGGGGGGGGGGGAAGACGCGCCCGGCGCCCGCATTCTCATGACGAGCTGAGCTCGTCATGACCACACCCGTTCCCGTGGAATGCTTAGCACAGCAGGGGAATTATCCCTGCATGCGAGCGTTCCACGGCTCATGACGAGCTGAGCTCGTCATGAGCACCGGAGCGCCGTGGCTAATGACGTGCTCAGCTCGTCATGAGCATGGAAGGAGTTAAACCATTATGCATCCTACTGACACGCCCTCTCCTTAAACCCCATGCTTCTGCACCACAACAGCGATGATCCAAGTCATCTGATACATCAGGTCTACAAACTTCACACATTTCATTCAACATGCGTCTCCAGAGTATCCTGAGAAGAAAAACGAAACCTTAGTTTTTTAGCTAGGAAAAGTCATCCTTTATGGAAGAAGAAACCTCACACACTTAATAGTGTCATGCTTCATCATAGGAATCCTCTCCCCACCCTGGTAGGGCAATGCCGCCGCGGCACACTCTTCCTCTTTGAAGACTGTAACGGAAGGACGGAGTTCTTAAATAAATCTTACTGGACAACACCGACAGGAAGGGGGATCCAGATTGAAAGTAAAAATACCTTAGTGCTCCTTGTGCAATACCTTTTTTTCAACAGGACACTAGGTATGATTAAAACCTAGACTAAATGGGTACATGGAGATCAGTGACTCACACGCATTACCTATCTGCCAACATGTTTCTGCCCATCTATATCAGCCTGGACAGTCGGGGGTATTGTTCAGGGCATGTGGATCCCTAGAGGTCATTTAAATGATAGCGTTCCTGGATAACACTCAATGTTCTTGAGTGGGACACAATATTAGTAATTCACTCAAAAGTGAGGTTTCCTCTTCCATTGAGGATGACCTTTCCTAGCCAAAAAACTAAAGTTTTGTTTTTCTTCTCAGGATACTCTAGGGACGTGTACTGGACTAATCGAATAGAAGCATTGGGCACACTACGCAGGTTCACCTTAAGCCCACACTGTACTAATTTTGGTGTTAATGCAATTGATGAGCAATACATTGCTCACATAGCTTTGTCTAGTATGGTATGCTTATGATAGGTCTCAAAGTTTTGGTCTGGTCAGGGTTGGCATCAGGCTTTTGAGTGACAGACAGGCATGACCTGTTTTTAGAGAATTTAGAATACAGCTTAGTTTAAGTGAGACTTTGATAAAGGTGAGCTAGGGGGGTGATACCAGCACATAATGTTTTCTTTCCCATAAGGATAAGAATAAAATTGGTCGAGAAATGAAAGTGTCTTGTCTTAGTACGTAGTTTTTTCGATTCTCTGTCATGTGATAGGAGTGAATTTCCTTCAATTGACCAATTGAGCATCTTTGGTGACAGTCAGCACAGCGCTTGAATAAGGAAGAATGATGTTAATGTCAAGAAGCTTCCAACCTTCTCATCTAGTTGGTCTTGCGTATGCTGAGTAGATATTTTTAAAATACTGAATGCATCTTTTGTGCAGATTTTGGCACTGTGTAGTCTCTTTTTGAAGAAAGTGGATATTGCCTTGTAGAAATCAATTATTTTTTATTTCAGATCTTAGCAGTGCAAGAGTATTTTCTGGTGGGTCTTTCTCTATAATGGTTCAATGGCTTTTAGTAATTTTCTCTGTCTACTGACTATAAATGAATACCAATTAGTATTTTGCCCATTGGAGTCTTGTTAGAGATGTAGCAACTTTATCAAACATGATAGCTATAGGGATCTGAATGAGCTTGTCATGGGTTTATGATAAACATCACAGTGTCCTATACTACATTCCTTTGAATGTTGTTTCAATTCTGGTCCAATTCTATTTAGGGTTTGATATTTGTGTGAGAGGAATGTTTTGAATGACTAATGAAAGGTGCATAGGATCATGCCAGATGTTTGGGTGAGGAGTTGAGGTTTCGATACTTTTTCATGGTTATTGTTCTAAAACACATCATTTGTGGCAGTAATAAAGATTTGATCAGAGACAAAAGTCTAATATTATAGCAATGAAGGAGCTGATTTTCACGGATTTTTAATGGAGAATGGTAGATGATGCTTGGCATCCTGTTTTTTTGAGGTAACAACAATATCAATAGGGCAGTCGAAGGAGGAGGATTTTTATGATTTTGTAATTGAGATTATCCATTATTTAAGGATTTATCCATGTGCATGTATTTTGTATCATACAAGTAAAAAAGTGTTTATTATTGGGTGCAACCCAGGTTCCTGTGAGCGCAAGGATACCAAGATCATAATTGTTTTGTAGTGTAGGGAGGCCAGCTGTGGTGGTAACTGGTCAGCTACAATTTTTTGGTGCACAATTTAGTTGTGATGTGGGCATTGTTTTGAGTACCCGGGTGGTTGTAAAGTTACTTTGTCATTCAGACGTTTGGATAGACCTTAGGCACCTCAGCCTCTGAATAGGATGGATTTGTAGGAGTGGTCTTAATAATCTGATGCCTTAATATCTGAGTGTGAAAACAGAGACCGAGACAAGGGTGCCAGCTATTCCCCCTGTTATTTGCCCATTTCATGGAACCATTAGCATGTTGGATAAGAGTCAAGCCAATTTTGTGGGATTCCCAGAAGTGACTGGTGAACTGGAGAAGGTTTGCAGATGACGTCTTGCTGTATCTTCTGGACCCTGATACTTCAATACTGGCTGTCCTATCAGTGTTTCAGAACTTTGAGAGCTATGCTGGATGTACGACAAATTGTGACAAGTCGTTGCTATACCAACGTGGAAATAGGGAAAGTGGGGGAAGGATAATTCATGGTAATGAGATATCAGTAGAGGGTTAAGATACCTTTACATTGCTATAACACCTGAACAGAACACTGTTCTAGAGATTAACCTGGAGGTGGTACTCTGGGAATTGCAGAATGAAGGAGACAGGTGACTGAAACTCCTGCTCTCAATAACGATAAAGATCTTCAGTCAAATCAAATAAGCTTTCTTCAGGGATCAAATATCAATCATTTGATTTGAGAGCATCAGTCTTCTAAATGGTCACACTGCCAAAAAAAATTGAATGTTCTCTAAAATAACCCCCATGTGTTATTTTTTGTCAAAATTGATAAACACTGTGCACTTTGCTTTGGGATTGTGGCACAATCAGAGTAGCACTGGTAAACACTACAGAAGTCTGTGTACAGCAGAGGCATATCCCTCCCAAATATTCCAGCTCCTCCAAGTTATTGAATGGAGATAGAACCCCGGGATGGCAGAGCGACAAGACTGGAAAGGATCCAGATGGAAACATACCCACTCATACATTTCCTATGTGGGAAACCATTTGGGAGTAGACTCTGGAACCTACAAGGGTTGTATCGAAAGCATGGATTGGATCCATCATACATGTTGATTGGCAGAGCAGACTTTCTAGCATCCCCCAATTAAAAAATTGGACCAGACTGGCATCCTGACAATGGGGAACATTACTATGGGAGGAGAGCTGAAGGTATTTGAAAAATTACTGGAAGAATATGCCCTAGTTCCCACCCAAAAATTAAAATACCTACAGAATAGACATGCCCTGGGCCCGGAAGTTATAGACTGGAAGGACTTGTCAGAGAGTAACCTGTGGGAACATTTAGTGTTATTGGAAGAACTGACAAGCAAGGCAGTCTAGCATACATAGTACACCCTCATTAAAAATAAACCTGATATGCTATAGAAATTCATGGCCAAATGGGAATCTGACTAGTGCCACCTAGATGTTTGACTGGGAAGCTGCTGTGATGTACCCAGTATAGGTGGCAATAAAGACGCGACTGAGGCTGATTCAGTTAAACATACTGCTTATAATGTACTACAACAAAAGCAGGTACACAAGATGGGCAGAGCGCAATGCTCCAACATGCGGAGAATGCAATGCCACAGTGGGTTCCTTCTACCACATGATATGTGAGTGCCATAAAACACACTTGGAGGGGGAGATCATGGCCAAACTGTCAACGGTACTAGAGGTTCCCATACCAGATAGCTCCCAGTTTCCTATATTAGGCTTTCCGTGCAATATTGCTGCTAACTGACACTGCTGTTTTCCATTTTTGCGGTTTGTATTAGAAGAACGAGATATCACAAAATGGGTGGAACAAGGCAGCTCCAACTAAGGCAATGTAGGTTCGAGGTGTGATTGGCTTTGTGGAGGCTGAAAGAGTGGTTTACAAATGCAGGGGCTGTCACAGAAACTTTGGGAAGGCATTGGGCTCTTGGAGGGCATACTATGGTTTAAAGTGGGAGCTTCAGGAGAATCCTGTACTTGACTTTTCAATATAGAAATTCAGCACCATTGGTGTGGAGGGAAGGGGAAACTGTGCAGCAAATGAACCATGTTAGGCCAGTATACAAAATACAGATTGAAGATAGTAGAGGGCCTTGTGAGCCAACCCAGGAAAAGTGTATCGCAATGTATCTGCCAACCTTATTGCCTGTGCTAACTTGTACCTTTGACACAGTGTACTGTTTGATATTTTGTGAAAATGAAAAAAAAATAAAGAATCAAAAAATATATATTGTTGTGTGAGTATGGTGATATAGATTGCTTGGGGCACTACTATAGTCTTATTAGGTTTGGTGATGGGAATTAACTTAAACTAGGTATCTCTGGATGAGAAGTGATATAAAGTGGGAGAGAGGGCAAAACATAGTTGATTCTTAAGGATGTTTTGCAGAGAATGTGAGACAAAGTCAGATTCAAATGAGTGTTAACCAAATCTATGTATTTCTTTTCTTGTTAGTGACAGGCATTTGTTTTTTTAAAAACAAAAAATTTAATTTTTTTAACTTTTTTATTGTTAAGCATTGTGGGTTACTTCTGGATATTTCCTAAAATGGTTGTTTACATAATATATCAATGAATTTCTAGATCAAAACTCCGTTTAATTATACATACATATGCACGGTTTTCTTTACCAGTTTTTTGAAGGGTGTTGTACATGAACCCCTTGCCTGCGGGGCTAATTCCCCCTATGTGCTGGGGGGCGAGGGGCGCGCACAGCGCCCCGGTTCTCATGACGAGCTCAGCTCGTCATGAGTCACGGTGGCCGTGTGCTCATGACGAGCTGAGCTCGTCACTGCCACACCCGTTTCTTTAGAATGCTCAGCACAGCGGGGGAATTAGCTCCGCGTGCGAGCGTTGCAGCCTGAAACTTTTGAAGAGATTAAAATATATCCAGAATATACTATTACCCACAATGAAGATAAATTCCTAATGTATGATAACCAAAGTCATGATAAAAGAATTTTACTTTTTACAACAAATAGCAATTTGCAAAAACTAAAATCGTGTGAAACATGGATGATGGACAGAACTTTTAAAGTGTGTCCCAAACCTTTCTATCAACTTTACACCATCCACGGTGAATACCAGGAAACTAATATCCCCTTAATTTATACGCTGCTGCCAAATAAAACAAATGCAATCTACATGGAAATCTTAACAACAATCAAAGATTTTACAGATAATTACTATCCACAAAGAATCATAATAGACTTTGAAATAGCTATGATTCAAGCTATACTTAAAATATATCCACACACTACAATACAAGGGTGTTATTATCACTACAACCAAAGTATATGGAGACACTTACAAAAATCTACTTTAAGCATAGAATATTCTACAAACAGTAACTTTGCTTACCAGATAAAAAAATTAATAGCACTGGCATATGTCCCAACAACAGAAGTGGCTAATTATTACAATGTATTACTTGACAGCCCTTTCTACCGCAGTAATGAGAAAAAATTAACTCCCTTCTTAGACAATTTTGAAGACACCTGGGTAGGAAGATTACATCGTTCTGGTCACCGCAGACAACCTAAGTTCCAAATTCCATGGTGGAATGTGTATGCTAGCACTATAGCACAGAAAGCCAAAACCAACAACCCGGTAGAAGGATGGCATAATGCCTTCCAAGCCACAATAGGAAGAACACAACCAACACTTCATAAACTAATCGAATGCATCAAAAAAGAGCAAACCTACCAAGAACTAAGAATCGAGCAATCTCTATCAAAAATAGGGCCAAAACTAAGTAAACAAACATTAAATATGTACGAATACCTACAACAAAAAACAAGAATGTACCCAAGTATCCAAGGTCTAGAATACTTCGACCTAATTGCAAAATCTATCCTTTAACAAAATACAAATAGCAAACAATCAAACAATAAATGACTTTGACCATTTTTTTCATTAGTTAAATTATGTCATGTAAAAATAAATGTAAATTATTATCACAAGACATAATATAACTAATTAAAATACAAATTTACCAATAAACAAAATCCACCACAAAAAATAAATAAATAATAACTTACGGTTCTGCAGCTGTAGAATGTGTTCAAAATAGATGGTGTCAAAACGAATCCAACCAAAAGCAATCCACATAGTAAAATAAATCCCCACAAAATGCAAAAAATACAACTGTATAAAAAGAGTCCAACGTAGCAATCCTCTGGATAACAGAGCCATAAAAAACCCGAAAATAAATCACGATAAAAAACGCTCCAAAATCCCGAAAAATAAGGAAATGTATATAAACATTTCCCTGTATGTTAAAAAAAAACTAGATCAAATCCATCTGGTCAACAAAACGAACACCTGTAAATAAAGTACAAACAAAACCCACTCGCAATAAATACTAAACCCACAAAGCCAAGAAATAACATATAAAAGATAGTAAAATACATAAACTAATACTTTAATACAAAACATTAACATTACATCCATATTAAATAGCAAACTAAGTACGCTATCACTAACGTCCTTAAATAACACATACTTTTCACATAAACAGTTAAATAAGACACATAGCAACACCTACACACTAAAACTAGCTCAATAAATTCTTAAAATTAACTTAAAAGTAATGAAAATTAAACTTACATTAACAAACACGAAGCAGCTCCCAACCGCGAGGTTCCGTCTTCTGAAATGACCCAAACAAGGATGTAGATAGTCTAAAAAGTGAACTACACAAAATAAAATGGCAGCATAATAAAAACAAAAATAGGACTTAATCCCCATAATAATGAATGAATTTTTTTTTAAAAATTGCTAATTATTTGTCATAAATTGTAATAATTTTCTAAATGTTTACAATAAACATATGAATAATGTAAAATATACATTAATTTTTTATTATAAAATTATATATAAAAAAATTATTGTATATTAAAAATATGTTTATTAATTAAAACATATTTTTTTATTATATTAAAATGTGAACAATTTTATGTATATACTTTTGAAAATGCCAATTATATGTAAATTAATTAACATTTTACATTTTAATTTAAAGTTTTAAAATGTAATATGCTAATTAATAAAAAATTACAATGTATATGTTACAAATACTGCAATATTAAATTTGAATAAATATAAAAAAATAGTTTTATAAAAATGTTTAAATGTCTCCATCTACAAACAAATCTAATAAAAACTGTTTATTTCACAAGTCTATATTACTATTGTACTTTATAAATTTTTAAACTTGTGATGTAACTGTTAAAATTTTATAAAAATCTATGTTTTTTTGCTTATAAAAATGTTAATAAATATATATCTCTAATAATAATTACAAATATTATTTTAAAAAAAAATGTAATTTCATATTTTTTTAAAAAATACATTGACAATTTAATATTCTAACTCCAAATCCTACCCAGCTCAGGGAAAGTGCTTGACAGTAAACCATAATAATTTACTATTCTAACTCCAATCCAACATAACTCAGGAAAATTGCTGGACAGTACACCATAACAATTTACTATTCTAACTCCGATCCAACATAACTCAGGGAAAGTGCTGGACAGTAAACTATAATAATTTACTATTCTAACTCCAAATCCAACATAACTCAGGGAAAGTGCTGGACAGTAAACCATAATAATTTACTATCCTAACTCCAAATCCAACATACCTCCGGGAAATGGCTGGAAAGTAAACCATACTAATTTACTATTCTAACTCCAAATCCAACATAACTCAGGGAAAGTGCTGGACAGTAAACCGTAATAATTTATTATTCTAACTCCAAATCCAACATTACTCAGGGAAAGTGCTGGACAGTAAACCATAATAATTTACTATTCTAACTCCAAATCCAACATAACTCAGGGAAAGTGCTTGACAGTAAACCATAATAATTTACTATTCTAACTCCAATACAACATAACTCAGGAAAATTGCTGGACAGTAAACCATAATAATTTACTATTCTAACTCCAAATCCAACATAACTCAGGGGAAGTGCTGGACAGTAAACCATAATAATTTCTATTCTAACTCCAATCCAACATAAGTCAGGGAAAGTGCCGGACAGTAAACCGTAATAAATTACTATTCTAACTCCAAATCCAACATAACTCAGGGAAAGTGCTAGACAGTAAACCATAATAATTTACTATTCTAACTCCAATTCCAACATAACTCAGGGAAAGTGCTGGACAGTAAACCATAATAATTTACTATTCTAACTACAATCCAACATAAATCAGGGAAAGTGCTGGACAGTAAAGCACAATAATGTATTAATCCTACTCACCCTTCACCCTATAAACTCAACTAACAACTACTACAACTTTATTTTTTTTAAATATCATTTTTAAAATAATATAAAAAAAATTAAAATTTACATGTTAAATTTTCGATTTTTTTTCGATTTTTTTTCCCAAAAATTAATTGTAATAATACATTAACACACATTTTTAATATTACTACCCACTCGTATCCATTATAATGCAAATTACCCACTAATAAAACATTCACACACTTAATTTTACAATAAAATTGAATTTTCTAAATTTATTTCGATTTTAAATTTCGAATTTCGAATTTTTTATTTGTTTTAATGACAATATAACATTTTTATTAATATTACCACACAGTATTATTATTTAGTACCCAACCTTTGCATCTATATAATCTACAACCCACTAAAAAACCATCCCACACTTAATTTAATGTAAATGATAAAAAATATTAATTTCAAATTTCAAATTTCGATTTTGTTTTTAACCTACAACCCACTAAAAAAGAAATCACACACTTAATTTAATTTAAATTTTAAAAATATTACTTTCAAATTTCAAATTTCTTTTTTTTAAAAATTTATAATAAATAAACAAACAAATTTTAAATTACTACCCACCCTTATCCCCTATATAACCAACAACCCGCTACTAAATCTTTAACATACTTCATTTAACAAAATTCTTTTAAATATCTAAATTATTTTCACTTTCCATTTTCAAATTTCTATATTCATTTTTTTTTGTTACATTTTTAAATTAAACAACAATTTTTACACAACATTTTTAATTTACTACCCACCCTTATCCCCTATAAAACCAATAACCCGCTCCTAAAAAATTTACTAAAATTTTATACATTTCATTACATTTTTTCTAATAATAATAACATAAAACATTAAATTACTATAAAATTAACATAATAAATACATTTTTAAACATTAATATAACACAACTAATTATTATATTGATATTATATACATCGATATTTCTCTCATCTATATTCTATACAACGATATTTTTACATGTTGATATTTCTGCTATTCTAATAAAATGATATTTACAACATCGATATTTTTTTTCTCGATATTTAACAAAGTAAGTCGATATTCTTACCTCGATATTTCTGCTAGTCGATATTTTTACGTCGATATTCCTGCTGTATACCCCGTGGCGCATGACGAGCTCAGCTCGTCATCAGCATGGGAGGGGTTAAAATAATATTTTCTGGTTCTGCCTTTTTGGATTTATTATGGATTACCTGTGAGATTTGTCAAGAGGGTTTCAAATCTTTCCAACACTAGAAAATAGAAGACATCCTCAGGTAGGACCAAAATTCTTTAGTTTACATTATGTTGTGCATTTTCTGTAGAAGAAAAGGAATTATTTAATATTTTTTAAATTTACGGGACATATTTAGCCATTTTTTCAAAAAGAAAGGATAGTGGCAAGACAGGAGAGTAAAATGGAATATATTGTTAGTTTTTAATCATGTTAGTCTGTTAGTAACTCAAAATATATGCAATGTCATCCAAATAGTTTATCCCCAAACACACCAAATTGTTGCATTTTAAAAAAGAGTTGCTCATTCATCTGTTCACTTCTTTTAGTTATTCTTTGAGCTATAGACTATTTGCAAAAGATTGTGCTTGTCTCTCGCGTTCTGAAAAATGTGCTCCTTTTAAAAAATTTCCAGCAAATGGTAGTATGTGTGGTGTTCTTTTTCAATGTAACTACAGAAAGAGTTATGTCGTCCCTTTGGCATTACTAGTTTTTCCACCCTCTTCTAAACAAGTTAAGCAGCAGTTCTACCATTCAATTCTATAAAGCAAAATTCATCTGCGACCCGACCTGTGAACTGGCATCTTATCTGGACGAGGAACCAGTGGAGGTTCCTGAGGTAGGGGGTGATGTGGGTCTTTTTGGGCAGGTTGAGGATGAGTCTGACCACTGAGTTCTGTATCATCTGGAGTCTCTTCATGAGTTGGGTAGTGGTTCCTGCGTTGCCGTACTCTAGTTTGCTCGTGACTTAGGTTTGATTGATGGATTTCCTGGAGCCAATGAAGAGCCATTTTAAGGTGCAGGAGGGGTTGAGCCAAGTCTCAGTGAAGAAGGCCACATCAGGAGCGAGGGTGGTGATGATGCCCCAGATTTCTCTGGCATGATTGTGGAGGGATCAGACATTGAGCAGGAGGCATTGGAGTGGTTCCAGGGCGGTCAGGGAGGTGGTAGTAGCACAGGTTTCCATGAAGGTGGGAGGTCCTGAGTTGCATGTGAAGACACAGCTGTGGCACGTGAAAAACCCTACTATTGATCAAGGGGATGAGAGGCAGCAGTTGTCGTGGCATCTGGGGTCCATGGCTCGGAGTTCTGCATAGGAGTATCTGTGGGTGACCAGAGGGGCTGGGTTTCTAGCACTGGGCGCGGTCCAGGTGCTCCGGCGCACCAGTGGCACACCCGCTGTGCCCAGCTACTGTGCGACCAAGCTGTGACCTCCATTAAGTAGGTCCTGAGGGGGACGGGTGGTGGGTGGAGGATGACGGGAAGCGGGAATAGGTGGGAAAGTGCGGGCGGGAAGGAGGGAGGGGCTCCTTAATGGCACGGTTAATCCGACCAGAAGCAGAAAGAGCGAAAATAATAGTAAAACCTTTAGGGGTAAAATAAACTTACAGGCAATACATATACTACAAAACTTTAGGCCAGCAGGTGGCACAGTGATCGTCAATACTGGCAAGAGGCAGCAGCAGGCAACACATAGAGCATTGGCAGAGTCCGGGAGACCTGCTACAGAAGGAGCTATTGGGATCTGCTCCAAAGGAAAGAGTCTCTAAGCCAATGTCTTGTCTCTGCTTAAAAAAATAGACACTTTTCCCTGGTTTGAGGACTAGCAGCTGTTGAGGATATCTGATTGTTTCTGCCTCATAGCCACACACTGGCCACATCTGTTGCGTTTACATGTAATGCACCCTTCATGTTGTTCATAGTCCGCGAGTGAGAAAGTGGAAAATCAGCCCAGCTTGCAATGTCTACCTCTATTGCAATAGTAAAATTGCACAAAAGCTTCTTTGTGAGCCAAGGAGCCATCATGGAATCTTGATACACAACACAAATCAAGAGTGAAAAGGTGCGCCGCAAAAGTGTATTCTAACCTCTGTCACATATACATCTGCAGGGCAGACTCTAAGTGGAGCTTCTCACACACTCTGGCACAGGGATCCTCCATTACTATCATTGACAATGGGAATCAGTGCACCTCGCTCTTGCGGTACTGCCATGTTGTAGCTGAAAAAATGAGACTCAACACAACAAATGGAATGAGGGGGTGCTCCTTAGAGGTCAATGTTGGAAAACCAGATCGCACAATTTGGCAATAGGTATAAGGAGCTGTTGCGTTTTGTGCCTACCTACCCCTTATATCAGAATACCCTCTGTTCTCAGCTCTAGTAAGGAAACTTGCACCACCTGTTGTAAGGCTCTTGGAAACAATGTGGTGAACTCCTGTACAGCCTTGCCATCTCCCATGCACGTCCTATTAGTTAGTTTCTCTTCTGCCCCTAGAAAGGAATTAAACCTCCCCCTCACCGCCACACATTTTTAATTGCAGCTCTCTCGTCCATCTAAACATGTCTGAAGTGCACTGCTGTTTAGTTACAATGGGGTATCCCAGTATCCCTCAGAACCTGGGCAGTCCTGGCAAAAATACAATTGGTTCTGTCAGGTGCATACTATTGAAGTGCACTGCTATCACCATGGCAGAGTGAGGAACCTTGAGGTCCCGTCACTCACTTAAACAGATTCATTATGCTCTTAGGGCAGTGTAAAGAAGCCTGCAGATCAGGCCACTTGCCAGGTTTCGGTGCTTCACTGACAATGAGAATAGTTGCAGGCATCTTACTCCTCCTCTGAGCACATTTTCTGAACACTGACAGGCTAATTCATTGAATGTGCACACCCCTTGCCATTTTGAGGAGCTTCGATAGTCACTGGGGTAATGGCAGCTTCTGGAAGCTTGCTGTTGACTCACTCGCCTTCCTAAGCAGGATTTGGGCATGCATGTACAGTGTAGGGGAGATGCCCTCCTACCTACATAAGAAGGTTTGACTTCCAGCCAAGCTGGGAACCTTGTAGTCCTCTTTTCCACTGTATTAGGTTCACTATGCAACAGCATGCTTCATGAGGAAGCTTGCAACCCTTTCAACCATCTTCAATGGTTTGAGATGTGCTGCTAGAAAGCCTCATACGAACATAATCAGTTTTAATTCCCAGTAACAGATGCGCGACAACCCCGTAGCAGGGCCTGACTGTCCACAGCGGGCATCGGACATTTTCCCAGGACGCTGAAGGGGTGGAGGCCGGTTTTTCAGCCGCGGGAGGAGGTTTTTTGTTATTGGGGGATGGTTTTGCAGCCCTCCTGCAATATCAGCCACCAGTACCAAAAGCAGCTGCTTCAGGTTCCCAGTCCACCATGCCCCCTAGTCCTTAGCAGCATTAATATGCACTGCACACTGTAAGAAGAAGGCAGATGCACACTGGCAAGTGCAGCCCACTTTTTTGAATATCATTTGTTATAACATATGCCTTTACCAGGCTTGTCTTTACCAAGCATGTAATACAAAGGTTAATCTGTACAACATTTGGTATTACATTGTGGGTCTTTACCAAGCATTTTTCGATTTTTTGTGATTATATATCCGTTTTTTTTTTTTGGAGGGGGGACCCCAAACACCCTTTTATAATATTGTCTAAACCACTCTACCAATCCCACTATCTTTAAAATATCCCTTACTACCCCATGCCCGTTTCTTTTGCAGAACCCTAAAAACCCCTTACTTTCCCTACCCATCCCTGAACCCTATAAACCCTTACTATATCCACCATAAACCCTACAAACCTTTACATCCCTGCACCCTTACCCATCCCTGAACCCTAAACCCCTAACTACTCTTTAGTACTCCCTACTCTTAGCCATCACTGAACCCTAAAATCCCATCTTCCACCCACTTACCCCTACCCTTCAACATCCCAGAACCCTAAAACCTCTTACACCTCTGCATCGCTAAACTCCCCCACCCTTACCCCTCCCGGTACCATAAATACCCCTAAATACCCCTTACTAACCATACCATTTCCCAACCTTGCACCCTTTAAAATCCCTTACCCCCTTGTTGAAAAAGAAGTCTTTTGCATGTTTCTGAAAAGCGTGCTTCTCCTGCCTTATGCTGACCTCCAAGCAAGTCACTTAAACGTTCCGTATGGTTTCTAGAGCTCTACCTCTGTGAACATGACAATCCTGCATGTCCACTGAGGGTTTCCCTGTTTACATGGATTGAGACCCAAGAGCTTGGCTCTGAGGTTGACGGAGGCATCCATAGTGCACCCCTATTTCACAGAGAGTGGCTACCGCACCTCTACACAGCCTGTGATAGACAGTGGTGGCAGCAATACATCTATAGTCAGGAATACCCGTATCCCTGTTTTCTAACTAGCCTGGACAACTAGCCACCCTGCTGATCAAGTCTGTGCAATCTCCCATGCATGGGTCCTGTTGCCTTTGCCTATCGGACGTGTGCTTGAGAGCCCGTGGTTGTACTGGGGAAGAATCATGTGTTGTTCCATTGTGTGTAATGTGAGCTGTTCTGCTCGACACTCCAGCTTCCTCATGCCCCTCTATATTCCTTGGAGAATCCTGGTGGGCTGGGGGTAGACACTCGCTCTTATCTATGTTTAACTACACTAACTATGCTATGAGGGACCCTTCCTGTTGGGTGATGGTCAGGCCCCCTGGCCAGGAGTTAATTAAAATTAGGAATAGCCCGAGCTGGTACGAGGGGCGACAGTAGTTCATCCTTTGCATGCTTTGGACATTTATCGAACATGCCGTAAATGTGCCTCAGAAGTGAAAGGGCGGCCGGGATTCAAAAGTAGCAAATCCACTGATTGGATCAGCCTATCAATCAGAGGTCATAAAAGTCTGACCTTGGGGGTCAATTTATGTTCAAGAGTGGTCTGCGATTCGACCAAGGTGCCCTATACCGGTTCCTTCAAGGAGGCCAACCAGGACTGGTGGTGCGAAGGTAAGATAAGGAACGTGCTCACTGCATGTCTGAAAACCCTTTAATAAGGGTTGAACTTGAAGAAATTGTCTCTGTAACAGATGGGATATGCTGCACAGGAGTTTGCCAGTTTGACAAGGAACAAATGCATTGGTCAGCAGCATAAGTCAGAAAACCAGCTGCTCCTGTGAGGCTTGTGGAGCTGGCGCTTTAAACAAGGAAATTTCAGACAGCTGCTCAAGATAAGGAAGCTTGCAGCATGTCAACGGAGGTAGAGGAGGACAGGGAAACCTGTTCACAGTCCTTGAAGGTGAGATCACTTTGCCCACACCCCTCGAATGTGCTGTGAGAGCCAGTGTGGAACTTCCAGTTATAATCGGTAACTGGTGAAAAAGTGTCCTGTGGTATAGGCCCCCCTTCCTTTTTGTGACATCGGGGGTATCAGGGTGAATCCCACTGTAATGATGTCCAGCTCCGCCAGTTTATGTAGTAATAATGCTCAATGTCAATCCTTTGGGAAGTTATCTTTCAAATTGTCACACCAAGGCCTAGTGGTAAGGCGAGTGACAGTCCCTGATAAAGGTTGGACCCGTGTAGTAGATAAGACTGCTAAGACTGCTACACCTATAATGCATCTGGACAGAGCGGACATCCCATTGCACACAACTGAATAGTTGCAACCCAGTAAGGTAGGAGAACAACAGCCAAAATAGATCTGTCGCGGTTCACACGGGTGCTGTGGGACGTAACAACAACACGGCTGTGACATGCTCTTTTAGCTATTAATTGATCGTTGCCTCTATATAGACGGTGCTATTCTTTGATACAATATTCTACTGGACGGGGAACAGCTCTCCATAGGGAATCCTAGAACCAAAAATTTATGGAGGGGTTTGACTCCACCTTAATCTAGTGCCCTGAAGAAGTCCGAAACGCGCCGGCTGTTCTGTGTGTTGAATCATTAAAACTAGACACTGTGTTTTATCTAGGTGAAATGAAAATGAAACAATAAAAGAGAAATAAAAAAAAAAAATTGAAAAACTCTCTTTACTGGATACAGACGTTATAACTGACCTTCTTGATAAACTTTTGTTGTGTGGTGCACCTGTGCTTTTGTCTTGAATTATTAGGTTCCTATTGGGAACAAGTATTTTGACGGTCGGTGCTATCCAGTGTGCACACAGATCCCACTTAGTGTAGAAGGGACAATACTCAAGAAGTGTAAAACAGGTTAGGTGCTGGTAATTAGAAGGTTCCGCTGTCAGGTCTTTTTGTTTAGGTGTCAGGGTGTACTGGCACTTTGGCTAGCCACTACCCTCCTATAGCTATCCAGTGGCTACTGGACTAGTGGGACTCCAGTATACTGTGCCAAGACATCAAGCACCTATGATCAGACTCCTGACACCACTAGGTGGTGTCCTCTCTCAGCACGGGAGGGCAGTTCTTTGGGTGGGGTTTAGGGGCTGATCAAGAACATTTGACTTTACATCAAATGCTGACACTACCTCACTTCAATACAAGCATTGGTATCATGACTCAAGCAAATGAGAGCTACCCTGTGCAACATGATCTGTAACATGCAATGCTAACTGTGTGTCTACATACTAACTGTGTTTTTATAGTGCTTAGCGTCTAGGCGCTATAATACTGTTTGAGGTCAGAACTCTGGCCCAGAGGGTTGTAGAAATGTCTGGTTTTCACTTTTCATCCTAGTGTTATGTGTTGTATATTTCTCCTGTGTCTATTAAAGTAGTTTTCTTTTGCAAATAGTAAGGCACTGATTTGGCATTGGTTTTATCAGCAAGTAGTATTCTGCATGTCTAACCCCACCTCTCCTCCTTGAGTAAGCCTGGGACTGCTCTGTATCAGTACCCTGAGAGAGTCAGGCGCTGGAGAGGAGTACTTGATTATCAAGTTTTGGTTCCACAAGGTCTGAGGCCCCAGGACACCAGTGGGGAACGCTCCAGTTGATGTGATTGGAACGCAGTAACCCTGAGTGCCCTGGTGCACAGGAAGCCGGGTTTAACATCCCTTAAGTCCCTTATTACAATATATTTAAAAACACCTATGTGGTAAAGTCCCATGTTGTAAAGTGCCTGATAATGGCATGCATGGTACTAATCTACGTGGAAAGTATAATCGTGGTAATGCAGTCTGTGTTAGGATTGCATTCCTTCTTTTTGTTGGCAAATATGTAGGATGTTGGTTCCCTGTGCACTCAATTGCCAGCACCATACCCAAACCCTACATTCACCTGGGCGCCTAGAAGTCATTTAGTTCCCAAGCATATGCTGCGGGGAACAAACTCGCCCAGTCCCCGCGCAGTGGCCCTTCTGGCCCTCAAGATCCGCAGAAAGGTAAAATTGTTTTGCAGCCAGAGTCTGTCCTCGGATCCTCTTTGCAGAAGCTTGAAATGAATTAGGAAAGGAAATGCCATGCACTGTGCACGAGATTGTTATGAGGGGTCAGCGTTAGCTGCATAGAGCCTACGTCAGCAGCTCGATGGAACAAAGACCAGCCTTCATCTGCCTGGAATCAATTATGGAGATATTCTGAGCAGAGCAAATGAAAGGCCTGGTGTGAGCAGAGCTGCAAGGCTGGGAAATGCCAGCCCACAAACCACAGGGTGGAATGGTGGGCACAACCAAAGCACGGAAATAACAGCTGGCAGAATCCAGATGCTTCATAAATAGAGCGCGCTGCCTTAGCTAGAGAGTAAATGGAGGGGGTGATGTTAAACCTTCTCGTTTGATGGACACCAAGCTGTGCGGTCCCTACCCTCCATTCAAACCTGTTAGCCAGCGAGGTGCCACCCTTGGACCCGCCGAGCCTAGCCAGCAAATTCTTCAAAGCAGCTGCGCTGCAAAGTGATGGTGGAGCTGGGGCACCATAGGGTGTGGCCACCTGGACACCTGGTCATGTTTTCAGTGGTGAATTCAGAACATAGGTCTTGGTCCCGGCTTCCCCCTTTCAGTGTGTAATCTTGGGGAAATTATTGTTCTTTTGCCTCGGGTGCCTTTTTTTTGTCAGACTTGCGATTGGTTAAAAATAGCGGGAAACACTGCATTAGACATAAGCCTATGCGCTTAGATTGCTCTTCCTCGGAGTGGACAGCGACGCCTGGGTCGTTCTAGTGAATGTGCTGTATGACATTTAGGAGTTTCCTTTACTTCCCGTGCAATAAATGGAGGTGTGCTGATATGACGTCTTCTTGCTCCCCCGCTGTACTTCGAAAGTGAGGCATGCGCCCAGCATTGGTGGCCACATCTATGCTGGCGTGATTTTGAAATTCCTGGTTTCAAGATGGCCACCCTTAAGGTAACTTTGCTGTTTTACAAAAGTAAGGTTTAAACCACAGGGGTCTTAGAAAGTTAATGGATTTCCCAGCACAAGTCATGTTACATTACGTCATGCTGTGTTACAAGCATTTGTACAGCTCATTTGTATGTATTTGTTTTGAGAATCTGAGCGCTTACAATGAATTCTGAGATGTTCATCGACTAGAGTCCAGGCGTCCTGTGGACAGAGTGTTTAAAACGGTTTCATAATGCATCATATTCTGTAGTGTCTGGCCATGGTAGAACCTACAATGGTATTGCCTAGTCGTGGCTCTAGGCAATACATGTGTTGTGTGATTCTACATGGTAGGCACACGTTTATTGCCGGTTGCAGAGGATCACAGGAGCATTACAGAAGCCTCAGCGGCGACAACACAGGCTCCATCAATTCCACTAACTCCAACCAGCGGTTACCCAATACACATTCTATCCCCACCCTATGTACCTCCACAGCCTTCCACTGCTCTTCATATTTCCATCACCCGGTGCAAGCAGGAGTGCTTCCAAATATTGAAGTTGCAGCACACCCCTCTATATACATATAAAAAACAACGACGCAAACACACGTGGTGCCAACAAAAAGCAACCAGTGCAACATTCATGCAAAAGAATGTTTACACACGTCCCTTCCTCATGTCAGTCAGGATCTGTCTCCATTGACACCAGACAAAGCATGCACCTCACTGCAGCTCCTCTGCACCTCAGATACATTTAAAAACCCATTCTCTCTTCCACCAGAACTCCATTACCCTGAAAAGTACAAGTATTCAGCATGCCTTCCCTTAACAACGAAAGTCTACTAAGATTCCACACCAAGCCACCACTCACCTTCACTTCATTTAAAAAAAAAAAAAAAAACTCCATCACAAGATCAAACCAGTGAGCTGTCCTCTTCCCATCGTCTGTTTCATGCGTAAACCCTAATCTTAATACTTTGTTTGATGTACATCCCCCGCCTGTAACCCATTCTCTTTTGCACCAGATTTCAGCTTCTCAAAAGTTCAAATACAGACAAAAGGAGTACAGCTTTGAGAGTGGTTCTCTAAGTAAGCATCGAACTGGAGTATCTTTTTCCAATTAATTCCACCCTTTTTAGCAATTGGTTTGATTACTTCATAGCGCTGTTGAACCTTTCAACCTGGCCATTAGAGTCTGGTCGAAAAACAAACTTCTCCTATGTCTAATATACAGTACACATGTAAGAAGTTGGGTTATTAGTTGCAAAGGATCTGAGTCCTTCACAAGTAATAGGCCTAAAATTGTATTATTACTGAGAACCAAGTATGCTATTGTAGCACTTGACTCTCAAGTATATACTCAGGGGAGGTGATTTGGGCTAGCAATCCCAATTCGCTGGCATGCAACAACAACATTCAATACATTGTTGTCCAGTCAGTTATTTTTCTTTTAAAAAGGAAATTTACTTTTATTACACACACACACACTACTAAATAATACACATTAAATTACAAATATATACATCAGGTAGCTGAAAATACCTTGGGTGACAGCCTTGTCGCACGATACACCCCTAGTGCGCTCTGATCCTCATAATCACAATTCCCTCACACCTAAACTAGACGAAACATCACACTCAATAAAAGTATGTGTTCTTTGACATAAGGGAGGCGTACTAGCTTTGTCAGGTTAGGGTGTCATCATATTAATTAAACAAACACATGTTATTTTTTTTAACAATGTACCATCATTGGAAACAACATTTGTAGTAAAAAGAACTCATTAAAAATTTCAACATTTCAAATTAAAAAAAAAAAAAACAATTTCAACATTTCATTCTTCATCACCAATACTGTTCTTAAAGCTTTTTCATTCAAAACAACCTATGTCAAAGTCTTTCTTTACTTTCTACTGGCCAAACATTGTAGCTATATAAACAACCTCTCATGCCTGTACTCCAGGACCGAACAGCATAAACTCCAGCTCTGGGAGTGTTTAGAATTAAAGAAACCTTTTCCTGGCGTTGTAATTTCAGGGCCCCAGGAGAATTACAGCGACATTTTTCATAACAAATTTTTGAGGGGCTGCTGCAATCTACGTAGTCCTCCAAATAACTGCACAAACTGTGGGTGATGCCCCTGCCCCTCTTTGGGGCACGGCACCAGCAGCCACAATGCTCAAATGTTATCCCCCTGGTGGGGCATTATGGGATGCTCTAAGCAAGAATTAATACGGAACTAATGAGCAACTTTGCCTCTTAGTTTTACTTTGTATAACCGCCTCTTGCTATGGTACGTCTTTTGTTTTCTCTTCCTGCCATGTAGGAATTCCTCTTCTTGTAGTTCAGCGGCAGGAGCAACACCGTCCACTGTCCCACAGCTGCAGCACCGGCATTGAGGTACTGAGCACACCACCCCAAACTCAAGCATGGAGGGTGATGGTAACATGCCCAGCAGACAGGTCTTGCATCGGGAGATGGGGTCCCAGAAGATGATAAATATTTGCGCCAGCCTCTGGGAGGACCCCGAATCAGAAACTGAAATTAATGGGGAGGAAACCATGCACCCCCTTCTCTAAGTAAAGAAAATATTTTATATTGTGACGACCCCCGGGCCCTGGCCTACCTCAGGTGGATTTCAAGGGTATCCTGGTGGAATACAATGCGCTCATGCCCTCCCGGCCGCCTATCTCTGGCCGCGTTGGGTCAGTCTTGATCATCTTTAGCTCGTTTTGCTCCTGGTGGCCAGCCCTGGTGACTAGGAGCATTTTCATTAGGCCTCCTGGCTTCTAAAGAGAAAGCTGTGTTTTCTGGTTCCCTGCACCAGACCTGTCCACTGCCTCTGCTCCTGAGGCTCTCTTCTGCATTGGGAGCACCTTGCATAGCCTCTCCACAGCCAGCACCTGACCATCCTCACTGCTGCACTTATCTGGCCCTGTGGCCCCAACTGGCCCTCAGGGGGCGTAAGAGGGTAGTGCCACTGGCCCTGGAGATATACAGCCTAGGCCTGAGGGTCAGCTTGAGTCAAATTCCTTAATCCATATTTTGAGGGCCTCAGGTAGCGTCTCCTTCCAGCTCAGCATCCTATCACTATTTTCGCTCCCAGTCCAGAGTCTTGGCCATTGTCTCTCCCTTGTGCAGGGGCTCTTAGGTGAGAGTGGAAGGTTTTTGGGGCAAGGCACTCCTGTCCAATCGTACAAAGCTACATCACCCCTCCACCCCTGCCCCAACCACCCGGCACTACATTCTAGGACACTCCAAAATGGTGGCTGCAAGTTGTCTTTCCTCTGATAACTTCAGCTCTGCCCCTAGGAGACACTGGTGCTTGGTCCCCTCCCACCAAAACTTAAAAGGCAAGCCCATCCTAGATGGACTCCAGATGCCTTTATTCTCCCATTTATTGCAGGGGGTCAGAGTTGTCTAACCCCAGGTGCACTGTGACTAGCTAATTATCAGATGCAGATTTCCTTTCCCTAGCTGCCCATTCCTTTCCTAGGAACTGAGTCAATCATTCTTGATTGCCCTTTTGTGTGGGTAGGCCTTTGATCCCTCGACTTGGAAGCAGAGTATTTCAGTTGGCCCAGTATGGAGGAGGCTTGGAATCTGATTATAATCTGAGCCAGAGCAAGACGACAAATATTGAAGTCCTATAGCATGTGGCCGCAGGTTATTGAGGACTGTAAATTTAAACTTGGTGTGCCAGTCAGTCAAAATATCTATCGACTGACTTACAGCCATAAAAGAATACATCATAAAAACATTTAAAACGTGAATATATTAAAAAAGTGATACAAACAATGGATGATATGCTTCGGAGCAATGGCAATTCATAATAGGGATATAGTGAGAGTAATCAATACATTAATATTCCTACAAAATAGCAGCGTAAACTGGAGATAGTATATAATAAACTAAATGACAAACCCTTGTCCCCTGGGCAATATAATTCAGAGATGAATCATTAAAACAAGACAAAAATCATTTCTCAACAATATCACGCAGACAAACAGCTGAAGAAATGTATCTGTAAATCATTAAACAAGTGAATTCATTATTTAGGAGCTGAAGATGATGTAAAGCTGTCCAACACTTCCTAATGTTTAAAAGCTTTAGGAGAGGGATAATAAAATCACGTCTTGGTTTAGTATAAAGTTGACACAAGAAACAAAAACATGCTCTGTGAGGACTTGGAATCGCAAGGCCACAGACCCAGTTTAGCATTACAATAAGGTTTGTGAGGATAGGAGACCAGAAGGTGCGAAATGCCAAACCTGAATCTGATGAGATAAAACAATTTAGTATGACTGAAATAAAAAGAGAGGTATGGCTCAACACCTGGAGAGCGTACTAGAAGTGGGTGTTCTGAGACTTTCTTTTTTACAATCTCTAAGTTTTCTCTAGATGACTTTAGACAGGTAAGGAGATTCTTTTTCAGTTTAGCTTTTGAGATCTTGGCAATATTAGCTGGATTATGGAATCAATCTGACAGCCCCAATGACTCTAACTATTTTTTATGTAGCTGAGCCAAGTTATCTTCAACATATATCCAGTTCAAAACAGTATAAGATAATTGCTTGATTAGGGGCTGGCTCTTTCTTCGCCCAGATTGAGTGACACAATAAAGTTGGTGGAATTTGTATGCGAAAGGACAAAGGAATCAGACTAAGTTCACTGTGACAGACAGTGGCGGGAACACTATTGGGGACTGTCAACGAACGTCTCATAAAAGTGTTCTCAGCTCTTTGGAGATGCACCGGGTTGCAGGAACCCCATACTCCAGCCCCATATAAAATGAAAGACCACGAGCTAGCCTTATAGATGATAATTATTGTGTTGATCGGCCTTGAGCCTAGCTTTTTTGTAAACCTTAATACCGCCTCCAGGTTTTGATTAAAACTACTGATCCTTGTTTCGACTAGGTGGTGCCAGGTGCTTTTCTGTTCGAACAGGGTTCCCATGTAAGAAAAGGTAGGGACATAGGACAGCTTTTCATTTTTGATAAAACATGATTTTAAAATGGTGGGGGATTTACCCACCACCATAGTATGAGATTTTGCTATATTAGTCTTTAGACCCAATCTGTTCATGAAATCATTAAACCTGGTCACTCGCTCCTGCAGACCCACACAAGTTCTAGACATTAAAACACAATCATCTGCGTGAAGTATTGCTGGAAGATTTCTGGTACCTATCTTGTATCTTGGGGTATCCACATTCCCATGATTAATGTGACTTTCTAAATCATTAATGTATAAACAGGATTAAAAGGGGGCAAGGACACAGCCTTGACACACCCCATGATTCATTTTAAAGGGATCGGAGAGTTCCCCACCCCCTTCATATTTGACCCTCCCAGTCACATCTTGATGCATTTTGGCTAAAAAATGGACTATGGAGAGTTTAATGCCCAGATTCAAATAATCTTCCTCTCTGCACCCAGTCAAAAGCTTACGTAAGGTCCATAAACCAGAGGCAGGGAGATCCGGGCTTGGCTATTGAGTAATTGCTTATGACCAGGTGCAGATTAAGACATTGTTCGGTGGTTCCCAGACCCCTCCTGAAACCATATTGTACATCTGAAAACTTCCCGCTTTCGGTTACCCAGGCCTGTCCATCAATTTACAGGTACAGTCTATTAATGAGATGGGCCGATAACATTTTGGGTCTGACCTATCTCCTTTTTAAAAAATAGGGACTATTGTCATGGACCCCCATGATTTAGGAGGGCCCTGGGATGCTATGCAACTTAAAATATTGGTCAACAGAGGAAACCATAGGGCAGGGTTAGCCAAAAACAGGTCATCTGGGATGCCGTCAGGGCCAGGTGCCTTATTCTTCACTGTTTGGTTTAATGTCCTTTCGACTTCTTCAAGGGTTGGCTGAACCAATTCTGATGCCCCGTGATTTAAGTTGGAACAGTGCTCACCGTTGGCACTGCATAGACAGGAAAAATGCTGTACCACACATCAATGCAAAAACAACGGTTGATGGACAGAATTCAGAACAATGACATACATTCACCTCAGTACAGAGATCTGGGCCTAAATCCATCGTTTTTCTGCTCACCACACCACCCCAGTTCAGACATGACCATATGCAAATCAGACTTGACCCTGTGCCTCATGGGAACAGTCCAGCCCGAACTGCCAAGCCATGTCTTCCCTGACCCGGAATCAAGCATCCTAGGACCGGTTTCTTGCTATCATCCATCATCAGCCAGGATAGCTTGACTCCAGTGGCGTGGAGAGCACGGGACTCATGTCTGAGCAAACCCGTCCGACTCGTGGTGACAAGTGCAAAAACAACAGTTGATGGATGGACTGGGGTTGTATGGTTAGCAAACTAACGATGGATTACACCCAGATCTGTGACTGGGGGTGAATGTTTTGCCAATGTGCAACATTTCGTCCATCACCTTGTGTATTTTGCTGTACCCATACATCTGGACTGTTCCCATGAGGCACAGGGTCAGACTGATTTGCATATGGCCATGTCTGAACTGGGGTGGCAGAGAGGGCTAAAGAACGGCGATGGATTAAACCCAGATCAGTTGACTGGGGGTGAGTGCTTGTATTGTCAACGCTCCGTCCATCATTTCCTTTGGTTTTTCTTTGTTCGCCATAAATTGGCAGGTTATGCTCAGACGTGACTCCCTTGCTCACTTTGCCACTGGATTCAAGCAAGCCGGGCTGAAGACAGCTGGAATGCCAGAAACCGGTCCTCGGAAGCTTGTTTCCGGTCCAGGGAAGGCATGGCTTGGCAGTTTGGGCTGGACTGTTCCCATGAGGCACAGGGTCAGACTGATTTGCATATAGCCATGTCTGAACTGGGGTGGCTGAGTGGGCTAAAGAACGGTGATGGATTAAACCCAGATCTTTTGACTGGGTGTGAGTGTTTGATTGATTCAGATGCTCCGTCCATCACCACCTCCTTTTGTACCGTACCCACACATCAGGCATAATTGTGACATCAATACTGCTATGGTTAGAGTTCTGGAAGAAATCCGAATTAACGGTTTTCCAAAAGAGTCTGGGATCTTTACTTTGACAAGCTATGTGCAGTTATTTCCAAGGCTTCTTTTCTTATATCGAGTTTGCACCTTCCTAAAGCCTGTTTATATTCACTTCGAAGATGTTCTACCACCAAGTTATCCCAGGCTTTGTTTTCAGTGCTTTCACAAGTTTATTATAAGATTGTGAACAGTCACTGTTGAACCATTTACCTTGCTTCCCGGGTCTTAATCTATTGTCACTTCGTAAAGCAGCATTAATAGTCTCAGTTATTGCGGCAAAAGCCTTTAACATGGATGGTGGATTTGCACTATCTTCCGGGCATTCCAAGATTTGCCTCAGGTTAATGGTCAGGATCCGTTGGAGAACGGAATCAGAATTAACGGTAGACCTCTTGCGCAATAGTCCCTTATTTTTATTGTAAATTATGGTACATTGTTTAATTCTCCCAAAGGAGTTGCCATTTTGAGTTTCTTAATAGATGGCCAGTGGATAGTGATCACTAAAGCAAACCTTAAGAATAGAAAAGGCCACAGATTGAGGTTTAAAATATTCAGACAGGGCAATAAAATCAAATGTAGGTGCCTTGGCCTCCCTCCGTAAGCGAAACAAGGTCCAGGCCTACTGGTTGAATAAGGTCAACTGTGAGAAAAAGCCAAAAATTTGAAAGCAATGAATTATAAATATTCCCACATGGGTTATGATGAAAGTGGCAACCGCCATCCCTGGCCCCATCTAATAGGCAACATGCAGACTGCTTTGATAAGGGACATCATTTTAAGTATGGGCGGAAAATCCGTTCCGCTCGCGGATTTTGCGGATTTTCGGTAAATTCGCAATCCGCGAGATTCGCGAATTTTCCGCGAAATCCGCAAATCCGCGAGCAGCGGAATTTATGGCTAGCTCGCACTGTTCGCGTGAGTTCGCGGCTTCCCAGTTCAACTTCGCGCCCCGCGAATAAGCGCTAAATTGCAGAAATACGATCTTAGCAAAACTGAAACTACTTACCAGGTTCAAAAGTTCAAGCTCATCATTAGTAGCCATTTCCTGTAGTGCTTCCTGAGGGGCCCCTCCAGAGTTCAGTTGCCTACTTGCAACTATTATGTGACCCTGCTCTGACCCTCAGAATAGTTACACATATGCCACAAAGGTCCTGAATTACAGCTAAGGGAGACAAGCAGGAGCCAGGCTGGAAGTTCAAATCCAACAGTGACACATTAATCAGCCCCTAATTCATTATTGTCAGTTGGGGCAGGGCAGGTGTTGTAACTAATTTTGCAACAATGAAAGCACTTAGCAAGTGCAAAAGATCACTAATCAGGAAGCACTAAGGAAGCAGGTGCCAGCTAAAAAAATATTCTGTGACACATTAATCAGCCCCAAATTAATTCAGGTCACTTGAGACAGGGAAGGTGTGCTTTGCTTTGCCACAATAATGTACACTGGACAACCAGAGGGTGCTGTGATGAAACAGAGGGTGGCATGGGTGGGCCAGAGGGTGGCATGAGTAGTCAGAGAGTGGCAGTGGTGACAGAGGGTGGCAGTTATGAAGAAGAGTGTCCCAAACAGGCTGGACACGTAGAAACAACAAGTTTGCAAAACTTGCGACCCGACAGGTAAGTTCGCGTTTGCGAAATTGTACAAAACCCTTTGCGAACTGGCAGAAACCCGCGCGAACACAAAAAAAAAATCCGCAAATTCGCGAGAATTCGCGGATTTTTGCGGATTGCGAGTTCGCAAATCCGCAGAATTCGCAAACGCGAGATTCGCAAAATTCGCCCATGCTTACATCATTTACAATTAAAACCACCCCTCCAGAGAACAATAACATCTGTATGTATCTCCTGTATGTGTCTGCTAAATGAATTCTCTAGGTGTTCAGCAATGGCAATATTGTTGAGAACAAAATTATTGTGATAAAAATTAACAACGACCAGCGTCGCATTTTGTCTAAAAAGAATATTAATGATTTCGAAATGTGGTGAGTGGAGCTGGGTCCTGCCTACTCTGTCTGATAGTGTTGTTGCTACCAAAGTTAATAGGCCACCCTTGGAATAGCCACCGAGAGCTACATTAGCCAGAGTATGTATGGAGGCATAACCATTGATATAAGCTCTCTCTCTCATCCAGGTGTTTTGGAGACATATGATACTATAACCTTTTATGAAATCAAGCCATTGTTTCGATTTCAGCATGTTTGACAAGCCAGCAATATTCCAAAAAAAGGCTACAGTGGACAGTTGGGCTTTTATGACTGCGAGATGCTCCCTCGTTACTTATATGAGCAATTATCTCACAGTCACCCTGGAATTTCTTATCTATGTAAGAAGACAACGAGTGTTGGGCCTGCTCAGCTGATGGAATGTTGTAAGATTCTGTCAGTGCTACCCTTGCTAAGTCAAGGAGGATAGGGTTGCCTACATATGCCAAATCATTTAATGCTAGTTTGTCAGGCCCTGACAATTGTCTGCTCTAAATCACATTTAGTGGTCAAAGCAGTTCCATGCGGCCTGTAATGCAGTCATTCCAAATAATCAAGAGGGGAGAAAGGATTAAAAGTTGGAAAAGCAGAATTCACAGCATTGTGAATCGTACGATGTGGCCTATGCTCTACGACTAAATTTAGCTTTTAACTATATCCAAGGGGTACAGCCGAAATAGGGCCACTGGCATTGCTACTCCAAAAGAGCCTATCCATAAGGGAGTGAACCAGTGACCTGTTTTTAAAATTGATGACAACACAATCGCCTGACTCTGTTTTAGGTTGTGTGCCCATCCACGAGACTCGTTCAACGTTATTTATATGCTGGAATAAATCTTCGCTATTCGGCCAGTCCGTACATTCATCCAGTGTACAGTTTTGTTCTTTAACTGCGCCAAGTCTTCGTCCTCGTTGGGTGGCAAGGTTGGTACATTCTTAAGAACTATTACCAACGGAGTCGCTTCAGGTGGAAGGTGGAAGATTCTTTCGTGACTTTTCCTTGATTTAACATGACGATTGGCAGCAGGATTAAAGCTCCAGCATCATTAGTCCCATGTAAGATAATTGACTGAACTCCAGCTAAAACAGATGCTACATTTGTTTGAGATTGAGAGGAGTGGGGTTAACTATTATTGTTCATAGCAAAACAGCAACCTGTGGCTGGGTCCAAAACCGGGGGAGCTAAGCTCTGGAGGGGCAAAGTGGTGCAGTGCAAAGACAGAGGGTCAAAGTCTGTTGCGTTATTGGGCCCAGTAGTTATTCTGGATAGACTTGAACCAATCAATTAGAGTATCCAGAGGCACAACTCTCTGTTGGACTTACTGGTTCTACCAATGAGCTTGTATGTAACGCTTGTTTAGTGGCCCCCAATCTTCCCTCCACACATTCAATCTCACTGTTAATAGCCTCCATGGTGGTAGTGAGGACGGTCCTTGGTGGGGGGGCATAGTTAGTTTGCGTTTCCCCATCTTCATACCTGTGGTCTCAAATTTTCCACCAGGAAACGAGACTGGGCTGGGCCCGTCTCTTGGTTTGCTGACAGTCAAGTCAAGTCAAGTCAAGAAATTTATATAGCGCGCTACATACCCAGAGGGTCTCAAGGCGCTTGAGGAGGTGTGGGGAATTACTTCTCGAATATCCAGGTTTTAAGTTGCTTTCTGAATGCTAGGTGGTGTTGAGTGAGGCAAAGGTGCAAGGGAAGTGAGTTCCAGGTTTTGGCCGCTAGGTAGGAGAATGATCTTCCTCCCATGGTGGTTTTGTTGACGCAGGGAACAGCGGCGAGGGCTTGGTTGGAAGAGCGCAGCTGGCGGGAGGGGGTGTAGAAGGAAAGACGTGTATTGAGGCAATCGGGTCCAAGTTCGTAGAGAGCTTTGTGTGCGTGGGTGAGGAGGCGGAAAGTTATCCTCTTATTGACGGGGAGCCAGTGGAGGTTTTTCAGGTGAGCAGAAATGTGTTCTTTGCGCGGGATGTCTAGTATGAGTCTGGCTGATGCGTTCTGGATGCGTTGGAGTTTTTTCTGAAGTTTTGCGGTGGTACCGGCGTAAAGGGTGTTTCCGTAGTCCAGGCGGCTTGTGACCAGTGCGTGGGTGACCGTTTTTCTAGTTTCGGTGGGGATCCAGCGAAATGTTTTTTTGAGCATGCGAAGAATGTTGAAGCAAGATGAAGAGACGGCGTTGACTTGTCTGGTCATCGAGAGTGAGGAATCCAGGATGACGCCTAGGTTCCGTGCGTGATCCGTCGGGATGGGTGCTTTTCCAAGGGCTTCTGGCCACCAAGAGTCGTCCCAGGCGGAGGGGGAGGTGCCTAAGATAAGGACTTCTGTTTTGTCTGAATTCAGTTTCAGACGGCTATGCTTCATCCATTCGGCTACCCTTTCATTCCTTCATGAAGGTTGGTTTTGGCGGTGTTTGGGTCTTTGGTGAGTGAGAGGATCAGTTGAGTGTCATCGGCGTAGGAGATGATGTTGAGGTTGTGTTGGCGTGCGATGGTCGCGAGGGGGCTCATGTATACGTTGAAGAGGGTGGGGCTGAGTGAAGATCCTTGTGGCACGCCGCAGATGACTTCAGTGGCCTCTGACTTGAATGGTGGGAGGCGTACTCTCTGAGTTCTTCCGGCAAGGAATGAGGTGATCCATTCCAGTGCTATTCCTTGGATTCCGATGTTTCTGAGTCGTTGTAACAGGGTGTTATGACAGACTGTGTCGAAGGCTGCGGAGAGGTCGAGGAGGATGAGGGCGACTGTGTCTCCATTGTCCAGTAGAGTTCGGATGTCGTCTGTTGCTGCGATGAGTGCGGTCTCAGTACTGTGTTTGGCTCGGAAGCCGGACTGTGAGGAGTCGAGGGATTTGTTGGCTTCGAGGAAGGCGGCGAGTTGGTTGTTGACAGCTTTCTCGATGACTTTGGCCGGGAATGGAAGGAGCGAGATGGGGCGGTAGTTTTTGAGTTCGGAGGGGTCAGCTGTGGGTTTTTTCAGAAGGGCGCTGAGTTTGGCGTGTTTCCAGCTTTCTGGGAAGGTGCCGGAGTTGAGGGAGCAGTTGATGACGTCTCGGAGGTGTGGTGCTATGATGGAGTCTGCTTTGTTGAAGATGTGGTGAGGGCATGGGTCTGTTGGGGATCCTGAGTGGATGGAGATCATCAGGCGGATGGTGTCTTCAATGGAGATTGGGTTCCAGTCATTGAGGATGTTCAAGTGGGGTGAAGGTGCGGCTGAGGGTTGGGTGGGTTGGTCTTCGGGTTGGTTGCCAAAGCTGTTGTGGATGTCAGCGATTTTGTCGTGGAAGAACGAAGCTAGGGAGTCGCAAAGGGTTTGAGAGGGGGTGATGTCGTTGGAGTTGGCAGTGGGGTTGGTAAACTCTTTCACAATGTTGAATAATTCCTTGCTGTTGTGGGCGTTTTTTTGTCTAGTCGGTCTTTGAATGCGGTTTTCTTGGCAGTCCGGATCAATTGGTGGTGTATGCGGGTGGCGTTTTTGAAGGCGTCCCTGGTGTTGGTGTTAGGGTCTTTTTTCCAGGCCTTCTCAAGGGAGCGACAGAGTTTCTTGGATTTCTTAAGATCCTCGTTGAACAAGAGGGCGTTTTTGCTGCCTAGTTTGATTTGACGTTTTTTCAAAGGTGCTAGGTTGTCGGCGGTGTTGGTTAGCCATTGAGTGAGGTTAATGGCTGCTTGGTTGGGGTTCGATGAGTGGGCAGGGGGGTTATGAAGAAGCGATGTGGAGATCTGGTCAATGGTGATTTTGTTCCAGTTTCTTCGCAAAGTAGGTTGAGGGTGGTTGTGGGTTATGGTCTTATTGTAAACAAAGTGAATGCAGCTGTGGTCAGTCCATTGGAGAACTGTGGTGTGACTGAAGGAAATATGTTTGCTGGAGGTGAAGATAGGGTCGAGGGTGTGTCCTGCGTGGTGTGTGGGGGTATTAACAAGTTGTTTGAGTCTGAGGTTGGCGAGATTGTCCAGAAGGGTGGTGGTGTTGTTGTCGTTGCTCTTTTCCAGGTGAAAATTGAGGTCTCCCAATAGAATGTAGTCCTCGGAGGAGAGGGCGTGTTGGGTGATAAAATCAGTGATGTCTTCAGTGAATTGTGCACGGGGTCCTGGTGGCCTGTAGAGGAGGGTGCCTCTGAGTGTGGTTTTGGGGTCGGTGTGGATCTGGAAGTGAAGGTGTTCGGCGCTAGAGAGGTTGACGTCCGAGCTGGTTGTGATGCGGAAGGAGTTCTTATGGACGATGGCGATGCCTCCTCCTGTTTGGTTGGTGCGATCTTTTCGGATGATCTTGTAGCCTTCCGGGATGGCTATGGCGATGTCTCGGTTCTCGTTTCCTGGAAATGAGGCTGTGTCAGCAAACCAAGAGACGGGGCCCAGCCCAGCACAGCCCAGCACAGCCTCATGCGGCCGCGGAGGGGCGCAGACGGGCAGACTTTGCCTGGGCACGACTGCGCGCGTCCCCGCTGCGCGAGCCGGCAGGTACTTTTATGCACCTCTGGCGCGTGAGAGATGACACGGGCGCCTCCAGGTGCCAAGATTGATGGGAATTGCAGTCCCCGGCAATCTCAGTAAAAAACAAAGTGCTGGTGCAGTCCAAGAAATGAGCTCCCCATGCTCCAGAGGCCAAGGTTGATGGTAATTGCTGTCCCCCACTGCCTCCGTAAAAAACAAAGTGCTTGTGCAGTCAAAAAAACTTGGTGTGCATGTTTTACCCCAGTTTGGTACCTGGCTGGCCTTGTAGGCCCACGTGGATCAAAACTGAACTTTAGGGTGATTTAGCCTATAATGTATAATACAGTGTGGCACTACAGATTTTCCAGTAAGCCCTATAAACCTACCCTATGAATGCCCAACCATATTATAGGGCCTATCCAATGTCAGAACCATCCTTGCAGTGTCCTGTTTATGGCAGGCTACCTGTGCGCAGATGCTGGGCTGCACACAATTGTGGTCTGACATACTCACGCATGTAGGCGCACGTCTAACCATCCCAGTGCCTCTTACCCTACTTGAGCAGTGCCTTTATCTTAAAAAGCAGACACCTGCGGTGAGCACGCTCAGTCCAATTACTGTGAATTTACCATGAATGAATCTCAGGTTCTGAGACGTATTCCCATTAAAAGTCCAAAAACCGGGAAGTCAATTTAGAAAAATCCTGGTGGACCAAGATGGTTGGGACCAATGTGCTACCACGTGAAATAAAATGAAATGGTATATCTTAAAAACTGACTTTTGTCAGAGACAATTACAATTTCCTCCGGAATATCTTCCCTACAGAAAGGTTAATCCAGGAATTCTACAATCACCTTAGACATAACCTTACCAACCATTCTTACCTTGTCCTTTTGGAAAAGAAATCCATGCTGAGTCATGCCTAGGAAGAACAACAAATGGACGATTATATCAGTCTCAAAGTCCTTCAGATACCTGAAGGACTTCCATAGTCCTTCAGGTATCTTGCTGGGATAGGCTTCCTCCGCAATGGTCTTTTCACTTCCGGCACACTATTCATATGTTCTGACTCATTTGTCAATCACGATGTCCTTCCCTGGTCACAGAAGTATTCGTGCACAGGCCTTCTTGAAGCAGACATCCCAAAATGCACTGCACTTCATCAGAAGAATGTATTATTGTCTTCCGCAAACTACTTATTATCCGATCATATTGAAAAAAGGTAGCCACTGTGCATTTATATGATTGTCTCAGTGGCGTAAAAATACCCTCAGGGCCCCCCTGGAAGGAATACTGAAGGGGGCCCCTTCCATACCCATAGCCTGGCAACCGACAATGCTTCACCTCGGACAGCCGCATCCAAGGGCATCAGTAGGAGTTTCAGTGAGAAGGTTAGCAGACAAAATATTGAACTATGTGGGAGAACATGCTGTACAAGACCCAGCTCTTCGACTAACACCCGCAGCACAGCGCCTGTATACCCTTAGGGGTGATAAACTGCGTTTTATCAGTACATTGATTAGCATTGAAAACCAGCTGTGTTTATATTTACGATGATAATGATATATATTTTATTTGTTTACAAAATTGGAGTTTAAAGGCTGACTGTATATGCCCCTCACTGAGATAAATGCAAATCTGAGAAAAAGGCTACTAGGGGGTATGTTTGTGAGAGATGTGCAGAAGCAAATGAAATCGGTCTACAAAAGGCGAAGACTAGGTGGGTAATTCTTAGTGTGGTGATGCAAGCTTCTCTGCCATAAACAGTTGGAACTTCCGCTGCGGCAAGCCAGTGATTTCCTTGTCCATTTAAGGCCTCATTCTGAGTGGTCAGGTGTAACACGGGGTAACTCAGCCTCCTGGATACCTCAATACCGATAAATCTGAGGAATGAGGTGACAGGTATTCCAAGTGGAACACTGAGCGTCCCCTTAGAATTCAGACAATACCAGGAGGATTGGGTAATCCGAGTCCCCTTGGCACTCCTTGTTTCATTGCTGCTATTTTACCCAGAATGTACCTGCCCCACCGAAATTACATAGGGACTCATAATTAAGGCCTTTGAGGAGGAGGAGCTGCTGATTGTAGCTTTCATCCACTCTACCAACACAATTCATTGGTGGCTAGTCATTCCTCCCAGTGCAGGGTCTGCCATACGAGGCATGGTGGAACCGGGCAGGAAAAATCCCTTTTGCTTCCCAGGTGCAGAGAACAAACTCCATGCATGTGGAGGGCACTGCCATCTCTGGTAGAGCATTTAGCCCTCAGTTTAGTGATACTGCTTGATTGACTGAGTGTCTGAGGATAACTTATGGTGTCATTTGACTTTACACACTGGGGCCTAATGGTGTAATTTCAAGCATTTCATCTAAGAAACACCGCAAAAATATGGGACATTTTGGGAGGTTATGACAGCCTAACAAAAATATGGCCTGGGCTTAGTTTTAAAGGCAAACCTCGAATGGATCAATAGTTAACATGGGTAGTGTGAAGAACACGTTAATAGAAATAATGATTTGAGGGGGGGGGGGGGCGTGGCTTGTGCCCGAGGACGATGGCGGCTCTTCCGTGACTCGCCTCAGGAAGCGGGGCAGTCAGAGGGATTTTCCTATGCAGCCCGAGTTATAAATCGCCTCTTAACGAAGAATTCATGACCGGAACATAAGCGCTACCAAATGACAGGTTTTTAAAATCTGTTTGTTCTTCATTCTGCCCTCAGCTGCTGTTCTGGCAACCGTCACTGTCTGTCACCTCAGTGCTTCATGCACGCTGAGGAAACCGGCTCTCATCGAGCAGCACATGAGTACATTCTTTCACCGGTAACGTGAATATATTATCTAAGGCTGCCACTTGAAAGCACAATTATGAAGTGAGTCATGACTTTGTTTTAACACGCAGCGACCCCCTACTGCTCCTCATCACACCTTGAACATGCTCAACAGAAGCAGTTATTTTAAAGTTGTCAGTGCTAGAGAATATACTTTCAGGCAGTGTTTCTTCGAAGTCTGCAATGAAGAATTAGTGACTGGAAACCTGCGCAGTGAAGGTCGGATTTGACAGCTAAGACATGAAGTAACATTTTGACTTTATTTCAACCCACCACATTAACCTGCATGCTGAGGAGATTATTTCACTGCACGCTGTGTCTTTCTAAAGTGACAGTGACTTACTCATTTAATTACAAATAGATTATTTTCATTGTGTGCTGAGTTTCCTTAAAAGGAGTAATGTTCTATTCATTTATTGTCCCTGATTCACTGACTATGGATGTTTCATAATAGAAGTCATATAGGAAAGTGATTTTGGATGTTACTTTCATGTACTTGTATTAACAGGTTTTGAATGGGCATTTCTGCAACCTTGTTTCTATGTGCTGATATCTGTATGAATTCCTATACTGTGTTACTTCATTGCTGGGAAGACTTTGAGCTTAATGTATGTTTACTCATTAAGTTATTTACATTAAATGTATTGGTGGCATTTATTACTCTCTACTACATTTTCATAATGTTATGCTAATTCTTTACAGTATCTTTTTTGCCATTATTGTTTTAATATTGCTATGCTTACAGTGATAGAGCAGTTTGCCCTAGTGTTGGGTTCACGTTATTTCTGCTCTTAATACGGCGTTTCTTCTCCTGCACATTGCTGTTCTATGCCTTTGGATTGTTTTTCTCAAGTCTATGGGCAGGACATCTAGAACTTTACAGATATCTACACCTTCTCCTCGGAAATGTTTGATTCATCTCAGCTCATGCTATAACTGTTTATCCATGGAGGATTCAGTTGCTTCATCGTCCAAAGGTGCATTGCCTTCACAGATTGCCTCAGTCTCTAATGTTTCCAAAGCTTCTACAAAAAGATTGAAAAAAGATCCTCCCTCTCCACCTAAACAGACTGCTTCTGTCACAATGGATCTAATACTGGAGGAGATTAGAGCTCTATGTCCGTTCATGGACGAGACCAAATCCACATTTCAGATGCTCTCTGACAAATGGTCAGCAATGGATCAAGAAGTCAACACGTTAGAGCAGAACTTTGACTCTTTATCTTCTTCTACTTCTAAAGTAGACTCTCTTTGTTCACATGTCTCCGTACTTCACAAACAAGTTGAGAAGTTGGAAAACAGAAATAGGCGGAATAACCTTTGAATTTATGGTCTTCCTAAAGGGACAGAAGGCTCGGATCCGCCAACCTTCTTTAAATCCTTCCTTCCAACGCTCCTTAAGCTACCTGAGGGCACCATGTTGAATATACAGTGAGCTCACAGATTAGGCCCACCAATGCGTCAAACATCTTCTTCGTCGCCACACAAACCACGAGGAGTGATCTTGTATTTTTTGGAATATACTGACCTCTTAAAGATTCTATCAGCAGCTAGGGCAATGAATCGTATAATTTAGTCAGGAAATTCTCTGTTCTTCTCTCAGGATTACGCCAAATCGACAGCTGATCGACGCGAAGAATTTTTAGCATTGCGGCCGCAATTACGATCGTTAGGTGCAAGATATGGTCTTTTTCACCCATGCTTGTTTAAAGTGACATTCAATAATAAAACTACCACATATGAGGATCCAATTAAGTTGAAGAACTTCTTGTACTCTCACCACAGTGACACAATGGAGACCACTTCATCATTTAGTTCCAGCAAGTTTGCGTTAAGACTCTGTTTCTGGTTGCAGTATTCACATGTTTTCTCTTTTGGCTTTTATTCCATTTGCTATTTCTTCAAATGTTTGCAGCAGTTACTATGCGTTGTCATTGTTTGCAATATATCTAATCATTTTTCCTTCCTTCACAGGTTTCAGTAGCATGTCTTCTCATACCTATGTTCGAGTATGTTCCTTATGCCCTTTCCTCCGCCTTCCCTTGTGGGTCCTGGAAACGTTATTGTTCCCTGTGACCTTCCATATCCCTCCACCCTTCGTATGTCTTGGACTGTTTGTAAGTTTTCTTTCCTCATTATTCTCTATTCTCTTCATGCTCTCTCTTCTTTTTCTTTTCTTTCTCCTTTTGCATATTCTCTTCTCTCGTTCCCTTTTTATACTCTGCAATCTCGGCGGGTCTTGGGCTCAAATTTCCCCGGACCTGACAATTCTCGCCTCTTTGCCTATTCCAATCATGGAGTCCCACTCTGTAACTCTGGGCAATAGCTTGCTTAATCTCCACAACGGCCCCTCGCAGCGGGATGCCTGGCTTTCACCTTGGGGATGCCCAGTAATGGGTTATCTCGCAGGGAAATACCAGGACGGGTTCCCTAAGCAAGCGCTGGGACGCTTTCGGGAAGCCATGCGCTCTACAAATCAAATTTCATTTCATTTCATTCATTTCAATCTTCCTTTCTCTTACAGAGGTTGCATTTTCGCTTTGCTTCCTTTCTTTCTTATTTCTCATATCTAGTTCAGATCTCTTACTTTTTGTGCAGTTGGTTTGATATTGCTTGTATTTTTATTGATTTCACGTGTCATTCTTGTTGGAACTTTTTGTACTTCTACAACTTAATTTATGCCTTTAAAACCTATCTCTTGGAATGTCAGAGGTTTACATTCACCTATTAAGTGCCAGAGGGTACTGACACATTTAGCTAAACTGGGAGTAGATGTTGCCTGCTTACAAGGATCTCATTTGACTAGCGATGAGTCTGCGAAACTCAAAATGGCATGGGTAGGGGATGTTCTTTTTTCTCCAGGTGATGGCAAACGTAATGGAGTTATCATTCTTTTCTGCACTGATCAGAAGGGCAGGTGGGTTTTTGTTAAATTTCTAATTGATAATGTCCCGGTTTCCTTATTGAATATATATGCCCCCACAATTGGTGACCCTTCTTTTTGGACTTTATTAGCCCAGCACATTGCACAATGTTATGATGACAATTTTATTCTTGCTGGCGACTGTAATGAAATCCTGGACCCTTTTTTAGATCGAAACTCTCCAGCTCCTTTCACACCTCATAAATCTCACAAATCATTCATACATACCATTAAACAACACAAACTCATAGATGCTTGGAGACTCTGCAACCCTACCCTACGAGAATACTCCTTTTACTCATCTGTACATCATACTCAATCCCGCCTAGATTACATTTTTGTCTCTCACAATATTTGTCAGTCACTGATAAAGGCGGATATTGGTTCTATATTGATCTCTGATCATGCCCCTGTAATCATACACCTTGATATTTTGCATGAGCCCAATCTATCCCGCAAATGGCATTTCAATAATGCCCTACTTCTGGACCCCATATTCACATTATCTTCTACTTCTTTTTTTCATGAATATTTCGCCATTAATCAAACAATCGCTATGTTTTTCAGGTAATTTGGGATGCCTTCAAAGCCTCAGCTAGATACTTTATTATTCGTTTTGTTTCCAACAAACGTAGGAAAGCTCAGCAGGTCACAAATGATTTATTAGCCAGGATCAAAGAATTAGAACACTCCTATTACTCTTCCAAATCTAAAGACTGCTTACCCGAACTCCTAAAGATTAAATTCCAATTCAATAAAGATACCACTAACAATACTTAAAATTACTTACTTAAATCGAGTGCGAAATTTTACGATGGCCAAAATAAAGCTGGAAAATTGTTAGCTAATTATTTAAAAGTTAAACAAAACAAGCTTAACATAGAGTCTATTTTTGGTACTGACAACTCGTTAAAGTCTAAGGATGATGAGATATTAAATAAATTCCTTCAATTTTATAAAACACTATACACATCTGAAACCCCTTCTTCTGACCACTCTACATCCCAGTTCTTATCCAAAATTCATTATCCACCTGAAGCACGCCCAGATATTTCTTGTCTAGAATCTGATATTACACAAAAAGAACTTCACGCTGCCCTAAAAATTCTTAATATGGATAAAGCTCCTGGTCCAGACGGTCTCACTGTAGAATTCTTTTCTCATTTTGTGTCCTTACTGATACCCAAATTGCACTCTCTTATACTTTCTTTTGTGCAGTCTGGTGCATCTGCTGATTCTTTTTATGACGCTATTATTTGCCTTAACCCTAAAGACGGTAAAGATCCCCAATATTGTAAGAATTATCGACCCATATCCCTAGTTAACATTGATTGTAAAATCTTTTCGAAAGCTCTAGCATTGCGGTTAGAATCTCTCATGCCTGATTTGCTGGGTACTGAGCAATCTGGTTTTGTTAAAGGCAGGCTTCTTACAGATAACACACGTCTATTCTTTGATATTTTATCCAAAGCCTCACATATGTCTCATCCTCTAGCAGCCATCGCTTTGGATGCTGAAAAAACGTTTGATAGAGTTGAATGGTCATACCTTTTTCGTACACTTCAGTGGTTTGGATTCGGTCCAAAAATGCTCTCATTTCTATCCTATATTCCACTCCTAGAGCAGCTGTCACAGCGAATGGTAGTGTCTCCTCTTACTTTGATCTTGCTAGAGGTGTTAGCCAGGGATGTCCCCTGTCTCCTTTTATTTTTAATATTGCCCTGGAGCCTTTCCTACTCCGTATTTGTCAAAATGATAACATTCATGGTTTTACTGTTAATGATTCCAATATTAAAATGGCGGCCTATGCTGACGATGTGCTTTTATTTTTGTTGCAGCCCCAATCCTCTCTTCCTGCCTTTTTAGAAGAGGTGCAATCATTTGCGTCTGTTTCTGGCTACAAACTGAATAAAGACAAATGTGAAATTCTGCCCTTGACAAAATATACCTTTAGTGCTGATTTTGCAATTTCAGGTTTTTCATGGAGTCCTCAATTTATCAAATATTTAGGCCTATACTTTACCTCAACCGTGGCGGGGACGGTATCGCGTTGCATGGATAATTGTATACAAAGATTATCTTTAACGTCAAAGTGGCATCTACTATACTTATCTTGGTGGGGTCGTTTGGATACCATAAAAATGATGCTCTTTCCCATAGTCTTATTTACAAGTTCAAATATCCCATTGTCTATCCCTCTTCAGCATTTTAGGAAAATTAACTCGATTTTATCCTCTTTTTTTATGGGGACATAAGAAGTCCCGCATGTCTATTCGTGAATTAACTTGTCCAAAATCGGAAGGTGGGACGAACTTCCCGGACTTCTCTCTTTATCATAAATCTTTCATGCTGACTCAATCGTCACGATGGCTCTCTGACCCTTCTGCACCTTGTCCTCTCTGGACTACATTAGAACGATCTTTCCTGTCTCCCTTCTCCTTTCAGGAATACCTATCTTTTACACGCAAACCACAATCCGTTTCCACTCCTATACTTAAACTTACTTCTAAACTCATTCCGACTACACCTTCGTCATCTTTTCTTAATTCTCCCATATGGCATAATTTACAAATCTTAATTAACAATAAACCTTTCTATTGGAAAACCTGGAGACAAAGTGGGCTGATTAGGGTCAATCAATTATATAATCAGGATTTAATTCTACCTTTTGCACAGGCTCGTAATGTTTTTGATTTTCCCTCATCTTTTTGCTCTAAATATTCCCTCCTAACACAAGCTATACAATCTGCCTCCCTGACTTTTAGACCACCTCCTTTAAACAGCTCTATCAATTCTACGCATACTGTTAACCTGCATTCTCCGTTGCTTGCTCATTCTAAAGCTTCTACCATTTACAGTTTTTTACATACCTGATCCACACCAAGAGATAAAATTCAGACAGAATTATTGTGGGAAAAGGACTTTGACACATCCTGGAATGTTGACGTCTGGGATAAAATTTGGCTTAAACTTAGGAAATCTTCCAGGGTTGCAAACACGACGGAAACACTCTTCTTTATCTATAACAGACTTCTGTTCTCCACTCTTACTCTCCACTCATTCCACGCTGATGTCTCACATGAATGTTGGTCCTGTTCGGCCCAACATGCTGATTTATTCCATTTACTCTTTAATTGTAAATTTGTTCGCCCTTTTTGGGAAAAGGTGTGGAATCAACTAAACTTGATTTTTCAGTCCACTCATCCCTTTTCTACGTTACATATTTTTTTAGGTAGCTTATCCTCCATCTGGGAACATTCTAACTTTAATGTCAAAATAATTGACCTTCTAATAGCAGTAGCCTTCCAGCAAATAACGAGAAACTGGAAGGATTTCAGTAAGCTCTCATATCAAGCATGTTGGTATGCGGTCTGTTATAATCACCAGCTAGACACTACTTTTGTATATCCATCACATTTGGCATCCAAGCGCTCTGATTTATGGGCTCCGGTAATTTTATTCATTGACGCTTATGCTAAATGCTCTACTACCCCTAGAACTCTGCAGCAAGAAGTTACTAAACCTCCATGACTTCCTTTGTGTTCATTTATATATCTATTTATAACTTCTTTTGTACAATCTTGCTTATGTTATCATTATTTTTGACTGTATTTGCATTTTTTATTTGTTATGTTTATTTTCTAAACCCACTTGTTACATTGTATATGAACCTACTGCCTTCATTGTTTTGTTGATATTCTGCACATTGCTTTAATTCTTTTGTCCTAATAAACTCTTTCTGAACTTAAAAAAGAAATAATGATTTGAAGTAAATACTCCTCTTATGACAACAATGTGGTGATTCCCGTGGTATCTATCACAATGGAAATCAAGAATTTCAGATCAAGAGCTAAAGTGATGAAGACTGGAGGGCAACATCCATAACTGGGCCAAAACATTGTTGTGGGCTTAGAGGCCTGCACATCTTGACGAAAAGAGAGAGAGAGTGAGCAGAGACAGGCCAGGGTATCATACTTTAGGCTCGTTGATTCTCAGCCTGTCACAATGTTTTCCTGTTATCAAACCAGACTTCAAGTCCATGCGGTATGACCATAGAGATCTAGCAGCTTGACACTGGCCGGTGGCTAACTGTGCATGTGCACAAACCATGTAGGGAATGGATTTCCTTCGGAGAAGCCATTATTCACATGAGCAGTGTACTTGTCCTGTGGCACCAATGCAGTTTAGGCTGAGTGCTGCCATCTCTAGCCCTACCAGAGCCCATGACTGAGGCCCATGTAACCCACAAGCAGTCACCTACCTTTTCCCTCTAGTCACAAACTGGGGTGAATTCATCAAATGCTGCTGACAACACTGTTATTTGTTGCATTATGGTGTCAAGTTAAGGAGGAATGATTATCTGTGATTGGTCTAGCCCTCCCAAGCTTCTCCTTCTTGTAGAGGAGAGAGAATCTTATCAGTGTGAGGAACAGTGATTACGCTACAATACTAAGGGTCTGATTTAGATCTTGGCGGACGGGTTACTCAGTCACAACTGTGACAAATATCCCGTCCACCGAAATATAAATCCCATTATATCCTGTGGGATTTATATTTCAGCGGGCGGAATATCTGTCACCTTTGTGATGTAGTAACCTGTATGTCCAAACCAAAAAGGAGAAGCGTAGAGGTACTGATAGAATCACCCTCCAAAGTAAGCTATTTTAACCACAGAGATTCTATCAAAAAAGTGAAAAAGTGATATTTTTTATAATTTTAACCATTTGTAACAGGGTGCTAGGCTCTCTCTTACACATGGAAAGATGGGAGCACAATGTGCTTGTTAAAATACCCCTCACACTCTAAAAAACCAGCTAGAGTCATGCTTCATCATAGGGGTCTTCCCGCCCCTATAACGGGACGGGGCGTGCTACGACCAAACGAGATACGCAGGAGCACTAAGATGTGACAGAGGCTATGTGTGGGTGCATAGGTGTCAGTGAAGGTGTAGGGACCTAACACTAGTGGGTGTGCAAAAAGTGAAAAAAATGGAAAAAGTTAAAAGTTCCCTGGCTTGGTAGAAAAAAACAATTTTATTAGCTTCTCCAGCTGGGAACATTAAGAAGGGGTTGTGTGGTAGAGCATTAGCTACTACCTTGTCGACATGTTTCGTAAGCAGTCCCCTACTGCTTACTCATCAGGACCAAAAACGATCCCTACTGTTTTACTCAGTTCTAACAAGTAGTGCCTACTTTCCTAAAAACAACCAACAAAAATAAGTTGGCTGTTTTGGCTTCAGGGCATGAGTTGGCCCAGGTGAAGCAGAAAAAATCGACCTGCTGTGGTCTCTGTAAAGAAAAAGGAAGAGAAAAACCGACATAAATGCATGAAATAGGCATTGTTATCTGAATGGAAAATACATACAGACAGATTACTCCATATTGTTGGAGGGGAACCGCATTTCCAATTTCTAGAGGCGGTTGGACTACTACATAAAATTCAACATGTAGTCGTGTGTCTCTCGACATCAACTATCCTTCATGGGAGACACCAATGGTACCGTTATATCGGGACCATAATCATAGCATCACACACACACAACATTCGTGACTCAATGCACTTACAACAGACTAGCAAAAGACAGGGGAGGGGGACCTCCTTTGTAACGTTATTGAGTTGGTAACGGTGACATACTTATCTTAATAGTTATCAATGCCCCATGAGTTTGCAGGCGAAGGGTATTTCTGCGCAGTTTACTATAAAAGACAAAGTCTCGTTTAGGGTGGCTTTTAAAAACAGCGAGTTTTTTTTGCTTTTGTCTGCCCCTGCGACCCGTTTATTAAAGACTCGAGGTCGGAGTCTACTACTTACATTTCTGCCAGAATAAGAAATCATTATTCCTACCCCCGTGCTCCTCCGAGGATAGCCGGGCTCGAGTGACTAGGTGTTTATAAACGCCTGTGCACTTCCGCGTATGTTGCACGCTGGGTGCCGCCCATTCCACTAAGCTAGAGCGTTAACCAACCAAGATGGCCGCCTGTTTTTGGCGCGGCGGGAGGGCAAAATGGGAAGTCTTTTCACAGTGTCAACTCTACTGACATTTAGAAGGAGCAGCAAGTATTTACGCAATTATCAAAGGTTCCGCATACATTGATATTTGTACGGTACATTTACAGAGTCTAGGGGAAGAAATTTCGCTGTTAGTAAAAAACTCATGGTGGCAATGACTGTTTTTAGGCAGGTGGAATCGGATGCTGGGCTAGATATTATTCGTGGTGGCAATGACTGTTAAAGGGAGATGGAGTCAGATGCTGGACTAGATACCTATAGTTGGCTCCAGGGTATATCGTCATTTAGACCGTGTTTGTGTGATTGGATACGGAAAACCCATCGCTGTTCTTTTTCCAGCAAAAATCTTTCATTGCTTACCAGTTCTATTACCGTCCATCTGATTTCCTCTGGTTTATGATTCATTTCAAGGAAATGGTTGGTCAGTTTTGTGCTGGTTTTCCTGCATTTGATCGTGCTCTTATGTTCGCCTATCCTCACCTTAACTGCCCTGCTAGTCATGCCTACATATTCCAGTTGGCATGGGCAGGTGATCAGATATACAACATTGGCACTGTTGCAGTTGCTGAAAGCTCTCTGTTCCCAGACTGTGCCGTTGTTGAAAGTTATTTCTTTGCTTTTTTTGGTTAGTCCACAGACCCTGCATCCACTACACGGATAGTGCCCTTGAACAAAGTTAGGGTCTCTTTGTATATTGTTATTGGATTTCGGTCTTGTGTGCACCAAGACATCCCTCAGGCTCTTTGCTCTTTTGTGTGCAAACATAGGTTTTGATATTTGTAACCCACCGCTGTTCAAAATTCTCCAATTTTTGTTGATGATCTTGGTCACTAGGTTGGAGCTAGTGTTGTATGTTGTCACACAGATCGGACGTTTCTCTTCCTCATTGGCTGTTTTCTCTTCCAACAGACTTTCACGACAGTTGTTTCTTGCTCGTGTGTAGGCCTGGTTGATAACACGGTCAGGGTACATTCGTGCTTTTAGTTTCTTTTTGAGGTCACTTGACTGAGTTTTGAAGGTCTCAATCTCTGTGCAGTTCCTGCGTAGGCGCAAGAACTGCCCATATGGCAGATTGTCCCGCAGATGTTTTGGGTGGAAGCTGTTGTACATAAGAAGGCAATTCTTGGAAGTGCTCTTGAAATGGGTCGTAGACACCAGTCTCCCATCTTTGGGAAAAATATTCAGATCCAGAAAAACCAGGTTACTCCTGGACACTGTACTGGTAAACCTTAGGAATTCGTCCTGCAGATTGAGCTAGGTTAGGAACTGTTCAGAGCCCTTTTCATCTCCATCCCAGATGATAAGGATATCATCGATGTATCGTTTCCATAGTTTTATCTTGGGTCTGAATGGGTTGCTGGGGTTCAGTATTTTCGTTACCTCTAGATGGTGTACGTACAGTCCAGCTATACTAGGGGCAAATGTACTTCCCATGCTGGTCCCGTGTTTTTGTATATACAGGGTGCCTTCGTATTCAAAGAAATTCTCCTTCAAGGCCAGTGCGCAGCAGTTCATTACCACATTACGAGGGGTTTGGTATTCCCAAAAGTCCTCAAACAAAACATCCTCAATGATGTCCAGGGTGGCTTGATGGGGCAGGCTAGTGTATAGGCTCTCGACATCACAGCTGATTAACAGCTGGGTTTCAGGATCAAACCGTATCTCTTCCAGAAGGTTTAACACTTCCTTTGTGTCCTTAAGATACGTAGATGTTTTTTGGAACATTGGTCTCAGGAATGCGTCTGCGAACCTAGAGACTGGTTCTAAAACAGACCCAATACCCGAGACGATCGGTCTCCCAGGAGGGTTCTGGAGGTTTTTGTGGATCTTTGGTAAGGTATAAAGGTAGGGGGTTCTTGGATTTTTTTGGTTCAGAAAATCCCCCTCCTTTTTAGTGATCCAGTCGTGTGACAAAGCTTCCTCTACCATGGTACCAATCTTTGTTTGTATGCTGGTTGTGGGATCGTTGTGAAGAACTCCATAATTTCTTTCATCTTGTAGCAGCCGTCTGCACTCTTTATCATAGTCTTCTACGTTCTGTATGACCGTAGCACCACCCTTATCCGCAGGTTTTATTATTAGTCTTTTGTTATTGCTTAGGTCGCGTAAAGCCTGTCTCTCTTCACTTGTGGTGTTCTGAAATACGCGCTTTTCATTTGGTTTTATATTCTCCAATTCCATCATCACTGCCTTTTCAAAGGCAAGTAGTTCAACCGGGAGAGTATTATCCATCGGTGTAAAATTGGATTTGGGTCTCAGATTTGTATCCCCATGGTCTGATGTGTCTTCTTTATCTTTAAAGAAGACTTGCAGTTTCAGGCGTCGCATGAATTCCTGGACCTCTTGACAGAGATGGAATTTGTCCATATTGGCTGTGGGCACATATCCCAGGCCTTTTTCTAGAACTCTTCTTTGTGGAGGGGTGAGTTCAGTGTCTGAGAGATTGACAATCAAGCTCATTTCTTGCTCGTTGTTGCGCCCGTCATGCTCCTTGTTGAGACTCGAGGAGTTTCTTCTTCCTCGGTGTTCCAGTGGACTGTGGACCCTCTCCGGTTTCTTCCTTTCGGTCGTCCTTGGCGCGCCCCTAAAAAAGGAGCCGAGGGATCAAAGTATCCATAGTCTTGCTGTTGATAACCCCAAGTGGGGTATGGTCCTTGTGGGTGCTGGAAGGGGGGTGGTCCATATTGTTGTTGCTGGTGGTACATCATGGGAGGGTTAAAGTTGTTCCATCCTCTCGAACCCCTGAAATTGGGTCTACAGAAATTCCTCCTATTTCCTCGTGATCTCGGGCTTCTATTCCTGCTAGAGCTTGAGCTGTTTGAACCTGAGTCCGATGTCTCATCATCTGTCACATTGTCATTGGTTGTTTTATAATCGTCCCTGATATAGGGATAGATCCTCTCCTTTGTCCATCGGCTGTTGTCTTTCTTTAATTTGTCATATTTGCTGTCTTTTAGAGTGGTTTCAAAATCATTCAAGGTTTTGTTCATTTCATCTAAGTATTTCTTAATGTCAGCCGGAGATTCGTAGCTTTTGATGCGTACTTCTATAGTCTGTATCTCCACTTTTAGCTCACTGGCCAATCTACTCGCTGTTTTTATAATCAGGACTATCCAGTCCCTAGTGCATCGCCATGAAATCTTAGACCAATCTATCTTGAAGGTTTTGTCATGTAGAAAAATGAACGGTTCATTACGGACAACAAGGCCAGATGGTGCGGTATTTACCTTTAGGTACTCGGACATTAGTAATCCATGGAGGGCTGCCTTTATTTGGGTCTTCCTTAGCTCCTCCAACTCGTCCCAATCATTGTTTTTATTTGAAGGGCCTGTGGTGTTCAGACCGTCAAAGGTTCCAAGGGATGCCATCAGATTGGAGATTTCATCTTCCGTGAAGGCTAGGCCTAGATCGGCCATTGTAGTACGAGGTGGGGTCTGAAGAAAAGTGAGTCCCCTTTTGTCTGTCGAGAGTTAGTTGTGTAGTGCAGAATCACTCCTGAAGTGGTGATGATCCAGAGACAGTGTTCAATTGTCCAATAGCTCCTGCAGCTGTGCGCTGCCAGTAAGTCCAAACCAAAAAGGAGAAGCGTAGAGGTACTGATAGAATCACCCTCCAAAGTAAGCTATTTTAACCACAGAGATTCTATCAAAAAAGTGAAAAAGTGATATTTTTTATAATTTTAACCATTTGTAACAGGGTGCTAGGCTCTCTCTTACACATGGAAAGATGGGAGCACAATGTGCTTGTTAAAATACCCCTCACACTCTAAAAAACCAGCTAGAGTCATGCTTCATCATAGGGGTCTTCCCCTTCCCGCCCCAAAAACAGGCGGCCATCTTGGTTGGTTAACGCTCTAGCTTAGTGGAATGGGCGGCACCCAGCGTGCAACATACGCGGAAGTGCACAGGCGTTTATAAACACCTAGTCACTCGAGCCCGGCTATCCTCGGAGGAGCACGGGGGTAGGAATAATGATTTCTTATTCTGGCAGAAATGTAAGTAGTAGACTCCGACCTCGAGTCTTTAATAAACGGGTCGCAGGGGCAGACAAAAGCAAAAAAAACTCGCTGTTTTTAAAAGCCACCCTAAACGAGACTTTGTCTTTTATAGTAAACTGCGCAGAAATACCCTTCGCCTGCAAACTCATGGGGCATTGATAACTATTAAGATAAGTATGTCACCGTTACCAACTCAATAACGTTACAAAGGAGGTCCCCCTCCCCTGTCTTTTGCTAGTCTGTTGTAAGTGCATTGAGTCACGAATGTTGTGTGTGTGTGATGCTATGATTATGGTCCCGATATAACGGTACCATTGGTGTCTCCCATGAAGGATAGTTGATGTCGAGAGACACACGACTACATGTTGAATTTTATGTAGTAGTCCAACCGCCTCTAGAATTTGGAAATGCGGTTCCCCTCCAACAATATGGAGTAATCTGTCTGTATGTATTTTCCATTCAGATAACAATGCCTATTTCATGCATTTATGTCGGTTTTTCTCTTCCTTTTTCTTTACAGAGACCACAGTAGGTCGATTTTTTCTGCTTCACCTGGGCCAACTCATGCCCTGAAGCCAAAACAGCCAACTTATTTTTGTTGGTTGTTTTTAGGACAGTAGGCACTACTTGTTAGAACTGAGTAAAACAGTAGGGATCGTTTTTGGTCCTGATGAGTAAGCAGTAGGGGACTGCTTACGAAACATGTCGACAAGGTAGTAGCTAATGCTCTACCACACAACCCCTTCTTAATGTTCCCAGCTGGAGAAGCTAATAAAATTGTTTTTTTCTACCAAGCCAGGGAACTTTTAACTTTTTCCATTTTTTTCACTTTTTGCACACCCACTAGTGTTAGGTCCCTACACCTTCACTGACACCTATGCACCCACACATAGCCTCTGTCACATCTTAGTGCTCCCGCGTATCTCGTTTGGTCGTAGCACGCCCCGTCCCGTTATAGGGGCGGGAAGACCCCTATGATGAAGCATGACTCTAGCTGGTTTTTTAGAGTGTGAGGGGTATTTTAACAAGCACATTGTGCTCCCATCTTTCCATGTGTAAGAGAGAGCCTAGCACCCTGTTACAAATGGTTAAAATTATAAAAAATATCACTTTTTCACTTTTTTGATAGAATCTCTGTGGTTAAAGTAGTAACCTGTATGCCAACATCTAAATCAGGCCCTAAATATCCTACATTTTTTTTCCCTGCTTTCACTTGACTATTTATTTTTATTGTTTAAATTAGCAAAAGGAGGATGAACCGCATCGCCATGCTCACTATTTACTAAAGGAATAAATAGATGCTCAGAGTCTATGCTCCTAAAACGCTCTTATGGGGATTCCTGGTGATGTGACAAACTACCATGTGGACATTTTAATATGAATTGAATGCCTGTTTGGCTATTCACTCATGTACCCTGCCCACTGTTACTTATCAAGTGTCTTGAGCCTTCATGAGGAGAGACCTTCAATTCCTGTGAGTACGGTAACTGAAATTACTATAGTTGTAATTATAAACTGTGGTGGTCCACATGGAGATTTAATCTCAGCATGAAACACCAGGGAAAGATGCAGTAACTGGCAAGGGCACAACACCAATTCCCTCCATATTGTCCCCCATCTTCATTTTGTAATCCTCATTATTTTTTCACCCCTTGATTTTGACACTTTTCCCTCCCATAGTAATGGTAAATGTAAGGGTCGAACACTACAAGGATTTTAACAGGGCGCTTGTAATGAGCACATTCCTGCTTTAAAGTCATAAGTTAGACACCATCAGAAAAGTTATCACCGAGTAGGGTTGATTTAGGAGTGTAGCGTTATCGACTGTCTTACACCTGGCGGTGGAATGGTGAAAATGTTAGCAGATAGTAATTTTGATTCCCTAAAGTTGATGGATGTTTGATGGAGAATACTGGCATATGTCGAAATGACTTAGGGCAATTTTTTTAATTTGGAGGTACACCATGTTATTGCCATACATCGCATCTGTGAAATCGCTTTGCGTACTTGAGACAGAGTGCGATGAGCGCTCCATCACCCTCAGACAAGTGGTGTTGCCTTCTTACATTAGGGAGCCGCAAGTGCTGGCTCTTCTAGATCTATGTTCTCCCTCAATCTGGCAGAGGTCAGCGGTGAGGAGCCTGGCTCTTCCAGTACCGCCTGATCAACAGCTGGTATTGTGTACTGTATGTATACCGAAGTAGTTCTGTAGTAACCACAGTGTACGGTGCTGAAACATATGGATTGCCTTTGGATGTCATAAAAAGATTTGCGCTTTGATTTTGATCTTGCCCTGAAGAAGCGGAGTCAGCAATCCGCGAAACGTGTGTTGGCAACTACAGAGCTTTGGCAATTACAATGTTTTGCTTCATGTTAATTTATCAAATGTATACATGCATGGCAGTTACAGACCTTTGTCAACCACAGCGCTTAGAACTGTGTGTTAGTTATTAACTTATGTAACTGATTGAGTATACCTTAAAAATACTTGTTTGGAAAAAAAAGCATATAAAAATAGATGCAATACATATTCCTATTGTATAAAGTACTGGCATTACTGCCCACTACCCCTACTATATTTAATTGTGCACTATAAATGGCATGGAGCCTGACTACCTTCTTTCCCTACCCCCCAATATGCCTGAATGCTCATATTTTCCCCTCAACTCTCCCTGAAAACGCAACTCCCGAATTGGGTTGATTTTCTCCAGAACCTTTCTGTGGACATTTTAAACATCGATATAATTACAAAAACACATATCGAAAGCTATGTAGATGTATTTGATACTCCATAAAGGCAATTAGTAATTATTGCTTTGGGGAAATGTACTCCAAAAAGTTTGGATTGTGGAAAATTCATGAACTTTGATTTCGCTTAAATATGTGACCTTTTGGGACAATAATGCAGAATGCAAATCTGGCATTTAGCATGACATTTTAACACAAAATACTTCCTTGCATCTATTTGGACGCTAGGACCCAGTTCACAAAGAACTTGGGGCCAGTTGTACGACCATCCTAATTGCGACTTGCAATTTGTGCTCAATTGCGAGTCGGAAAACATTCATACATGGCTCTGCGGTCGCTATTAGGAAGGTAACGCCCCTTCCTAATAGCGAGTTGCAAAACTTATTTAGCGAGTCACAAATAATTTGCGACTCGCTAAATAGGCTTTCTACATGGCCCACAGGGATTTTGCATGCACAAACGGGTGGCGTACTGTTTTGCACATGCAAAATCACGTCATACATCTGGCCTTTGGTTCTAAAAAGTGCAATGTACATTAGCTCCTTGGGTTCTGGCTGTTTGTGTTGTTATCACACTTTTGTAATATAATTTTATTTTATTTAGAGTGTAGTTATGCAAAGTAGTGTAATAGCGAACTTTCAGGTGTTTCATGAAACAAGCACATAAAAAAAATTCGAAATTGTGTGAATTTCGCTAGCATAATCAAAATGTTGCCCACGCCTACAAAACTTACCTTGATTTACAGCATTCACAGCTCACTCCATGCCTACAGCTGTAGTCAGGTAAGGGGTTTAGTGAAACAACTTTTGATGCAAGGTACAACTCTTCCGGTCATTGGCAAAAGAAGGCTGCTGTGGGGGGAGGGGCTTTCTGGGAATGGGTCCCACTTTCCTACCCCTCACCCACCACAAGCACTTTATTGCACCATAAGATTCGCTGCTATGGGTTTAGATGTACAGGAAGAACAGGGCGCTCAAACAGTGCAAGTAGGGTATGATGATAGATGCTGATAGTGTAAGACGGTGCATACAGTGTAGAGGAAAACCCTATAACCTCTAACTAATGTTCAAGCAAAGGATGCTGAAACACTATAAACTGTACATACAAGAACTGTGCACACGTTAGATAAACAATTGTGTAAGTTTCGTATAACAGGACAAAAAGGAGATGAAGCTGTTGTCTTGAAGAAAGCTTTATATGGTTCTTTTTATAGAATGTAAACGCCAGCCGACACGTGTTTCATCAACAGGACAAAGCCTGTGACTCATCAGGGCTGAAATTGGCGTGGCAGGTCGTCAGCTGAAGAATCGAGTGGTGAAAATAAAACGGAAGCCGTGTTCTAGGCTTGATACAGGATGAGATGTAGCGGGAACAGTCGGGTACAACTGTCATCCGGATTCGCATGGACGTGGACGTGGACGTGTCCAATCTGCCTTCCAGTGTCGACATTCCAGCTACAGTGTGTGCCTTCCCAAATTTTACCACCAGACACTTCATAATCTGGATGACTTTATACTTCACTTCCACTTCCTTGCACCTAGGCTTCCCTCGGAACCAACCCCCTAACCAAGTCCAAAGAGGCACATACAGAGTCCTCCTGCAACCAGATCCCTACTCTTCTGACTCTATTTCACATCTGCACTGGGAACAAAGCATTTGTAGGAATAGGATGCACTGACCTGGTCTGCCCTTGGAGCACCCTCTTCAAGGTGTGCCACAGCCAGTACTTAATTTGTGCCAGTGTTTGTCGCCACAGTTTGGCGCCAGCACCTACTTATAATATTCCACCGCATGGTGGTGCTGTCTTTTCAATTTTTGTACACAGCAGAGCATGCTGTGTGTAATTCAGCCACAGGTGTGCTTTCACCAAGCAAAGGTACCTGTGACATGTGTTGTGGACTGCTCATCTCTATAACTATCCTGGCTCTTTGCCTGCAGAAGGCTTCTATTCAGTACAGAGAACTTTATAATTGATTCTATGTTACATCTCGAACCATGCCTCACTGGGACATTGCATCCTTGATTCTTATGCTTTGAGCCAAGTCAGAAAAATGTATTGAGTGCACATATCACCCGGAGGTCGTATGGCGCTAGCGTACAACTCCATTGGGGCTGAAGGTCAGATGAAAGAACGTTATAGATTATCAAATAGCCAGTTTTGTAATTCCTTGCGGCATAGTTTGCAATCCGTGATAGAGAGGAGCTGTAATGAATGTTTATTCCAGAAAGCAGGTGCAATGAAAGAGAAAGATCTACTGCTATTCCTGGCGGTGCAGATTCTATGAGGGGTAAGGAGAAATTTAGTACTTGACCTAAGCGTCCTGTTCGGCTGATACCAGCTGAGTTTTTTTGGCAAAGTAGCTTTGCCCATTTCCGTACAAGTTCTTGCGCAACAGACAGAGGACCTTGAAGTGGATTCGCTTCCCAATGGGAAGCCAGTGAAGAGTCTTCAGAGTGGACGCTGATGGAGACCTCGATGGCAGGTTTAATACGAGTCTGGCAGCAGTATTTTGCAAGACTTGAAGCCTAGAGTACAGCTCCTCCTTGATGGAGGCCAACAGGGCATTTCCATAGTCGATACAACCTATGATTAGTCCCTGGAAAGTGGTTTCCTAGATTCAGTAGAGATCCATTGAAAGATTTTGTATAGATTGCGTATTATTTCATAACAGGTGTTGATTATATGATTTATATCGCTTTTCATTGACAACTGATTATCAATCATTACTCCAAGGTTCCGCACCAGGGTTTTTGGAATCGGACAAGGTCCCAGGTTCTGAGGCCACCAGTTATTCCGCCAGAATTTGTGTGCCCTACCAAAGAGAATGACATCTGTTTTAATATCATTAAGCTGGAGATGGTTGGTACGCATCCAGTTATCAATGTGTGTCATGCAGTTTTTGAAACAGATCCTTGTGTCGGTGGGATCAGGGCCTAGGGTAATCAATAACTGGGTGTCATTGGCGTATGACACCACATCAAAACCGTAGAACCTGATCACTTTGGCCAGAGGAGTCACATAAAGATTAAAGAGCATGGGACTTAAGATGGCGCCCTGAGAGACTCCTGTTTTTACTGGCCAGCTTCCGGAGACTAGGGTGCCTACTTGTACGGTGGTGGTTCGGTCAGTTAGATAGCTTCTGACCCAGTCCAGGGCCACACCCCCGACACCCATCTCCCAGAGCTGTTGTTCTAAAATGCTATGGGCAATGGTGTTGAAAGCAGCCAACAGATCCAACAGGACAAGCATGGCTGACTGCCCGTTGTCCTCGGCCAGTCTTATATTGTTGACAACCTCCGCTAGCAAGGTTTCAGTGCTATGAGCAGCCCTGAACCCTGACTGTGAAGGCTCCAACAATCTGTGACTCTTCAGGTGGGTGGTAAGCTGCTTTTGACCAAGGACTCAAGTACCTTTCCAAAATAAGGAAGCAAGGAAATTGAGCGGTAATTGCTAGGTACTTTGGGGTCAGCAGAAGGTTTTTTCAGAATGGGCTTGACCCTTGCTGCTTTCCATCTTCCATCATTTTTGAACTACAAGTCCCAACAGCCCGGTGAGTGTCCCTGATGTATAAATAAGGGAGGGACCAGGAGACTTTGTGCGTGATTTTGGTTCGTTGACTGTTTGTCTATTCTCCACCATTTTTTCCGTACCAGACTTCCTGCATGGTGGAGGTCGCTTTTCTGAGTCGGTGTGGTTCAGACTCTATTTGGCTAAGCGCTAAATTCGGCTCGGGTTCCCGAGCGCTGTGCTTGCCAAGTGTCTTTCCTCTGTTTTCTTGCTTCCAGCTTGGTTCTTATTCGACTCTCTGTTCGGCTGGTGAGTTGCCGGTGGCCTGCTGCATTGCCGGACTGAGCGGAGATCTTTTGCCCGATGTCCAAAGCATGAGTAGAACACCTTGGGTATTGCTTGACCAGAGTAAACCGTTGTGGGTCTGTTTCCTGTTTGCATCGTGAGCGGAGCGCTGTGGCTGTGCTACGTGTTACCGTTACGAACATACACTCTTTCTAGGGGAAGTAGGAGGATTCTAAATACAAGTGCCAAAGCGGAAAGTAGTGGGTTGTTCAACACTTTGCCGTATTTGGAGACTGATGATATGTACATTTGTTTTCGGATACTGAAGGATCTAAGTACTGTATGGAACAACGGAAGATAGTAGTAGGAGGCTAAATCTTACTGTTTAAGTACTACTGCTTTATTTATGGTCTGATTGGGTGAAGGAACCCTTTTTGGATGACTTTGGATTTATGTTGTTTTGGAGGAAATAAGGAGAAGGATTTCTCTTTAAGCTGGGAACTGTTTTTCAAGGGAGCATCATTCCAGTATGAACTTAAATACTAGGAGGTGTGTTTTTGCCAACTGATATGTAACTAATGAAGTACTACACAACTGTGTGTGGGTTTGAGGAGTAACTTGCTCTTCTATCCTTAGGGTTCAGGAACGTGTTCAGTTCTATACATATGTACAGAAGCCGGAGGGCAGTTTGGAGGACCTGAGCCAGGTGAATAGAGGGACATTAGCGAGAATGAAATGAGAGTAGTATTTCCCACGTGTATTCTAACATTGGTGTGCTTTCTCTTTCAGCTATCCCTTCCCAGCTGTTCCCTTCCGTCCCTCCCTTGTTTCTTTATTTCCCTCGCCCGATCACTCGAACACCCTGTGTATTTATATTTCAGGGTGTTGGTGAGGTCAGGAGGTGGAGCCTATCTTGCTACGATTGGACCCTGTGGAGTGCACCCTGACAGAATCACGCACCCAAGAATTCCATTCTGCCCGGTCCAGTTGTAGAAAGTATGGCGACCATGGAGGACGTGTTACACGCCTTAGTCTTGGTGCAGCAGGAATTGGCGTCCTCCAAAGCAGAGACAGCTGCTTTGAAGTATAGGGTAGAACAGCTCTCAAAAAATCCCTTTAATGCTTCAGCTGGCACCTCACAAATTCAAGTCACGGTCCCACCCCCCATTCCCTTGGCCAACCCTGAACGTTACGCAGGTGACCCGCATAAGAAACAGGTGTTTCTTACACAGGTGTTACTACACTTTTCATGCAAACCTGCTTCGTTCCCGACTAACTATTCTCGTGTTGCTTTTGCCATATCCTATTTGGTGGGGGATGCGGCGAATTGGGCAGTGCCCTTGGTAAAGAATAATGACGCCATATTGTCAGATTGGTCGGCTTTCAGGACAGAGTTTGAGAAAGTCTTTCACCGCAGAGCCACTACTTTTAGCGCTGATAAAGAATTAATGGAGTTAAAGCAAGGAAAAGGAGAGTTGATAATAACATATCTGACTGCTTTTAATCGTTTAGTAGCCGAGGCTATGTGGCCAGAAGAGAAGCCTATGTCCCTCTTCTATCAGGGTTTAAGGGAGGAACTGAAGGATGTGGTGGCTCAGATTGATCCTCAACCCTCCACGTGTGTGGACATGATTAATTTAGAGCTAAGACTTGATAGCCGGATGGCTGAGAGAGGCGGGGACAGGAGGAAATGGGACAGGAGCTCATACAGATATGATCGTTTCCCACGTAAGGTAATGGGTACAGCAGAAACTAGTCCTGAACCCATGGAAATAGGCGCCCTTAGAGCACCATTGTCTAGAAAAGAGAGAGAAAGCAGGAGGGTACAGGGTTTATGCATGTACTGTGGCAAGAAGGGTCACTATGTAAGAGAATGCCCTTCTAAACCCAAAGGTTCTAACAATTGGAACAGAAATAAGAGAGGGGCGATTTCATCAACATTAAAAGAGTTGGAGAATACCACCAATATAAAACAGGGTGAGGAAGTTCCTGTGGACTGGAAGCTCACTTCTTTGTCCACCAGAGGAATAGGGGAGACTGAGTCACATTTGGTGCTCACTATGACTTTAGAATGCGAGCAGAAGTCCCATCAAGTGCTGGTGATGCTTGATTCCGGGGCTAAGGGCAATTTTATTGATGACGGATTGGTCTCCCGTTTGGCTTTACCCAGGGTATCCGGGGAAAACCCGGAGGAGGTTTTAGCTGTAGACGGTCAGCCTATCAAATCGGGGCTCATAACTGAAAAAACGGGTGAAGTGATTGTGTCTATAGAGGTACTAGAAGAGAGACACACAGAGGTGCTGGAGTTAAACATAATAGGTGCACCTCAATATGAGATTATACTGGGAATGCCATGGTTGAGTTATCACTACCCCTCCATTGATTGGAAAACTAAAACAGTGCATTTCCTTCCAGAGTATTGTCAAGAACAGTTTGTTCCATGTGTAGTTTCACAGGTGGCGGTATTGGCTAGTCCTTTTCTAGTGGCCACGGCTGCTGAGAAGGAGGTTGTACTCCCGGTGGAGTATGTGTCTTATCAGGATATTTTCAGTGAAAGCAAAGCAGAAAAGTTGCCTCCCCATAGGGAATATGATTGTCGCATTGACTTGGTGGATGGGGCCACTATTCCCACATGTAGATTGTATGCAATGTCTGTTCCTGAAACTACTTATCTGAAGGAATATTTAGACCATTATGAGAGCATAGGGTTCATTAGACCATCTCGCTCTCCTGTAGCCTCTCCTTTGTTTTTATAGCAAAGGCCAATGGGGATTTGAGGGCATTTGTAGACTACCGCGTCTTGAATAAAAACACCATCCATAACAGATACCCTTTCCCCCTCATTACGGTTCTGCTTGATCAAGTGAGAGAGGCAAAGATCTATACCCGTTTGGACTTGCGGGGTGCTTACCACTTGGTCAGGGTCCGTGAGGGGGACGAGTGGAAAACAGCTTTCAAGACGCGGTATGGCCTGTATGAATATTTGGTCATGCCTTTTGGATTATGCAATGCCCCGGCAGCTTTCCAATTCTTTATTAACGATGTCCTGAAGGAATACATAGATCTGTTTGTGGTGGTCTATATTGACGACATCTTGGTTTATTCAATGGAGGTTTCTAGACACACAGAACAGGTGTGTAAGGTGTTGGACAAATTGAGAGAGCATCAATTGTATGTTAAGTTGAGCAAATGTGAATTCGGGGTGACCAATGTTGAGTTCCTGGGGGTAAAGCTTAGCCCTAAAGGTTTGCAGATGTCAGAGCGTAAGGTGTTAGCGGTGCAGGACTAGCCTACCCCGAAAAATGTGAGAGAGGTCCAGAGTTTTCTGGGCTTCGCTAATTACTACCGCCGCTTCATTCTACATTTCTCACAAGTGGCTGTTCCCATCACCAAGTTATTGAGGAAGGGGCTGCCTTTTGTATGGACCAGTGAGGCTGGGGAGGCATTTGAGAGTCTGAAGACCTCTTTCATCACTGCTCCTGTGCTTTCCCTTCCGAATTTGGAACATCCATTTGTGGTAGAGGCTGATGCTTCGGATGAGGCCATTGGAGCGGTTCTATCCCAAAGAGACCCAGGTACAGGGCAGCTCCATCCGGTAGCGTACCTTTCCAGAAAATTGAGTCCTGCCGAGCTTAATTACACTATAGCTGAAAAAGAACTCCTTTCCATCAAGAGAGCTTTTCAGGAGTGGAGACAGTATTTGTGGGGGACACGTCATACCATCACTGTGTACACCGACCATTTGAATCTACAATACATGTCATCTGCAAGACATCTCACGCAAAGACAAATGCGCTGGATGTTGTTCTTTGCTGAATACGATTTTGTGGTCACATTCAGACCTGGTAGCGAGAATCGCAAGGCAGATGCCTTGTCCAGACAAATTATGCCGGCCCTGCCCAAAAATGAGGACACTCAGGCCATAATTCCAGCAACCAAGGTGGTGTGTGTGGTGAGAGCCGAAAACCTCCTAGAGGAGGTGAAGAATCACCAATACCCTGGGGGTTGGAAGGCTTGGGCGGCCAGTGAACCCGAGAGAACAGTGAGACAGGGGTTACCTTTCCAGCATAATTGTTTGTTTTTGCCCACCGTCCAGCTACAGAGAAAGGCATTTCGCTGGTGCCACGAAGTGCCCTTGGCGGGGCATCCTGGCATACGTAAAACTATCACTACAGTACAAAGACATTTTTGGTGGGAGGCTTTGAACAAGGATGTAACCTTATGGGTGTCAAGATGTGATGTATGTGCTAGGGCAAAAGGAGTAAACACCAGGAAGGCAGGGAAACTCATGCCAATGCCTACCCCTAGTCGTCCTTGGCAAAACATTAGTCTAGATTTTGTGTCGGGCTTGCCTCCTGATCAGGGATATTCAGCCATACTAGTGGTTGTAGACAGCCTCACAAAGATGGGGCATTTTATCCCGTGCAAGAACCTTCCCACAGCAGGACAGACAGCACAATTGCTAGCCAGCAACATTATACGGTTGCATGGGGTACCAAGAGTAGTAGTCTCCGATCGAGGACCACAGTTTATCGCCCGTTTTTGGCGCATGTGGTGTCGTGCATTGAACATAGTCATCTCTCTCCACAAGTTTCCATCCACAAACTGATGGCCAAACAGAGAGGCTAAATCAGACTTTGAAAAAATATCTAAGATGTTATTCGAAAGAAGCACAGGAATCGTGGGTGGATTTGTTGTGGATGGCAGAATTGGCCTACAACAATGCATGGCACAGCTCCACTGGTATGTCTCCTTTCAAGGCCAATTTCGGGTATGACGCTACCACTTTGCCCATAGACATACCAGAGGACGTGAAGAACCAGCCTTCAGTGAATGAAAGGGTGCTCTTACTGAGGAAAGTGCACAAGGGAGTGCAAGCGCACTTGATAAAGGCAAAAGAGGTGTACTAGAAGTGGGAGGATTGGCATCGCATGAAGGGTCGCGAGTATGAAGTGGGGGACAAGGTTTGGTTGTCAACAAAAAACATACATTTCAAACTACGAAGTGTTTTTCACCCCCGTTATATTGGTCCTTATCAGATCATGAAAAGAATCAATCCAGTGGCCTATAAATTGAAGCTGCCGGGGTCGCTGCGAATACACCCGGTGTTTCATGTTCAGTTACTGCAGCCAGCCTTGACCTCTAGGAGGGTGGCTCCTCCGCCAGTGGTGAGCGATGGAGGGCTTGAATATGAGGTTAAGTGCATCTTGGATTCTAAGTGGTGTTGGTGAGGTCAGTAGGTTTAGATAACTTTTGAACCCTCCTGAGGCTCAGCCGGGAGTAGCAAGGAAAACTGAGCATAACTTTGTTTTAAAACTGTAAAATTTCAGTTTGCTTTTAAAATCACTCACCTTCCCTGTCACATCACTGCAGTGTGCAGGCACCCTTTCCTGCTGAAAAACGAGCACTGGTAAGGGCAAAATCGCCGTTTTCCCTCCAACTTCATTCCCCTCTCCCTGACTGGGACACGCCCACTTTGAGGCCACGCCCCCTCTTCAAAGTTATAAAAGACGCACTGACTACTAGCGCTTTAGATAACTTTTGAACCCTCCTGAGGCACAGCCGGGAGTAGCAAGGAAAACTGACCATAACTTTGTTTTAAAACTGTAAAATTTCACTTTGCTTTTAAAATCACTCACCTTCCCTGTCACATCACTGCAGTGTGCAGGCCTCCTTTCCTGCTGAAAAACGAGCACTGGTAAGTGCAAAATCGCCGTTTTCCCTCCAACTTCATTCCCCTCTCCCTGACTGGGACACGCCCACTTTGAGGCCACGCCTCTTGCATTGCTCCCTCCCTACAAATATGTGCATGTTCCGGAAGCGCAGCAGACGAGCGCAGCGGGCGCGACGAATGCGCGCCGAAGGCGCACATAAGGCAAGCTCGTCTGTGCTCGTCCGTGCCGAGACCGGGCCAAGGGCCAGAACCTCTGATCAATCTCCGCGACAGGCTCCCCACATCTACCCCAAATCCACATTGATGGCACTGCGCACGCCTAACACCGCCTGCGCTCAATGTAATCCACACTTATGGTCAGATACCACAAAATTTACATGTCCTCACTGCAACGTGAAGCTACAGATAACGAATGAAAAAATCAAAACGCATGCTGTCACTGCATCTATGTCTTCCGACATCACCGCTGCACTAATCAATGCACGATCCCTTGTCAAGCACAGGCAAGAAATACACGATCTTATTATCAACAACAACCTTGATTGTCTCTTTCTCACGGAGACATGGACGGATGGAGCATCCGATCCTGACATGGCAGTTGCGACCCCCCCTGCCTATAACGCCTATCGCCTAGATAGAGTGGGGCAGCGCGGAGGAGGACTAGCCATCATCGCCTGCGACCACATAACGGTCAGAATATCTCACATCCACTCCACCTCCTGCGAAGCCCTTCTTTTCGATCTTAAACTTACCCCATCGTTTCATTTTAAAGGCATCCTCCTATATCGACCACCAGGCTCTTGCACCAACTTTCTAGCAAATCTGGGTGCAATACTAGAAGCTCCAGCGCTGGAAGACTCATTTACTTTATTGGGCGACTTGAACTTCTATCTTGAGAATGCAGCTGACAAAGATACCCATTCCTTGATATCAGACATGCACACCATGAGTCTTCGGCAACTGGTAACCACCCCCACCCATATAGCCGGTCACACGCTAGATGGCATTTTTACTAATTTGCAAGGCGTTAATATAATAGATATCTTACCAATGCCATGGACGGACCACTTCGCCATTTTAATAAAAATATCAATCACATTAAATAGACTCAGACCCCACTCTGTACCGAAACCACAAACCATTAAAGTTTGGAAGGACATCGATCGCGCTGAGCTAACGAGCCTACTTGAAAAAACTCGTCCTGACTCAACATTTGATCCAAACTTGGCCACACGACAATTTCAGGAGTGGATAGGTACCGCCACCCACTCCTTAGCCCCAACTAAAAAATTCTCTAGAAATAGAGCAACGCCATCAGCCCCATGGTTTACAGAGGAACTCCGTATTAAGAGGCAATTCTGTAGAAACAGGGAGAGACATTGGCGCAGATCCTACAGCGCTGAAAGCAAGACCAGCTAGAAGGAAGCACTCGGTCAATACAAAGCCCTTATAGTCAAGACAAAAAAATCCTATTTAACTGAACAAATCAATTCTGCTAAAAACTCAAGTAAAAAACTTTTTGAGATAACTAAAGTTTTAGGGGGAAACGCACCGGACCTGAATCCTCCACAATCCCAAGTCTTTTGTGATTCTCTGGCTGATTTCTTTTTCACAAAGGTGAATGATATATATCAAGCATTCTCCACAAAAACAGTAATCAGCCCCCCCACATCTAACAACGGGACTAACAATATCGAACTTTCTCAGTTCTTAGACCTTGGAGAAACACAAATCAAGGAAATAATGGCCACAATCAAATCAGGCTCAGCATTAGATCCTTGCCCTCTAAAAGTCATTTGTCCGATCATGGACTATCTCTCCCCTGACATTGTATCAATCTGCAACACAATGTTCAGAACTGGGATATACCCAGACTCCCTTAAAAACACCTTGGTCAAACCCCTACTTAAGAAAGCTAATCTGGACAAGGACCAACTAAAAAACTACCCCCCATAGCCAGTCTCCCCTTTTTAGCCAAGGTAGTGGAAAAGGCTATGAACTCACAACTCTCAGAGTTCATAGAAAAACATCAACTACTGGACAAAACCCAATTTGGTTTCCGCAAGTTCCACGGAACCGAAACTGCCTTAATAAAAGCTACAGAGGACATAAGAGTGATCCGGGACCAGGGAGGTACAGCAATACTCGTACTGCTCGATCTGTCGGCGGCCTTCGACACGGTCGACCACAAGATCCTGGTAGACCGTGCCGAAAACCTAGGCATCCGCCACACGGCTAGAAATCTGCTTTCCTCCTTCTTGGCTGGTAGATCACAGGTGGTCACACTGGGGCCCTTCCAATCGCACAAGCTGTCACTACCGTGTGGGGTTCCCCAAGGCTCATCCCTTAGTCCGACACTATTTAATATCTACGTGTCGGACCTGGCCTCTGTCATCAAGGCCTATGGGATGAGCCTTACCTCGTACGCGGATGACACCCAGCTTGTGTTGGCCATCAACGGGAATGGAGACAAGGTAGCTGAAAACTTCCAAGAGGGCATGCGGGCGATCGGTGAGTGGATGGCCTCAAACTGCCTAAAGTTAAATGCTGAAAAAACGGAGGTCGTCATATTTGGACATCTCTCCCCCGGATGGTCAAACACCTGGTGGCCCCCTACGCACGGAACACCACCTACACCAGCCATTACCGTCAGAAATCTGGGGGTGATTTTTGACGATAAAATAAATTTCATGGCCCACTCAAATAAAATAGCAGCAACAGCCCATCACAAAATTAGGCTGATCAAGAAAATCATGCCGTTTCTACCAACCTCAGCAGGTAAGACGCTGGTAAGCGCCCTCGTGCTGTCATCTCTTGACTATTGTAACGGCTTATTCATCAACGCCCAAGCAAGAGGGACCAACAAAATGCAGACCATCCAGAATGCTGCAGCCCGCCTCTTGTCTGGAATCCCAAAGTTCTCACCAATCTCTGAGACTATAAGAGACCTGCATTGGCTGAAGATTCGAAACAGGATCAAGTTTAAAGCGCTGTGCATACTCTATAAAGCACTGCACAACTGTGGTCCACATTTCCTGAAATCCCATCTCAGATACCAGTCCTCCATAAGATCGCTCCGATCTAACAACCTTAAAATCCTTCAAATACCGCGAACAAAAACAGTTAACTGGGGCGATAGACGCTTCCTTGTGGCAGCTCCCAGGTTATGGAACTCCCTGCCAGCTTCCATCAAAGACAGCCCATCCCTGACGCATTTCCGAAGAAAGATAAAGACCTGGCTGTTTGATCAAGAATAGTTACTAGCCTAACCTCGGGAATACATTCAAAGTTTCTAGCGCCGAGATGCCTACGGGCAATTGTACGCGCTGTATAAATCTCAAAAATAAATAAATAAATAAATAAGTAGGTGGAGCCTATCTTGGTACGATTGGACCCTGTGGAGTGCACCCTGACAACAGGGACTACTGCTTGTGCTAGTGACATATTAAATAAATCGGTAAGGTTTTTGAGAAGCAGGGGGGCAATAGCTGAAAAAAACTAGGATGAAACCGGGTCTACTGGAGAACCTGATTTGATCTTCGCCAGGGCAGTTGAAACTTCATCTGAGGTAAGAGCAGTGAACTCTTCTAAAAGAGGGTAGGTGGGGTTGAGGTTGATGTCAGGATCAATGTCGGGATTTTTAGTGTCTTGGTGCAAAAAACAGCTGTGAATCGTGATCTTTTCTTCAAAATAGGTGGACAGCATGTCTACCAATTCTTGCGAAGATGGGTTACAAGGCTGAACAGGAGAAGTAGTAGTAAATTCCTTTAGTATTTTGTGAAGCTCCTTATTGGAATTAGCAGCTTTGTTAATCCTGTTAATAAGATACAATTTTTGGCCTGTCTGATATTATCTAAATACCTTTCGATCTTTGTTACTTTTGTTTTTTCTCTATTTATGTCTCGCATTCCTACTGGAGAGTTTTCCAATTTTCAATGATTCTGTGAACCCTAGGCTTAAGCTTGACCCTTGACAGGGGGGAAAAGATGTCCAAGGCCTGTGTGATTGCGGCCTCAAAGGCTATTGCTGCATGATCGATGTTCCTCGGTACAAGATAAGGATGGGGAGCTAAAATGGGCTGAGAAAGTGGTAGGAGTAACTTTCCCCCAAGGCCTTCTCCATGAGAGTTCACTGCTAAGGTAATTTTTGGTGGTGATTATTGGTTAATATAATTTCAACAGATTATGATCAGACCATAGCAGAGGGAGAGGGGGCTCCACACTGGCTGTGTTGGTAAACAGAAGATCAAGGGTGTGACCTGCCGAATGGGTAGGTCCCGTCACCATTTGAACTAGTCCCAGTGTGTTCAGATTAGTGATCAGTTGACTTGTGTCAGGGTCTGAGAGCAGTTCTACATGATAGTTAAAATCCCCAATAAGGAGCCCTAACCCATCTAAATTAATTTTTAAGGTTCTCAAAGACCTGATGGGTAAACGGGCCACCTCGCTAGAAATCTGCACGGACTCTCACTGTGAAAGTTTGGCATCCTTTTTCGTGGAGAAGGTGCAGGCAATCTACCGAGGATTTATGCCATCTGTGCCCGGTGTTGTGCCTAGTGGTGTGATGGCTACGGTCCACGAAACTCTGTCCTCCCTGCCTGCTATGTCTGTCGAGGCTTTTGACACTCTGAGCCTCAAAATTAAATCTGGCTCTCCCTTAGATCCACTGAAGCCAGAGCTATTTACACTTCTCCCGCCCCTTTGTCGTGAGCCTATATTGGAGTTGATTAATCTTTCACTCACTGAGGGCGTGGTTCCTCCCTCCTGGAAGCAAGCAGTGGTCAGCCCCATTTTGAAGAAGCCTAATCTTGATCCCCTGCTACCTGAGAACTATCGTCCCATCTCCCTCCTGCCTTGGACCGCCAAGGTCACTGAGGCACACGTGAACTCCATCTTGTCTGCCCACCTCTCTCGAAATAATATTCTAGACGAGAGCCAGAATGGTTTTCGCGCACAACACAGCACTGAAACTGCTCTGCTCTTTATGACTGAGCATTTGCGTTCGGTGCTGGATGCGGGGCAGACAGCGGCACTCCTTTTGTTAGACCTGAGCACCGCGTTTGACACGGTGTCTCATGACATTTTGATGCGGCGTCTGGAGGAAGTGGGAATTGAGGGGACGGCTCTCCAATGGTTTCGCTCTTTCCTTTCGGACCGGTTTTTTAAAGTGGCCATTCCACCTGGTCAGTCCTCCTTCCATCCATTGGGACTGGGAGTCCCTCAGGGCTCTGCGCTGAGCCCCACTTTGTTCAACTTATATGTGAAACCGCTGGCTGCAGTCGTTAGACAGTGTGGCTTAACCATGACATCGTATGCCGATGACACGCAGCTGGCGGTGACACTCAGTGGGGACCCTGAGGTGACTGCTCCCAGATTCCGTGCAGGACTCATAGCCGTGGCCAACTGGATGCGCATTAACTGCTTACAGTTAAAAGCCAAAAAAACCGAGGTCCTGATTCTAGGGAAGCAGGCGGAACTCTGGGGAGATCAGTGGTGGCCTCCTGAATTGGGGGTGACTCCCATCCCAGCTGCCGAAGTTAAGAACTTGGGGGTTTGGCTGGATCCTACACTCTCCTTTACCAGCCACACAAAGAAGATTGCAGCTACCTGCTATGGTATTCTGCGAGGACTGAGACCAGTCCTCAAATTCTTCGACCCCCCTACTCGGCAACTGGTGGTCCAAGCCTCCATCCTTTCTCGGCTGGACTATGGGAGTGCACTGCTGCTTGGAGTGAATCAGGCGGAGGCTAATAGGCTGCAGAGGGTGCAGAATGCCGTGGCACGGGCCATTGTTGGCCTTCCGAGGCGTTGTTCTGTCTCTGCAGTCTTGACCTCTCTCCACTGGCTGCCGGTCAGACAGAGAATTAAATTCAAGGCCCTCTGTCTAACATTTAAGATCTTGAAACTCTCCTCTCCTCCAGCCCTTGCGGGTCTTGTTTCCCCCTATGTTCCCACGCGGTCTCTCAGGTCGGAATCTCTTCATCTGGCGATTAAGACCAGGTTCAGATTGAGTAGGATGGGAGGTCGTTCCTTTCGAGTTCTGGCGGCAGGATTGTGGAACTCTCTTCCTGTCCATATTCGTGCCCTGAACAGCCTGACTCTCTTCAGACGCGCCATAAAAACTCATCTGTTCGTTACTGCTGACTGATCCCCTCTCTTTCCAGCATCGATTTGTTGTGTTGTGGCATTTGATCAGGCGCCAGGACGCCCCTTCGCTGGGGCAGCTGTGCGCCTAATAAAAGTTATTAACATAACATAACATGTGGGGCGATTGTCTCAAGCAGGTGGTTTGCGAAATTGGCTTTCGGGCAGGCACCGCTCCAGGTTCCCTTAGATTGTCTTTCAATTCTAAAGATGCATAGTTCAGACCTTCCCGTGGTGATGGTCTCTAGTGTGGTAATCTCCAGGCCGGTCCTGGTGGCTATTGCTATACCTCCTCCTCTCCTGACGTTCCTATCTAGTCTGGTTAGATGGTATTCTGGAGGGAACGCGGTTGCCCCATGAGGGGAGGCATGCTCATGGAGCCAAGTTTCAATATTGAAACAAATATCTTGCCTTTCAATATCGAGAAGGCTCCATATTTCTAGTGCGTGTTTTGGAATTTAGCGGCATTGAAATAAAGCCTGTTTAGTTGCCTAGTGCAGTCAGTAGTTTTCCTCCACCCCAACCAGCTGTCATCTCCAAGGTAGCTAGATCTCAGTGACCTGTTCTGCTTGGGATATGAAATTCTTGAGTCATATTTATTTCAGAATTTTCCTTTGCCTGCCATATCAATGCTCTGGCAAAAAATATGAAAGTGCAGCTCTTCTTCAATGGAGGTATCCTATCTTTCCACCATACTGTTGTGTGGATGTAGCATACAAATGTCTTGGTGATTGGTAATCGTCAAATCGGTAATTTTACTTACACTAGGCTTTACAAAAGGTAGACTGCAAAGACCTCAGAATCGGTATTCAATGTGCTTAATTTGCTTCTTTATTTGTGTCGGCGTTGTTGGTGGGCCCCATACTATTGGATTCAGGGGACTGGATGCAGTTAACATCACAGCTGGCAATTCCTGAAGACAAAACACACAAAGAACAGCTACCTCAAATGTATATCTATCTATATATATATATATATATATAGATGCTGCCGTTTGTTGCGCAATAAAAACTTCAACTCACGGATTTCCTGGTCCTGCCGTCTTTTCTTCAAGGTAGCGTGGCTTACTGCGGCTCTGAGTGCCTTGGTGGGGACTCGTGGTGGATATATATATATATATATATATATATATATATATATATATATATATATATATATATATCTATCTATCTATCTATCTATATATATATATATATATATATATATATATATATATATATATATATATATATATATATATATATATATATTTATATCCATACACCGAGTTGCCCCCAATGATGAAGCCACATCACACTGTGTTAGTCCACTATTCCTCAGATTTATTCAGCCACAGACTGTGCACAAATGAGCCAAACGCGTTTCGGGCGCTATGACGCCCTTGATCACTGGCAGTGGAAGCCCCATCAAAGCAGACCACCTGAGCACATTGAAATGTTCCGCCCATGTGGGCGTGTGCTGCTGGAATTCTGGTAGCTGTAGTCCGCTTTTAGGTACAACCCTAGTGGGCGATGTGGGCCTCTAGACGAAATAAACAGTCTTACCCCTGTGGGTGTGTGCTAGCATGAGGCTGAACGCTGGTAACATCCTCCTCGGAGCGGACACGGTGTTCGCATGGTGCCTCTTCGTCTTTTGCACCAACGACCTGCAGTTACGCAGTGGGGCCCCATCGCGGCCGAGCCAGCCGCTATAAATCCATACACCGAGTTGCCCCCAATGATGAAGCCACATCACACCGTGTTAGTCCATTATTCCTCAGATTTATTCAGCCACAGACTGTGCACAAATGAGCCAAATGCGTTTTATGCGCTACAGCGCCCTTGATCACTGGCAGTGGAAGCCCCATCAAAGCAGACCACCTGAGCACATTGAAATGTTCCGCCCATGTGGGCGTGTGCTGCGGGAATTCTGGTAGCTGTAGTCCGCTTTTAGGTACAACCCTAGTGGGCGATGTGGGCCTCCAGACGAAATAAACAGTCTTACCCCTGTGGGTGTGTGCTAGCATGAGGCTGAACGCTGGTAACATCCTCTTCGGAGCGGACACGGTGTTCACATGGTGCCTCTGCGTCTTTTGCACCAACGACCTGCGATACCATGCAAACCAAGCGGTACAGCACATACCCTAATGGGTTTTTATTTTAAACATTGAGGCAGGTACGGAGCCACTTGGTTAATGAACTTTGAGTTAATTGGCAGCTATATGGACTACTAGGACCAGCATGCCATGCAGCCCACTGGGGCGGGACTCTCTATTTAAATAAAATCTATGTTCTCAATTCCGTTTCCTGTCTCTGTGCCGCCAGTGAACAAGAGCTATAGGAAGCTCGAAAAGCGTATGGCTGATTTTGTGCGCACTGCTTGGCTGCTACTCACCTGAATATACGGATTACCACGCTGAGTAGTGGCTTCTTCATCTGGAGGCAACTTCGTTAGTTTTGTGCTTAGCGGCTGGCCCGGCCGCAATGAAGCCCCACTGCACATCTTGCGGGACCTCTATGCAGGATACCAAGAGGCACAGAGGGACAGCGTGGCCAATTCAAGGGAGGCGATACCATGCAAACCAAGTGGTACAGCAGATACCCTAATGGGTTTTCTATTTTAAACATTGAGGCAGGTACGGAGCCACTTGGTTAATGAACTTTGAGGTAATTGGCAGCTACATGGACTACTAGGACCAGCATGCCATGCAGCCCACTGGGCGGGACTCTCTATTTAAATAAAATCTATGTTCTCAATTCCGTTTCCTGTCTCTGTGCCGCCAGTGAACAAGAGCTATAGGAAGCTCGAAACGCGTATGGCTGAAACGCGTTTCGAGCTTCCTATAGCTCTTGTTCACTGGCGGCACAGAGACAGGAAACGGAATTGACCATGTCATGAATGATGTAATATGTGACATCATCAGCAGTGGATTGCGGGTGCGCGAAATATAGTTAGTACAACTAACTATATAGGAGCAATTTCAATGGTTTTTTAAATGCTAATTCCTAACTATATAACGCCTGAAACCTATGGTTTTTTAAGTGAATTTGCAAGGTTTTTAAAATGCTAATTCCTAACTATATAAGGCCTGAAACCTTTGTTTTTTTAAGTGAATTTGCAAGGTTTTTTAAATGCTAATTCCTAACTATATAAGGCCTGAAACCTATGGTTTTTTAAGTGAATTTTCAAGGTTTTTTAAATGCTAATTCCTAACTATATAAGGCTTGAAACCTATGGTTTTTTCAGTGAATTTGCAAGGTTTTTTAAATGCTAATTCCTAACTATATCAGACGTGAAACCTATATTTTTTTTCAATAAATTTCAAAGGTTTTGTAAATGCTAATTCTATTAGCGGATAACGTTTATATATATTATTATCCTTCTGTGACCACCTGAGCAGCCATATTGTTTCTCAGGAGAAGTGAGGCACAAGAGAGCACAAAACAAGAGTAGAAAACGCGAAAAGGGGGCAGGGTTGAGGCCCCCTGACCCCCTAGCCCTTCTCACGGGGTCCCAGAAGGACCACCAAGTGCAAAAATGTTTGTTTTTTTTTAAATCGCGAGGATGCGTGCGCGTACCCCGCGATTTTTTAGAATTTTTTTTTTTTGCCCTTGGGGTCCTTTTGGGACCCCCTGAGAAGGGCTAGAGGGTTAGGGGGTCTCTACCCTGCCCTCTTTTCGTGTTTTCCACTCTTGTTTTGGGCTCTCTTGTCCCTCAGTTCTCCTGAAAAAGAATATGGTGGCCAACACTTCCTGGTTTGGACAGTTTGGAATGTTGACAGTCGACTGATAGCCAATCAGAAACTCGCTCGCGCACGTAAGGGTACGCGCACGTACGCGTATGGTACGTGTACGATGCGCGTACGGTGAGCGCATATAGATATATAATTTGCTCAAATTCAATTTTCTCAACAACTACTGGAGGGATTTTCACCAAATATAGAAAAGGCACTACTGCATACCTGCCCCTACCATTTTGCCAAGTTTGGTGTAATTCCGTTCAGCCGTTCGGGCTGTAGCCGTGTCTAAAGGTCCCATGGAAAATGCCATTTGAAAAATTTCAAATTCCATTTTCTCAAGAACTACTGGAGGGATTTTCACCAAACATAGCAAAGGCACATCTGCACACCAGGCCCTACCATTTTGCCAAGTTTGGTGTAATTTCATTCAGCCGTTCGGGCTGTAGCCGTGTCTAAAGGTCCCTATGGAAATTAACATGGGAAAACATGTTTTGGCACCCCCTTTCGGCCCCCGCTTGACGATTCCCCCCGAAACTTTCAGGGAAGGAACGGAGCAGAGCTGGCCAAAATTCTGAAAAATTACACACAGATACTTCAATCGGCGCCAAAGTTATTCCCAATAGAATGTTGAGCGCATATAGATATATAATTTGCTCAAATTCAATTTCTCAACAACTACAGGAGGGATTTTCACCAAATATAGAAAAGACACTACTGCATACCTGTCCCTTCCATTTTGCCAAGTTTGGTGTAATTCTGTTCAGCCGTTCGGGCTGTAGCCGTCTCTAAAGGTCCCATAGAAAATGCCATTTGAAAAATTTCAAATTCCATTTTCTCAAGAACTACTGGAGGGATTTTCACCAAACATAGCAAAGGCACATCTGCACACCAGGCCCTACCATTTTGCCAAGTTTGGTGTAATTTCATTCAGCCGTTCGGGCTGTAGCCGTGTCTAAAGGTCCCTATGGAAATTAACATGGGAAAACATGTTTTGGCACCCCCTTTCGGCCCCCGCTTGACGATTCCCCCCGAAACTTTCAGGGAAGGAACGGAGCGGAGCTGGCCAAAATTCTGGAAAATTACACACAGATTCTTCAATCGGCGCCAAAGTTATTCCCAATAGAATGTTGAGCGCATATAGATATATAATTTGCTCAAATTCAATTTCTCAAAAACTACAGGAGGGATTTTCACCAAATATAGAAAAGACACTACTGCATACCTGTCCCTTCCATTTTGCCAAGTTTGGTGTAATTCTGTTCAGCCGTTCGGGCTGTAGCCGCCTCTAAAGGTCCCATAGAAAATGCCATTTGAAAAATTTCAAATTCAATTTTCTCAAGAACTATTGGAGGGATTTTCACCAAACATACAAAAGGCACTGCTGCACACCAGTCCCTACCATTCAGCCGTTCGAGCTGTAGCCTTGTCAGAATGTCCCTATGGAAATTAACATGGGGAAAACACGTTTTGGGACCCCCTCTTTTTTCTCGGCCCCCGCTTGACTAATCCCCCCGAAACTTTCAGGGAAGGAGCGGAGCGCAGCGAGGCAAATTTAAGGAAAATTACAGACAGATCCCTCAATCGGCGCCAAAGTTATTCCCAATAGAATGTTCGGAATTTCCTATGGTAACTAGGTCCTAACTATATGTTCCTACTGGCGACCGCCAGCAGGTTATATATATATATATATATATATATATATATATATATATATATATATATATATATATATATATATATATATATATATATTACCTACTGGCGGTAGCCAGTAGGTATATATAGTTAGGATTTTTTCTCTATGGAACTTTTGAAAATTCTATGTCTAATAACTTTGGCGTTTGTGGACGGAATCGGCTGAAATTTTCAGGAAAATGGCACATTTTGTTTCTGAGCAGCCCCTGAGAATTTGGGGGGGGGGTCGTCAAGGGGGGGCCGAGAAAAAAGGGGGGTCCCAAAACGCGTTTTTCCCATTCATTTTTCCATAGGGCGGTTGGCCTCACTTTTAGCTCGAACGGCTGAATGGATTTGCACGAAACTTGGCAAAATTGTAGGGACTGTTAGCCCGATGTGCCTTTGCTAGGTCTCAATATATGTGCTTCAGTGGATTTTGAGAAATTAACGTTTAAAACAAGATATATATCTGTAACAGCGCTCCGGGCAGCGCTCCGGTTCGCGTACTTTTCGCGTAACGGAACTTTGCGATGCGAAGCTGATTGGCTCTCCGGTGTCTGTCAACATTCTAAACAGTCCGGAGCGGCCGCCATCTTGTCTCTCGGTAGGATCGAGAGACAAGAGGAGGCCAAAACAAAGGGGGAAATGAAGGAAAGGGGGCAAGGTAGACCCCTTCTGACCCCCTAGGATTGATGAGGGGGATATTATAGAGCCACACGGGCCCAAATTTTTTTTTTAAAAAAAATCACATTTTTTCGCCGTAGAGACGCGTCTTGGTACGCGAACCGGGCAGCTAACCGGGCAGCTAACCGGGAAGCTAACCGGCAGTGTAACGGGAGTCTGAGGAGTAGCTGATTGGCTGTCAACATTGTAAACAGTCCGGAGCGGCCGCCATCTTGTCTCTCGGTAGGATCGAGAGACAAGAGGAGGCCAAAACAAAGGGGGAAATGAAGGAAAGAGGGCAAGGTAGACCCCTTCTGACCCCCTAGGATTGATGAGGGGGATATTATAAAGCCACGCGGGGCCAAAAAAAAAAAAATCCGATTTTTTCGCCGTAGAGACGCGTCTTGGTACGCGAACCGGGCAGCTAACCGGGCAGCTAACCGGGCAGCTAACCGGCAGCGTAACGGGAGTCCGACATATTGTGTTTTTTGAACGTTTGTGATATGTGCACGTGTGGATTTTGTCTAATTAAGGTTAAAAAAATATATATATATCTTTAAGCGTGTTCTGGCGCGCTTACGTTTTGGGTTTGGTTTGCGCTGCAGAGACGATACGTCACGGTTATGCGATGCATCATGAGGCGTCTCACGGGCTACGTGATACGTCACTTAATAAAGAATATATTTTACAGCTATAGATATTAGCTTTTAAAAAACCAATGAAATTCACAGAAAAAACCATAGGTTATAGACCATATATAGTTAGGAATTTGCATTTACAAAACCTTGAAAATTCACTGAAAAAACCATAGGTTATAGACCATATATAGTTAGGGATTAGCATTTACAAAACCTTATTTTATTTGCACAAAACCATTGAAATTCCATATATAGTTAGTTGCACTAACTATATATCGCGGACCCGCAATCCACTGCTAATGATGTCACATATTACATCATTCATGACATGGTCAGTGACATCACTGATGACATCACTGATGACATCTCAAATGACATCACTGATGACATCACTGATGACATCTCAAATGACATCACTGATGACATCACTGACATCTCATTTGACATTACTGATTACATCACTGATGATATCATTTATGTGATAATACATCTTCAGACTCTAATATAACCTTAGATACACTCAGTGTAAACAGGCACTCACAGACTGTCACACATCCATGGAGTTACTCACACACCTAGTCAGTCATGCAAAGAATCAATCACATCTCCATTTCCTCAACTAAACAGTTATACACACCTTACTTATTCAAACATATACTAACACATATTTACTCTCTTATACAATCCTTGATACAAGTTCACAATGATTCATACAGCCACTCTCACATTCACTGGCTCTTATGTTCAGTTATTTATATATGTCAACTCTCACGTGGAGTGTGTTTTACATATGTACTTACTTTGACATGTAGCACTGAGATATCCATTCACTCACCAATATACTCATGCACACAGTCAACTGTCCATACAGCTGTTTCTACATGCACTTTTGAACCCATACACCTAGGGAATCAACTGCTCACACATCTATGCACAGAGTTATACACCTCCCAGCCACCCACACACATACTCAGTCTCCCATACAAATACTTGGGCAACCATTCAATAACCCATATAGTTACTGATATAGCTACTGATTTAAACATGCAGCAGTTTACAGAACAACATAAATAATGATTGCCAAATTAAGACACTTTATTCACTAACCCATGCACTCAGTGAGACACCTTTAAGCATTCTCTCATACAGTCAGTCATGCACCTACTAAATCCTTTATCCAGACACTTATACATCCACTCATTCTTCAATATGTAAGACATATTTTAACTTTACAGAAACATACAGTCACTGGGTGTTGTCATCAGTGATGTTATCAGTGATGTCATCAGTGATGTCATTTGAGATGTCATCAGTGATGTCATCAGTGATGTCATCAGTGATGTCACTGACCATGTCATGAATGATGTAATATGTGACATCATTAGCAGTGGATTGCGGGTCCGCGATATATAGTTAGTGCAACTAACTATATATGGAATTTCAATGGTTTTGTGCAAATAAAATAAGGTTTTGTAAATGCTAATCCCTAACTATATATGGTCTATAACCTATGGTTTTTTCAGTGAATATAGATATAGATATAGATATAGATATAGATATAGATATAGATATATATGTGCAAAGCTCCACTGCCAAGGACAGAAAGGACCAGCACTCCAGTCAGGTTAATCCCAATATCCCAATACGGATTTATTTCGCAAAAACTATTCAAACAGACGCGTTTCAGCCTTAGCTTTCGTCAGTCATATATATATATATGAAGAACAAGTTGCCTCTTGGAGAACAACGAGGGACTCAACGGGCGGTGCTTCAGGTAGGTTGAATGAATACAGAAGTTCATGTCTTGCATGACGCGTTTCGAGAAGTCGTCCCTCTTCAGATGCCTTCACTCCCTGTACTGGCGCAGAGTGCAGTCCCGCTCTTAAGGTGAAATACTCCCTTCTCATTGGAGGACATTCTTGGACTTCGTATCCCAGCATCCCGTTCGTTAGATGCCCGGAAAAGCTGCCAGTGATGCGCAAAAATTTCCTCAGGGGCTGTAGATAGCATCAAGCACCACCAAACGCCTTCTCCAGCCTCCGGAATGTGTGTGATCCATGAGGCGCCGTGGCAATACTTCGGGCCTCCCCGTGAAATCATGGTCCCTTTGCAGGTCTGGAATCCGAACATCCATGGCATGCAGCAATCCTAGCCACCTATCGATACCTCGAACATCTCCAAACAGTTCCACATGAGGGCTAGAATTTTCAGGGCTGGTCACCTCACTTGCGCTGTGGCTTCGCAAAAATATGAAGAACAAGTTGCCTCTTGGAGAGCAACGAGGGACTCAACGGGCGGTGCTTCAGGTAGGTTGAATGAATATATATATATATATATATATATATATATATATATATATATATATATATATATATATATATATATAAACTAACACTTGTCCTTGTTTTTGAACCACTACCTCAACCTTCGCCACTGTGCACTGTCTTATGGAAGATGATTTATGTTTTCTACTTGCCATCTGTAGACCTGCAAAATAATGTTACTATTCTTAGCAATGTATATATGAATACTAGCACTCTAACATGATCAACAAAGACCAATCTAAAAATCATTCCTGTTTCATCACAGGCCCATCCTTAGCAGAATGCAACAATTGCAAGTCTTAGAAGAGTTAAGATAAAATATTTGAGAAATAGTTCAAAGTTTGTTTACATCAACAGTATGATTTTTCTTAATTCTTCTTTTTATTCCCTATGCCCCTCAGTGCAATCCATATGAGATAACAAGTCTTGCAAAGGAAAACTCAAGATCTATGTAGCTGTGGCTGCAGTAACATTGTATCACGATTTCCTAATTAAGTATGCGTGAAACATGATGGATGTGATGTGCGATAATCCAAGATGGCTACTTTTGAAGAGATGCAAGTGAAGAATGGCGGCTCGGCGTGGGAAACATGGCAGCCGCTTGACTCGTGGTCGCGGGAGGCTCCTGGTTCTGGGAAAAGAGTATGCTGGCACTATGAGGAATCTACCCTTTCGTTTTCGATCCTGACCGCAAGTAGAAGTACACAGCTGCGGCAGAAAAACTAGCGGGTAATACAGGCAATGTGAGAGTATGAAAAGATGTGGCGGCTGTACCTATGTTGAATCTGTTCGCTCCAGACGGCACTGGGGAGACGCAGGGGAGAGATGCTGATTTGCGGTGAACAGCGCTTTTGCCAATTTTGATAAGTACGGCTGTGGCAATTACAGCATGAAAAGTTGTGGCGGTTGTACTTTTGTTGATTCTGTGCGCTCCGGACAGCACTGGGGAGACGCGGGGGAGAGACGCTGACTTGTGGTGAACGGTGCTTTTGGCAATTTTGATAATTACGGCGGTGACAATTATGACGTGAAAAGTTGTGGCGGTTGTACTTTTGTTGATTCTGTGCGCCCCGGACGGCACTGGGGAGACGCGGGGGAGAGACGCTGACTTGTGGTGAACGTTGCTTTTGACAATTTCGGCATATACAGCTGGGGCAGTTACGGCTGTGATCTCTTGATGCCTGGGGGACTCTTTGGCGAGGTTTGTGCTGCCGCTGCTCTCGAGGCGGGGCTGGGTCGGTACCTTCGGGACCCTCGGGACAAGCAAGAGTGGAAGTGTGTTGGATTAGGGCTGGAGCCCTGGGCCCACTGGGTCCCCTTTGCCCGACCAGTTTGCCAACCTCTCTGGTCTTGTACCCCTGCTGGGCACGAGCTGCTCAGGAGCTCCGCAGGGGCCGCAGGGCGCTGATGCAGCGGACCAAATCGGTAGACATACATAGCTTACACAGTATAAGCTTGAGCAGGGCAGATACCATCCTACACGCTGAGCCCTGAAGCAGGTTGGTGCGGACAGAGGTGGTGGAGGTGGTAATATACAGAGCAAAGGTGGGGTCAGCAATATAGCAGGTTCTGCTGCTGGATGTGCTGAAGGGGCTGAAGGGGCTGATTTCGGTTTTCAAGCTGACCCTGTAGCGTCAGGTGCCCCCTGGGAAAGAAGAGGTGGAGGTGGGAGTACAAGGGCAGCTAGTCCTGAGCATTCGGCAGGGAAAGAGGGAAACCTAGATGGAAGAACTGAACAGAATCGCTATCACCTCAGGAGCGGTTTTTGAAAAACTGTAAGAAGGGAGGGCAGGGCTCTGCAACCTCAAGTAAAGAAACAAAAATCTTGCCTCCACTAAAACAAGGGAGTACAGCTTCAGTAGAGTGGGTGATGCCGAAGAGAAGGAGGAAGCCTAAAGTGAATAGTGAGCCACAAGCATTGAACTTAAAAATTACCCCCTCCTTGAGGACATTCTTTAAGGTAGCCCTGAAAACACTGCTACTAAAAAATCCTACTGTAGGTCCCCTAAAGATAGATTCAACAATTGAGGTAGAAACAGTGAATGTAGTATGTTTTGGCAGGACTCGAGGATTCTATGGAACCTCAGTATTCCAGCAGTAAGAAGATGGAAGCTCATCTTCAACCTCAACTTCAATCTCCACAATTTCAATCTCAAGGTCAGTTACAAGTAGTGACCCCAGCGACCCTAGTGACCTAGGCGATTCTGTTCGGAAACTCCACTGGTCCACCCCCTGATGGAGAAGCTAAAAAAGGGGAGAATAAGGGCGCAACTAAGACAGTTCAAGGTGAGATTGAGAATGAAACTCAAGTTCAAATAGACCCCCAGTCGTTAGCTCAGATTCAGCTGCAATCTTTGCCATCTCTACCATTGGTACAGCTCCAACCTCAATCACAATCTCAGGTGCAATCAGTATTGAATTTGATACGTTTACTGACAGCGGAGGTCAAAAATAGATTTGAAACATCTGAACTGAATCAGAGAGAAAGATGGTCTGTCTGTGAGAGTCTAGGACAGAAATTGGATGATGTAGCCAATAGAACTACACAATTGGAGATTGGACTGAAAGACTTGGCATCTTAGGTGGAGGTAAATACAAAGGAGATTAGTGACCTAAGGGGCAACAGCAATTGAAGGATAAGAAAGAATCCCTGGAAAATAACCAACTAAGATGTAATCTCCGGGTGCTCAATGTACCAGAAGGAGCAGAAGGAGAAGATATAAAGAAGTTCATGATACATTTGTTCAAGGAAGGGCTACAACTCAAATGGTCAGAGGAAGAACTCAGTATGGATATTCAGAGGGTCCATAGAGATCCATACAGAAGGAATGTCCATAAAGTTAAACCAAGAAAAATGTTGGTGAATTTCCATACTTATAGTTTTAAAGAAGAAATACTTCTCAAGGCGTTGAAACAGAAATCCTTGACAGTTGACGGTATCAATTTTGAGATCCGATCAGACATCTCGCAAATGACAGCAAATAAGCAATGGGAAATGGGGAATCTGATCGAGTCCTTCAAGAGCTTAGGCGCTACAGCACAGTTAAAATTTCCAGCTAGTTTACGGGTAATGCATAACAATAAGATGCATACCTTTCGTAGGGTTGAGAAAGCGGAAGGGTTCCTAAGGTCCATATCAGGAGCTGAAGTTGCATAGATGTGGATAGATGAGATTATTCAGTATGACATGGTACACATGCACAAAGGTTATATTATATTTTTTGTTAAGTGGGTATGTGATTAATTTTTTAAAAAATCCCTAAAAACCAGGGCCTCTCCAGGCCTAGGCTTAGGCCATTAGGAAGAAACAGGAGGGTTTCCCAAGAGGTGGGATGGTGAGGGGTTCACAGGTAGTTTTTGGTGCACAGGTGTGGGAGCAAGGGGGAAAAACAAAAAAAAGAAGTCCTCGTAATAGATTGAAACCCCGGTAGCAACATGGATATTGAAGACAAAATAGAAAAGGAATGACAGCGTATCAGAAGCCATCAATAGAATTCCTATCATGGAATGTTAAAGGATTAAGGGGGTGTCATAGGAGACACACCTAACGGGGGACCAGATGCGGGAGCTGTTCCAAAGCAGGAAATGGGTACAGAACCTGGTGTGTACAGAGCAGCAACTCTCTATAAGGGGGGGGGGCAATCCTGATAAAGATTAACCCCCAGCTGGTGGTAATTGAAAGCAGGGTGGATAAAAATGGAAGATGGTCAATCCCAAAAGTTCAATACGGTGATCAAATATATATGTAGTAGGCTATTATGGGCCCAATATTGACGACCCTATGCCTTTTAGTAAGCTGCTATCTGAGTTGCTGGATTTCCCCGATATTGGCAGGTGATTTTAACGTAGTCTTAGATGGTAATCTTGACCGTACGACTAAAAGTAGAAGTATAATACATAATAAATCCAGGGCTCTGTTAAAAACACTACAAAGAATTTTGGATGGTGCGATATATGGAGAGAAAAGAAGGGAGCCTTAAAAAGCTTTACTTTTAACAACAAAAAATACGGACACCAGTACAGAATAGACTTGCTTTTAGTGGACCATAATATAAAAGATCATGTTCATAATGTAAACCACGTGGGAGCACATATGTCCGACCATTCTGCAGTTGCGCTGACGTTGGTCCCCCCAACGGCAGAAAAACAACGTAGGTAGACCATGGATCGGTCTATACTTACTGATGATGATGTAATAAACAAACTTGGCTTGGAATCCCAGGAATATTTTCCTAATAATCGGGGAAGTGCTTCAACAGGAATTGTTTGGGAATCGTACAAAGCCTTTTTGAGGGACAGGATTACCTCAATCCAGCCCTACAAAAATAAACAGCGCAGGGCGGAAATTCTCAATATAGAGAATGAAATTCAGAGCTTGGAACATAAAATTCAGCAAAATGAAGTGGGAGATGAGGTTGGACAGGCTCTGATTCAAACTCTTTGAACAGAGCTGTCATTAGTAGTAGAAAGGCGGCTGCAAGAAAGGTGGCAAGCCAGTAAATTGGCCCACTTCAACTATGGGGAAAGTTATGGTAAGTTACTTGCCTGGAAGACGAAGAGTGATCTGGCCAGGAATGTCATAAAAGAGCTCACTTTCGGGACTGCTGGATGTCCGATTACAGTAGGGACTAGTTTTGAGGATACTATGTTAAAATACTATGAAGAAGTCTATAAAGAAGATTTATGTACAACCAGGATGGAGGTCCTAGATTGGTTAGATCAAGAATTACCACAAAAAGTATCCGAACCTCAGAAAGATATTCTTAATAGCTCAATAACTGAGCAGGAAATAGAGATTGCAATAAAATCGGGGAAATCCAACAAGGCAGCTGGACCCGACGGTCTGCCCTTAGAAGTCTTTAAGAAACGAAGTCAGTATCTGTTGCCCGCCCTGAGCGAACTGTGTTTAGCTATCTTCGATGCAGGTGAAAAGATCCCCCCTTAATTGAATGATGCCATAGTGACCCTGTTTCTCAAGCCCGATAAAAAAACAGACTGCTGTAACTCATACAGACCCATATAGCTGCTAAACATAGATTATAAGATCTTCGCAAAGATACTAGCAGAGAGGTTGAATGGGGTGGTGGGAGCACTCCTTCACGAAGACCAGAAAGGGTTTGTACGAGGTAGGAATCTTAGAGATCTAACCTACAACCTTATAGGTGCTATTGACCTAGCCTCAGTAGACAAGGTCCCATTAGCGGTCATCACAGTAGACGCAACAAAAGCTTTTGACCGAGTGAACTGGTCTTACCTGCATGAAGTTTTGAGTCTACATAACTTAGGCGAAAATTTTTGCAGGACAATAAAACAAATCTATAATACTCCGACTGCAAAAATATTAATTAATGGGAGGCTATCTGAGAAATTTAATATCCTTAGAGGGACGAGACAGGGCTGCCCGCTGTCCCCAGTACTCTTTAACCTTTATATTGAACCCCTGGCAGAAAAAATCGGCAAACACGAGGAGATACTTCCCTTTCAGTCCAGGGGTTGGCAGAAGATAGTGGGGTTATACACGGACGACCTGGTAATATATACCTCGAATCTCAGTTCAGCACTACCCAATGTATATGGCTTGGCTGCAGGGTATGGGAGGATTTCGGGATACGAAATCAATCAAGAGAAAATGGTTATCATGGCCTGGAACATGATCACACAAGATAGCAGTGTTAAAACAGAAATTAGATATCTGGGTATCAGAATTACCAAGAAAATCGAACAAATTCCTGAAAACAACTATCAAAAGATATATAAGGAGGTAGGGAAGTTATTATTAGGGTGGTCCCACTTGCCCTTATCCATCTATGGGAGAGTTAACATAATCAAAATGATAGTCCTCCCGAAACGTACGTTTTTATTTCAGAATATTCCGTTGTCTTCTAAGGATGAATGGCTAAAAAAAATACAGTCTAAAATATCTAGTTTTATATGGGCCTCTAAAGGGGTGCGTATCTCATGGAAAAAGCTCAGACAACATTATGAGAAAGGGGGTTTAAGGCTGCCAGATTTATCTTACTATGCCTGGGTGTTTCTGTTAAAAGGTGGGGAAGGCTTATTTAAAACACCAGATGACTCAGAAGCAGAGAAGATGTATACAGCAATGTTAAAAGACATAATAGGGGGAGAATATGGCTTCATCCATAAATTCGGAGATCCCAATTTTTTTTAAAGTACGTCTAAAGACCCTACACAGCCTAGTGATAACCTGGTACAAAGTTAGGAAAGAGTTCAAACTCAATTATTTCAGTGGGATGGCACCCATTTTTGACTCTCCAGGATCCCCAGAATGGTCAAAGGACAGTCTGGTGCATCCACTGAAGGATGCAGGAATTACTACTTGGAAGCAGTTGATACCGGAAGGTAATCTAATATCATGGGAAGAGTGCCAAAACGTGTGCGGTGGCCAACTTTCGAATTTAAGTATTTACAAATGCTAAGTTGGAGCCGTACTGATGGCCTTGGAGCTGGACTGGTAAATAAGCTGGAAGAAAGTTTGGTAGCTGGTACAACCAACAAGAAAGAGGTGGTGAATTATTACTGGTCATTAATGGAATTGGTGGATGGAGACTGTGGGAGAGGAGCTTGCCAGGAGAACAGATACAAGATTTATGGCAAGTATCCTGCAACATTCTATACTCCACAGTCCGACCCGCAAATTTAAGGCGGAACCACCTTTTTTGTCTCCACAGGGTTTATTGAACTCCATACAGGCTATCTAAAATGGGGAGTGGAGTAGTTCCTAAATGCCCTAAATGCAACAAGGAGAAAGGTGATGGTACGCACATGATTATGTCTAGTCTGGTGATTCAATCCTTCTGGCTGGATGTAAGTAACACAATCTTTTCCATTCTGGGTGAAGCACTCCAGGGGAGCGAATTGCTGTTTTTTTGGGCTTACAAATAATAATGAATCTATGTCAAATAATGTGAAAAAATTGGTTTTCTTTTTAATATTACTTGCTCGCAGGGAAATTTGTAAGAAATGGGTTAAGGCTACTCCCCCTAGCAAATTGGAATGGTTGGCCTCGATAAAGTACACAAACACCCTAGATAGAGCACATAAATGTAGGCGAAATGCCTTTTGGCTCCCCTACGAGACGTGGACACAGTCATATATAAATGACTCCAATGATTAGGCCTCTATATCGCTTTGCAAGTACTCTGGTGGTAGCCGACGGATCTCAGGGCGCAATTGGCACCAATGGTTGAGTAAGAACGCAAGATATGGAGTGTACCATTCCTGGCTCCTAGTAAGATCACTAGAGGTGCCCAGGGGAAAAAGTGATCTGGGGCAGATTTTCTCTGCTTTTCCGGGCAATGAGGACTTAAAAAAAAGATGTCTACTTTCTCTCCTGCGTATGTGAAAGTTCATAGCCTGGTGGGTATTGTAGTTCATGGTCAGCATGCTGCCAGGTAGTGCATTCACAATGCAAGCATGGCCTCTGTTTACACAGTGCCCATGATGAGCACCAAGCTTTCCCTCACTGAAAGGATCATTATCTAGCATACTTCCACAACACTAACAACCTGGAAAATGTCCCTACTCACTTTGACCTGATTAGTTGCCTTATTACACTGCTTTTCAGAGAAATGCTCCTTGTGGTCTCGCACACACCTCATTTCTCTCCTCTCAAGTTCCAGCAGTGCTCTTGCTCATACTATGATTGTGAGGTGATGCAGCTTCAGGTCCCAGCAACCTCTGAACCAATGTACAATATAAACTTACTTCTCTGAATGCACTAACCACTAATGTGATGTCAACACTCATGTGCTCCTGAAATGCAACACCAAGAAAGTCAAATCCTCTAAGCCTTCTTCCTACTAAGAACCTTACAATAGCAAATACACTATCAATAAAAAAAGACAATAAATGGCACATCGCATGTTCCCGGGACATCCTGAGAGACCTGTAACAACTCATCTTAACATCCAAATTCACTTACTATGCAACAACTATCACAGAAGACTCAACTTTTCAAAGGTATGGCACCATGAGAGCTTACTGTCAGCATCACCTGTGCAGCGTTCATAGGACAAACGAAAAAGAACTCAACAGGTTTTTTTACGTAAACAAAATATTAATCAGATTGGAATGCTTGCGACCGCACAAAACACACATTGACCTACTATCCTATCCCATGATGCAGCACTCTCTGGTGGAAAACAGTCAAAGCAGACTTGCTGACCTGCCAGTTAACCTCTCCATTCTCAAAGCAATCTACCATATAAAATGCAATTTATATTTGTACATCCTAAAATAGGCCACTAGATAGTAATTCACGTGTTGTTAGCATAATCCATTCCACAGATACAAGGCATTTTCCCAGACGTCCTGTAAATTGGTCAAATGTTCTCACTGTTCAAAATTGGCCTTCTTGACCAAGCCAGCTAAAAACCAAACTATTGTTCATTGGAAGAATTATAGAAAAGTCAGTGGCCATCAGTTACAACATGTGGATCCTAAACAAACTCCTATGGGACATCAGATCTCATGGCAAAACAGACTGCCACTACCCGGGTTGCAGACACAGCCCACCTCATTACAGATAAATATGGCCCCTGCCTTTGCATCTTACTTGATTTGTCCTGCATTGAACACAGTTAACCAACAGCCCTTCATCAACTCTTCACAAAAATGGAATTGACTAATCTGATACCCAGTTGTCTTCCTATCAGTGCAATTGATCGTATCACATGCAGATTAATAAATCCCATCTTTATTGTTTGCAGGTAACCTGTGCAGTCTGTCAAGCGTCCAACCTAATCCTCATTGTCTTTAATCTGTTCATGCAGTCCTAAGCAGTGCTCTTCAGCAATCATTAGAACAAGATTCACTAGAATGTAGTTGGTCCTCAACTCTGTTTCAGTTTCTCAACAGAGATAAATTCAGAAAAAGCCTTTCTATCATCCAAAAATGGATATGATGAGCCTATTTGAAGTGAAACAATATCAAAACAGAATTCATCAGTATTGCCAATATCAGCAAATACTGGGTCAATCACATGTAAAAATTATATGCACACACCCCACACATCTCATGCATACATAGAACCAGATCAGGAGTACAGGCGTTCTCTTACATTGCTCCTAAATCATGGAACATCCTCTCATTCCACATTAGAGCCTCCTCTACTTTTCTTGAATTCCACAAGAAGCAAGAAGCTGAAGACCTGGCTGTCAATTAACCAACCTACCATAGGCTGGGCTAGGCACACGCCTGCTCAGTGCAAGGATACCCTTGTGGGTGATAGTGTTTTGTGGGTGATAGTGTGTCCTATGCACATAGCATAGCATGACATAACATAAGCCCAAGTGCACAATGTCTTGGCATTATCATTGACTAAAAATGTCCTTCAAACCTCATCTCGTGAATAAACCACAGACTGCTTGGCACCAACACTCTCTCATTTGTACTGGAAACTCTACCAACTAAATGCAGATTTCAGAACAACTTTACTAGCTTAAGACCTCTCCAATAAGAGCAGGGGCAACACTCTGCTGAAATGCATGCCCACTTTTAATCTAGCATAGATGAAGAGCATCCTCCACACAAGACATGTGACCACATACCATCCACGCAGAAAGACAGATTCTGACTGTCGTTCAAGACCTGATGGATTACATATACTGCAGTAACGGATATAATTGCCTGCCTTGTACTAACCACCAAAAAGAACTGATATTCTTAATTGTCAGTGCATCACAAGAACATCACAAGATTATAGATTAAATTAAAACACACCCACGCCTTTTTCCTCTATGCACCCAGAATATGGAACGTCATCTCTCTACAGTTCATGCTTGTTCTGCAGTTATTGAAAGATGTTGGTATTTATCTCTTCATCTCCAGCAATATATACCTTCTTGGATTTCATCACTCCCAGTTTTTGCAGCCTGTCCCTAGGATCTGCCCACCCTTGCTTGATGAAGAACAAAAAATAAAAAATCTTACAATATGGAGATGACATGGTAGTTCTATATGTCAAAAACACAAGAGCAAACCATATGTTCCTGTGAACTGGGTATTTGCTACTCAGCTTGCAACAATTGCTCACAAGGAACTAATTTAAAAAAAAAAAAACTTTGGCAAGTATATACTTTTGCAAATATTTAATCATAAATTGGGAAGGTGAGTATAGAATTTAATACACTTCATATACCTAAATCATGGGGAGGCATAACAAGGAAAAAAACATTTATTTCTCCTAGTTTTTTCTTCGTTCTATGTGTGCCGCATTCTCTACATCAAGGAGGCATGCAAGGGGCATTGCCCTGGGTGTTCCCACTCAACACTCATGGATTTTGACACTGCCCCAGATTTACAGCATCATGTAAACCTGGGGCAGCACCAAAAAACGTGCGCCTCCCCAGAGCAGGTTTAACAAGGAGAAATGTTAACATTTCTCCTTTTTTTTCCTCTTTCCACATGGGCTGCATTCTGCAGCACACATAGAATGAGGAAAACGCCTCTCATGATTGTTTTTGTGCAGGAAGCGGCCCCTTTGTGCATAACAACAATCATGACAACAAGACAGACACCCTTGCACGTTGGTGCAAGGATGCCCGCATTGGTACTCGGCTGCTAATTGTGCGCCAGCACTCGCTGAAAGGACAGGAATGCATCGTATCTTGTAAATGCGGTGCATTGCTGCTCTTTCAAATTGGTGTATGGTAGCGCAGGAAATAACTTGCGGCCCTCTCCTACTCCAAATCTTTGCAAATGAGGCCCTCAGTCTAAGCGACGCTCGTCTCAAGAAGCGAATATGGTAATCCATGATTCTGACACCTCAAGCAGTCCTAGATTATGCGGCCCGGCTCCAAGCTGGAGCTAAGAAACGTGATCTCATTACTCCAGTCGTGACCTCATTAAACCAGGGCCAGACTGGCTACCGGGCATTTTGGCATTCTGCAGAGCTAGGGGCTAATGTCACTGCGGTGGGGGCTAATTTCGTAGATGGAGACCTGCGTTTGCTTCGAAATCAACAATGCAAAACGAATTTCGTTTTGCACATGCAGGTCCCCATCAACGAAATCAGCCCCCAGCTCTGCAGAATGCCAAAATGCCTGGTAGCCAATCCGGCCCTGCATTAAACTCCCTTCTTCCAGAGGCTGCAGTACATGTATGAATACGTACATACTCTTTAAGGCACCCCAGAATACTTGAGAGACCTACTCACTATCTTGCCTGAGGGAGGAGAATGAAACAGATGCCAGTCCAAATCTATAAATTCTCCACCATGAAGCACACTTTCTCCCACAAGGTTCAGAACATGTTAGCAACACATATCGGGGCATATTATCAAGGACCGGTGTTAAAATTATCGCCGTTTTATCGGCAGGAAACTACCGATAAAACTGCGATAATGGACTTGATAATACGCCCTTGTTAATTCCCATAGAAACCCATGTTCTGATGTTAACATGGGCTTCTATGGGAATTAACAACGGCGTATTATTAAGCCCATTATCGCCGTTTTATCTGCAGTTTCCTGCCGATAAAACAGCGATAATTTTAACACTGGTCCTTGATAATATGCCCCATCATTCTTTCTGTCTCACTAAAACAGTTTAAATAGGGCTAAAGAAGTAGCTTTAAATACTGGCCAGAGAAGACAAATGGAAAACATAAGCATGATATTGCAACTCTGATACCTCTCCTATCAAAGGTGACATCTTACAGAATCCAACGTAACTGTTATGTGAAATTTATAATTTGACTATTACATGGCAAGTGATCTAAATCTGGAGGCAATGCCACCTTCAACCTGACATAGTATACATAGTGCATAGTGCTTTCCGCTCTGTAAAGTTTTCTCCTGCTCTGGTGAAGACTAGGACCATCCCTTGTAAAAAGAAAGAAAATAAAGTGAACATACACTGCATGTGGTTCTCACACCATGTTTAGCAAGTTGAGCAAAGAGTTCAGTTAACAGCCAGGTTTTCACGGTCTTCAAGAAAAGGGCCTTGAGTTTGTCTAGCCACAGTGCAACAGGTAAAGTGTTCAGCGATATCACTCTGCATGTATGTAGGGATAGTCCAACCAACCAAGATTTTCACCTCGCGGGATCCAATGTAGGCACGTGATGGGCTTGGGTTGTTGAGACTTGCTCTTAAGGTAGGCATGGCTTTTTCGCAGTCTTATCCTGTGACCCGTTGTTAGAACTTGGAATTTTAGTTTTGCCTTAGTGCTATCCGGTGTATGTGAGCTATATTGAGGGAGGTGTGGCTTTTTAGTGTTAAATTCACAACTAATTCTGGCTACACAATGATGAACCAGGAGCATGGATTAAGACGCTAAGTGATGGTATATGGAACTTTCTTAGTCAAGTTTGGAAAAAATGACTGCTCAGATCAGTGAGAGACAGGACAGAAAATCAATCAAATTGATTATATTCTTAGGCAGTTCATGCTCAAGCCACTGCTACACAAATTTTACATCGAAACCACTGCATCAAACAAGCCAAATGATAAACTGAGTTCGGGATTGGATCTGCTATCATCACCACTGTCTTAGCCCTTAAGGACCAGTAGAGTGATAAGGATCCACCCCTGTATGTCAAGAAGACATTCGAAGACTGTTTTCACCCTCTCCAGTAACGTGGCACAAGTGGCATACACTAACATGTGTGATAGTCACGCCTATACTGTCTGATCTCATCTCACTCACCAAATGTTCTACGATTAGGCAAGTCAGCAACATGCTCCATTGAGTAGTGTTTTATTGTTAACAATTCAGCATTTTATTGGCACTTCACCTTTTTCGTGTGTATTTTTAGGTCGAGCCTAGAGGTAGTGCACATGCGCTGCTCGGTGAGGCATGCTGTATTGGAGTATGCACTTGAAGCCCCCCCCTACTCTTCGCCCATATTTGTCATTGGCTTGTGTCATTGTTCTTCCAAAATGCTGGCTTCTGATTCATAAATAGGCTTGTTAGTCCCTTCTTAGTACCGTTTTGTCTTCATTTGTAACCTCCCATGGCGACTGGCCCTTTTACTTTGGTTGTTACACAGTACGTGTTATTTAGTCTTAAAACACTATTTTCTTTATTGAGTTTCTCTTACTGCAGGCAGGACATGCGCTGCTCCAGCTAGAACCGCTAGTGTTTTTTTTAAGCAGCACAGCCGTGAATTTATCTTATGTGTTAGTCGCTGTACTTGGTATCCATAAATGTCTAAGTGTATTTGTGGTGGGCAGAGGGAGAACTCAAAGTAATCTGTTAAGTATTTCCTGCCTTTGTAAGGCAGACCCTCCAAGGTAGTTAAATGCTTGGAAATAGAGGGTGTAAACAGGGCCGGACTGGGAACCACAACCGGCCCTGTCAAAGCGCTCGGCCAGCCCCCACTCCCCACTCGGGGGGTCGGAGGTGCCGCCGAGCTCTTTGCCGGGGCCCGTTTTCGGCCGATTTTGGTACAGGGCCGATTTGGCAGCTATGCTGCAAAAACGGCCCTGTATTAAAAACGGCCCCCAGGGGCCCAAAACCGGCCCCACCCGTGCGGCGCACCGGGGGTTGCCCGGTGCCCGCTATCGCCTGTCCGGCCCTGGGTGTAAAATCCAGGGTAGTCACGGCGGTGTTTCAGTCAAATAATTCTACTTTTTAAGTGTGTGTTAAGCTCTCAACCAAAGGTTTATCCCAATTTTCTGCCATTTCTTTAGGCCGTGGTTTTCGGTTGTCAATGTTGTCACCAGAAGCTCCTTTAGCTACCCCTCCCCCACACAAGCTGGAGGTGGGCCAGGATCTTCCCTCCCCCAACCCAGGAGAATAATGAACACTAACTACATTACTCCGCCTTTTGTCTCTGTCGAAGGGTGGAAAAATGCAAAACATCCGATGTTATACTAACCGCATTAAGCATTGTGGGAATAATTCTGTGAGGAAATACAGCCTTTTGATTAGGACACTTTATACAGCAATTGCTTCTTTTTAATTTTGCTAAATGATAAGGTTTGGGCCTCGTTGATGCATGTCTAAACCGCCAACATTACAAGAAATTTGCTTTCCTTTTGCATTTCGTTTTACTTCTGTTGTTACAGGGTACATCTTTTTTTAGTCTGTAAGCACTATTTTCTTTAATGAGTTTCTCCTACTGCAGGCACAACATGCTTTCCTGCAACATTCAGTATGCTGTGAGTTTTTTCACTTTCTGAGCAGCCTGGGACAATGGCAGCTGCTTTTTTTAATAGGTCTCGCATTTAGACAATGCCTTTTATTTATGTATAAATTATCAAAACAGATAAATAAAAGGCATTGTCATTTACAATGCCAATAGCTTAAACTCTCACAAATGTGAAACCTATTGTATTGCAAATGTTTGTTTGAGTGCTACCTAACGGAACGTTCCACTGCCTCACTGCAATGAGGGGAAATTTGTAATAGGAAATATTTACCCCCTCCCCCACAAGTGCTTTAACCTCTCCCAGTGTTTTAACCTGACACTAGACATAAGAGATGTGTAGTGACCATTAAAGCACACATCATCAGCCAGCATTCTCATTTAGAAAGTGCACACACTGTTTCATGTTGAGGGAGGATCAACCTAGTGGAGGAAATCACATGATCGTTTGCTGCAGAAGTCCCGTGCCAGCTTCCTGTTCTCTGTGGGTACATAATGTGATCTCAAACCGCGTTGCTATGTTAAATAAACTGTGCTATTCTTTATGCAAGCTCAAGAACGTTACGCGCTACAACGTCACATCAATTTCGCTGATATTAGGATATTTTTAATGCTCATCAAACTTTGTGCTCCCTGATAGTTACTGACTACACTCAGCATCACACACTGTGACCTGTCAATATCATGGTATATGAGCGGACAATATGGCGCAGTCTGAGCTAATTCAATGTGGTATATCTTAGGTTCTAGGTACTGCATGACAATTTGGTTTTCACACAATCTGTAATTACATTATAAGTAATATATGAATATCATTAGACACAGTTGAGGCACTTTACAGCACTGTCATCTTGGCAGTACATGGAGCTTCCAGATTGGCATTGTATGAGACTGTGAGATTGGCTCCATATGGCACTGTTAATGTAGCATTATATGGACCTGCCAAGCTCACATCACAACGGTAGTTTCAGTTTGGCATTAGTGAGACTGGCGCTGTCAGATTGGGCTTCATTGTGCAGAGTGACCTTGTGGTGCATGTACCAAAGCCTTTCATGTATTGACATCAGAATTGATTGGCATCACCCACATCCAAGGAATCCTGAGCTACTTGAGGTGCCCTTGGTCTGCAATGTGGGATTCTGTCTTGGAATTATTTGTTGGTGTCGCGATCCAGTGAAATGGTTTCCAAAGCAGGGCGATCTGGTGATCCCCGAGAGGGTTGATGGCCATGTACTGCCACCACTGACTCTGTCATTCAGTCCTATGCAAATGAAGCTATGTATCATGACTGTACAGTCTCTTTTATACTGGCAGAGGCGGGATTTAAGAATAGGTTGTTTTTTGGCAAATCTCTGGGGTAGAACTATGGTAATCCCATGTGTTCAATTATCTGGATTTAATTAGAAAACTATGAGAGTTGATTAAAATTACCGGGTCGTATGTACGTATATGTTCATTCAATTTCGACAACCTAGCGAAAAGCAGCGGAGCGCTGTAAAGGGTCAAAGACAAGCACAAAGTCAACGAGTGATAAGAGAGAAACTGGTTTGTGGATTGTTAATGCACTGTGATGTAGATGTCAAATGACCACCCATCAAGAGTGACATTAGCCTGTGGATCGAGAGAAAGCAGGGGTATCTACACAGTACTGCAGAGTGCACCTTGGGCTGTAGTCTAAAACTCCCCGGTCAACATCCTACTATTGCTCTTTTTCTAACCAATAGTAAAGAGATGTTCCTGACTGAGTTTGGCAATCATAAGGGACATCTCTTTTCTATTTAAAAAAAAGAAGAGCATCAGTAGGATGTCGACGGGGGAGTTTTAGACTGCCCCTGCTTTCTCTCGATCCACAGGATCATGGAAATGTGAAGGGCCTGAGAACATTTGTGAGCTCTCTGTAACCTGAAAGTGTCTAGTCACTCTTGATGTGTGGTTATTTGACATCTGATGGCTTTCATTCTCACTTAGTGTCGGCTTTCATTGCGAAAGAGCCAGAGGCTTTTATGACTGCAAAGGGAATGCCAGTCTACCACTCTGAGAGGATGCTTCTGAAATAACCATTATGATGCAATATTTAGAGAGAAGGAGGATTCTATGTGTGGGTAACACAAACCTTCTGGATGAAACCCTAAACTGCCTTAGTTTGTGATTAGATAGGAGATGTTCATGCCTTTCTCTGGTTTCCAATTGCCATAAAATCCATCAGTGGGCAAGTCAATCCTTTGATATTGATAAATACATGTACTATCATGGTGAATTGTTCTTGCATAGCAGACACCTGTCTCACATGTGTGCTGGTCTTTTTTTGTCGTTTTATATAGCACTAACGTGGCCCCGGGTTTTACAGCGCTTCACAAGAAAACCAGATCACATTACTAATTTTTGGGGACATGTGGAGATTACATGATTTGCCCAATCAATCAATCAATCAATCAATCAAAGACATTTATAGAGCGCACTACCTACCCGTAGGGTCTCAAGGCGCTTAGGGGGGGGGGGGGGGTGCCATTACTGCTCGAACAGCCAGGTCTTGAGCTTCTTCCTGAAGGAGAGGTGGTCTTGGGTCAGGCACAGGTCGGCCGGGAGGGAGTTCCAGGTCTTGGCGGCCAGGTAGGAGAAGGACCTTCCTCCTGTTGTGGCTCTACGGATGCGTGGGACGGCGGCGAGGGCGTGGCTGGCAGATCGGAGGTGGCGTTTGGGAGCGTAGAAGTTGATTCGGTTGTTGAGGTAGCTCGGGCCTTGGTCGTGAAGGGCTTTGTGTGCGTGGGTGAGGAGCCGGAAGGTGATTCTTTTGTTGACGGGGAGCCAGTGCAGGTCTCTCAGGTGTCCGGAGATGTGGCTGTTCCGTGGGATGTCGAGGATGAGTCTGGCTGAGGTGTTCTGGATCCGCTGGAGTCTCTTCTGGAGCTTGGCGGTGGTTCCGGCGTAGAGGGCGTTGCCGTAGTCCAGTCGGCTGGTGACGAGGGCCTGGGTGACGGTCTTCCTGGTCTCCGTGGGGATCCACCAGAAGATCTTCCGAAGCATGCGCAGGATGTTGAAGCACGACGAGGAGACGGCGTTGACTTGCCTGGTCATGGAGAGGGAGGAGTCCAGGATGAAGCCCAGGTTGCATGCGTGGTTCGTCGGTTTGGGTGCGGTGCCCAGGGCGGGGGGCCACCAGGAGTCGTCCCAGGCAGAGGGCGAGGAGCCCAGGATGAGGACCTCCGTCTTGTCTGAGTTCAGTTTCAGGCGGCTCGTCGTCATCCACTCGGCTACCTCTTTCATCCCTTCGTGCAGGTTGGCTCTGGCGGCGGCGGGGTCGTTGGTCAGGGAGAGGATCAGCGTGCGATGGCCGCGAGGGGGCTCATGTAGACGTTGAAGAGTGTAGGGCTCAGCGAGGATCCTTGAGGGACGCCGCAGATGACTTCGGTGGCCTCTGACTTGTACGGTGGTAGGCGGACTCTCTGTGTTCTTCTGTCGAGGAAGGAGACGATCCATTCCAGTGCCTTCTCCTGGATTCCGACGTTGCTGAGGCGCTGCACTAGGGTGCGATGGCAGACCGTGTCGAAAGCTGCGGAGAGGTCTAGGAGGATGAGGGCAGCTGTTTCTCCGTTGTCCATCAGGGCTCGGATGTCGTCGGTGGCGGCGATGAGGGCGGTCTCGGTGCTGTGGTTGGCACGGAATCCGGACTGCGAGGGGTCGAGGGATCCGTTCGTCTCGAGGAAGGCGGCCAGCTGTTTGTTGACGGTCTTCTCGATGACTTTGGCTGGAAACGGAGTAGAGAGATGGGGCGGTAATTCTTGAGTTCGGTGGGGTCTGCCGTAGGTTTCTTGAGTAGAGCGCTGAGTTCGGCGTGCTTCCAGCTCTCGGGGAAGGTGGCGGTGTCGAATGAGGTGTTGATAATGTCCCGCAGGTGGGGTGCGATGACAGCGTCGGCTTTGTTGAAGACGTGGTGAGGGCAGGGGTCGGTCGGAGATCCGGAGTGGACGGAGTTCATCATGCGGACGGTGTCTTCGGTGCTGATCGGGGTCCAGGCTCGGAGGGTGGTGGTGGGCGACGTTGCTGTGGTCGTGGCGTGGGTCGGATGGGTGCTGAAGCTGTTGTGTATGTCCGCGATCTTGTTGTGGAAGTAGGAGGCGAGGGAGTTGCAGAGGTCTTGCGAAGGGGTGATGTCGTTGTTTCCGGCGTTGGGGTTGGAGAGCTCTTTCACGATGTTGAAGAGTTCCTTGCAGTTGTGTGCGTTGTTATCCAGTCGGTTTTTGAAAGCCGTTTTCTTGGCGGTGCGGATCAGTTGGTGGTGTTTCCGGGTGGCGAGCTTGAGGGTGGTCCTGTTGTCCGGTGTGGGTTCCTTTCTCCAGACTTTCTCGAGGGCTCGGCAGTTCTTCTTGGAGCTCTTGAGTTCGTCGGTGAACCATGGGGCTTTCTTACTGCCGGGTCTGCTGGGCGGGGTCCTCAGAGGGGCGAGTTTGTCCGCGCAGTTGCTGATCCACTTCGTGAGGTTGTCGGCGGCCTGGCTGGGGTTCGCTGAGCTGGCCGGAGGGTGCTGGCTCAGGGAAGCGGCGAGCTGGTCGGCTGTGATCTTGTTCCAGCTTCTTCGCGCAACCTGTTGCTGGTGGTGGTGGGTCGTCGTTCTCCTGAAGGTGAAGTGGATGCATCTGTGGTCCGTCCAGTGGAGTTCTGTGGCGTGGCTGAAATCGATGTCTTTGCTGGATGAGAAGATGGCGTCGAGTGTGTGTCCGGCGAGGTGGGTCCAGAATCACACGATGTTGAGCCAAGGCTTAATATGGACCTGGTTACCCAGTTCCAAAGGTGACCGCTGTAGCCACTAGTCCACATCTCCACAGTGGTGTAGCAAGGGGAGATTGAAGGGGGGGCGGTCCGCCCCCAGCGGCATGAGTTTCGGGGGCAGTGACCTTTCCCCCTGCTCTCACTTGCGGCTGTCGTGGGGCGGGAAACGCAGGAATTGCCAGCACCCCACCTCACTCTTACATGCGGCCACCATGCCGGCAAACGTAGCGAACGCCACCAGCGGCCAAAGGTCTACCTATGCCACTGCAGCTCCATCCCCAAGTGTACAAAGGTCTTAAGGTACAAGTCATCTTTCCCCTTAACCAGCCGGGGTGGGGGTGGGGATTATAACAGTGCCATTATTGATGGTTGAAAAAAAAAGTAGTATGAAGAGGACTGGCTGTAAGAAACAATGGTGAGCATTTTTCTTATTGATCTCAGAGATGCCTCTCTCTGCTTGGTCAGTAAATTACCATTTGGAAGAAGAAAGTATGATTCCTATAAGGGGAGGAGGTCTCATGCTCAAGAACCATATTGTGTTGCCCAATTTACTTTTATATATCTACATTATGACCATTGAATGAGAAGAGGCACCATTGAAGAATGTCGCATTACCGAACAATATTACTGCTCCATACTAGCACAGAATAGTATATAACAACCAGCAGATGCAGCACTGTCACTCACACACCAATTAGCTTCTTACCCAAACTACAGAGGTGTCCTCTACTGCTTACTTGTGTGCTCAGTAAGAATAGAAGAACCTAATTGTGAGCTTAACCACCTGCCAAAAGACAGTTCAACGAACCGTCTTGGAGAAAACTGCAGTAAGGCTGCAATCAAAATATACCAACTCAAATATACCAACTCAAATATCTAAACCATAACAACGATTGTATTTTCTGAAGCTATGCACTGCTCCTTCTCTAAATTATCTATCGATGGCTGTGAAGTGTTTTTTTTTCCTTTTCCTTAGCCCTCACTAGTAATTTTACTGTGTCAGGGACTGTGCTTTGTCACTCACCTGGTCCTGTATTCAATTTTGTCACTTCTCTAGCTAATGCATTGTCCTCATTTGTTTTTCTCTACTATAATTTCATAATTGTAGGGGACTTTAATATGCACTTTGATGATATCACCTGCTCAGCTGCCATTGCCTTAGCTGCAGATTTGGGGGCATACAACACTCCCAGTCTGTCTCCACCCTACACACAGACTTGGCCACATTCTCCATCCTATTTGTTCCAGCTATGCGCATTTAATGATTGGTCCTCCTCTTCCACTTACCTGGTCTGATTATTTTGCTATCCCTGTTTCCTCTGCCAAACCGTTTATTAGTCACACTCCAGCCCATATAATAAGGGTGCGTAAGTGGACCAAAGAGACCCCCCTAAGATTTACCCATGCGCTAGACATTAGCTCACCCACCTTGCATACCTTTGTCGATAAGGCAAATTTACAACTGGAAAACTAGATCAGTGGAGCACTAGATCAAATTGCCCCCTTCGTAACTAGGATCTTTCGAAGACATATATCATCGACTGACTGGTTTAACGTTAACTCCTAGTGTTAAAAAAGAACTGTGAGTGCCTTTGGTGAAGAGCCTATGATCCAGTTTGCTAAGTTAATTACTTGACAGCTCTTACATTTTACCACTGTCATATTAAGCAATCTTGTCACGACTGTTACTCAAATAAAATTCTATCTGCTCGGAATTCTTCTCTCGAAATCTTCACCATTGTCAAATCACTCTCCTTATTGTCCCTAGTCTCAGTTTCCACTTTGTCATCGGAGGATTGCTGTAATGCTTTAGCCAATTTGTTTGGGAAAATGTGGCAAAAAATGTATGCCTCCTTTCCTGCTAAGGCCAGAGATGCTCCATTCCTAAATTCCTTCAGTTGAAAGCTCTAGGCTGCTGTCCTTTAAGTCCATCAAATCTGAGGAGCTGACCCTACTTCATGCTTTGGTCGTCTGGCTACCCGCTTGATCCAGTCTACCCCTCCATCTTGTCTATTCCATGCTACATGAGCTATTACACAGTTCCCTGGCTACGGGCTGGGTCCCCCAGTAGTGGAAGCATGCCATGGTGATTCCTCTCCTCAAAATACCTTCGCTGGACCCAACCAAGCCCGAAAAGTATTTTTCCATCTCTCTACTACCTCTTTTCCCTAAGATAACCGAGAAGCATGCCAAAAAGCAGCTCTCTACTTTCATTGAGGCCAATTACCTACTTCCCAGGACACAGTTAGGTTTTTGTCTTGTCTACACTACTGAGTCGACCTTGCTGCTAGTTGCAGAATCTAGCCAAATTATTTTGGAGGGTGGTTACACTGCAACACTACTAATGTTGGACCTCAGTTCCGCATTTAACACTGTGTCTCATAACATCCTGATTAAATGTCTTTGGAAATGCGTTGCCCCCAAACTTTAGAACTCTCTTCCTCTTTCAGTTTGCCAGCCCCCTTGGAATCTCTCTTCCGGAAAAAATTCTAAACCTGGCTATTTAGATTGGGCTGATTATGTAGTAACTTTTACACTCTTGGCTTGCAGGAGTTTGGACCGTAGAGCTGGGACACTTCATTTGAATAGTTATGTGCTCTACAAGCTTCAGTATCATTATTATTATTATTATTATTACCGCTAATAAATCACACAAAAATAAGAAGTGAAACCGGGACAATCAAAAGGTCTATCAGGGATTCAAGATCACTCTTGAATACTTGTTGGAAGAACTGAAAGAGATTGAATTGTAAGCTCAGTAGACTCAAGCACAACACAAATGCTAATCGAGATGCAATTGATAGAACTGAAAATGCAGCTTTCAGTGCCAAAATGGATGCCACTGAGTAGAGGTTGACAGTGGCAGGAAATAAATAAGCTGTGTCTCCAGATTGATAACAAGAGTATTGGCATCTGAGAAAGACAAATGTTGATCTGGAAGACAAAAGTAGAAGAAATAAAGTGTGCTTTTCAGGAATTGCTGAGAAAATGGAGCAGGATGATATGTGCACTGCCTAGAAGCTTGGATCCCCAAACACATGCAACTGACCTTTGATCCATCCTTGCAGTTTCAAAAAGCCCACAGGGTAACAGAGAACAATCATGGAAAGCTCAATGGCCCTTGACTGAGAACAGCTTGTTTTTTGAGACATCAACAGATGAGACAGATTATCACAGATGCAAAGAAACATTTGCCATAATTTTATGGGATGTTCAAAATTGTTGAGGCAGTAGACTCATCCCACATCAATGCTAAGAGGGAGAGGTTTCTGACAATGACGTACGCTTGAAAAAATGGGACATTTGTTTTGGATTTCATGACCCACTTGTTATGTTCCTTGCCATCGACAGCCAGACCAAGTACTTCAGTAACTCTGAAGCTATCAAAAAATTCCTTGCCCATATGGAGTTGTCTGCCATGGACATATCTGCTAATCAACCTACAGTGAGTACTCGGTCCTGACCCTCTCCATTTGAGATTATTGCTCTGGTACAAAATGAAAATATCCTTTTGGAAGTGGTCATGTGTCATTGGACCTGTAATGAGAGGAACATGGACAGGATCTGCCCAGATAACAAGAGGCAAATCCAGATTGCCGATCAAAAAAACACTACGTATCCTTTGACAAGGAGAATAAATACAGTTGCAACACAGCTATGGGGCCCGCATTGAGCATTAATATGAGTATACTTGTTCTCATTGTACTAGTTGTGGTGCAATAGATCACTGTAACACTACCAACCATACTTGGAAGAACTCTTGTTTCTCTTGTTGTTTAACTTTTGCCTAGAATTAGAAACCAGGCTGTAGAATTATCTCAATACATATTGCAGACCAGCGTGCTGTGATAGTGATGTATTCAGACCAGGATACACGTAGTCTTCCTACTAGTGCACATTTATGTTTCTGGCAAGCGCTGAGGAGGTAGAACCGCACATCACCTTTTTTATAGAAAGTTTGATATACAGACCTGAAATCACCTCTTTATTTTGCTGAGTAGTTATGACATTATTACGCCTTTTCTTCCTTCCCCAAAAGATGATCCACCTTGGCAGACGTATGGCCTATGGTAGGCACAGCTCACCATGCAATATCCTACAACGTTTGTTTTAAGTTCTGCTGTAAGTTAGATTGGTTAGAGCCAAATATGGAATACTTTTGTTTGTTCGTTGTTGATTTTTAATTTCTGCAGTAAATGAAGTCCTCTTTTACTAAATCTCTATACAACATGCATATCCAGTTTTGAGACTTGAGTCTACCTCCTCAATGGTGAAACCGAGGAGAACCTCAGCCAACCAGTAGACATGGTGATACAGATTAGGAATTCTCTATCTATTATACTTTGGAAAACCTGAAGGGACCACTAGGTCATTGTAGCATGTTAAAATCAAGATCAGGAACCAAACATTAGTGGTTGATTCTGCATACGCACTAATTGGTGAAAAAAAGGAACATCATCTAAAGAACACTGCATATCTTTGGTACCTTGAAGGTGTTACTTGAGGGGACTGGAATCTGAGTACTGACTCACTTCTAGACAAGTCACGTAGACCTGATCTGAGAAATAACAAAGACAAGCATCTCTTATGGGATATTCTGACTGACCATGAACTGGTTGAGCTATAGTGGCTGAATACCCAAGGGATAGCACTTTATTTTCACCTCCTGTGCCCATGGGACCTGATCTCTGAATAGATTTTTTCTAAAAATTGGGTTTCCTCTATCAAACCATGCTTTTAGCCTTGATAGTCCTGGGAAATGTATCATATCATGACCCAGTTGCACTTCAACTAGATCTTTCTCTATTAACATCACCTACCAGGATATGGTGAATGAAAACAACAGAGTGCCCATTTTCCTTTTTAGATATGCACCTAGAGAAAAATGAAGGTTCTGTAACATCAGCACAGACAGTATGACTCTGCACTGGCCAGAAAACAAGCAAAAGAAACATATATGGCCTTGTAACCACTTACAATGGAACAGCCTTTTCAGAATGTCTATAGTTTTTGATAAAGGTAGCTTGCTGCTCACGTTTCAGGCAGAATATGTGTTAATGCGGTTAAAACAGCAACATTATGGGGGAGAAGGCTATTAGATGGTTGTTTGCGCATTCACAACAAATAGAGTCTCAGAATGATATCCCTGTAATTCAGAACAAGCAAGAGCACCCCTTGAAACAGCCAACTGAGATAGTTTCCTAGTTCACTTCTTTCTTTGACGATCTATAAAATTACAATCCTATGAACACAGTGGGGCAGATTTTCAAGAAACTGACACATCTCTGCATTAGAGCAGAGATGCGTCAGTTTCCCTGCGCCTGAGTGAGAAACCATTGCACCACCATGGATGCATTGTATTCACAATATGGTGCACAATGGTGCAAGGATTGACTGATGCGTCAGAAATTCTGATGCATCTGTTGGCGCAAAATCACACATTGCTGGAGTTGTGTCGCAAGCACGACACAACTGCAGCAATGCACGGAGAAACCTATACTTATTGTGCTGCATCGCTCCTTACGCCGCTTGAAGCAGGCATAAGGTTTTGACAAAGTGGCGTACTAGAAGTGGCGCAGTGAAATCTTGTAGATTTCAGTGTATCACTTCTATAAGGCTTTCCTGCATGGGAATGCCCACCCTGCACACATTATACCTGATGCATGTATAATGTGGCGCAGGGCTTTACAACTGACTCATATCCCTATCCCTAGATGTGTCACGTTGTAAATGGGCTGCAACGTGGCACATTGTTTACGTCGCCGCTGAGTCACAAAAAGTGACACAACAGCGGTGGAAAAGTGATGCACAGGGCTGTATATCTGCCCCAGTGAGTCTACTTTTTTATCAGGTCCTAACCTACCAACGCTGCCTGGTGTTTTAAGACAGTCCCAGAGAGGTATAGAGCCTTTATCCCGCTGTCTTTACCCCACAGGACTTTACCATGTATGCCTTTACTGTGCAGGTAATTACTATTCAGGCCTTCTTTGGTACTTTACCATGCAGTTACCATGCAGGGAAGTATATATATATTTTTAAATACATTGTAATCATGCTATTTAAAAAAGAAGGATTTAAAGGTTATGAGAGAGGTAAGGGTTTGGTGTGTTAAAGGTTTTAAAGAGGTTTATACTTTTTAGGGATGGGTAAGGATATGGGATAGTAAGAGTTTTACAAGGGTTTTAGGGCTCACAAAAGGATAAAGGTGCAGGTTAGTAAGGAGTTTTCAGTTTTCAGGGATGGGTTAAAGGTTCAGGGTAGTAAAGATTTTAAAAGCTGTTTTAAATTGTGTAAATATATTTAGGGGCAACCCAACAAATCCCACCTTTAATAAATAAATATATATATATATATATATATATATATATATATATATATATATATATATATATATATATATATATATATATTTTTTTTTTTTTTTTCGAGCAATTCAAATTCCTCACCACTTTGGTGAGGAAGTTTTTTCCAAGATGGAATAAAGAAGCTTGACTAAATCCGAGAAGAGTGCGGTGTTTCTTTGAATTGCTCGAAAAGTTACAACGAGTCTTGTCCTTGACTCGTCACCGGCACCAGCTGATCAGCCGCTCCTCCTCCAGCAAGGGACATTTGTTTTGATAATATATATATATATATATATATATATATATATATATATATATATATATATATATATATATATATATATATATATATTCGAATATGCTGCTTAACGCCGTTCGTCATTCCTGATACAGTATGCAGGCGCGGACCACGTTTCAGTGCTCAATCTTTAGTTTATTTTCAGTCTGCCATGACACATTCCAGTCCTCCTGGACCTTGTTCACATGACAAAGCTCATTGGCATTTTACCCCTTTTAAAGTGACAGTGCTTGTTAGTGAAAATGTTGGTTCCCGTCTTGTAGACACTGAAGACATACTCTCGATGGCAAGCAATGTTATTTTCCAATTTGATGATTTTCTTTGTAAAACATTTATGTGCTATTTTTGCATTCAGTGTCTGCTTACATTTGACCAAGTGGCATTTTATCCACTCCTATCTTACAATTCCATGAATACAAATAAATGAATATTACATATTAAATACCCTAGCAATAAAAAAACCTATGCACATGAAAATATGAATCAATGATTTGCATTTCTAAACCACAGTTCATAAAGTTGTTTTGAAAATGCTACAACATTTAATTTGTTAAAACAAAATGTAAAACATTATTATTTTTCCAAGTAAAATTGATTTCAAAATTCTAGCATAATGCAGTTTGTTATTTTATAAAATTGGTGCGATTTGGTTTGTCATCATAGATTAGTATCCTGTCCTAGGCTGTCCGCTAATGGAATAAAGTGCTAGTGCAAAGTATGATCCTCTTACTCAAAATTAGAGATTTGGACCATTTGGTGACCTAAAGTTATTGTAAACAACACCTCTAAATGTGCAAATAACAATTTTAAAAAACCATGGGAATTCTGGTTAATGTCAGGTGGCAGCTTCTCATTGTTTGATTATAAAACTTCCGTTTGTATTTAGATCCCTTCATTTGTCATTACAGCAAGAATATTATGGTTGCAGCTAAATTGTAGGCTTGTTTTACATCCCTCTTTAAGAAAAAAATAGAAATTAAAAATGATTCCATAGATATTTATTTAGGCTACCCGTGTTGTCATCTGAGTTTAGAAATAGATTTACTATATACATGTGTATAGAACTTCTGTGGTGTTCAGTCCACCCGGAGTCTTGCTATCGAGATTTAAAAAGTACCTTGTTTCTAGACTCTGTAATGTACCCTCGCTATCACCTCCCCTTCCCTTCTAGTTTTTGCTATAGAGTCTATGAGGTAGTAAGAGAGGTGTTTGAGGTCATTGTTATGGACATCTTGGAAATGTCTGGCCACAGGATAGGTTGGGTCACGGTTTGTGATCGCCAGGAAGTGTTGTAGGATTCTCTTGTTGGCTGGGAGTTTGCTGCTCCCTACATATCTCAGATTACAAGAGCATTCTAGGACGTATATGGCATGATCAGTTTTGCAATGGGGAGAATATGAAATATCTAATTCTCTCTTGCAGAGCAGTGTTTTATATGTTTTTTATTTATACCGTACAGACAGGTCTTGCAAGTTTTACATTTCACTAAGGCCTTCCTTTGTGTTAGCCAATTGTGTTGTTCTACGACCTCTGGGCTACTTTTAATCAAACTGCTGATCATCGATGGAGCTTTCCTGTATGTAATCCCCAGGGTCTTTGTTAAATTGCCTCCTATAATGGGTTCACTCAATACTATCGCGCAGTTCTGTTGTACAATGTCTTTGATGCATTTGTTTTGCAAGTTGTAAGCCAAGATTAGCCTCAATTGTAGTGTTTCCTTTTGTTTTTCAATATCTATTTGTTTTGGTTTTAGAAGTGCATTCCTATCTAAGCTCTTGGTTTTATTGATAGCTGCATCCATGGTCCTACTCTTGTATCCCCCTGCTAAAAATCTTTTTTTTCTTTCTTATTGTGCCTTTTGCAGGTCAATGGGGTTGCTGCATATTTGTTTGATTCTCAACATTTCCCCATAGGGGATACTGTTAACAAGTGGTCGTGGGTAGAAACTCATTGAGTGTAGGACCGAATTGCCTGCTGTTTCTTTCCTGAATAATCTAGTTTCCAGTTTGTTTTGATTTACAAAAACTTCTACATCAAGAAACGGAATTTCATTGCTACTAATGCTTGACGTGAAGCTTAGGTTAATACCATTGTTGTTGATATCCCTTACAAAATTGTTTGCTTCCGTTGTTGACCCATCCCACACAATAAAAATATTGTCAATAAATCTCAGGAACAGTTTGACATTTTTGTCCAGTAAGGCTTGTGTGTTGCACTGAGGACCAGCTCCTCCCACCACCCCATATGTAAACAAGCATAGCTGGGGGAGAAACTGGCCCCCATCGCAACACCTCACATTTATTGGTATAAAGTTTTGTCAAATAAAAACACATTGTTGTTTAGACAAAAATGAGTCATGTTACTGAACATTGTACAGTGTGCAGTCAATCTTGCTTTGCCTCTGCGTAGAAAGTGTTCTAGTGCCCTTATACCATCTCTATGATTAATACTGGTATAAAGGGACACTAGATCCAAGGACATCAGTTGACAGCTTTCTTTCCATTCAAAATTTTGCATCAACGCTAAAAAGTCACTTGTGTCCTTAATGTAAGTGGGCAGAGATTGAACCAGTTCCTGTAAGAAATCATCAATATATTGGGTTGCATTCTCAAGTAAACTGTTCTGTGCCAAGATAATGGGACGGCCTGGTGGGTTTCTTGCATCTTTGTGTATTTTTGGGATGAAATATATATTAGGAGTTACAGAGTTTTCCTTCCGTATGAATTTATATTCCTCCATTATCAGGATTCCAGTGCTCTTCCACACTAGACGTTTTCCATAAAAATCATCTAGTATAGATTTTAATGCCCATATGCTGCTGATTTTATAGCATGCTCTATCTCTTAGCTGCAATGAAGTCTCTTCCATGTAATTCTTTCTGTCTCGCAAAACAATATTGCCACCTTTATCAGCATTTCTCACAATAATGTTGTTGTTACTTTTGCAATTTGGTGATCAGCTGTTTATATCGCCTCTCTTTTTGATTTAGTTTGCACTTAGTATGTTGAGTTTTGTAATTAAGTTTCTTGATTTCATTGGTTACTTGTTCATTGAAAATGTCGATACTGTCTCTAGGCAATATTGGATTAAATGTAGATTTTCTTTTAAAAGGTGTAGATTTTCTTGTGGGCGTAAATTCTTGTGTTGGCAAGATTGCTTCTTGTGTTTTCTATATGGGCCAGATATAGATGGATAAATACAGGTCGGTAACGCCAAAATTCGGTAAATGTCAGCGTTACCGACCGATATTTAGCCATGTGCGATGTAGGTATTACTGAATGCCATCGGTAATAAGGAATCGGTAAAAATAAGGGAAACAAGTTACCGATTCCTTATTTACCGATTGGCAGAAACACCAAAATACCGGATCGGTAAATAAGAAATCGGTAACAAATCGCAAATGCTATGTACCTAAAATCGGTAAGAACGAATTTGCTAAAAATCGGTATTTAAGAATTGGTAATTACCACTGACTCAAAGCAGGTGGTAATCAGGTGCATTGCATAGAAACAGCCCCAAAATGCAACAGTGTGAACACAATGGCAGCTCTCTACGTTATAGCAAGGCGGCTACGTTTGCGAGCAGCAGGACTGAGGGTCTGGAGACGGGAAGAGCGCGTGTATAGACTGCCTGTCACACTGTTCCAAATGACTGAGGCAGAAATACATGAGAGGTACAGGCTACACCCACAAACCATCCCAGACCTGATACGGGACCTGCACCCACACCTGGAGCATCAGACACAAAGGGCGCACGCCATAACAACACATGTGCAGGTGCTCTGTAGCCTGCACCTACTAGCATCAGGAAGTTACCAGGGTGTGATAGCTGTGGTAGGTGGTGTGTCACAGAGTTGCTTGTCCGGTTTCTTCAACTCCTTCTTGGATGCCATGATGCAGAGAATGCATCACTACATACGCTTCCCCAGCACACAGGCGGAACTGCAGAAGACAAAGATGGATTTCTACCAAAAGGCACAGTTCCCACATGTAATAGGGTGCATTGATGGAACACACATACCATTCTGCCCACCTGCTGCTACAGAATACATATACTGCAACCGCAAATCTGCGAATTCCATCAAGGTGCAGGTGATATGTGATGCAGACTACATCATTACTGACATCGTGGCCAAATTTCCCGGGAGTACCCATGACTCCTACATATTCCAGAACAGTGGGATCTACACACATCTGGCTGGTGGTGAATTCTGAGAAGGATACCTGCCAGGTAAATCAATGTGACACACCCTGATTTATACCTTGGATGAATGTATTGGTGACTCCAATTAATAGCACTTTCTTTCCCATTTAGGTGACAGCGCATATGCCGTGCGGTCATTTATCATAACTCCATACCTCAACCCTTCCACCCCAAGTGAGAGGAGATACAATGTGGCACATAAAAGCATGCGCAACGTTGTGGAGCGCACCTTTGGACTACTAAAAAGCAGGTTCCATTGCCTCCACAAAAGTGGAGGTGCAAGTCCGTACCGCTCCATCATCTGCTGCAAAATAATAGCAACATGTGCAATGCTGCATAACCTTGCCACAAAGAAAGTAACAGCAGTGGAACTAACTGACTCTGAGGACGAGGGTGAGGACTGTCCACAGCGAGAGCACAGCGCAGCAGGTATGGTAGCAGCACTGGATGGGAGACACTGACGGGCTGAGATAACACACAACTATTTCTGAGTAGGTAAGGGGACATAGCCAGTTACTGTATGTGAGTGATGGTGTTTAATGATCATAGCACACCACCACAACTTGAAGTGCGTCACATGTTATGCCTAAATTAAATGCAGTGTCCTAATAAAAAATGGGTTATATCACCCAATTGAGTAAAACCATGTTAGGGCTGACAATACTTCCTGCGCCCACGGGCTGCACTGCTGCATTCCTACTCACCCCGGTCCGCACTGCCAGTCTGTACAGTGGCAGCGCTATGACGTTCGCTGCGCCTCCTGGACTCTGTGAGAGAGGGCGTGATGCTACTGCAGCTAGTAGCCTCTTCACTTTCACCCCCATCACCTGTAGTGGCCACCTTGTCAGTTTGTAGCACTTCAAATGCACTGCTCACTGTGACCAGCCCCCTTGCCACATCACGGCTGCAGTGTGCCATCTCCTCCTGAATGGCCACCGAGCGCCTGCACAGCAGAGAGGTAGCAGTGGAGAGGCGGTTCACTGCCTTGTTGTAATTATCAAGTTTCTGCCTCTCCCTGCGCCTTCCAGACGGTCCTCATCTAATTTGCTGCATAGCAGCCTCACAGCCTAGGACACGTCCCGCATGCCCTCAGCCATGGTACTGTTGGTGGAACTGATGCCCTTCTCAATACAGTGCATGTGGGCATTCATGTGTGCCATCTCCCCAGGCACTGACCTAATTGCTCTTCCTTGCAGGTGCTGGACTTTCCACATGTTCCCTTCAAGCCCAGCAAACACACTTTCATCTTCGCCCTGAGAATGAGGACTGGCTTCCCTTGCCCTGTGGCATCTGGAACTTGGTGGGCGCGCTCTTTGGGAGACTGTGACCCTGCCCCGTTGGCATTCTCAGCCACCTGGGACTGTTGTCCTCCTGTGCTGTCCTCCTTGAACACCTCCATCCGGTGGAGGGTGGCCACTGGATGCCTCCTGCTTCTCAGTGCTGGTGGCGTGGATGGTGGCGGTGGTGATGTTGATGGTGGTGGTGGTGATGGGGATGGTGGTGGTGGTGATGGTGGTGGTGATGGTGGTGGTGATGGTGATGGTGGTGGTGGTGGTGGTGTGGCGGTGTGCCCAGCAGGCGACTGGACCTCCTCTTCCTGTCTCCTCTCTGGCCTGGGTGCCTTTGCTTTGATCCCCTCAGCTACCCTGCGAGATGGCTCGCCTGTGAAGACAGAATGTACATATGCTCACTTATGTGGCAGCATTTGCATTGTAATAAATTTCATGTCTGCCAATCACACTGACATTTCCCATAATGAATATCAGATTTTAAGTAAAACATGTACTGGAGTGGGAGTCCCTATGTCTCTTTGGGGATTGGGGGTAGGGAGTGGGGGGCACAGAATGCTGTAAATGCATCTTACCTTGTTTGTTGGCAGCTCTGGCTGAGCTGTCTGCATCACCAATCCCACTCACACTCTCTGGCTGGAGGGTGGACTCAACCAGGAGTTCAAGAGCAGGTCCTGTGTTCCTCAATGGTTAGAGCGGCAGACCCTGATGCAGAGGTCTAGCCGGGGACCAGGGTTCAATTCCCCACCTCGGCGGGTCTTGGGCTCAAAATTCCACGGACCTGATAATTCTCGCCTCGGTGCCTATTCCAATCATGGAGTCCCACTCTGCAACTCTGGGCAATAGCTTGCTTAATCTCCACAACGGCCCCCACAACGCTAAGGATGCCTGGCCTCCACCTTGGGGGTGCCCAGGAGTGGACGCCTCACAGGGAAAGCCAGGATGGGTTCCACAGCGGTATTCGTACAAGCGCCTTGAGACCCTTGCGGGTGAGTAGTGCGCTATACAAGTATCAATTTGCTCCCTCCACCTGTTCGGGCGGCATGCAAAAATCATTTGGTTTGCTCCTGGCTTCTCTGCTCTGCTCCCTGCCTCACAGTCAGCTCCAGGTTCAGTGCAGCTGCATGGGTGTGGCCACTTCCTGTTTGGGAGGTAATGAGGATGCACAGGATTGGATGATTCCACAAATACCGATTTTTTTAAATTACCGATTCAGTATTTACCGATTCGGTATTGATGATTCAGTGATAACAAATCGGTAATGGAGATTCAATATTTTTTTTTTTTACAGATTCATTACAAATCGCTATTTTTTTAGCAATTTTTAACGAATCAGTAATTTTTACCGAATCATTACGTACATCTGGAATACCGAGTTCTTAATAATGAATCAGTAAAATTCGCTATTAAGGACTCTGTATTTCTGGATTACCTACATCTGGCCCTATGTTGTTTGGGGAGCAGTAAGCCATGCTGTCTGTCTTAGCCATAGTGCATATATCGGTTGCTTCCATCTGGAAATACATTAAAGTTTTTAACAGAGTTGTATCCCCACTAGATGTTATCTCTTTTGAATTTTCGATGGGGCTTGTGACTCCTTCCGTTACTTTTTCTTTATCTTTTTGTTTGTCTTTCAATAGAGCATGATGTTTTGCTAACTTCAATTTTCTTATAAAACGGTAAATGTACATTTTAATATTGGCATAGTTAAAATTTGATTCTGGACAATATGAAAGGCCTAGTGCCAAGATTTGTTCTTCTGCTTTGCTAAGATTGACACCGGTGAGGTTGACTACTGTTTTGGCTTGCTTGTCGTTATTTTCTATTTGTGGGTCCACCAACCTCTCCCTCTCCCTCTAATCTTTTTGTTGTTTGGCTTTTCTGTTGGATTTTCTCCTCTCCCTTCGCCTGTGGTTGCGCCTCTTCCTCTGGTGTTCTGTTGAGTCTTCGGGCGGAGGGTCGCCCTTCGTTCCTCAACTAAAAAATTAATTTCTTCTGCCGGGGTTAGGTTTGGCAACACTCTTCTTGGGGCTGTCTGTTGTCCCTCTGATTCTATTTCACTTTCCACATTAGAATTTAAGTCTGAATTTGAGGTATAAACATGTCTGTCATGTCTGTCTTTGCTGGTGGAGGCACTGGTTCCTGACTCATTGTGTATTTTGGCTTTGTTCGATTTCATCACATCATACTTTTTTGAGAACGTGAAAATACGCCCCGTCTTGTAATCCACCCTGTCTCGTTGGAACTTGAATGCCTTGCATTCTTTGACCTTGTCTTCTTCTTTTTTCAAGCGTATTGACATTTCTTTCTTCATCCTCCTTGTTTAATTGGGTGATCTCCTCATTCAGTTTTTTTTTATTTTATTTTTTGCTGGAATATCACCCGGTCTGTTCATGCATATTTAACAAGAATTTCCACCAACCTCCTGGATGACTCAAGATTGCTTTGTGCCCAGTCACGCATCATATTGGGGTTTGATTGGTCATAACTGGGGGCTATTAAGATCCTTAAGCCCCTCAGGATTCTCCCTACTTTGAGGTAGCACTGCAGGGATTTGTGCTCCCACCATTTGCCCTGCTCCGCGCACATCAGTTTTTCTAGCACTCTCATTTTATCCTTGGTGTTGTTGTTAGCTGGATTTGTCACAATGTCTCTTTCTTGTGTAGTTATGTTGTTTGGAGGCATATTACTAAACATTTCTGAGGTGGGGTGCTTTTTAAGGTGTTCTATTGGGTTAGAGAGGGTTACTCTTAGACCTGGGCATGCCTGAGTAATATGCATCTGAGGGGGAGAGGGGGTATGTGTTGTTGCTTTCTAAATGAAAGCTGACTTTATGGCATATTTGAACTGTGTTGGAGTGTGAAAAGTTTCTCTAATGTCTAATGTTGAGTGATTAATGATATTTCTTAGTATTAGCTATTGGTGACATTGTGACACTCAGCTATAATAAGGCAAATCTGTTATGTGTTGCATGCATTTGAGATGTTCTAACATGTTCTAATGAATGTAGGACAGTTCTGTATATAAAAACAAGCAGTACACCAATGCATTCCTCATGTTCACGGACACGCTACTCATTATGCAGCTATTGTGCAACAAGGCTTAAAAAAAGTCTCATGGTATGATGTGCGAAGATTCCTTTCCGCCAGTGGCCCTTCCATCAGAAAATTATTGTGTGCACCCATCCACATATAATATATACGGAATATTGGGAAAGAATTCTTCAAATTCACGTAAGCAAAAACGAAAGTAACTGAGATGGAGAAGAGCAAACGGAGTCACCCATCGGCATGGCCTTATCAGCACAGAGCAGCCCTTCTCTCTAAAGACACAACAGGCCAACCTATGGTGGGTGCACGGAAGGAGGGTGTATCAGGATAGCCAGCAGCGCCCCTCCCTTCCTCGTTACCTTCACGGCCTCGCCTAAGGCTGCGCATGACACCAATCCTATATTGTGGTGTGTAGTGTCAGATTAGAAAGGGTCCCTCGTGCTTGCTTGAAGTCCACCCCTAAAATGAAGACCCGTAAATAATCAGTATGACTGTTCAGAGACTACCCTGGACCTTTCCACGCTGACCATTCACAAGCAATGGAAGTCCTTTCTCGCCGTCAGCTCTGGACAGTCAGCATACTGACACTTTTAAAACAGAAAAGGGAAAAACAGCCCTACTTGACATGAGCATCATCTTTCAGATGGCCTTGAATTCAGGTGGAAGAAAACAAAAACAGTGTATATCTGAGGTATTGCCGTTCCCCGGGCATGTTTATGCACTGCAGTTTTGACCCAGGGGACCCGGAACAGTTTTCAGAGTGGGGTTGCTGCCATCAGTGTGACCTCACTGAAGACTTGGGGATTGTGAAAAATCCAACTGTCATAGAAAGACACCCTATACTCATCAGAATCAGGTGCGTCAATGGGAGTGGGAATATCCCCAGACTAGCACCTGGAAACAAACAAAACGGCAAACCACTAAGAATGTTTTCTGGCCTCCAAAACTTGAAGTCATGATTTAATCCAGTGCAGTGTATGGCAGCCTTTGACTTCCTTTTTTTTTTGGCTCTGTCTCGACTCAAAAGCATCTACGAGTTTTTTGGAGCATTGCCTGTTGTTGTGTTGGGGGCCCTGGGCCCTCATGCTGCAAATGACTGACGCAGACACAGTTAGCTATAGGGTACAACTGGCCCAGAGCACGTGCGCTCGGCCACTTTTATTAAGGCAGCGTCACCTGACCAGTGACGTCTGTGGTGGGTGGGTGCACAGTGTAGGGCATACAAGAAAACGACTAGACCGTGTCCTGCTGACTGTGACTCTGGGTCACTACATCCCTCCCAAACTTTGGGGAAAATTGAAAACAAAAGAAAGTCCAACCTGTGGGAGAAAAAGTGCAGTTCGCAAACCCCACAACAAAGTTCGACCTGTGGGAAAGAAAATGTACATACAATATAATACTGGACTCTATGGTTTGAAGTGAGTCGTACGACTCTAGGCCTGCTTTCGCCTTTCCCGGCCGGTTCTGCCTGGTGGTGGATCTCTCGTCTCTACCATCGGGGCATGGACCTTACCCACGGCTGCCCGGTAAGTTAATTTCCCATTCTGCTGGGGATTTGTGAGGAGGGAGGCTCGTTCCCTTCATGTTCCCCCTGGGGTCTTCTGTCCGCTGCTGGATGCTTTCTTCCCACGCTGTACAGCGGTGCTCCAGCTCCTCTCACTCACACGAGGAGCTGGGAGCTACCGGTCGTCGCTTCTTGACCCGCCTCCCCTCATTTAATTTTGGCCGCGCTGGCCGCCTGCAGACCTTTTCCTCGTCCCCCTCCCCTCATAGCAGGCCCTTCCAGTTCACGGGCTGCGCGCGGGGGGGGTGTCGCTCTTGTCGGCCGCGGGCCGTAACGGTGGCACTTCACTGCGGGTGGACTCGGCTTCAGTTCACTACTGTTTGACGCTGCTGGGCACTTCGCGCAGCGGCTCTCCTTCGGCAGCAGGGCCTTCCCCTTCCACGCGGGTGGGCTCCGCTTGCTCCCTCGGTGCCCGGCAGCTCTTGACACACTGCGGACGCTTCTCCGTAGACTATTCACCCCGCCGCCTCCATTCACACACGCGGCGGGGACAGGGGACGCTTCGGGCAGGCCGCGGGTGGGCTCCGCTGGTCCCGCTTTACATAATGTTCATTTTCGGCCTCATCTTGCGCGGCAAAGCTCCCTGATTATGCGGGTGGGCTCCGCTTGGTGTACCATCACACGGGGGTCGCTTCTGGCATACGCGGCCTCTCCCAGGCATTTCCTTGCGCGTGGGCTCACCTCCGGCCACAGGGCCTATCACTCCGTCGCGGGTGGCTCCGCGTTAGTTGCCGCATTTGTGGGGCTCAGTCGCGGCCGGCGCGGGTGGGCTCCGGTCGGTCTGCACTTCTCTCCTGGGCACTTCTCTTGCCGGCGGGCCTCTTCATCCACACGGGTGGGCTCCGTGTGGATTTCCTCATGCGCCAGGGCTTGCGGCCGACGCGGGTGGGCTCCGGTCGGTCTGCTGCTTTTCCTCGGGGGTACCACCACGGCAGGGCGGTATGCAGCAGGTCGGAGAGGTGCGGGGTGGGCTCCCGGTCACCTTCTCTTGGATCCTTAGGCCTGGGGCACAGCACACGCCCCGCGGGCCTCTCGGCGGCCGGCGGCGCTTCCCCGGAGGGGTGCCCTCCACATGGGCAGTTCCCTTCTTATTTCCCGGGGATGTTCAGCTGCGGCACGCGTGGCTAGCGTCCGCCCGACTCGTCGCCAATGTTGTGTTGGGGGCCCTGGGCCCTCATGCTGCAAATGACTGACGCAGACACAGTTAGTTATAGGGTACAACTGGCCCAGAGCACGTGCGCTCGGCCACTTTTATTAAGGCAGCGTCACCTGACCAGTGACGTCTGTGGTGGGTGGGTGCACAGTGTAGGGCATACAAGAAAACGACTAGACCGTGTCCTGCTGACTGTGACTCTGGGTCACTACACCTGTGACGAGTCAGAGGGGTGGGGTGTAAGGAAATGCTGTCTTGCTGTAGAACAACAAACGCAAACAGAACGGGCCCTTTCTCGCTGTCAATTCTTCAGTCAGCACACGGTCACTGCTGAAAGAGAAAGCACTACTTGACACAAGCGCCCTGTCTCAAAGATGCCCCCGAAACCATGTGGAAGAAAACAAAGACAGGCCATTTCTGAGCTATTGTCATTCACTGCACTTCCTTTTGTCAGAATGCACTAACAGCACAATCCGGGTCTGACTGGAACAGTGTGTGTTTGCACACTTCTCCAAACACGCTGCCAGACAGACACAGACAATATGCTGATTGACTCGAAGTGGACGCGGGGAAAGAGGAACTGGAAAGAGAGAAAGAAACAGACACTGGGTATTGTCAGTCACTCTGTCTAGTCTCACAGCTGAGCACGGTCTGCACTACAAGAGCTTTGATCTCTAAAGACAAGAGGAAGCCTTTAGTGATTGTATCGGTCTGACTCCAACCCCTCATTCCTACTATTGTACATAATTAAAAGGGTATTACAATTGAGAAAGAGCCAACCTGGAGTCATCTAGGGTAGGTCCACTGACTATAGGGGAAAATAACTTTTACTTAAAGACACTCACCGAGTGTTATCCCGTGACAGGAGTCAGCATCCGGTTCTTCCAGAACCTCTGTGGTTCGGCGCATGCTACGACCTAATTACTTACAAGGCTTCACTTTTTTTAAGGAGCAAGGGTGTGGGTTCTATATGAAATAATATTTTTAAATGCCTAGACTGTGCATCAGCATTTATTAATCGGTCCCTCAGACAAGGTTAACAACTGGGGGAAATGGGCTAGTTCGAGTTACTGTCACTCATTGGCCCTTAAGTATGATCAACTAGTGTCTGCCACATACCCCAGTCCAGGGCATTCATCAGTATGTCCATATTAATACCCTTTTGGAAAAGGGTGGCTGGTTATTTATTTAATTATTCATACCATGCCACAGACGTACATGGTACACTTCTTAGAAGAGGGTTAACCTGAGGATTAGAAACACATTTAGTCACAGCAGGGGACCATACGTATAACCCAAAACATGGTTCAGGTACGACCTATATAAATAAAAGGTACTGTGTGTACCATGAGGACATAAGGTTCACCCAGAAGCTGGTGCATGTCTCAGTGTCTTTTATGCCAATACAATGTGAAAACACTGCAAACACAAGCAGTAAGTTGGGGGTTCAATGCATACAACTGACACACACCCTTATGGATAGGTAATTGAATGCCCACTTATATAGTGGACCGCTGTCCATCCTGAGGCCATGGATACCCTGTGCTTAGCTAAAACAAGTAACAAGGAGAACATTGTTCTATTCTCAACAGGCAGGCCCCTCACATAACCCACCAGCGCCAGTGTTGGGGTAGGCTCGAGGGGCTCCCTAACAATGGCGGTGAGTACTCATCCCACCTCATCCCAGTAGTGTTGCACTGAGGGGCACAACCAAGCTAAGTGTGTGAAATTACTAGTTGCAACCCTGCATCTGGAACAGGTAGGTAGCTCTCACAGGCCTAGTTTGTATAGCTTATCTGTGTGGTAGGTTCTGTATATACATTTATAATGACTGAACCAAAGCTTATAGTTCGATGAGAGTTCATCTGTCTGGTTGCAACAGTACATTCATTGCTCATCTGAGATTTTTAGGTCGAGCTCCTCCTCCTGCCATCGAGCCCAGGCGGGCGGCGGTGGGCCTCTTCCTGGCTCAGGTTGCATATGCGTGACACAAGACTTCGGGCGATGGAGAGTTCAACACCTGCTCCAACGTTTTGAAATTAGGCAATGGGGATGGTTAGGCCTGGCCGAGCTCCCAGCATAGCGCTTTAAGTCTGTAGTAAAAAAGATTGTCGAGAGGCTTGGAATCCAGTGATGACCTCCTGTTGTATAAAAGCGTTTCCAAGGTACAGATAATTGAGGCTCATGAGGTGCAGGGTCTTCATCCTCTTGCACAGCCCCACATCCTCCTTTGGCTTGATCATCAGGTCATGCAACAACGCTGCGCTTAGTACATACATGACCGCCTTACCTGCTCTCATCAGAAGCCTGCACCAGGCAGATACTCTGCAGTCACAGCGGGCGGTTATGTGAGTTTCAATAGCTAGATGAGGCTGAAAGGGGGGGAGGGTGCATCCAGTAGTGGAGATACTGTGCTTGTGCATACAAGTAATATAGTTGAAAGCCTGGAGCTGCAAGCCCCCCATGGCTGTGGGGCAAAGCAAGGGTCTCCCCTACATTTTTTTAATTTGTGGGTGTGTTTGAGTTGCTCCTAATCCCAACAGATGAATCTTGGTCTCTACCATTTGCTCGGAGGGGCGCGGAGGAAGGGAAGATGGATACCCCAAATCTACCTCCTTACTGTTAGGTAGATGTACTCGATCTCCTTACTGGTAGGTGTTTATAGTCGGCCTCTTTACTGTTCAGGTCTGAGCAGCTCCACACCCTGTGTGTGTGTGTGTGTGTGTGCTTCTGTACAGGACCCGTAGCTGCAGGGCTCCATCTTTGGTACTCTGAATTTCAGACTAGTAGACATCATGTCCACTTGTACTGCTAGCAGATGGTCCATCAAAAAGTAAAGTGCAGCACCACACTGATAATACCAGAGTGGCTCCTTCTGCAGCATGGAGCATACATTGGAAGGGGAAACTGTAGTTGGGCACCACGCTTGGGCTATCAGGCAATGGTCATTTTGCAATGTGTATGTGCCACCAACACTCTTCCACTGAAAATGCCACAAACAGATTAACTTCAACCAGTTTAACTATCTCTGCCTGGACGGTGCCACTGAGTGACCTGTGTACAGCGGCGGCTCCTCTGCTAAGGCGGAGGAGCATCGCCCTACTGCTCTGTGAGCTGGCCAAAAAGGAAAACTAAAATCATAATAATGCATTGTTATCATTTTATTTTTCTGTGGCTCAGCTGGTTAGGGGCAGGGCTGGGCTGGGCTGTTACAGAGAATCAGGGGGAGGAGTTGTGAGCACTCTCTTAGGTGTGCATGACGGTTTGGCCAGCCGTCTTGAGCTGGCCAAACAGTCATGCGCACTAATACAGCCTGGGTGGAGCAAATGCACAGCCTCCCGGTCTCTCATTGAGCGCCGAACCACATGCTCAGACCAACCACAACGTTGCTGTAATGCAGCGTTGTGATTGGCTAGGGTAGCCTGGGTGCTTCCTACTTCCTGATTCCTGCCCCTTGAGTCCTGCAGTCGACTGAAGAGCCGAAGAGGACAGAGAGGCTTGTGGCTTCCCTGCAGATAAGGAGTTTAAAAAAAATAAAAAATCCCTCCCCCTTGCTGCCCACCCAGCCTGCTCCGCGACCTGCTCCCCCACCGGCGCCGCCACTGCCTATGTAGGGTGATACTCATCAAACGTCCTAAAACTGCACATGCCTCTAATAGCACTGTTGCCCCTGGGTGGTGGTGTTGAGTGTGTTTTCTCTACTCACTTTCCAAAATGCTTGAGCCATCAAGGGAAAAGCTACTTTAGAAACCCGGGTAAAAACAAAGAGACCAAGCTCACCTCCACAAAGTGGACAGAGGCTGAACACGTCTGTTTTTGTGTGGTGCCTCTGAAAGATAAAAAAAATAGGTCCAGAGTCAATACTTTCATGAAAGCATGTAACATGTTGGTCCCTATAATCCCAAGACTTGATTTCCACAACATTGGTGTCTGCAGTCAGTTGTTATGTTGTGTGAATTTGTGTAGCGCGGCTAATTACCCGTGAGTTTATCCAGTTGTCATGTGCACTCTAGATTTGGCATATTCTTGTAATTTAGAAGGAGCAAAATTATGTTCAATGGAGGATTTTGTACATCACACATGCAGAACTGATGTTTTTCAAGGTGCTCTCAAATATGATGGTAATGGAAAAGTAATGTCTAAATAACAAGGATAACCCTACCTGCCCATGTTACCAGGGTAGGTATGTATTACTATAACGATTATCCTGCGGAACGAATTCAAAAGTGGTTCCTTCTTATATGTCTTAGAAGGAACCTAAAGTTACTCAGATTTATTTATCGGACTAAAATTGTTTACAAACAAAACAAAATGCAGGATTTATATAGATTTCATGTTGTAATGTGTTGACTCCAATCAAGTGTAACAATCAACAAAATAAGTGATCATAGTGCAGACGACGCAGTGCTCCATGGTGATTATGTATACAAAGAACATAGATAAAAGACTGTACAATACCCAGTGGTTGTATGCATTTATTGATAAAATTCATAACAGAAGTTAAATTGCACGTACCAAACAAGAGAGAGGGTTCATCGACGTTTCTACCCCATGTGACTGTCTCTTCAGGTCATAGTCATTTCAGATTTAATGCTGAAAATGCACATTTTCAACAATGCTGGTACAAGCATGTGCTTAGGCAAGTGTCTGAGGCATCGTAGGAAAACTTAATACATCAGCAGGCTCAAGGTCTGTCTTTCGGGTTTGGGCTTGAATGAATGTTTATTTACAGGTGGATTCGAGCCTTTGCATATTTAGATATTAATTGACGAAATTTCCAAAAGCAAAATATGACCTTTGAAACAGCATGCATGTTGGGTAGGTCACGCAGCTGAGTCATATCTTGTTTGTCATAAGGCAGAAGGTTAAAATGACCACATTAGAAGATTGTTTTGTTTGTTTTGCTTTAACCAGCTAATTAGGCTGGGCTGTTCCCCAGGTTCGAGGACATTCCATTCAAAGTGTGGCTATCGCTGGCAATAGAGCCGTTTCTGTAATATCACCACATATGATCTTGAACGTATTAGTAAATGCCCTGGGGCTACGCAGCTCTTAACACCCCCACGTCGTTACTCGTTCATGCTTTCCAGATATGACAACAGCAGCCTCAGCAGGCAAAGATAGCCACTATCATCACCTCGCCTCCTTGACTTTGCAGCAATGAGATAAGGAAGGAGTGAAGTGAAGGGCGGCCTTACCCCGGCAAGGAACAGACAATCCGGGCCTTTCCTATTTTTCTTGAAACATTGGGACTGCCTATGGGAATGACAGCAGTCCGGGTCATCGCAAATAAGCGGCGATGGTACCCAGACTGAGGCACCAATAATGATCTAGTGTAGGTGGCTTTTTTATTGAAAAGATGTTCACAGACAGACAGTAAATCATGACACAAAAGAGCTTACCTAAGCTCTGCAGCATACGCTGTTTTTCAACGCATGTTCAGACTCTTTGGCATAGGGGGGCATATTATCAAGCCTGGGCGATAAAATTATCGCCGTTTTATCGGCAGGTAACTGCCGATAAAGTGGCGATAATGGGCTTGATAATATGCTCTATGGAGTTCCAATCGAAGCTCATGTTACATGTCCTTTACATTTAACATGAGCTTCGATTGGAATTCCATAGAGCATATTATCAAGCCCATTATCGCCACTTTATCGGCAGTTTCCTGACGAGAAAGCGGCAATAATTTTATCGCCCAGGCTTGATAATATGCCCTAGGGTGACCAGAATTTTAAAGCCAAAAACCGGGACATTTCCCAAAAATAGAAGGACTACAATTTCCCTTCAACCTAGCGCCCGGAATGACAGCGCTCCTTAGTAGAGAATTACTGAAGAGCCAGTAAGAACATACATAAAATGCCAAAGCTAGTATGCCTGTTAATTGAATTGTTTTCTTATAACATCTGCTAACTATCCGTGCTTTTCAAAATATAAAAATATACCTCCCACCCTTTTCAACCGACCCTCTCTAAAAATCAGGACATTAGCTTAATTTCCTGAAATCTACCAGGACAGCTGGCTGAAACCCGGAACTCTCCGGGCAAATCCGGGATGCCTGGTCACCCTACTTTGGCAGCACTGCGCAATCAATTCAGCGCGGGAAGCTAGGAACTGGATTCTGCGCATTGGGTCATCGAAGCGCGATCTCATACACTGCGTAGAATCCAGTTCAGATCTTCCTGTGTGGAGCACCTAAGCCCACCCTTCCTGAACTCGTCACAGGGTGGGGTCAGTGAAACCCAATGCCCCCTCCCCATTCTGTGACATAGCTAGAGTCATTGATTGACAGGTAACCTCTGCAGCAGCAGGGGTTAAGCCCGAGGCGCCCAGAGGCTTACTTTAGTCCAGGGAGAAAATTACAAAAAACAATGTGATGGACAGAATGTAGATCAATGTCTTACATTCACCCCAGTACATGGATCTGGGCCTAAATCCATCGTTTTTTGCACTCCACACCACCCTGGGTCAGATAATGGCTTTATGCAAATCAGCTCTGACCCTGTGCCCCATGGGAACAGTCCAGTCCAAACTACAACAGCCATATCTTTCCCAGACCGGAATCAAGCATCCGAGGACCGGACCGGTTTCAAGGTAACACCTTTCATCAGCCCGGCTAGCTTGACTCCAGTGGTGTGGAGGCTCTGGGACCAACGTCTGAGCTACCCCAGTACACTCAGGGAGAAAATTACAAAAAACAATGTGATGGACAGAATGTAGAACAATGTCATACATTCACCCCAGAACAAGGATCTGGGCCTAAATCCATCGTTTTTTGCACTCCACACCACCCTGGGTCAGATAATGGCTTTATGCAAATCAGCTCTGACCCTGTGCCCCATGGGAACAGTCCAGTCCGAACTACTTGCACTTGGAGTGCAAAAAAACGATGGATTTAGGCCCAGATCCTTGTACTGGGGTGAATGTATGACATTGTTCTACATTCTGTCCATCAACTGTGTTTTTTGCAATTTTCACCCCGAGTGTGCTGGGTATACTCAGACGTGAGTCCCAGGCTCTCCACACCACTGGAGTCAAGCTATCCAGGCTGAAGAAGGCTGATAGCCAGAAACCGGTCCTTGGATACTTGATTCCGGTCTGGGAAAGACATGGCTTGGTAGTTCGGACTGGACTGTTCCCATGAGGCACAGGGTCAGAGCTGATTTGCATATAGCCAGTGTCTAACCCAGGGTGGTGTGGAGTGCAAAAAAACGATGGATTTAGGCCCAGATCCTTGTACCGGGGTGAATGTATGACATTGTTCTACATTCTGTCCATCAACTGTGTTTTTTGCAATTTTCACCACACTCTCCACACCACTGGAGTCAAGCTATCCAGGCTGATAGCCAGAAACCGGTCCTTGGATGCTTGATTCCGGTCTGGGAAAGACATGGCTTGATAGTTCGGACTGGACTGTTCCCATGAGGCACAGGGTCAGAGCTGATTTGCATATAGCCAGTGTCTAACCCAGGGTGGTGTGGAGTGCAAAAAAACGATGGATTTAGGCCCAGATCCTTGTACTGGGGTGAATGTATGACATTGTTCTACATTCTGTCCATCAACTGTGTTTTTTGCAATTTACTTTAGTCCAGGGCCGTCAAGGGGTGGAATTTATGCCAGGAGGTTATTACTTTGCCAAGCAGACGACATCATGGACCACAGGTCTGTGAATTACTCAGCCTGGCAATTGTTGACCTTTGGCAGCCTAAAAAATCTGCACAAGCGCATCGGCACAGTTCTAGCAGTGCAGTGAAAAGATAAATATTTGAGGCGGAGGGTGACTGATACAGATGAAGAGTTGTGCTCTAAAAGTGTGCATGTACTTCTTTTAATTATTTTTTTTATTTCTTATTATTTGAGGTCGAAAAATAAAGGGGGTGGAGCCCCTTAGCCCTTATGGGGCAGCCGCTACTACTCCAGACTATCTACAGGGGGTAGGCAGTGGGGCCAAAACACAGCATGTTCAGGTGTAAGTGAGCTGGGTCCAGCTCCTTTCTCCCAGCCTGTCAGTGATGGCCCATTCAGTCACCCTTAAGCTCCCATTGTGCGTGGCTGTCTAGGTGGAATACATAAAACCCAACTGCCAACTTACCCCATCATGTGACCAGAGACAGGGTGCAGGCACCAATTGGCCAAAAGTGTAATTTTCAGAACTGTAATTTAAAATACGACTTCACCATAAGTTAGGTTTTTATACTAGGGGCCTTATTTATGAAGGCCTTGCGCCGCCGGTGCGTCACTTTTAACATGGGAAAAAGTGACGCACCGGTGGCGCAAGGCTTTCATAAATGAGGCCCTAGGATTCTAGAGACACTAAACATGAGCATCCCATTTGGAAATTACACTTTTAAAATATAATAAGGTAATCCCAGTGGTATCCTATAGGAGATAAAGGCCTTGCAGTAGTCAAAAAGACATTTAGGAGTTTTCCCTACCAGGACATGTGAAACTTAAAAGTACATGTCCTGCTTTTTTAAACACAGTCAACTCTGCTCTCTGGGCTGTCCAGGGCCTACCTAGGTTTGACTCATATGCATTAAAGAACGAGGTTTGCTCCTACCAAAGGGTTTATTTTGCTAGGTCAAAGCAGCAGTTTAAATTGCACAAAAAAACTCTGCAATGGCAGACCTGAGACATGTTTAAAAGACTACTTAAGTGGATGGCACAATCAGTGCTGCAGGCCCACTAGAAGCATTTAGATTACAGGCCCTAGGCACATGTTGGGCACCTTACTACAGACTCATAAGTGAATTAGATGTACCAATTGGGTATAAGCCAATTCTACCATGTTTTAAGAGAGAGCACAAGCACTTTAGCACTAGTTAGCAGTGATAAAGTGCACAGAGTCCGTGAATCACTGCTGCCTAACAAAACCGGCACTGCTGCTTTTGTCTTGCATTGCTTGCAAAACCGACCCCCAGTAACAAAACTGGCCCCCACTGCTCCAAAACCGCCTCCACGCTTCCAGCCTCCCAGGCAAACGCCCAATGCCCGCTACAGCCAGTCTGGCTTTAGAAGCCGCTGACAAAGCATCAGAGACGCAGCTGACATAGACTCGGGGAAGCTTGGCACGCTGACGTAGATTTATCTGCAGCTGGCACGGCATGAAGTCTCTCTGGCTCCTACACACCCTGGTATGCATTGAAGAGTGCATTCAGGGTAAAGCAGCGGATTATGTAACTGGAGTAATGTGACATGACAGCGTGTGCCTACCTAGCCACATGCCAAAGTGAACCTGTCAGAACAATGTGTGCTTAGCTGTGCATTTGGCCTAGTGGACCCAGCATGACAACACATGCTGAATTGCAGCTTTGTGAGATGTGCACCTGAAGGAGTGTTTGTAATATTAGAAGTCCAGATTGCACCTGAATGGGCATATTTACTGGCATGCTTATGCATACCCAAATGACATTGAGCCCCTGGCAGACCACTGCATGAATGTGTCCTAACTTGTGTGGAATGTGGGATGACACATCTATGCTTAGAGCACCACTGAGATACTGACATGGAAATGTATACCACTCAGGGTGTTGCGGACTAGCACTGAAAAGAGTACTCAACATGGACATTGTGAGACTGGCAATGAAATATGCACCATACTGATGAACTGGTGCAATATGAACTTGCTAGACATTCCCCATATAACTGGGGCAAAGGGGCATGGCAGGGGTGTAACAAAATCCCCCGTGGCAGGGTGCCTTCGGCACTGGCCGGTCCCTGGCCTGAGAGCTTCGGATTGGGTCCGGAGCATGCCCCCCCCTGCATGTACTTTGCAGGGGGGGAGGGGGTCAAGTGTCTTTAAACCACTGGGTTGCGATTCTGGCATTGATGATTTTAACTTGGCAATGTGTCCCTAATTAGAGCATTCTGAAACTGGCATGATGGCAATAAAAACTTGACTGCGGCAATGTGATATTAGTTTGAAAGTGCGGGAAGTGCACAGTGACAGGTTCACCAGGCCCGAGTCTATCCAAGCAGCGTCAAGGGCAGGCCGGCATAGGAAGCGTTATCATCGGAGGAGCACCTTGCACTAGCTGAGTAATACCCAGAGATTATTGGTACACGCCTGGACTATTTATAGATCATTCGACTATATATGTTGGAAGTATAGGACAGACAGACAGGCATAGCATTGCCATCATGATAGTTTAGTTCTTAGCACTCATATTCTGATAGCATTTAACTGCCACGTGTTGGAGTAAATTCTATTGGTGTGCAAATGAGAAATAGCTTTTCTGCAAATATGTTTGTAAAGTTGTACTGCAACATGCACTGTGCGGCTCCATCTCCCTTGATGGGGTGAGGCCGGGGTAATCCCTCCTTCTCCTTTTAGCCCCAGGATGGGTTTGCATGTTTACTACTGTGCCTGGGACAGTACGCATTTTAACTAAGACGCAGACAATAAACGCAGAAAAGATGGAACCATTCTTGTGGGAACAACACGTGACAAAGCACGTCATTTAAAGGGGGATCAACGGATATATTTCAATTTCGTACGAACTTCCTCTGAAAATGACTCAGTCGTCTCTCTTGTAAACAAACTTCAACAGGATTTTATATGGTCAGCACACGCACCAGGGAAACATGCTGAGGGGGCAAGATTTCATACTTGGACATAGGTTCTGCGGCAGATGTGAGCTATTTTAACTGATAATTCTTACAAAGCGGCCAGGGGCGTGTGTCGCCTCACATCGAGGACGAGGTTTGCAGACAGCGAGAGCAAATTAAAGGGCAGCCCTGCCGCGAGTACACCCTCAACATGTGCCATGAAACCGCGGTAGCGCTATAAAGAGGAGCGCAGATTACAGGCCCTGTAACCGCATGGCGGCACGGGGGCCGGATTACAGAGTCTGCATGAAGAAATGCAAATAAATGGATATTTAAAGGAGTTTGATGCTGGGGGCTTTACGGCGGCTATGTCGGGCACCAGGGAGTGGCAGGGCGGGTCCGATGCTATGTAATCCTGGAGCCTTGTTTTGGCTGGAAGGATTCAGGGGCATATTATCAAGGGGGTTTATCTCCGCTTTTTTGGCTTTAAAAGCCAAGAAAGCTGAGATAAAATTATCTCCCTATTACCTAGCTGTCGCTAACACCAGTTAGCGACAGCTAGTAGGAGATTGCGACCATCTTGGGCCCCACTTTGCATGTCAGAGAAATGTATCACTAATGACATGCAAAGTGGGCTGGCCAAGATGTTAGCGACTGGAAACAGTCGCTAACATCGCTATCTCCTATTACCAACTTTTGGAGATATTCGCGCTAAGCGCGAATATCTCCAAAAGCTAACACCTGCCCTGAGCAGTTCTTAGCCATGTTATCCAATGGGAGGTGGATAACATGGCTAAGAGCATTAGCTCGGTAATGCATGAATATCGCTGACTTTTCAGCGATATTCATGCATTGCGGCCGATTTTTATCGCATTTGCGATAAACCTTGGTAATAACAAGGTTTATCTGCGGTAAAAATCGCCGCAGGTCGGCAATAAATTTTTGTCTCTAACCAAGCAATAGCGATAATTATCGCTATTGCTTGGTAATATGCCCCTCAGTGTCTGGCATTGTGACTGTGAGCAAGGCCGGTCTCGGCGTACCGGCTTCGGGCGTTTCCTCTGGAGGTTGGAAGGGTGGGTTGGGGACCGGCTTTGTAACTAAGCAGCAGTTTTAAAAGCACTGCAAAATTCCTTGTATATTCACCAGTTTTTGAGCAACAATGAAAGTATCAAGACAGCTCTAGTGATTAATGCACCTGCTGGAGAGAGATGAGAGTTTTGTCTAGTGGCAGTTTTGACTGATCTAAGGTAGCACAGAGGGTTAATATGCCTGCTGCAAAGAATGTGTACCATGCATATCAAAGAACAGTATTTTATGTGCATAGATCAGGGGGTTACTGCTTTTGACACAGAGATTCTTTTGTTTCTGTGCAGTTCATAATTTTCATCGTAATCTAGCACAGTGAGCTATGAACTGCTTTCAAAGTGCTGCATGTAAACTGCATGGTATGAAGTATGTTTTTCCCAGTCTTTCTTTATCCCGATGTTGTTTAAAAAAAGGTTCGTTTGGGTAGAAATAATTTCTTATTATTAAAGTCAACCCTAACTACTGCACTAAGTTCTGAATCCGGAGTTTGTGCTTCTCAGACCAAGTTCTCTTAAAAAGTGTCTACCAGTATGAATGACATATGAATCCTACACCTTGTAGTCCTCTTTGTTTTATGTAACATTTCCTATACACTGATTTATACACGTATGATTCATTGCCTCTGTATGTGATGTAAATTGCTCCGGCACCCTACACTAGTATGAGGGATGCTACAAAACACATGTAATACATGTGAGAGCGGGGCGATGGAGAGATGAGAGGCAATGCTGGAGGGTGAAATTGAAGGAATTACTGAAGATCCCCAATAAAGATTGTTGCATCCTGGTGCACAGTAAGGTCATCATTACTGTGCTTTAAAAGCGAATACAATTGAATATATAATGTCAAATGTGTTATATAGTGCACCATTTCACTACATTTTCCTGGGGGAGAACCCCCCCAAAGTCTCCCTTTGTAGTGGTCAGGTTTGTTCGCTGCACCATACTACGGCTGGTCTAACAACATTTGTCAGGGCTGCTTTGGCTTTCCAGTACAGTCCTGATTGTGAGCTGTAGTCGGTGGGCAAAGCCCGCAGGGCCGGACTGGGAACCAAAACCGGCCTGGCAGACTGCTTGGCAATCCCCCGAGGGGGTTGGTGGTGCGGCTGAGCTGTTTGCCAGGGCTAGGTTTGACCGATGTTGTTACTGAGGCTGATAGTGCAGCAAAAACACCCCCCCAGGGGACCAAACCCAGCCTCCACCATGGCGGCCCACTGGGGAAATGCCCGATGGCCGCTACAGCCAGTCTGGCCCTTACAATGATGGGTATTCAATGTGTTAGTGTAATTATATGAATGGTAGTAAACCAAGGCTTCAACACCCAGAATGCATTGGGTTGCCTCAATGAAGCCCAGGACTAGAAGTGCAGTGGCTGGGATGACATGATGGAAGGTGCCTGACCTAGAAAGGAGTCAGAAGTTAGGTGAGTGGTTACAACAGGAGGCATGACCAAAGACTGCAAATGCATGGGAGTATAGGTGGAAGAAAGGACTGACTAGCAGAAAGATGAACAGGCTACTCAGTACAGTATCTAATCGTACCAACTGGTTCAATGGAAAGAGCCCATGACTACAAATCCCAGGATACATGAGGAAATCAAACTAAAGTCTGGAATTGGAAACTTGGCACCCCCTCACATTGCTTGGCCGGCCAGTTATATCAAAGGCATTGTGGCTTTCCATCTGTTCTCTTAGGGCATTCACTGAATGTGATAACATTCCTTACATGTTCCCAAATGTTGGCATCTGTGGCATCACTTAAAAGTAAAATTATAAAGCTGCATGGTGCATTACATAATCTTGGCTACAGTTCCTCTCTCCGAAAAAACTCGGCCATTCATAGGCACTTCATGCAGCTTATGCGAGTAGGACTGCTTCTGGTCAGGCTTGTCAGAATTTAAACAAACAGTACTGTGACACTGACAAAAGCAACACATGCTACAATATGTCCAGTCATTATACATTTGCCATACTTAATCATGCTCGAGTGGGCTATGGTATGTTTCAATTAATTATTCACAGATTCTGATTAAATCAATGCCTGGAATCATACCACAATTCCTATATTTTTGCACATTCAAAATGGGAAGAAAGTGTCTGTATATGTGTGTGTGTGTATGTATAGGTATGTATATATATATATATATATATATATATATATATATATATATATATATATATATATATATGTATGTGTGTGATATATATATATATATATATATATATATATATATATACATATACATATATATATATATATATATATATATATATGTATATATATATATATATATATATATATATATATATATATATATATCACACACATACATATATATATATGAGAGCACAGGTTCCCTCTCTCTAGATCTGCGCACGCGGTCAAAGCCTCCACGCCATCCACAGAAGGAAAGTACGGACCACCAATTCAGCAAGTAGTTCTTGTTTATTTAGTTTCACAAAGCCAGTTCAGCGACGCGTTTCGAGCACAAGTGCCCTTGTTCACGCTGCAGTATATATATATATATATATATATATATATATATATATATATATATATATACTAATATTCCATAAAATTCAGCATGGGTTGCCTAGATTGTAAAACTTTTTTTTCTCTGTTACTCATGTTCTTAATTATAGCCCAAGTGGGCATTGTCTTATCTTATTTACATGTCCATATGTCAGTGGTCCTTTATGACCATGGCCATGTTGTGTGTTGTGTCTTCTAAAGTATCTTGCTCTAACGGAGCCAGTCCACATGTCTATGGTCTTTTATGACTATGGGCGTGGCTTCTAAGGTATCTTGCTCTAACGGAGCCTGTCCGTATGTTAATAATCTTTTATGACCATGGGCGTGGCTTCTAAAGTATCTTGCTCTAACGGAACCTTTTCCTATGTCTATGGTCTTTTATGACCATGGGCGTGGCTTCTAAGGTATCTTGCTCTAACAGAACCTGTCCGTATGTTAATGGTCTTTTATGACCATGGGTGTGGCTTCTAAAGTATCTTGCTCTAACGGAACCTGTTCTTATGTCTATGGTCTTTTATGACCATGGGCGTGGCTTCTAAGGTATCTTGCTCTAACAGAGCCTGTCCGTATGTCAATGGTCTTTTATGACAGTGGGCGTGACTTCTAAGGTATCTTGCTCTAATGGAGCTTCTCTGTATGTCAATGGTCTTTTATAACCATGGGCGTGGCTTCTAAGGTATCTTGCTCTAACGGAAGCTGTCCATAGGTCAATGGTCTTTTTTCTAACGGAGCTTTTCCATGTGTCAATGGTCTTTTAAGACCATGGTCATGGCTTCTAAGGTATCCTGCTTCAACTGAGCAATTAATTTCCTGTGTCAACACCATACTAATATACACATGGTTTGCCAATTCTGTGATACTCAGATGTGACGTATTTAGTGATAACATACAATAATTAGCAACTATTTAGTTCTAATCATGGCACATTCACCGGATTCCCTTATTACCTCGTTAGCAAATTGAATTGCCAGTTCTTCTTGGGCTGGGAATGAAACACCCACATGGTTCAAACCATCAAGAAGTCTCATTGCAAGCTCAGTGATAAATCTGGATTCAAGCTTTCTCAGCTGTTTCACCGTCTCCACTGCTCCTGCATGGCAGTGCCCTGTCAAATGCGGAAAGATGATAGTGCGCTCAGTATTTCTCAGCGGTATGCAGTGCTACTGGGTAAGTGTGGTCCTCACTTTTAATTACCCTAATAATATTCTAGTTTTGATTTTTAACGAGGAAGATGGTGCTTCCTACATTTGTACATTATACGGACAGACCAGTATATACACTCAGAAAGCTAAAGTACACTTGATGCTCTTATTTCTGTAGGTTCTCTGTCCAGCTGTGGTGTGACACTGCCTTACATTTCTGCTATTTTCACACATTTTACATCTCCCAAATTTCAAAAACTCTTTTATGGAGCTCACCTAAATGTCTCCTTGCCCTGCTTTCAGGTCACTGTGTGCTACTATGGACCCGATGTAGGCCGGTCGGTAACGGCCGAAAATCGGTATTTTCGGCCGTTACCGACCGGTATTCAAGAATTGGCATGTAGGGGCACAATTTTACAGAATCAGTAAATTTACCGATTCGGTAAATTTACCGATTCGGTAAAATACCGAATCAGTATTTATACCGATTCTGTAAATCTCAGATGTAGGTGGGACTCTTCTGAGTCCCAAAGGCCCTACAAAATCGGTATTTTACCACACAATCCTATTGTGTGGTAAAATACCGAATTCAGGTGTGCATGCACATGTGTGCATGCACACCTAGCCATGTGACAGACAGACATGCCCTTAGGGCATGTCTGTGTGCCACATGGTCACATGCCTATTTGTGGGGTGCCAGAGGGTGTCAAAGTGACACCCCCTGCACCCTTGCAAAATTCGGTATTTACCGAATCTGTAAATACAGAATCGGTATTTCCCATTGATTCCTATGGGCTTCAAAGCCCATAGGAATCAATGGGAAATAGCGATTCTGTATTTACAGAATCGGTAAATACTGATTGTTACAGATTCGGTATTTCCACATCTGGAAATACCTACATATCCACCCTTTAGATTTACCGATTTTTAATTACCGAATCGGTAAAATTCGGTAATTAAAATTCGGTAAATCTAATTTACGTACATCGGGCCCTATATCTCTTAGTAATCTGATTTTTTTGATATGTGATAGATATGTTTTGGTTTAGTGCTTTTCCAATTACATTCTCTCGTCTGACATTATACCAATGCTTGCTCATTATCATATATCATAAGTATGTGGGTAGATCTGCTACTGAATATGCAGAGGCAATATGTGGGGGACTGATACTCCCAATTTACAAGGAGGGCTTGATAGTGCACATCCTTAAACCAGATAAGAAGGCACGGGATGTGGCCTTGTATAGGCTATTGATGATGCTTAACTGAGATTATAAAATCCTCAGTAAAAGGTCTATTAAACCAGTTACAGCTGCATCTCACATCTCTAATTTACATAGATTAGAATGGCTGTATTTCAGAGTACACTCAGATAGTGGTTTGTGCTGCGCACACCTTGATTATAGACATACATCCTGTATTTAATTTTCACCCTATGCTTAGTCTGGGCATGCTGGGAGGGAAGGAGGTAGCTACCCTCCACAACTAGGTAGGAATCTGATGCCTCAAGTGTAACTGATCACTTGACCCTACCCCCACTGCTTGTTGCAAACAGTAGTTTGTTCCATGTATACCCACAAAATTCTAAAGACTTTAGTGCAAATTACATGTTTTTAATACATCAAAAATTGCCTGAGAAACATCATATATAGAAAACTTTACACACATTATTTGTATGCATAAACCAATATTCAGCTGGTTTGTACAATTTATTTTCAGTAATAAATGAATAAATCCAAAAATCCAATCAAACATTCATTAGTCATTAGTCCCAATGCACTTCGGAATGCAAGATGCCTTCTTCAGGGAAACTGTAGTAATATAAAATATGAACACCATATAAACATTTCTTCTTTTGAGCATAACAATAGTGTAAGAAATCACATACGATTATGTCTCACGGGAATCTAATCAAAGACGTTAACCAATGCTTGCTGGTTGTGTGTGGGAACCTTCACCAAACAATGCAAACTATACACCCTGTGCGTGAAGGAAAAACCTTTTTCTTAAATAGTGCCACTTACCGACACTAACTTCCAAAACAACCGTGCCATGCTGTTCCTGTTCAGCTTGTTATAAAATAAAAACTGCAACCCAAAGATCAAGAGAACTGTTCAAGAACCCAAACTGCCATATATATTAAAATATTAAACTATTTATCATGAGGAACGCAATGTTCGTTACCTTGAATCGGTTGTGCCAGCTGAAATCTTTGTAGTATGCGGACAGAATACACCACAGATCCTCTTTGTAAACAATAACTAATAAATAAATGAAAGTGAACTGTGAACCTCTAAAAAAGGCCATAGCAATGCTGAATACCAAAAACTATTGCGTTTAAAATGTATTACCGATCAGTTTTCGGGCGGGCGACTACCCCCGAAAGACATAAAGTAGTCCATGTTCGTGAACGCCGTTCTCTAGTGTTAGTCAGAATGCAAATAACCTCCTGATAGAAGCTGCAATAACAATGAAAGAAAAACGCTATAGTAGTGTGCTTATAAAAACAAAACCTGATATTAGCCTGCCAAATATCTGAAAGTATACCTTCGTATTAAGCTGATGAGCTGCTCTGTGAAAATACACCCACCTGCTGGAAGATGAAATGGCAATAAGCGATAAACACTCTGATAGTGTGCCTATTTAAACAAGACCTAGCATTGGTGTACCCCATATCTGAATGTTTACTTTAAATAAGACCGGTGAACCGTTCAAAACTACTAGTCAGGGTCCAAAGAAACACTACGTTACGTATACACCACATCACCATAGGACTGTGGGTTGGACGCTCAGTTCTGTTTGAATACAACCACCTGCTGAAAATTGTAAAACACAATAAGGGATGGACACTCTAATGGTGTGCTTGTTTAAACAAGACCTAGGGTAGGCCGGCCCCATGTCTGAATGCTTACCTTAAATAAAACCGGTAAGCCGTTCAAGTTAATAATCGAAATCCAAAAATACACTATGTCAAGTGTGCACCCCGGCACCATATACCTGTGGGTTGACCACTCAAAACCATGACCTGCAAACAATCAAACCACATGTTAATGCGGCCTGATGAGAATTAACCAAGTCACAAGGACAATTAAATATCTCGCTCACAATAGTTTTCCGTAACTAACAAGATTACCTTGTTGAACGCCGCAAATGCCCTAATGAACCACTCTGATCGAACGCTGGAACCCTGCTCCTCCTCCATGTTACGCCGGTGTAAAAATATGTGAAACTCATGAGAATAAAGATAGGACTATACTCCGATCTGAAAAACGAAAACGGCGGCCATTTTGAAATGTTTAAAATGAATCAAACGCATAAACTCAAGTTTACCATAAGTGCGTAGTTCTCAGACCAAAACAGGAGAAGATTGTGCAAAGAGTGAATTTAAAAAAAGAAACCGTGACATGAAAAGTCAGATCTTAAATAAACTTTTTCAACCAGCTTTGCATAGTAAACATAAAATGACATTGTGTTTGTACATGCATGTGCCTCTACATTCCATACATGTTAAAAATCTGAGCCTGCTCTACAGAAAACACATCTTGTCAATTGTATCATTTAAACCCCTCGGCATCATTGTTTCCAAAAATGTTATCCACCAGATTTCCTGTTACGATAGCCATTTGGCATTGTCACAATCTGATAAAGGCTTAATCTTTTCTAAAACTTGGAATCTTAATTGAGGGATAGTGTGGTTAAGTTCTGCCCAATGAGTTGCAAGACTAGAAGTAGTAGCCCTGCTTCAAATACGACTTTTGTGCTCAGTAATACGTACTTTTACTTTCCTTTTAGTTTTCCCTACGTATAACTTGCCACATGGGTATTTAATACTGTAAATTACATATCCTGAGTTACAATCTGCCTGTAGCATTATACACATCTATCCCGCTGGTAGAGGGCATGGAAGCCTGCGAATGGGCCTTATTACAATCAACTGATTTGGCAGCACATAAAGTTTTCATACTGGAGTTATTACAATTGTGTCTTCGACACTCGTAGTTCCAATGGAAAGATGATTACTTCTTAAAATTAGTGGCACCTCTATGGGGTTTTCTGGAGCCCCATCATTTGCTAATATTTTTATGGCAAAATTTGAGAAAGATTCATTTTTTTCAGATGAAGAATGGAACAAGCATACAATATTTTTCAAACGCTTCATTGATGACATCTTTTTAATGTGGACTGGATCTGAGGCATTATTGCTACTCAAAATAGAAGAACTCAACATGAAAAACAGTCGGATCCAATTCACACATACTGTCAACCATAATGAAATAGCATTCTTGGATGTAATGGTGACCATAACTGACTCAAAATTGGAAACTGCAGTCTGCCATAAACCGACTGACCGAAACAATGCTTTGTTGTTTACCAGCTTACACCCAAAGGCGTTACTTCCAAATTTGCCATATTTGCAGATGATGAGGATTAAACAGATTTCTTCTACTGAACATGCATTATCAAAAGAAGTGGAAAACCAAAGACACAGGTTTCAAGAACGAGGGTACCCTCTCAGCATAATACAAACAGCAGAGATAAGGATTGCGGGTTTATCCAGGGAAGATCTTTTACAAGTGACACCAAAGAAAAAACAAGAAGGAATGGTATTCGTTTCAAAATTTTCCACAGAGTCCAACCAAATTAAGAAGATTTTGAACACCCGCTGGGAACTTTTGCAGCAGGAGGAAGACTTTAAGGGGCTTTTTATTAGCAAACCGTTGTTTGCTTATACCAGGAGCAAAAATCTAAAGGAGTTGGTAACTGCAACACCCCAAAACAGCAGAGAGCATGTAGCAAATGAGTAACGTGGAGGACGAGCAGGGTTCCAGCGTTCGAGCAGAGTGGTTCATTTGGGCGTTTGCGGCGTTCAACAAGGTAATCTTGTTGGTTCCGGAATACTATTGTGAGCAAGCGATTTAATCGTCCTTGCGACTTGGTTAATTCTTATCAGGCCGCATTAACATGTGGTTTGATTGTTTGCAGGTCACCGTTTTGAGCGGTCAACCCACAGGTATATGGTGCCGGGATGCACACTTGACTTAGTGTATTTTTGCATTTTGATTATTATCTTGAACGGCTTACCGGTTTTATTGGAGGTAAGCATTCAGACATGGGGCAGGCCTACACTAAGTCTTGTTTAAACAAACACACCATTAGAGTATCCATTGTGTATTGGTTTTTTTTCATTTTTCAGCAGGTGGCTGTATTCAAACATAACTAAGCGTCCAACCCACAGTCCTATGGTGACGTGGTGTACACGTACCGCAGAGTTTCTTTGGACCCTGACTAGTATTTTGAACGGTTCACTGGTCTTATTTAAGGTAAACATTCAGATATGGGGTACGCCAATACTAGGTCTTGTTTAAATAAGCACACCATCAGAGTGTTTACGCTTATTGCCATTTCATCTTCCAGCAGGTGGGTGTATTTTCACAGAGCGGCTCATCGGCTTAATACGAAGGTATACTTCAGATATTTGTCATGTTATTATCAGGTCTTGTTTTTGTAAGCACACTACTATAGTGTTTTTCGTTCATTGTTATTTCAGCTTCTATCAGGAGGTTATTTGCATACTGACTAACACTAGAGACCGGTGTTCACGAACATGGACTAGTTTATGTCTTTTGGGGGTAGTCGCCCGCCTGGAAACTGATCGGTAATACATTTTAAGCGCAATAGTTTTTGGTATTCAGCATTGCTATGCCCTTTTCTAGAGGTTCACAGTTTACTTTCATTTATTTTTTAGTTATTGTTTAAAACGAGGATATGTGCTGTATTCAGTCTGCATACTACAGAGATGTCAGCTGGCACAACCGATTCAAGGTAACTAACGCTGCGTTCCTCATGAGAAATATTGTAATATTTTAATATATACGACAGTTTGGGTTCTTGAACAGTTCTCTTGATCTTTGGGTTGCAGATTTTATTTTTATAACAAGCCGGGTACAGCATGGCACGGTTCTTTTGGAAGTTAGTGTCGGTAAGAGACACTATTTAAAAAAAGGTTTTTCATTCACGCACAGGGTGTATAATTTGCATTTTTGGTGAAGGTTCCCACACACAACCAGCAAGCATTGTTTAAGGTCTTTGATTAGATTCTTGCGAGACATAATCGTATGTGATTTCTACCACTATTGTTGTGCTCAAAAGAATCAATGTTTATATAGTGTTCATATTTTTTATTTTTACAGTTCCTTTGAAGAAGGGATCCCGCATCCCGAAATGCATTGGGACTAACGACTAATGAACTTCATGAATGTTTAATTGGATTTTTGAATTTATTCATTTATTATTGAAAAGAAATTGTACAAACCAGCTGAATATTGGTTTATGTATACAAATAATTTGTGTAAAGTTTTCTATGTAGGATGTTTCTCACGCAATTTTTCATGTATTAAAACTTGTAATTTGCACTAAAGTCTTTAGAATTTTGTGGGTATACATGGAGCCAACTACTTTTTGCAACATGCAGTGCCGGTAGGGTCAAGTGATCATTTACACTTGAGGTATCAGTTTATTTCAGAGTAGACATCCTTAATATTATTCCGAATCTTAGATAACGCTTCTCACCTACGCCGGCCAGAAGTGGTGGCATTGACCTTAAAACCACTTTAGATGCGTTCAGCTTGGGCTTCCTCATGGAAACCTGGATGAACGCCTCTTCAGCACCCGACATCGCAATCGCCATCCCAGACGGCTACAAGATCATCCGAAGGGACCACATCAACCAGAGGCATCGCCATCATCCACAGGAACACCATCCGCATCACGACCAACACCGAAGACACCCTCGCACCCGCCGAGCACCTGCACTTCCAGGTCCACATCAACCCCAAGACCACCCTCAGAGGCACCCTCATCTACAGACCCCCGGGACCACGCACACAATTCAGCGAAGACATCACCGACTTCATCAGCCCGCACGCCCTCCTCTCCGCTGACTACATCCTCCTCGGGGACCTCAACCTCCACCTGGAGAACAACAACGACCGCAACACCAGAACCCTGCTGGACAACCTCACAAACCTGGGACTCAAGCAGCTGGTCACCACCCCCACCCATTACGCTGGACACACACTTGACCCCGTCTTCTCATCCAGCAAGGACATCACCTTCAGCCACGCCACCATACTCCACTAGACGGACCACAGCTGCGTCCACTTCAGCTTCAGTAGGACCACAATCCACCACCACCAGCAACAGGTCGCACGCAGAAGCTGGAACAAGATCACAGCCGACCAGCTCGTGACCTCCCTGAGCATGAACCCTCCCACCAGCGCAACGAACCCAAGCCAGGCAGCCGCCAACCTCGCGAAGTGGATCAGCAACTGCGCAGACGACCTCGCCCCTCTGAAGACCCCGCCTAGCAGATCCGGTAGCAAGAAAGCCCCATGGTTCACCGACGAACTCAAGAGCTCCAAGAAGAACTGCCAAGCCCTCGAGAGAACATGGCGCAGAGATCCAATACCGGACAACATGACTGCCCTCAAGCTCGCCACTCGAAAACACCACCAACTCATCCGCGCCACCAAGAAAACCGCATTCAAGGAACGACTGGACAACAACGCACACAACAGCAAGGAACTCTTCAACATCGTTAACGAGCTCTCCAACCCCAATGCTGGAAACAACGACATCACCCGTTCGCAAGACCTCTGCAACTCCCTTGCCTCCTACTTCCACAACAAGATCGCGGGCATACACAACAGCTTCAGCACTCAACCAACACACGCCACGACTGAACCACCGCCCCCCACCACCACCCTCCGCGCCTGGACCCCGATCAGCACCGAAGACACCATCCGCACGATGAACTCCATCCACTCCGGATCTCCTACCGACCCCTGCCCTCACCACGTCTTCAACAAGGCCGACGCTGTCATCGCACCCCACCTGCGGGACATCATCCACACCTCCTTCGACACCGCTACCTTCCCGGAGAGCTGGAAGCACGCCGAACTCAGCGCTCTACTAAAGAAGCCATCAGCCGACCCCACCAACCTCAAGAACTACCGCCCCATCTCGCTGCTCCCGTTTCCTGCTAAAGTCATTGAGAAGACCGTCAACAAGCAGCTGGCTGCCTTCCTCGAGACGAACGGATCCCTCGACCACTCGCAGTCTGGCTTCCGGGCCAACCACAGCACCGAGACCGCCTTGATCGCAGCCACCGATGACATCTGAGCACTGCTCGACAACGGAGAAACAGCAGCCCTCATCCTCCTAGACCTCTCCGCGGCCTTCGACACTGTCTGCCACCGTATGCTAGTGCAGCGACTCAACAACGTCAGAATCCAGGAGAAGGCACTGGAGTGGATCATCTCCTTCCTCGCCGGAAGGACACAGAGAGCCCGCCTCCCCTGTTCAGATCTGAAGCTACCGAAGTCATCTGCGGCGTTCCTCAAGGCTCCTCGCTCAGCCCAACCCTCTTCAACATCTACATGAGCCCCCTCGCAGACATCGCACGCCAGCACAACCTCAACATCATCTCCTACGCCGAAGACACCCAGCTGATTCTCTCTCTCACCAACGACCCCGCCACCGCCAGAGCCAACCTTCACGAAGGGATGAAAGAGGTAGCCGAATGGATGAAGAACAGCCGCCTGAAACTGAACTCGGACAAGACGGAAGTCCTCATACTGGGATCCTCACCCTCCGCCTGGGACAACTCCTGGTGGCCTCCCGCCCTAGGCAGCGCACCCAAACCAACAGACCACGCACGCAACCTGGGCTTCATCCTGGACTCCTCCCTCTCCATGACCAGACAAGTCAACGCCGTCTCCTTGTCGTGCTTCAACATCCTGCGCATGCTACGTAAGATCTTCCGGTGGATCCCCACCGAGACCAGGAAGACGGTCACCCAGGCCCTCGTCTCCAGCCGGCTGGACTACGGCAACTCCCTCTACGCCGGAAGCACCGCCAAACTCCAGAAGAGACTCCAGCGGATCCAGATCGCCTCAGCACGACTCATCCTGGACATCCCCCGTCGCAGCCACATCTCCGGACACCTGAGAGACCTGCACTGGCTCCCGGTCAACAAGAGAATCACCTTCCGACTCCTCACCCACGCCACGCACACAAAGCCCTACACAACCAAGGCCCAGGATACCTCAACAGCCGCCTCAACTTCTACGCTCCCAAACGCCAGCTTCGATCGACCGGCCACGCCCTCGCCGCCGTCCCCCGCATCCGAAGAGCCACCACAGGGGGACGGTCCTTCTCCTACCTCGCCGCCAAGACATGGAACTCCCTCCCGACCCACCTCCGCCTGACCCAGGACCACCTCGCCTTCAGGAAGCAACTCAAGACCTGGCTGTTCGAGCAGTAGCGGACCCCCATCCCCCAGCGCCTTGAGACCCTCTGGGTGAGTAGTGCGCTATATAAATGCTTTGATTGATTGATTGATTGATTGATTGATTGATTATTATCTCAGAAAACTCATACAATGCATGTTTTTAGGAGACACATCAGACAAATGGGCCACTTTACTTTATGCCAATGCCAGAGCTCAGGTGAGACCGGGACAATGCATATCTGGGTCATTTTTCTTGTTGCGCAAGACAAGGCAGGGTTGCCCCCTCTCACCCATTCTGTTTGCCATGGCTGTAGAACCTTTTGCATGCATGATGAGAACTGAGGCACAAGGGGCAGATATCCATTTAAATGACAGGTCACATTATCTATCCTTATATGCAGATGATATGCTTTTGTACATCCGTCGAGCAGAGACAGGCATTCAGGAATTTGTAGATCAATTGACAAGGTTGGGAAAAAGTATCTAGCCTGTATACGAACTGGAGAAGAACATGCACCTTTCCACTTTCACCTGATCCATCAAAGTCCGTTAGCGGTGGTGACTCTATCTTTTATCCAGTGAGAATCTCGCACTTTTATGTACTTTTGGTCAAGGTCTACCACTCAACTGGAGATGTGAGAGAAGGGAATCTGGGTGCTGCTATTAGTGCCCTACATAGCAATATCATATTTTGCTACTCCCTTAAGTTGCATATCATAGCAATAATTGCCATATACAGGATGGTAGTTCTCCCGCAAATTCTTTATTGTTTCATAAACTATCCCATAGGCAGTGCTTAATTTGAGCCGGTGGTTTCCAGTCCTCGGCACCAGCAAGCGCTTGTGTTGACAGTAATTGTCAACACAAGCGTTTGTGACAGTCTGCAACAAGGTAGCGTAGTCTTCATAATTTAGAGATGACCACAACAACAGGTAATTAGTAATTTAATATAAATTAAAAATTAATATTACCTGCCCACTCAAGCCATCATTATAGCTTTGGGGGCCTGAAATAGTCTGAAGTGTCACACTTGTAGGAGTGTGAGGGTTAGTAGGTGTGTTGGTACTGTCATTGGCAGCGCTGCCAGGAGCAATGTATGGTGCAAGCTGCATTGACCACCTGACGAGAGCCCTGGCACTAATTTATTTACAAATTAATCACTGTGCCATGAGGATACCACAGGGTTGGTTCAGGATGTTGAACACCTTTAACAAAAATTAATTAGGGACGTAGTATCACAGACAGTGATGCTATGAACACTCCAATGCCGCACTCAGGGGGCCTAGAAGCTCCCAATTATGAGGCTTACTATTTAGTCGGCCAATTACAGTGGCTCTCTAGATGGCTAGGAGGTTTGGACCGGCATAAATGAGGGTTATTCACAAACCACGGCATGGGGTGGCTAGGATAGCTTATCTGCTGGAGACAATAAGTAAAAATGGCCAGATTGGCAACACTTTTTCAAATTGCTATGCACTTTTGCAACTGAGTGATAAAAATATCTGGCTGCAGTCCCTTGCCAGCTCCAGCCCTATACCCACTGGCATAACGAAAAGTGAGGGGGCCTCCCTGCACGGTACTTAGGGGGGCCCCCTCCGGGCTCAATCAGGAGCTCTTCCGGCCAGAGTTCAGTGCCGAGGGGCCCCTTGGAGCTAGGGGCCCCCCCGCACCGCATGGGCTGCGGGGGCCTGTGTTACGCCCCTGCCTATACCGAAAGGGGGTTTCATCACAGCTAGAAGACTAGCCGAGTGGGTTGTGGTCGGGGATTGTGTACATGGATGGAATGTTTAGAAGCTTAACATGCATGGTGGGAGACAACTCTTACCCTAACACATCTGCCTGGTACAGGAAGCACCAGTGGTGTCTCCTTTATAGGGGCTGGGGGCTCGTTGCCCCACTACTTTCTTGCAGTGTGAGAAGGCAGCAACATAAAATGGTAAAACAACAATTTTATGTTTCTGCTTCTTGCACTGCGAGAAAGCAGAAGTGCCTGGAGTGCCTGGTTGTGGGCGGACGGGTCGGGGGTCCTCCTCTAGTGCAGGGGAGCGGCTTGCCCTCTGTTGTGGGTACTGGCTGTTTGGTCGGCCCCACCCCGACCAACCCAGTCATGCGCACTCCCCCTTTTTCTCTATGTAGGCTGCATGATGCAGCCCACATAGAGAAAATGGCCAAGCTAGGGTGCCCTCCTCTGCGCCTCACCAATCACAACATTGGCATTGCAGTGTTGTGATTGGCCTGGGGAGGGGAGGGAGCCTGCCTGTGGCTGCTTCAGTTAGGAAAACATTTAACGCGGGATCCGGGCACTGCCAGGACTGCTTGCTTCTGGGCGCTCCAGACTCATTTTCTTGGGCCCCCGGAGACGGGGGTATAGAGGCGGGAGGGAGAGAGGGGACGACCTGGTGCGGTGGGGTTTGGGGTGGGATTAAGCACCAGGCACCTGACAAACTGGTGAAGCCCTCTCGGTCCGGGTACCAGGTCAGCTGGCCACGAGCCCCAGCTTTGGTGTTTCAGTGTCTTGGATTTCTGGCTTCCGGCAATCATGAGTGGAGTAAGAGCATCACAGTGCAATGTAACCAAGATCACAGCACAAATCAGAGCATAAGAGATCCCACTGAAGCAGCAGAAGGCCTGTGTTACTTTGAAAGAAGCACAGTGAGCAATCTGAATCATGGTGCTGAAGCACAGCAGTGAAGGCTCTAAGACTGACTTAGTTCAAAGTAAAGGAGGTGTTACTCTGTAGAGCAAATACATATACGCTGAGGCGGCGTGGAAATCTGGACCTGCCCGGTAAGGTAAGTTTTTTTTATTTTATTTTTTTTAATTATATCCCACCCAACCATCTTTCCCTCCTGTGACTCCCACCAGCGACTGCCATGTTCACTCGCGGTCAGCGGCATCATGACTCGAGGTCTGCCAGTCGTTTGACTGGCTGCGACAGGGTACACGAAAGCTGATTGGTAAGTGGGGCAAGCAACACATGTACTTTGACAGGTTGCCGGGGTCGACGTAGGGGACCCTCCTAACAGGGCAGCCGCTTAGTGCCACAGGAATTGTACTAAGGGGGGGGTTCTACCCAAGGAATCCACATGGGACCTGGGTGCTATATGGTGTAGAAAAGAGGGGTCCCAGTAGAGCTTAATGCATTTGTTTGGATTTATTGTAGAAAAATCAATCAAATATAATAACAACAAGCAATGTCAGTTAATCACAATGCATGAGCCATATCATTTAGTAAAATAAAAGTGCCCCAAGAAAGGGAGGGGAGTGGGATAGCGTGATGCTGTGAAGGAAAAGGACAGTGAGGGAATAGAGTTGGTGACAAATTATATATTGCAAAGTTAATTCAAAATGCAATATGGCTTCATGGCTTCAGATCCCTGAGCCGTAGAATCGGGGGATTATAACATATCCCAAAGTTTTTAAACTGTTTCTGTTGACACCGAAGTACTCAAAATCATGGGGGAGTGTCAACCGAACAAGATATGGAAGTAGCCGTCGACGTTTCGACCCCACGCTACACTTGTAGGCGTATATATAGAATTACATCGGGGTCTTCATCAGGACAGGGTAAACAGCAAGGGAGCACTACAATATCTGCTCAGATAGAGCAACTTGCATGGCTATGTCCACATTGTGCACGCTGGACCAACAGACAGGATCTATAAAGACCACGAAGGTTACGAGTATCCTGCTCTTCTAATTTTGCTTAGCAACGGCGGTGTTGCACTAAGGGTCACAACGGATATGCCGCATCTTGTTTTATAATTCACAAAGTTGTAATTCGAAGCCTTTCCGCGTTTATTGACTGCCGGATTCGAGCGTGGCTGGTTGAGGAGGTTAAGTCACGTTACTCGAACACACAGGAATCTATATAGCCCGTGAGAGTACGAGGTATGCCATCTCATAGATATGTCTCGGCGGAGCGTCGCTAACGATCGCTTCAAATTCGCCGCATCTTATATAAACGATCACGGAGCTCAAAACTTCAGCCTTCCCGGGGTTGCCGACTGCAAGCGAGTCGGCAACCCCGGGAAGGCTGAAGTTTTGAGCTCCGTGATCGTTTATATAAGATGCGGCGAATTTGAAGCGATCGTTAGCGACGCTCCGCCGAGACATATCTATGAGATGGCATACCTCGTACTCTCACGGGCTATATAGATTCCTGTGTGTTCGAGTAACGTGACTTAACCTCCTCAACCAGCCACGCTCGAATCCGGCAGTCAATAAACGCGGAAAGGCTTCGAATTACAACTTTGTGAATTATAAAACAAGATGCGGCATATCCGTTGTGACCCTTAGTGCAACACCGCCGTTGCTAAGCAAAATTAGAAGAGCAGGATACTCGTAACCTTCGTGGTCTTTATAGATCCTGTCTGTTGGTCCAGCGTGCACAATGTGGACATAGCCATGCAAGTTGCTCTATCTGAGCAGATATTGTAGTGCTCCCTTGCTGTTTACCCTGTCCTGATGAAGACCCCGATGTAAGGCTATATATACGCCTACAAGTGTAGCGTGGGGTCGAAACGTCGACGGCTACTTCCATATCTTGTTCGGTTGACACTCCCCCATGATTTTGAGTACTTCGGTGTCAACAGAAACAGTTTAAAAACTTTGGGATATGTTATAATCCCCCGATTCTACGGCTCAGGGATCTGAAGCCATGAAACCATATTGCATTTTGAATTAACTTTGCAATATATAATTTGTCACCAACTCTATTCCCTCACTGTCCTTTTCCTTCACAGCATCACGCTATCCCACTCCCCTCCCTTTCTTGGGGCACTTTTATTTTACTAAATGATATGGCTCATGCATTGTGATTAACTGACATTGCTTGTTGTTATTATATTTGATTGATTTTTCTACAATAAATCCAAACAAATGCCTTAAGCTCTACTGGGACCCCTCTTTTCTACACCTTAGTGCCACAGGAAGGCACACTAATCAGCATACCAGTGCCCCCCGGTCTAAGGACTAGGGGGTCAGTCGGCCTCGTCACTTCCGGCCGTGGTGGGGTAAGGCAAGAATACAAATAACCTCCCCCGCCCACGGTGCAGCCTCTTTTCTGCTGCCCGTCTCACTGTTTGGATGGGTCCCCTGGGAGCTGCCGAGAATTGGCACGGTGAGTGCATGCCATTCGGGCCCACCCCCCCCTCCCCAGCCCCGTCTCCCCAGCGGGGTTGCACCATGGGCAGGGTGGTTCGGTCATTGAGCCACCTGGGGGGCGGGGGGTTTGGCAGCTCCCTTGGGGTTCTCACAGGGTCACTGGGTTATGGTGCCTGAAGTCTGCTCTGGGATACAAGTTCACTGGCATGTGGAGCAGCAGAGCTGAAAGGGGCGTGGGTTTGACCGCTGGTCACAGTTTCAGATCCTGGTAGGTCCACTTAGCAGTTCATCCTTCTGAGGTCGATGTAACAAGTACCATTGAGTTGAGTAACAATAACATGTGCAAAGTCTCCTGCTCTATAGCCTTGGCTGGCAGCCATGCAGGTTGGGGAAGTTGTCCTCCAACGAGTGTGCTATGGTCCATAAGATTGGGGAAACCCCTGGGTTAAGCACTAATGGGCTAACAAGTATTAAAGAACACTTGCATTCCCAGTATTAAAAAAAGGGCAGGTAGTTAAACATATAGTTCCCCTCTGGTTCACACTGTACTGTCTGCTCCCTGGTTTACTAGCAGAAGTATGGGAGGGCAAGGCATCACCTAGGGTGGTGACTGGCTGAATACGATGGAAATACTCCGACAAGTGCTAGATACAGATAACGGGGTGAGAGGAAGTAAGGCATGTAGGAGAGAAGGGTCTGCTTCCTATGGTCACCCCCACTTTTTGCCGTGATTTTCTGGTTTTTCGACTTTAATGTGGCTGTGTGCCTGCTAATCAGACCCACAGCCCAGCTGTTCTCTCTCTAAATTGATACCATGTACTTTAGGTACATACCAGATTGGGTATTGGGTCACCTTTGTGAGCCCCTGTATAGTTTACCAAAGGTACCCAGGGCATAGGTGCATCCAAGGCCTACCAGGGATTGCAGCATGTATTATGCCACCCCTGGCTGGCCCTCCAAACTGACACCACAAGCTGATCATTTAGTTTGGGTAAGGTGGTGTAATCACCCCTTACTTAGATATACTATACCTATATCTACCTTATATATTGAAACACATGCACCTATAAGTCACTCCAATGGTAGGCCTTGACAGTCCTGGAGGCAGAGTGCTTGGTTTTATGTGAGAGGGTGCCCTCGCATGAGCTGAGCCCCTCTGCAGCTTTCGGAAACATCTCCTTATAGCTGTTCTATGATATAGCCATACCATATACTCTTAAGTGCATTATAATCCTTGCGGTTAATGCTAACTTTGGTTTGGCTTTATCAAAACATGTTGTGTAAGGTGTCAAACACTTTGGAATACTACCCCCGCCAATTCTGGCAGCAGGGGTAGCATTCCACCCTTCTAGAAGGAAAAGACATGTATGTTACTGCTTTACCCGGTTAAAGTTAAACAGAACCCCAGCATCACAAAATGGATGCTGCTGCCATAGACACAAGTCTGACCTCCTGCTGCTGGACGAAACTCAGGCAGGGGAGGCCTGGACAATAGGTTTCTTGTCCAGGGAGGTGCCAGCACCTCCCCAGACAGGCAGATGTGTATTTGGACATGGAGGGCTGCATCAGCAGATGCTTTTTGAGACACTGCCTGGGGCACACAAGGTGCTCCATGCATAGCCTGGTTTGAACCAGTTGCTGGGGCACTCCAGCCCCAGCTCTGGGGCGAAACTGGACAAAGGGAAAGGGGTGTAACCACCCCCTTCTCAGGTCCACCCATAGGAGGGACCTTGGCAGGTAATCCAACCCCTTAGCTTAGTATAAGTATAGGAGCTGTGTCCCCAGCTGATACCCGTGGCGGACATGAGAGATGTGGGACCGGACACCCTGGACATCCTGCATTTTGCTAACAGCTCAACTTCCGAGGTATCCTCGCAGTTGTGCATTGGGATACGAGAAGCCCTAGACCCTCGCTCCATTTGCAGTGAAGCTCAGCACTCTACACTCCACAAGTGCCGCGTGGGGCCCGCTCTTGTATTTCAGCTTGATGTGTCTTCCCGGTTCCTTGCCCGTTGGCTAGTGAGCCCTCTGAAGACTTTCCTTTTGAACTAAACTGCTTTCCCGGTTGCTCCAGGCTTGCTCCAGCTTTCCTTCAAAGGAGAAGCACAACAGACCTTGCTGGTCTGCAACAGAGCCAATCTCGACATCATTAGTGGGTTGCAGTTGCCAAGGCTTGTTGGGTCCAATCCGGATACCGATGCCGCAGTCAACTAGATCTTTTGTGGGACAGCTCAAATCCAGCTCCTGGTCATCATCGATGCCTCCTGGACCTCGTGGCTGAAGAGACAAGCTCTCCTTCTTCACCTTCAAGCATGCAACATCGCCTGATTCCTTCCTGTTCACTGACTAGTGACCCAGACTCTATTCCCTCTGCTTTCAGGTTCTTCACATCACCGATCCACCTGGACACCTTTTCTCTGGTCGCCTGCAGCACTTCTTTGCAGCTCTCCATAGAAAACAACGACAAAACCCGACACCAAAAGGCACCTATGCTCCATGCTTTCCTGGGTGAGGTAACACGAGTACTCCGGTGCTCCCATGGGTCTTGAATCTCGAAGTGTCCTAGTCTAAAGGGGTTTTATCGTAGTCCATCTGGAAGTGTCCTAAAACAGTAACTTTGTAACTTCTTCCTTTCCCATTATAAGTCAATGGTAACTTGCGACTTTGTTTAGACACTGCACGCGTCTCCCGTGGACCTCCTACTTCCTAACCTTTGGTTGTTTAGTGTAGCCCCAGCGATTCTACAGGCCCTAGGCCTGCTGTCCAACTCTCACGTGATTCTTATACCACTTCTTTAGTATATGGTTTGTGAGGCCCCTAAGGCATAACTGTATTTGTGCAACTTATCGTATGCTAATTGAGTAACTTGTGATGTACTTTTACCTCTGACCTCATAAAGAGTGCAGAGGGGTTGTGTTTAGAATAAATACATATGTATTTGATATATACCTTGTGTGGTGTCCTTTCATTTGGTACTCAAGGGATTATAATTGTTAAACAGCTTGCTTCACATGCTCTCTAAAGTCTTAGCCTAAGACTGCTGGTCCATGCTACCACTAGGATAGCTTGTCTATAAGGTTGACTTTACAACCTCCATCAATAAGGGTCGTTTAGACTGGTGCAAGGTGCCCACTAGAATAGTGGACATCATATGCCAGGCTAACTTCTCACAAGGCAGGTTTGATAACTCTTACTTCCACCCGCATTGGCACTTCATGTCAGGAATGGCATGTCAACGGTATTGCTCTTCAGCCAGGCAATGTTAACATTGAACCAACACCAATTGTTTTAGGTCTTCCTAGGCGCATAACATGAAGGGCTGGGCGAGGCAGGTACCACGGATACTGGGTCCTCCGCCGAGTTGCAGGCTCGGCAGGACATGCTAACAGGTGGGGCAATGGTAATCTAAGGCATTTAAGGGGATAGCCGGCTGTAAGCCACCTTGGGAAGAGTGGTGTAATTGTGCAGGCACTGGAACAGCTTCTGTAGAAGCAGCGTCCTGGGCAGGGATTGTGTCTTCCCTCTCACCACTGGGGTCTGACAGCTGGGAGGCAATGATTTGACTTTCCAGGGTAGGAGAGTCCTGCTGCCAGAATTGAATTCCCCCTGGTATAAGTTTTGCACCATCCCTGAACAGAGGGGTTTTGGTTTTATCAGTCTAAAGTCCACAGGGAGTTTAGAAAGAATGGGGCCACCTGTCCAGAAGGGGCATGCTGGTCTTCGGTCCTGTATGGACCTGGACTTGTTTTGGCTGGACCTGGGAGAGGCCCAGTAATCAGCAGGACGTAGGTAAATATGCCTACCTTGGTGGGGGGGTCTGGTTGTGACGGTGGCCACCCCAAGAGCTGTGGAGGAGTTACAGGGCGATCCAGAGTCTGCACGGTACGGAAAGGTACAATATTCAACCGCACAACAAGGGTACTGAGCCAAGGATACCCAGGGATGTCTTAGCATTGTCCCCTGGAAGAGCAACGGTGCCCCGTTGGTCCTACTGCAGGTTTGTGGGCCTGAGCAACCGGGGTTGCCTGGACGCTCCTCCCACCTTTCGGGGGACGTGAGTAAGTGCGTGGACTGGCGGTCTATTGATGGGAGGGGTGGCCCCTCCCGAAATCGGTAACCACCGATTGGCGACGGTGACAGTGTAATTTGGCTCATCAGGCGGGCAGGCCTCAGAGGGGATGGCCTGCCTTTGGATAAGCCACCATGTTGGCATATTGGTTATGCAAATAAACCTGCAGCAACTTTTCTCCACTAACTAAGTGTCTTGTGGTTTATTTATGTATGTTGCGGTATTAGAACTGAGAAGTGTTGCCGATATTGGCACTATGGGGTAGACTGTGTTGAGACCAGAGTGCATGTTCGTAGTGCAGTGTGCATGATAAGCAATGCAGGCGATGACACTGTGGCGGGTGCCGTGTTCCGCATGGTGTGTATGGCAGTTGATACTTTTGATGGGTTTTTTCGGTGTCAGCTGGGGCAAGAACAGCTGTACTCGGACGGAGCTAGGTGTGCAGTACGGAGATGGGTGGCAGAGTGCGTAGTGTGAAGCTGGGCTTGTGTGGTGTTGGTGCAAGGAAGCTGGCTGTGCAATGCATGTGTCTTTTAACCCTGCTCGTGTGAAGTTCTGCCCATGCCTTTGGAATGAGGGCATGGAGTGCTCAGTGTTTGTGTGTGTGCATGAAAGGTCACTTCTCAGCCTCCCCTGCGTTCTGTCTTCTTCTGGGCTGCACAGTGCACATGGGAGACGCTGGCCATCCTCAGCAGCTGTTCTTAGTGAGGCAGCTCGTGCGCGAAGTGAGCTTGCAGCTGTGCTTTGTGCAGGGGGTGACTATCATTCCTCCCGCAGCATAGGAAAGGGCAAGGACCCTCTTCCTCTTCTGCAGGTGACAGACACGTGCTCATTAGAAGCGGTGTGCCATGGATTCTTGGCCAAGACGGGCTGATGAAAACGCGCCTTCAAGCATGCAGTTCGAGGAAAGTTTAGGCTCCAGTTACACGGGGTTATCACTTCACTGTCGTGGCCCCGCTCAGCAGCCTGTATTCCCCAGACCTACAGTCTGCAGGGGAAGGTGTGCACCCTAAAGGTTTAACGAAGGTTCCTGCAGTGTACGCATTGAGCTGCTGCACCCAGGCTGTTTTATGGCACAAAAAAGAGAACCATCTAATCAGGGGTTCAGGCACACACTACGCTCACCACAGTGCAGTACGGAAATTGTTTTGAGCCTTACCCCTTTCAAATGTCACCAGCTGCCACTGTGAAGCACTATCTAGTTCAGTGAGACACCTTTGGGAAGGCGACTTATCAAAGGCACAATCACATACAGTAGTACAGATTTCCTTACATTTGGCACGGGGCAGAAACTTGTGTCTAGGCACCAAAGGTCACTTCTTACTATGAGTACAAGTCCCCTGCAGAATCGGAGGACATATAGGGAGGGTACTTTGCACAGAATGTTCAGGTACATTAAAATGGGGACAGGTGTTTGAACATCAACACAAAGCCACCAGAAACCTAAGGTTCAAGTTTGTTGAATGTAAAGTAGTACACATAGCCTACCTGACACCTCATAGACTACATTTGATAGCAGAAACACGTGCCAAACCCTGCCCTGATGCAGATTGATAGACATAGACTTTATTCATGTGGTCTGGGGCTTCCCGACTATCACTCATTTCTGGACAGCAGTGGTGACTGACTTGGAGAGGAAGTAAGATAAAACTGCTTTGCACACCCCTGATGTATATATATATTTTTACAAAGCTTTATATAGAGAAAACTTGACCCAAGGATTCGGGTTTCAGAGCACTTTACATAGCACCAGTTGCATTACATGAGGACACACATTCATTTTTGTTAGGCACGGGGAGATTAAGTGATTTACCCAGAATCACAGGATGTTCAGCGTCATTGTCGAGACTCGAACCCCGTTCCCCAGATTTGAGGTTGACCGCCCTAACCGTTGGTCCAACTCCTCTCCCCAATATGTCTTCTGGGCTTATATTCTCTCACCTAACTGGGAAAGCTATTTATTAAATTGATGGATTTTGCATTTGTGTTAGCTAGGAGAGCAATTGTAATCCCTTGTGTTCTCATGAAGGACCCTTACATTGCAATTTGAAGGAGGTTGAGAGACGGGCTGTGGCGAAGGTTCCAGACTGCAATTTGAGGAAAGATGTGGTCTTTATATATATTCCAGATCAATAGCATAGAATATATCCAACATCTTAGGTGCACAAGCTTGAAGCTGTATAGCCATTACAGTGATATAAAGCACACTTCTGTGGGCAGTGATACCCCGCATACTATTCTCCCCTACTATGATTTTACAACCATATCAGAGTAGAAAGGTCTTCTAGACAGAGTGAGACACCATACAATTGCAGAACAGAGACATTCTGAACACTTACATAAGGTAACAGCAGACACCAAACTGAGTTGGTATTGTTGGTTGCATTGAGTATATTGCAAACGTTATTGCGATAGAGGTTAATTTTGTACAGGTTGAAGATATAGCACTTGCTACAGGGGATTTCATGTGAGGTATCATAAATAAACACAAAGCTACTAATTGCTCAAATTTGGGATGCCAAAGAATATATTGATCTGCTTTTGACTAACAAATTGAAAAGACCCAACAAAGATATATTAAAAAAGAGATCTCATATAGTATAGCGCTGAATCTCACATTGCTGCTGCCACCCTGCTTCTTCCATGTCTGACAAAACAATACATTGTCCATAATGTTATCTTTTAACTTATTGGTGGCTTGTTTCAAGGCAAGTGTATTGGACCCCCATTCATTTGGTCAGCATAGTGATGTTTCAGGACTAGGTAGGGCTTTTATGTTGACAGTACTTTGAGCGGGGGGCTTGCCTACTGTCCTTTCTTCCCCCTTCACTCCCAGAGATTGATGGGCTTGTTTCAAGGCCCTGTGTTGATAGCCTCTCTTCATAAATCTTTTCACAATGTTTTGGTCCTTCGTCTTGTAGGTTTCATCTGTGCTACAATATCCCTTAGAAATAATCAGGTCTCCATAAGGTATATTCAATTTCAGGTCTATTGGGTGTTTACTAGCTTTTGCCTGGTATTTCCTTTTGGTATAGGCCGGTTTTCTGTTTGTTATTGTTCACCTCTCCACGAATGTCAAGAAAATTTATTTCTGAAGTATGTATCTTGCTGGTGAAAGTCAAATTCAAATTATTCTCCCCCTGGTATGTTAAAAATCCCTCTCCCTATTCAATCTACCCCTCCAAGATCATAAATTAATCACCTGTCTATCTGATTCAAATGATCACATGTTTGGGTAATTGTTAATTTCCTGTTGTCCAGACCACCTGCTCCTGCCACCAGCCCATAAGCAACTTAGCGTAACTGAGACAAAACAGGTGCCCAACGCAGTTCTAGATGTCTGTCTAAAATATTCGTGTTCAAATAGGAAGATATTGATCAGGCAGAATTTGATAGTTTCTATCAGCACAAGGTTATCATTGCACAAAATGTGTTTGCATGCAGTTAGGCAATGTTCATGTATATCAATGTTATACATCACTAATTGAAAAAGCGGGTAACTCAAGTAAGGAACTCTTTCAAACTATGAAACACCTGACCTCAAGCATGAAAGAGCCAAGAATTCTGTGACACACTTGCCCTCACCTTTAAACCCAAGGTGGATCAAATCTTTAATCAATTTGCTTCTTCCAAATCACTTAAGAAGATAGTGCAAGGAGACACAGCCAAAACATCCTTTCTTAACTTCACCCCCACTTCAGCAGCTCAAATAGTCAAATGTATTTCTATGGCCAAATGAGGATCACTGGAAGACCCCTGCATCCCTAAAGTTATAAAAAGCATCAGTCACTTCATGGGACCTTATTTGTCCAAGTTGTTTAATCAAATGTTGGCACAAGGATCTTTTCCTTCTGTTTGGAAACAGACCTGCATCCTGCATCAATCCTATGAGGGCTGTAATTGAAATTTGTGCCTGGACAGGAAAATAATCATAATTCTAGCACAGATTTTCCGAAAACATTCAGCATAGGGGATAGAAAATTAATTGCTGAAAGATTTCTCTCACTCTGGTGGCCCATTATTTTGTGTCCTTTTTCTTATCCTTTCCTTTATCATGTGCCATTATATCCCCTTTGATGTATCTTCTGAACCCACGTCTCATCCTCTTCCTTTACTTCTACCTCTTCCTCTTGGCCTTCCTCATGATCTCCTTATTGTTAATTTTCTGTCCTGATGTGTAAGGAGAAATATATCTAAACAAATTCCCAGTTGTGTTGTTTCTGAAGATGTTCCCTCAAGGGCATTCAAGTCAGAGCTGATTTTATAACTTGATTCTGTTAGGCATTGTTCCTGCTGATTCTAAAGTTCACAACTCTTTGAGAGTTGTTTAGTTTTGCAAATGTCATTATTCGTCCTTTCAGATAGTCACATTTGTTACTGAGGAACTTCCTTTTCTATTTTTGTTTCATCTTATCCTCAAATTTCACAAGTTTTGTTCCTATGTCCTTAACCCCTTCACTGCGGCGGCTATTCCGCCGCAGTGCTAAGGGGGTGGGGCGGCCGCACGGCGGCCGCATGCTGATGACGGAACCGCTCCGTCACCAGCGTCGGTTGCACTGTGCTTATGACGGAGCGGTTCCGTCATCAGCAGGCAAGGGGTTAAGGAATTTCTCGATTGATGTTTTATGTTTATGGGCCATGTCACGGTTAATCTGCATCTCAAAGTGTGGGTGTTTCTCTTCTTTGGTGGATCGAAAATATGAGTTAGAAATCTTACAAAATGAATAGTTATATATTATATATTTTATTATTTGAAAAAGGAATAGCCAATATATTTAATAAAAAACATTAAATTGTATTTTTACAGTTTTAATAAAAAATGAAAAACTAATTTACATTTATACAGTTATTACATGCACAGCCTTTATTTAAAGTACTACATCTTAATTAAAAATAATAAACACTAGTGAGAGTTGTTTTAAAAAAAGTTGTTTAAAAATAAATATCCATAAAATTAATTAATCAACAGATAGGAGTAGCATAACACATGAGTAAACTTACACATATAAATGTACCATTGTGAATACCCCCAGTGTTTCTTTAGCATCAGTCAGGGAACTATGGTATTATGAGAAATGGTTTAACATAGCAGGAAGCACCTGGAAACTTCACATATCCTTGCTTTTTAGGTCGAGCCTAGAGCAGCGCGCATGTGCTGCTTGCTCAACATTTAGTAATGGGCTTTAGAAAGCTCACCACACACTTGTGCGTGTGCTTTTGTTTTTCTCCCAGGCTAATAGGCTTTGCGTGCATCTTTCTAAGAAAGACAGCACGTATGGGCAAAGGCAGGTGCATGTCCAGCCTTTGCTCCGCCCATGGCCTATTGCTTACGGTTACCCGCACAGGCCACATCTGTTTTTAGGTATCGTGCCCAGACACGGACGCGATAATTGAAAACAGATCGCTCGCTGTGGCACGTGCGTGCGCACCACTTGCATGCGTGTTGTTCCCAAGAGCTACGAGGAGGCATGGAGGGGACTTTTTTAGGTCTCGCTAAAGTCAGCGAATGCGCTGCTCTGGTGAGACATTTAGTATCTGCTTAAAAAAGCGCTACCTCCAGCCACCAGCTTGCTAGAACGCGCACATGCATGCGCAACGTGCATAGCTCTTTTTCCCGTCCCGCGCGCGCGTGTGCACAACTTGCGTCACCACTTTTATTTATTTATTTATTTTGATTTCGCGACTGCACAGCATTACTTTTACGGCCGAGTGGCCAATGCTTGTTTTAAGGTTGAGATCATGCTTGTGTGCACCTTTGTGCATTTAATTTATGGCTGCGTCAGACTTATTGATAGCCCCCTTCTCCTCACACACAACATTGGAGCAGCAGATTGCTCGAATTTATTTGCCATGGTTTGGTTTGTCCTGCACTTTTTAGCCATCGTGGTCTTCATTTCTGAAAGTCGTCTAGCGTGGTGACTGAGCATTGTTCATTTGTCTCGACGACGAACCTTACCCAAGTTGCTCTCAATGCGGCAAGCTGTTCCATCGCACATGCCTAACGTTGCGTCATGCGACACAGACTTTTGCTGGCGGAGGGTGCTCGCCTCCACTGAGCCTAGTTCACAGCATCTTTTTTTCCTTGATTAGCTCGACTGCCAGCATGTGATCCTGATCGGACCAGCGGGACAGCGGCACGCTGCGGGTTCTCCCTCTGGCCATGGGCCAGGCGCCCTCATTTGATATTAGCCTGATTCCGTTCCTGACATATGGCTATCCTTTTCTTTTCTCCTCACTGAGAAGATCGGCCATCCCAGGATTCCTTGCGACACCAATAGAAAACAAAAACCCTTTGGCTTCTAAATATTCAAAGGTGAAGGCACAGCGATTCACAGACCTCACGTCCTTTTGTAAGAAAAGTAAGGAATGGCAGTTTTTCAAATGCAAAATGTTGTTCAGTGTTTCACGCTGAAAATAAACGTTTTTGTGTGTTCAAGATACAGAGCCACTCTTGTTTTGCGAATAATGCAAATTTATTTCCATCCCTTTCACTTCCCATCCTTGTAAACCAGGCGACATCTGACCCAGAAACATGTAATAACGATTCTATGGTATAACTAAACTGTGAATGTACTCATCGAAATATAATGATCTTTCATGGCTCTCCGTCACTCGAGAGAGTTGTGTCTTTTAGAGTGGTTGGCCATGTCAGAGCAGCTTAAATCCGTGGGAAGTTAGAGTGTGATTTGTCTGGCCCAGAAGGAAATCATTAGATTGCTGGATAGGTCACTGCCACAGAAAGGCCATTAGGACTAGACCAGGTCCATCTGACATGAGACTGACTCTGTGGCAGAGCTATTATAATCACCCATTGTCTTTACTGTGCTCCAGGCTCACATCAGTACCTGAAAATTCCCTCCATTGGCATAATTGTATTGTTCTTTGGCCTAGTGTCTAGCGCTAAGAAGCCCACCAGTGAATATTGTGCTGTATAAAATCTTCATATATCGTACTTCATGCAAAAATGTGGTCAATTACTCGTCATTCTTGATATGCAAGCTCAGGTTTGAATTAGGAATATGATTATGAATGGATTGTCAGGCAAACTCAAGGCTATCAAAAAGAGTTTTAACTGACTTCAGGAGCATTATTGGATATCAATATGTCTCTGGCCTTCACAAATTAACCAATCACAAGGAATTGGAGCAGATTCAAAGATTGTACCTGATAAATCATGGCAGACAGATTTTCCATTAGTTTAACCCTTTTGACTTATGACCTCAAACATATATGTGTTATGGCTATTGAAAGGCAGACTGAGGGAGGCCTCTTATGTCTTCATCAGAACCCCATTACCAACAGGCTAGTAAAGGATGGGCAGAAACATTTCGACCAATTTAAAGTGATAAGGATGGGCCCATAATTCCCCACATTTCCCATCATGCTAGTTTTTTTTTAATCCTATACTAGTGAACTCCAAATTCTATAAATCCATAAAGTAATCAAATGTCACCAGATATAATTGAAATAAGTAATGGACCAGGATAGACTATACACACCAAATTCACTCAAAAATGTACATCAAAGAGCTACACCAACTGTTGCATGGCTAAACACTCATAAGGTCCCAACTGCGAGACATATTGGCTATGCCAATGCTTGTTTTATCTTCTCCACCAGCTGAGCCATGGATAAGGGCCAAAAGGTAAGGGGACATACGGCTCCTTTTGTTCCAGTGTGATCCGTGCTGGGCTCGGTCTGGAGCCTCACACTTAGATGCAAATGAAACAATGGGCAAACAAAGGCACACAGTTTATTACTTCACAGGTATTTAAAAGAGGCATGATTTTGATTTTGTTCAGTCTCTGTATAGAAGAGATATGCATACACTAGAAGAATGTCAGGTGTGTTGGTCTGTCCCAGTATTTACACAAATAAGCATTTAAATATCACTATTTTATTTATTTTATAGATGTCAAAGCGCATAAACTTTATACCTTCGAGTCGAGTTTGAGCAATATAAACCTGCAACAACAACCAAAAAATAGACTGAGTATGTTGAAGATTTAGCATGCAAGGGGCACGGAAAGAGGTTTAATAGCAGGCACTGTAACCTGACGCGACCTCTGAGCCTCTTTCAGTCTGGATTCTCACTGGCTCGGGCTCCCTCAGGCTTTCCGCTTGCAGGGCACGGAGACGGGCTCGTGCTTTTCCGGTTGAACTAGCTGTCAGATGCAGAGTCCCGCCTGGGCTGTGAGACAGACTCCTTCATAGTGTAGAGACCATGGGAGCCCGCGGTGAGCGCGAGCTTTGCTCATGCCTTTCTTATCGTCTATCGGCTCCTTCTTCTCAGGGCCTGCTCGTGTCTGGCGAATGAGCTCACCATCTCATGCGTGTCTATGGGGCACATGCATCAAAGCTTTTTGCGATCGCAAACGGTGCGAATCGCAAAAATCGGCCGTGTGCGATCGCAAAACCAGCTTTTGGGATGCATCAAGGGTGAAGACCCTCGCAATTTGAGAATTCGCAAATATTTGCGAATTCTCAAATTGCGATTGCATTTAAGGAATCGCATTTTGCGATTCATTAAATGCAATGCATGAAAGTTTTAAAAATACCGATTTTGCAATTAGGGAGAGCAAATTACCATGAGGTTGAACCTCATGGTAATTTGCAAAAAGTTTGAAAAATGCACTTTTATGCATTTTTCAATGTTTCATGTTGTGCATGTGTGTGCACAACATATGTGCTCAGATTAATTTCAGGGGTGCAACAGGGTGTCCTTTGGACACCCCTGCACCCTTGAAATCGCATTCTCAATTTGCGATTCGCTAATTGCGAATCGCACATTGAGAATGTCTTCCCATTCATTCCTAAGGGCTTCTAGGCCCATAGGAATGAATGGGGAGGTATTCCTTAATTGCGACTCGCAATTTGCAAGTCGCAATTAAGGAATATTTAGAAATCGCAAATTTTCAGCGATTTCTTCATGCATAGGCTTTTGTGATTTCTTAATTGCGATTCTTTAAAAATCGCAATTAAGAAATCGCAAAAGCCAACAATGATGCATGTGCCTTCTAATCCTCTGCTAAATCCTCCATTGCCTCAAGCCCTCATCAGACCGTAAAACAATAGAGGGGGAGGGCAATCTGTACCCGTGCCCTGTGTATCAATCGAGAGAGCAACACTACAACCCTGTCTACTCTGTCGCCCTTTGTGGGCAGCATGCCAAGCTGCGTTGATACCTACACTGACTAAAGAGAATGGACTTTTAGGCACTACTGTTCATCCTCCCATAGTTACCAGGGGAAAGATCCAACTTTCTTTTTCTGCACCATTTCGTTAACCTCTGTTCTTTCGTCGCTATGCACTATATAATCGTATGTTTTAAGTATGTGGTCTTGGAGTATTCTTCTGCCAAGTGATGCTGGGCCTGCAGGTTCTGAAGCCTGGTGGTTCTCGTCAGCCTGGCAGTGGATGGTGAGGATATTGCAGTCCTCAGAGCACCTTACGCCCAGCGGCATGGAAGGCTCCCAGCTGGCGAGGTCAGGGGCGCCAAGGACTCCAGTGTTTTTTTACGCACAGCATGCCTCCATATTGTTTGGCCTGGGCTTGTTGGAATGGCAGTTCTGAGGTTGCCGTATCCCTCGTTAACGTCCTATGGGGCATATTAGCAAGAACCTCGTTTAAATTATCGCCGTTTTTGCTGCAGGAAACTGAAGCTAAAACGGCCATAATGGACTTGCTAATATGAGTTATAGAATTCCAATAGAAGCCCAGGTTAGATTATTTTAGCGGGGTTCTTGCTAATATGCCCTATGCCCCTTTGTTTTAGTGGATGAGGACGAGCCAACAAATTAACAGGGAGAGCCAAGTCGAGCACTGGCTCGACTCCCAGAGCCCATACAGGAAGCGAGCCCCGAAAATGTTTGCTATGTAAATCATGCAGCAAATGTCACTTGAAATGACAGTCTTTTCAGAAGTCCGAAAGGTGTATTGACATCCGGAATCTATGTCATTAATACGTAAAGTTATATGTTGCACTGATAAGTACTTTATTAAGTGATTGTTTTCAAGGATAAACTATTAGCGAAATACCAGGCAAAGCAGTTGTCATATAAACCTTGTATGTGGCACAAATTATTATAGAGCAACATTATTAAATAAAACACAATAGGTTTTTGTACAACTGGTATTTTGATCTCCCATTTTTTAAAGTGCTTTTTCAGCAATAATAAAAAAAAAGAGATTTGGTGAAATAAAATATTTGCTTAAAATCACACAAATTGGCTGATAAGCTGCGATTTATCAAAATTCTCTGGTTTCACTTTGTTCCAATCAGCCACTAAATGATTATCTATTTGTCCTTCATTTGCTATGTTAACATTTTGTTTTTAACTCTTGGTACATTTATCTGTTTTTTTTTTATCTAGCGTGAGCGCAACCTGAAGATATTGCAGCGCTTTATGTGAGCACCGTTTACATTATTAGTTATATTTATTTTAAAAGACACAAGGAGATTAACAGGTAGATGCATCAAGCATTTTTGCGAGCGCAAACGGTGTAAATCGCAAAATTCGGCCGTTTAGCGCCCGCAAAAATGGCATTTGAGATGTATCAAGGGTTCAGGCACTCACAATTTAAGAATTTGCAAATAATTGCGAGATCTCAAATTGCGATTGCATTTAAGTAATCGTAATTTGCGATTCCTTAAATGTAAATGTATTTGAACTTGTATAGCGCACAGCTACCCGCAGTTGGTTTCCCGGCGCTTGCTTAGGGAACCCGTCCTGGTATTCCCCTGTGAGATAACCCCGGCAGGGTATCCACAAGGTGAAAGCCAGGCATCCCGCCGCGAGGGGCCGTTGTGGAGATTAAGCAAGCTATTTCCCAGAGTCGCAGAGTGTGAACTCGTGAGTCGAGAAGGCACCGGAGCGAGAATTATCGAGTCCGTGGAATTTTTGAGCCCAAGACCCGCCGAGGCGGGGAATTGAACCCTGGTCCAGGGCCGATCTCAGCTTCCAGGTCTGCCGCCTCTAACCCCTGAGCCACACTTCTCCAAATGCAATGCATGAACCATTCCAAATTCGCAATCTGGGGTCGCTATTTACCGTGAATCCAAAGTACGTGGTAAAAAGCAAAAACGTAGACATATGCACTTTAGTGCATTTTTCTAAGTTGTATATTACACATACACATGTCCTTGGGACCTGTATGAGCACAACACCAGTGAACATTACCATTTCAGGGGTGCAACAGTGTGTCCTTTGGACACCCTGGCACCCTTGAAATTGCGGCACAATTGCGATTCGCTAATTGCTAATCGCAAATAAGGAATGGCTTTCCCATTCATTTCTATGGGCCTTTAGGATCGCAAATAATGAATCAGTAGGAATCGCAAATAACATTGCGATTCCTACATGCATCCCATTTTGCGAGTCTTTAATAGCGATTCCTTAAAATTCGCTATTAAGGACTTGCAAAACATAACTTTGATGCATTTGGGGGTAAGTGATTTGCCTAGAATTACAGGTTGTTGAGCGGACGCCTGACTGGAACCTGGTTCTCCAGTTTCAAAGTCGGCAGCTCTGGCTGTAATGCCACATTCTGGGTAGAGGTGGGGTGACAGACAGAAACCACTTGAAATCTCGGCTTGTTATGCGCTGGAAGTTCCATCAGGACCTTGTGCTTAGCCAGGCTTCAGGCTCGAGCCTGGCTCGATCTGTCAGTGGCTCGCCCACCTCTGTTTTCATGCATCCAAAAATGTGCCCCGGGGTTTGCGCCAATTAGGACAATTACAGTCTCAAATTGGTTAACGTACCTTCCTCTAATAATTAGACCGTGCTGTTCTGGTTACTCATAGAAGTCATGAAGCTGCCTTGTAGAGGGTTTACATCTGAGTGTTTTAGAAACTCTAATTATTGTAGAACTCGTTTACTTGGAAACAGTGATACTCTCTTGTTTCCTGATCATTGCATCTGCCCTCTGTGGATAGCACTTCCTCCCATAGAGTGTGTGAGAACTGGTACAGAGGACAATCCTAAACTCCTACTTCTGTATTGCCCTCCAAAGCCTGGAAGACTCTGCATGACACTACAAAGGTAATCCATGGATTGTCTATTATGCTTAAAGCTACATTTAATGTGTAGTCTAATGCTGCGACATCTGCAGTTTTTCTGTTTTCTTTGCAAGACCCCGTCCTACTGATCAAGTCTCACTCTGTTTTTAGTATTAATTTATGTATGTCTGTATCTGTTTTTGAGAGAACCGTCTTCTGATGCGCCTTGAAAAGGAGCGACTATTTTACGTAATGAGGTGCACACCAAGCCCTACTCTTGGTCCTCAGTGTTGAGGTTGGCGTAAAGGCTGAACTCCAGATTTGCAACCTTGCTTGTCAGTAGGGTGATCGATTTCGGGGAAATCTTTTTAGGCGAAAGCCTCTTCTGTACCATACTGAACAAGCATTGGCATAGCAAATAGGTCTTGCCTTTGGGACCTTATAAGTGTTTAGCCATGCAACACTTGATGTTGTTGCACCAAGGATATTGTGCTGCATAACTAAACACTTATAAGGTCCCAAAGGCGAGACTTATTAGCTATGCCAATGCTTGTTCAAAGAGTGCCTGGTAAAGTGCCCATCATTTATGCAAATCTATGCTTCTCCATCATGGAACACAAGCGCCTCATTCCTTCCACAAAAGGTGAAGCACTTGCTCCACCACAGTCCTCTTTCTGTGTGAAGGACTGTTGGGTTTGGTGCCTTAGGTAATGTAGGGGCCAGCATAGAAAGAGCTCAGGCCAATCAGCTGCATTTAGATTTAAAAGATAATAATCTTTCCTGCTGCTGTTCTGAAATTATTTGTGGGTTCAGCTTACAATCCAAAAGCAGAGATGTTTTAAGGCATGGACAAAGTTGGCAATTGCCTAGGGCCCCCTCCATCCCAAGGACCAGCTGGGAAAAGTGAACTTTACCTCAATTTGACTTCTGTATGTTCTATTTTGTTATCTAAACTAGTCTGCCTGGGGGCGTGACTTGGACGGGGGCATGGCTTGGACAGCAGAGCTAATGGCTGCCTGATCCTGCCGATGCGCCGAACGGAGAATAGCAAGGCGAATTACTCAACCTTAAATGGCCCAAATCAAGGGAAAGAAGAAAGTTTTAAGCATCGGAAGCCCAGCTCCACCCAAGGAGCTTTGATGCGAGAGAAGATGCGCTGACAGGAAAGCGGGGAAAACAAAAACAAACTCAGAGGCGAGTCGCCCAGGAAAACAAAATGGCGCCCAGAGGAGTGCAGTAAAAGAACACGGAGAAGTATGCGGCGTAGAACCTACTGCTGACCTTGCCGAACAACACAGCCTGTCACCCCCAGCAGCACTAAGACCCCCACACGCAGAGGTGGTGAGTGGCATACAGGTGTAGAACTCAAAAGGGAATGAACGACCCAGCCGCGGACTTTACCAAGATGGCGCCCACGTGGCAGAGATAAGGTCTGGTTCCAAAGGCGGCGGTTCGAACTGAAAAGTGCGGCCCCCTCAGCGGCGTGCAGGGATTCAGGGCACATCGCATAGCGCGCTAAAGAGCGAGGCAAAACAAAATGCTTCAACAATCCCTACAATCAGCACTTGTTCATGTGGGTGGCTGTAAACGGAAATGAAAGTGAAACATCCTAAGGGCGGTGGCTGGGGAGCAGGTAGGAAACAAACGGAGGACTAACTTTATAACCCACACGAGCCCAGAGGCAGCAACAGGAAGAAAGAAAACGAAAGAGGGTGTGGGAGGGGCCGCCCCGTAAAGCAGCACAAAGGCAGAGGCTCAGAACAGCCCCGACCCAAAAGGGAGGTGCCCAACCAGGAAAACGCGAGAAGCACACTGCAACATCAGAGCGTCTCCCGTGCCGGTGATATCCAAATGAGCGGCATTTTTGGAGGGAACCCTGCATTATTAAGAATCTATTCATCGCTACACTTGAATCCGAATTGTCGATGAGATGGCCCCATCCGTCATAGACGGCACTCTCTGATAAGAAGTCTTATCTGGTCTGTCTTCTATAACATCAGGAGAAATGTTTCTGCTAAGGCGGCACTAAATCGGTCGGTTCACCTCCATCCCGACGGAAGGCATTTTTGAAAGGAATCTTCTCTGAATCGGCATTTTGTATATTCAGGAGACCATCTCTAATAATTCGAAATCATTTTCTAAACTGAAGTTTTTACTCCCTCGAGACCCCTGCTAAACGGTCCCTATAATCTTATGGCCAATCCCTTCCACATATACCCTCAGCTCTACAGAATCTGAACTTATAGTAGGAATTGCGGAACCACATTTAATCATTTTCCAAATCCTGCATAAAGTCATATGAGCAATAGACGGGTACCTGATGAAGGCGTGGATGCCGAAACGCGTGTTGTAGACATCTGCCGCACTGCCTGAATCAATGTTTCGTCTATCAATTGGATTTGTATATACCTATGTTGGTTGCTCAATCTAATTAGATTTCTCTCTTTTTTGAAAGAGTTATTTTGTAATATTATATGTACAATTGAACATCTTTCATGTTTAAACAACTCATGAAGCATATCAAAAAATAAATAAATACTATAACACAAATAATTTTTCTACATGTAGATATGATTTATATTAGGGTGCTTTTTTCATAATTTTAAATGTATAATTTTTAGTCTAGGAGGTATTGTTATCAATAAGTTTTTTGGTTAGCTTTGCTAGCTATAATTTCCTTATACGAGCGCACTGCAACAGTGCCACAACACATCGCGAAAAACAAGCGCACCCGCAAAGTACTGAGAGAAGGGTACTGACGCGCAGGCGGGAAACAACCAAGGGGGGCCACCCAGGTCCACCCAGGTCCACGCAAGACCGTTTTGGCTTTCGCAATAGTGCTAAAAGGTTGCTTAGAGAGGATGAGAACAACACAAGGTAGAAGCTAACTGACTCCCCCCTGCTACGTTACAGCTAAAGCCTCTCAACGATCCTACCAGGCTCCCCAATACGCTGACACAGCAACGCAGGGGGGGTGGGCAGGCGTGAACAGGCCCACCAGCTCTGCCCAACCAGCAGATCCACTGAGCAGCACACTCAGTCCGAAATAAGCAGGCACAGCTCGAAAAAGGCCACCTCCAGAGCCTGCCGGAGGGGGGTGCAAAGCTTATCCAAACTTAAAACCTGCCAGCTAAGATAATAGAGCTGACTACACATACCAGCCCCGAAATGCACTGGGGCAGAGCGGTACAGAGCTTCAGGTCTTCTAAGCCAACTTTCTCACAACACGCACCAAAATATCTGAAAGGGAAATTCGACTCCAACAGCAACAATTGAAGAAGAGCAAGAACAAACCAGGACCAGCTGACTCCCCAATCAAACAAAAGCAAGACATAGGCAGCACTCTGGAAATGATCCTATAGAAATTGGCAGAAGTGCATGAACTGGCAAAAACTATAAAACTCACCATGGAAACATTACAACTGAAAATCGCTGTGGTCAGAGCCGACCTAGACGCGGTAAACATCAGGCTGACAAAGGCAGAGCAGAGGATCAGCGACGTGGAAGACTACACCAATAAAGCGGGCAGGGATGTGGCAATGATATAGGAAGCCACGGGTCGACTACTAAGGCAGACAGCTGAGATGGAAGACAGGAGCTGCAGAGGAAATATCTGCATTCTGGGGATCCCGGAAAGCGCTGAGGAAACAGCAGCTTTTCTAGATGACCTAATCCCCAAGATCACCAACTTAAAATTCCACTGCCAATTCGAAATAGACAAGGCGTTCAGAGTCCCGACCTTCAAAAACCCAATGACCAATTACGCCCGACCCATTATATGCAAACCCCTGAGATCGCAGCATACGGAAGACATTTTCAATTACGCTAGGAAAAACGACCAGATAAACTGGAAAGGCCACAAAACCATCCTCACTCAGGACTACTCTAAACCCACGGTGGAAACCAGGAAAGGCTTCCTGGCCATCCGACAAAAGCTCAAAGAGCACAACATTCAATTCTCCTTCGTAGGCCCCACAAAATTCAAAATAATGGACAGTGGCAAAAACACTTCTTCACAGAACCAAAGGATTTGACACAATATCTGAACGGACCCGCGACCCAGAACATGGGCACCTCACAAAAAGCCTCAGCAAAGAGAGGCCCATCTTCTGACCCATCAAACGAAAACATGCCAGAGCTTTAGGATACTACCTCAAAAGAATCATCTACCTCATAGCGACAACAATCTACCTCAAATAGACCAGCAAGACAAGGAAATAGAAGGCCCAGGTACAGCAAGGATCTCTTGCACAGACCACTACGGAACGATCTTCCGAATGAAGGAATATTGGAGTTTTTTAAAACTGGAACATAAAGGAACATGTCTCCGGGCGACGGAACGGCGATCCTACGGTCGCACCTCCTACAAGTAAGTGAGGTGGGGGAGGGGGGCAGGGAGGAGGGGGGACAGGGAGTACGGGGGGTGCTCCAGAATGCTCTCTTTATCTTGTTCTTTTTCTATCCTCTCTATCTTTCCAAACTTCTTTTTTTCACCTTGTACACACACCTAGACACACTACAGAGTACACAGCAACCCAAGCTTCACCAGGAAGCTACACCAAACTTCTGAACACACACAAACTCGTAAGCAGGGAAAGCACAACCAGGAGAGTAACGCAAACTACACCAACAGATGACGGGTAACAAGACACTCAACCTAGCCACTGGCTTAGCATAGTTTCCCTAAATGTCAAAGGACTGAATCATCCCATCAAACGTAGAAAGATAGTACGATACCTGGAAAAGACGAAAAGCAATATAGTCTTAATACAGGAAACTAAACTGGACTCAGAGGACTTAAAACTCATCAGAGCCAACTGGATAGCAGACACAGTCTGTTCGCCTTAAGTCAAAAAGAAACGTGGGGTTTCAACGTTAGTGTCCAAAAAGTCAAAGATTAGGATAGACTCGCACTCCCCAGACAAAGAAGGCAGACTTCTAATTACAGACATGACTAGAGGGGAAGAAAGGTTCCACATTGCGAATATATACGGCCCCAACACCGATGACCAGGCCTTTTGGGCGTCTATAGCTGAGGCACTAGATAAGCTCCCCAGGACGATTTCATAATCTTGTCAGGAGACCTCAACAATCCACTTGACCACACACTAGACAGGCAGTCCGCAAGCCCATACCACCACACGTGGTGTCACGCGACACTACAAAACATTTGCAGCAGATTTAACCTCAAAGATGCGTGGAGACTGCAACACCAAGACACAAGGGACCACACCTTATACTCCAACCCACACAACTCCTATACCAGAATAGATTACATCTTAATATCAGGGACACACACGCACCTGATAGACCAATCTGAAATAGCACCCAGACTAATATCAGACCACTCGGCCATTAGCCTAAAACTAAGCGATCACCACAACGAAGACCCCCCTAGAAGATGGCGCTTTAACAAAGAAATAAGCATGGGCGGAAAATCCGTTTCGCTCGCGGATTTTCGGTAAATTCGCAATCCGCGAGATCCGCGAATCTCCCGCAAAATCCGCAAATCCGCGAGCAGCGGATTTTATGGCTTGCTCGCACTGTTCGCGTGAGTTCGCGGCTTGCCAGTACAACTTCGCACCCCGCGAGTAAGTGCTAAATTGCAGAAATACGATCTTAGCAAAACTGAAACTACTTACCAGGTTCAAAAGTTCAGGCTCATCATTAGTAGCAATTTCCTGTAGTGCTTCCTGAGGGGCCCCTCCAGAGTTCAGTTGCCAGTTGCAACTATTATGTGACCCTGCTCTGAACCTCAGAATAGTTACACATATGCCACAAAGGTCCTGAATTACAGCTAAGGGAGACAAGCAGGAGCCAGGCTGGAAGTTAAAATCCATTAATCAGCCCCTAATTCATTATTGTCAGTTGGGGCAGGGCAGGTGTTGTAACTAATTTTGCAACAATGAAAGCACTTAGCAAGTGCAAAAGATCACTAATCAGGAAGCACTAAGGAAGCAGGTGCCAGCTAAAAAAATATTCTGTGACACATTAATCAGCCCCAAATTAATTCAGGTCACTTGAGGCAGGGAAGGTGTGCTTTGCTTTGCCGAAAATAATGTACACTGGACAACCAGAGGGTGTGGTGATGAAACAGAGGGTGGCATGGGTGGGCCAGAGGGTGGCATGAGTAATCAGAGAGTGGCAGTGGTGACAGAGAGTGGCAGTGATGAAGAAGAGTGTCCCAAACAGGCTTGACACGTAGAAACAACAAGTTCGCAAAACTTGTGACCCGACAGGTAAGTTCGCAAATTGCGAAATTGTAAAAACCCTCGCGAACTGGCAGAAACACGCGCGAACACAAAAAAAAAAATCCGCAAATTCGCGGGAATTCGCGGATTTTGCGGATTGCGAGTTCGCAAATCCGCAAAATCCGCGAACGCGAGATTCGCAAAATTCGCCCATGCTTACAAAGAAACCATCTCTGACCCAGAGAACAGGAGGGAAATTGAGACGCCCATAGCTGATTACATAAACCACAAGGACACCCCTGACATTGGCAGTGACAGTCTGTGGTAGGCTTTGAAGGCGACAATCAGAGGTAAACTAATAGGAATGAAGGCAGGAATATACAAAATGACGAACATGAGGACAGACCAATAGAACAGAACAGCAGGTGAATGAGAGTTAGTTGCGCTGGGATGAAATATTGATGGTGTAACACAAAATCTAGTAAGCTCTAAGAATAAGGTCCTGGTCACCCACCCAGAACCAAACAATGTGACAAGGAGACAGGTCACATATGTAAACTTGAGAAAATGAACATATATCCTGAGCTAATATTTCATCAGTATCAGAGTCCAAGTATTAAATCCAAAACAATTCACAATATCTTCGTTTTATCTTCATTTATTATCCATTCTTAGGTAAGTCCAATCTTCACCAAGAAAGCATACAATAGCCCCTGCCAACACGTGTTTCGTCTTGGTCTGGTGACCAAATGACTTCGTCAGGGCTGTAAATATTATAATAAATGTAATCACTATTCCATTAAACTTCAAACCTAACATTTCATAACATATACAAAAAAGTCCATGTCAAAACAAAGTGGTCTTAAAACAATTTTCAACACTATTAGACATTCAAATAAAGGTATACAAAAGAGACCGATAGTTGAGGTCTCCTAGTATACTGATAAAGTTATTTTGTCAGAGAATAACATAGTTTAAAAATTGCAAATGGTACATCAATTATTATAAATATAGTGTCCTTCAAAAGTTAATGACAATGTACTAGATAATACAAAAAAAGGGGAAAAGAAAAGGAAGATAGCGTGCTATTAGAAGGAGGTTGTTTAAAATCCAAGAGATACCAGATTCAAACAAGAAATTAAAGTCCCATAGAAAACGTGAAAAAGAGAAACACAAAAGTGAAGTGATCATATAGTCCCAACATTCACCATAACCGTAAATAAGAAAATACGTCAGAGTACGTGGAATCCAAGCGGAGAAAATAAGAACCCCGTTGTGAGTTAGTCGATAAATAAGTCATATAAAATTCAGTTCACAAGAATTGGTTTAATTATAAACCAAAAGAACAGTATACCGATATTTGAGATTCATGTCGTAGACGTCACAAAAGTTCAATTACTTGTAGTTGTTCAATACTGAAACAGAAAAGTCATATACAGTTACTTAGATTCATATTATAGTCATAGTCAGTGGTTCACAAGGAGGTTAGAAAGGGGAGGAAAGCAGATGGTGACGTCAGTTCTAAACAACTTAGCACAAAAACTATTGTAACTCGTCGTCAAAATTCAGGACAGACCAATTAGAAGCGGAGATAAAAAAGCTAGAACTAGAACACTCAGAAAACCCAAAGAACGTAGCTCTCCTAAACACTCTTACATAGCATAAATATGAATACAACAAAATTCTTAGTGAGAGGGTGGGGCTGTGGTTCAACAAATGCAAAGCAAGCAGCGTGTGCGAAGCTAACAGAGCAGGGAAGTTACTCGCATCATACCTGAAGCCTAAACAAAGCCATGGAAATATTGCTTCAATAACAGACGCTAAGAACACAACACACACAAGACACAAAGATATCGTCAACACTTTCCAAGAGTTCTATACTGAGCTATACAATTCAGAGAAGAATTTTAACCAGAACGAATGTGTCAGGTACCTAGAGGGCTTAGGCCTACCCAAGCTAGACCCCCTCGGAGGCATCAACAATAGGTCAGGACATCACCGGCCCGAAATAGAGAGAGCCATCAAATCTCTTAGAAAGGAATAAGGCCCTAGGCCCAGATGGCTACTCAGCTGACTTTTATAAGGCTTTCCAAAAACAACTAACCCCCACCATGAAAAGAGTTTTCAATCAAACAGCAAAGACAGGGACAGTTCCCCTCTCCATGACAGAGGCAAACATTATAGTCATCCCTAAGGAAGGCAAAGACCATACACTCACAAAAAACTACAGACCCATATCCCTCATCAATGTGGACTGTAAAATCTATGCCAAGATACTAGCGGTTAAATTAAAGTAAATCCTCCCAAAATTAGTCAGTAACGCCCAAGTTGGCTTCATGCACAACCGCATGACGAGTGACAACACACGCCTATTCTGCCACATGCTAGAAAAAACCTCCACAAAAACGGAGCCAGCAGTGGCAATTGCCCTAGATGCAGAGAGAGCATTCAACAAAGTCTTGTGGGCTTTTCTGGAAGAGTGCATGCAAACGTTCAACCTGCGAGAGGCCTACATAAAGATGACAATGGCCCTCTACCAATCACCCTCAGCATGCATCGCGATCAATGGTTCACTGTCGAGACCCTTCAAACTGAAACAGGGTACCAGACAGGACTGTCCACTATCGCCCTCACTGTTCCTACTGGCCTTAGAACCCCTCATTCAAGGGATAAAACTAAATGAGGACATTAAAGGACACAGTGGTAAAGTTAGCTGCATACACGGACAACATCCTAATAGTAACTGAACAACCGAAAAAGTCAATTAAGGCCCTTATGAGCACAATCGCTCATTACTCCAACCAATCAGGCTACATGCTAAATAATGATAAATCAGAATGTAAACCACTAAACATACACTGTACTAAGGATTCGCTGAGGGATTCCGGTCTGACCTGTCAGACAGGTAACATTAAATATTTAGGCATACTTTTCAGGATGGACCTATACAGCTCCCTTCGCCACAATGAACAAGCACTGCTAGGAAAGGTTAAAATGCTTCTAGAGGAATGCGCCCTAAATTTATCACATGGTGGGGGAAAATAGAAATAATAAAAATGATGATCACTACAATGATCAACTATCTGTCAAGTATGCTCTCCCTCCTTCGCACAGACGATTTCCACCAGAAAATTGATAATATGATCACCAAATTCATATGGCAGGACAAGAAAACTAGCATCAGCATCAAGAAACTGAGACTACCTAAAGCACAAGGGGGCCTGAACCTGGTGGATTTCCAAATCTACCAACTCGCTTTCCTGGCAAAACAGAGAACTCAGTGGATGTCTCCATTGCCAGACTACTCCCCAGCATGGCTACAGGTAGAGAGGGCCATACTAAACAGTAGACACCCCCTCACTCTGCTCATAATAAACACATATCCTGTCTCGTCCAATCAGATTTTCAAAAACACAAAGATAGCAATGCAAAAGTTGGACAGGAAAATGGAGATCACTATCAGGGGAACCGAATCAGAATCGTAATGGGCAAACAGTAAAATCAAATATGGGGAAGAGCCTCAACTTTGAGACATGGGTAGAGAAGGGGATTTGTTTCCCGTACCAACTAGACAAGGGTCCAAGCCCCATCACTTTCACAGACCTGGAAAGCAGCTACCAACTAGAAGACATAGACCTCTACAGATTTCTAAAAGTTAGGGCAGCCCTATCAAAGGTCAAACTAGACAGCACACAGCCCATGATCTTTCAGTACATTGCTAGCATCAACAATCGAGGTCACCAAGTATTACACATATATAAACTACTGCCCCAAACAACACAAAAATCAACGCTAAAATAACCGAATTCTGCGTCAAAAGGCTAAACACCCAGCTAAGTGAGCTAGAATGCGGAAAGATCTGGACCTCTGCCACACAAAATATGATCACCCCAGTCCTAGCACAAACTAAGCTTTGGCTCCTCCACAAGGCATAAAGGACCCCAGACCGCCTACACACACTTGGCCTTAGAGAGGACAACCTCTGCTGGAACTGCAACACTCAGAAGGGGGACTTGGCACACATAATCTTCCACTGCCTAACACTCAAGGTTTTCTGGGGTAGGGTGTTTGACTTCTGAGATGAGATTTTTAATCGCAAATCAGAGACTTTACCTCCATTGTCATAGCGGGTATAAGGCCGAACCTTACCTCGGAAAATGATGAGGAGCTAATGGACCTCTTGCTGACAGTGGAGGTCAAAACAGTCCTGAACAACTGGAAAGACTCAAGCAAAGCTACCTTCCAAAATTGGCTGAACTGGATTTCGTACCTAAGAGGCGCGGACAGCATGGCACTGCAGTACTCCCCATGGAAGGCATCTACCAGGGGTCTGTGGGAGGCCCTGGACAGGAACCTTACCCCCATAAATCCCCCTGAAACGCCGGTACCCAAACTCTACAATACTTTCTCGCTGGCCTGACGCCCACGACCGACATAAGGGCAAAGTAATCTGTAGCAGGGAAATGTCTGGTTTTCTGCTCTTGATTTTGTGTATGACGCATAGCTGGTGTTTCAGTTCTCTTTACCCTCTGACTGCACTATCCTGTCCCTCTCTATTACTCTTCTAAGAATAAACCAGACCGATACAAGAAATGTATACGATTGTTGTATAACTCATAAAATCCCAATAACAAGATATTAAACATTTTTTTTTAAACTTGTCCACCTACCTTTACTTCTGACTCTGTCTCTCTCACTCTACCCAGCGTCATCTTACAGAATATCGGGGTCCCGGGCAAGACAGATTTCAATAACGTTTAATATATAATTAACTATTGATGGCATCATGTGGGCTTGAATTGGGAAGACATTGGTAATAAAATGCATTGTTTTTCCGAACAGGGACCCAAAAATCCTTAAGGTGACAGTGTCTGCATGAAGAGCTGCGAGAGCCTTACAGCACATGATGGAACTCAGATACAATCATCCCAGTGTAATGTCCCACCCAGAATTCATCCATCCGAGCTCACATCCAGGGCACAGGGGGAATCTGGATGCAGGTGTACGGAGTCACCCAATCATTTCCCAATATCCTAGGTTGAAAGTGACTTAGAGGTGTCAACGTGTGTTCCAGGCACTGCACATGCTTGAATTTACAAACACTGTGTGTGTGTGAAACCTGGCCTTAGGGTGATGTAAACCTCACTTCCACTGGCAGCCTCCTCTTTATTTCTGATAGAAGCCCAGTAGGGAAAGTCCTTGAATCACTTATCTGGGAAGATCTTCACACCGATAACCCTTCTATCTCCCAATGAACTGCAAATTTGCAGTGCTATTAGGTCCTTTGTCAGCAGATTGTGACATCGCTGGACCAATTGGCTCCTTTAAGGAAAGTGAGGGACAGACCCAGAAGAACTAATGCCTGGTTCACTGAGGATCTTGGACAGCACAAACTTCGCTGTAAACAGGCGGAACGACTTTGGAGGAGAGACTATAGGGAGGCAGATAAGGTAGCATATAAAGCGACCTTACAGGAATATAAGATCCAGCTGAAGAAGGCTAAGGCTCAATTTTTGGCAGACACGTTGGCCAAGGCCCCTAACAAATCGCAGGCATTGTTTAAAGTGGTCAACAACCTAGCCAATCCATCTTGTACTGCTCCGGCTATCCCTGTCTCCCAGAAACTGTGTGACGCTGTGGCCTCTGCGTTTGAGGAGAAGATTAAGAAAATCCTGAGTGGACTTCAGGTCTCTGGTCAGCCTACATCTTTTCTGCCCCTACTCGCAGAACCTCCTCCCGCGGAGACCCAGCTGTCCTGTTTTCCTAGTCCTTCCCTGGAGGAATTCTGCCTTCTGGCGAACAGTGTGTGTTCAGGATCACCACTTGATCCTATGCCCCACAAGATCTGGAAGGCATTTCAAACTGAGCTGTTTCCACCACTCCACGCCATTTGCTGCCAGTCATTGAGCACAGCAGTAGTTCCAGATAGCTGGAAGAGGGCAATTGTTACTCCATTGCTGAAGAAGGCCTCCTTGGACCCTTCAAGCCCGGCCAATTACAGGCCTATTTCGCTTCTGCCTTTTATAATAAAGGTTGTGGAGAAGTGGGTCACGAAGACACTAACCAGCTTTCTGGAAAAAAACTCCTGCCTGGATACTTCACAGTTTGGCTTTAGGCCAGCTCACAGCACGGAGGCTGCTTTGGTCACCGTGCTGGACGATCTACGAGCGCGGGTCGACATGGGCAAGTCAGCATTTTTAGTGCTGCTTGACATGTCGGCCGCGTTCGACACGGTGGACCGTGCAGTACTACTGGACCGTCTCCAGAGCACAGGAGTAACTGGCCTGGCCTTGAGATGGATAACATCTTATCTCAGTGACAGACAGCAGGCAGTGGCATTACCACCTTTTCTCTCTGCCATGCAGCAAGTGGGTCAGGGTGTCCCCCAGGGGTCGGCGATCAGCCCGGTCCTGTTCAATCTGTACTTGCGACCTCTGGTTGCCCTGATAAAGTCATTTGGCATATCTGTCATCAATTATGCCGATGACACTCAATTGATTTTTTCATTTGAGGGTACCAGGGAAATATCGAGAGACGCCTTCCACCGCTGCATGGCAGCCACAGCAGAGTGGCTGCGAGCCAACTCGCTTCAATTTAATGGATCCAAAACGGAGGTTCTCCATTGCTCCTTAGACCGTACCCCTCGTTCGCTTCCGGACGATTTTTGGCCTACATCTATTCCAGGTACGGTAGAGGCTGCTGAGTCGGCCCGCAATTTGGGAGTTCTGTTTGAATCCAATCTGCAGCTTGAGGCCTCTGTGAACAGAACCGTAGCGGGCTGTATGGGCGTACTTCGTGCCCTACGCAAGATCCTACCGCTTCTCCCCAAGGAGGCAAGGGCAGAGGTAGTGCGCAGTTCTATTCTTAGTCGATTAGATTACTGCAACGCACTACTTCTGGGAGCACCAAAAACCTTGATTCTAAAGCTTCAGAGGATCCAAAATATAGCGGCGAAATTGGCCCTATCCCGTCCTCGATCTGCCTCTTCCTCTGGCGCATTAGCAGACCTTCATTGGTTACCCATCCAAGAGAGAATTTCCTTCAAGGCGCTCTGTCTCGTCTTTAAGGCCTTGCATGGACAGGGGCCGATACCGCTCCAAAACCTTTTCTCCTGGTATCGCGCTGCCAGACCCCTAAGATCCTCCTCCGCGTTTCTGGTGACGGTCCCCAGGATCAATAGAGTGAGGATGGGTGGACATGCTTTTAGCTTTACGGCCGCCACTCTTTGGAACACCCTCCCGTTGACACTGAGGGGTAGACAAAATTGTATCCCTTTTAAAAAGGATCTTAAGACCTTTTTGTTCCCTAGAGCAATGTAATTGGTAGCATGCCCACAGGACAGACGCAGTCTCAGCGCCAGGATACCCTTTGGGTGGCAGCCGCGCTTAACAAGTAATTAAATAAATAATATAAATACATTTTGTACTTCGATGCTGAATAACGAACACCAGTAGAAAACAAAGGTGGATTCATAGCAAAGTTCACTGTTCATAAAATGCATCCAGCTATGACATCTGACACAACATATGTGAGAATGCACATGTTCACAAGCCCCATTGCCAGCCCTTTTCATATATTTTATAGAGGTGGGCGAGACACTGAAAGAGCGAGACAAGTGCCTGGCTGTTGCTCAGCCGGTGTTCCTCTTGGAACTTCGAGCCCAAAATGTGGTAAGTTTTCCTGGAGGGCAATGTGTCCTAGTGGCTACACCTGCCGAGCATGTACCATGTGAATCCTGGCACACCTCCCTGTGCTGAAAAAAATGTAATGTAGTCTGTGCCTATTGTGAAACGGTTTTATGTCCTTGGGCAAGGTCCGCATTATATAAAACTGCCCTAATCTCGTACTCTAAGAATTAAATACAAAGCATTAACCTTTGGAGTCAGAAAGAGACACCAATCTAGTGACTGAATTTGACAGTGCGAAAATAGAAAATCTAGACTCAATCCCGGCTTCCCTGCTTCCCTGCTTGACCAGATTGTGTGATCCTAGGCAAATACTTTATTTCACCAAGCATCCTTTTTGTGCATTATCACCATTGAGAGCACCTTCAAATATGCGGCTTCAGGATGTGTGCTTGTGTTTGCTTCAATAGCCTATAAATTTTCTCAATCTATAATAAGAATCTAGGCCATGTAAACTTTATTCATGGCAGCTAGCTTACCTTTTAGTTCACTAAATGCATCGTCATCAGTGCGGTGGTAGGAAAGTTTCTCAGTTCATGTTAAAAAACTCTAACTTTTAATAAATACTTTTCAAATAATCCGATGTACTAAATGGAAGTGCTTTTACGTGTTCAAGAAATACACTATGCAGAATTTTGAAGACACCCTATCACTCTACAGCGTGAAGTTTGTTGCATGATTTACATTTCAAGTATTTGCAGGGCTGGGCTAGTTCACGGGCTCTTAGAGCCAGATCTGACTCTTGGCTCTGCTCTCTGTTTATTTGTTGGCTTGCTCACCTCCAATATTTAATCATATAACTTTTGTGAATTTGAAAAGTGGCTTTGCACTAGAAAATACAGCTATTGTTATACATATTTTAAATGCCAGAAAGCATGGTGAATCAGGAGCATAGTTATCAAGCAGTTGCATCACACTTGCGCCACGCAATCAGGTGTGATGGGCGACACTTGTGTCCCTGCGTGGCTTGATAAATCTAGAGTAAAGCAATACAGCGCAAATCACTGCTTTACGTTACTCTACAACAGGGAGGCGTTCTATGGGTGGAGCATGGGTGTTCCCATACATCCACCCCTGGGGCCTTATTTATGAGGCCTTGCGTCAGTTTTGCGCCGCCGGTGCGTCACTTTTTGTGACGCACCAGCGGTGTAAAAAATGCGCCCTGTTGCGCCATATTTAAAAAGTGATGCATCTAGGTAGATGCGTCACTTTTTAAACCCCTGCGCCACATTATACCTGCGTCAGGTATAATGTATGCAGAGGGGGCGTTCCCCCGCAAAAAGCTTCGTAATAGTGACTCAGTGAAATCTATGAGATTTCACTGCGTCACTTTTAGGACGCTGTTGCGTCAAAATCTTGCGCCTGCCTCACAGCAGGCGTAAGACTGACGCAGGCCCTTTCACATGGGGATTTCCCCATGTGAAAGGACGCATTGCTGGAGTTGCGTCACTTTTGTGACACACTCCAGCAATGCGTTACTGTAAGTCCTTGCGACATGATGCGTCATACATTAAATATGACGCATCAGGAATGTCGCAAGGAGTGCGCAGTGAAAAGTGACGCATCGCTGTTTTCACGCAACGATGCGTCACTTTTCATAAATGAGGCCCCTGGATTTTAGTGCATTCTCAGATTTAACAACACTGAAAAACCTGGGAACGCGTAAGAATAATATGCCTCCCCTGGTGACGCGTAACGAGGAAAAATAGCTTTGCACGTGCTGCTACTCCTCAGTTGTTTACAAAGGCCGAGTTGGAGATTTATTTCAGTATTTCGTCACAACATGATATTTATAAATGATGGTGTTTGTTATTCCTACACTGCCAGTTAATCTGTGCTTGGCCGTTTCATTTTAATTTATCGAGATAGTGAATTTAAGCAAAAAAGAGGCTTTTATATTGAACTGGGATTAGTGTGGCGGCTTTACCACGGGCAGCCATTACATAACACAAGGCCTTCTGTTCTGTGGATTATTTACATGAGTAGTAGAAAAACGTGCTATTTTATTAAGGCACGTGTTTCCACTCCCAGCTGTGAGCCCCTTGAATGAGCACTGTTGTGAGGTTGCATGCCTGTGATCTCTTTAGAGCTGATTAATAACACCAGCAAGCCACTTAAGTAGGTATGATCTAGCCACAAAAGGTGAGATCTGGAAATCTGATTACAGGAGGATAGGATTTTAATACAGTATTTGCTACGGTGGCCTGCCGGTCAGCTTAAGTCAAATTTGCAGCTTTTAATGTTTTATTTATTGCCCAAAGACAGGGAAAGGAGTGCCTATAAGGTGAGTGAATACGCCAGAAAAACATATAATCATAGGGAACTATGGGGACATATTTACAAAGAAGTGATAGAAAGCATTGTTGCAGGGAAGCACTGTATTGCCAACAATACGGTACAGCCCTGCGTTTAGCTACCTAGTGCCAACACAGGCACCCGTGCACCATAGTGTAAGTGTGCCTGCATTGTGGGGAATGATTGTTGATGTGCAGGAAGGTGTCCCTTCCTGCTTTTAAACAATCTTAAATGGCAATTTGTAACTTCTACGTGTGCTGCTTTTGCAACTCGTCATTTTAAAAATTATCGTTTATGAGCAGGAAGGTACACCTGCATGGCGTTTTGCTGTTTTTATGTGTGCGGAACAATGCAGCACACATAAAAACTGCAAGAAACAGGAGAAATAAAGCATTTCTCCGCTTAACGCCCTTTTAAGACTAAGTTTTCCCTGGCCTTCATTTTGGTGCTGTCCATATTTACACTACTCTTGTAAATATGAAGCAGGTTCAAAATCAATAGGTTTTGCGGTGGAATGCCCACTGCAACACCCTTTACCCACGTCTTTCACACTAAGTATAGCATGAAAGGGTGCCTTTTTTACAAGGCAGCATTAAGCCACGTTAAGTGGCTTAACACGGCCTTGTGAATAAGGCGAAGCCCCTATTGCCGTCACATCAGTAAAAGTGACATTGTTGTGGCGATAGGGGCTTGAAAATATGCCCCTAAGTCCCACAGGCTGATTGAATACGAAGCAGAAAGAGGGAATTCATATGCAGACAGTCTGGTGTTGGCCGCCAGCATTTTGGCTTTGCTGGTGCCTGTTTGATCTTGTTTAAAAAAAATATATATTAACGCCCTCATGAATCTATAAAAAAGCAAAAAACAAACACTGTCTAAAAAGCAAAACATTTTTGGTCTCTAAAACCGCTCACTGCCGTAGTGGTTTCTGTTACTTAATTTGATTGATTTGATTTTAGTATTTATATAGCGCAACAATCACCCGAGGGCATTAAGGCGCTAGAGAAAGCCCGCAAATAGCACCTCATCCAGAAGCGGTGTGGAAGAGCTTTAACTCACTGTTTGCCTGAGAACAGCCAGGTCTTAAGGGCTTTTCTAAGCGGGAGTAGAAGAGGAATAGATCTAAGTGACAAAGGCAGGGAATTCCAGAGCTTAGATGCTGCCACTGAGAAAGCCCTATCCCCCACTTCTGCTTCTTGGTCCTTGGTACCAGAAGTTGCATTTTGTAGTCGGCCTGGAGAATGCCATATGAACATGGTCTTCAGTCTCACAGGATAGGAGGCAGGCAATGACTTGTGGACCATACACAGTGCCTTAAAGCGAATGCGTTGTTCAATGGGAAGCCAGTGTAGGTGTTCTAGTCCCTTGTTGGCTGATTGTTGTTTGGGAATGTCCAGAACAAGTCTTGCGAGTGCATTCTGCAATACCTGGAGTTTATATTGCAGGCCCTTACTAGCAACCAAGTACAGAGCATTGCAGTTATCTAATCTGGCCATTACCAGAGCCAGAGCAACCTGAATAATGGATGACCGCTTAAAAGGACTAATTTATGTGTGGATGTGCTGCTTCTAAAAAGGGCGAATGCCGTATCACATTAAAGTTAGCCAATGGTTAAAGTAGCCTGACCCCAATCCCCAAACCTCTATGCTGTAGTGGGTGGAAGGAAAATGTGATTGATGCAATAATAGACCAATAGATGAACAGGGCTGTCTGAGAGCTCCTATATGTACATATATTATACATGTAATTTTAATAAAATCAATAGGTATTGGCTAATGCCACACATAATAAACTTTGCATACCTGGTGCTACAGTAAAAAGGTCTTCAGCTCCTCTTGTAGGGAACAAGAAGCACCTGCTTCTATTTTTACCAAGAATACATCCTTATGCTGGTGGCACGCAATCCTGCCCAGATGCATTTGTGAAGAAAGTGCTATCATCCCTTGAAGCCGCAGTCACAAGCAAAAGTAATGCTTCTCTTCTGAGTGAAACAGTTCTTGACTCTTCAAGTATGAAATTATTACCATTTCAAAAGAATCATGTTCCGTATAAGCAACTTAAACCATAGGTGATCACACACGGATCATCCTACTTGGCCTAGAAAGAGCCCCAGGCGTAAGTGCCAACTAGGGGGCTAAATACGTGTTGGATATTAGTCACATATACTGATTGGAGAACAAACATATAGAATAAAAGAAGCCAATGCTGCAATCTTACAACTATATTGCTACTGTATATTGTAACAAAACTATAGCTAATGCTTAGACTATTTTAATTTGACAACATGTATGATACTTTGGTGTAGCCATTCCAACAACTTCACGATCGTACCTGAAACGTAGGACCGGGGAACTTACCCTCTGATATTGGCAGCACAAGTACACCAGTAGAAAAGTTCATTTCCTTTTTTAATTAGACAATGGAGAAGAACCTCTGGGTCTGAATGCTGGGAGAGAGGCCCACATTCTCTGACACACCAGCCTCATCTCCCTACACGGGGATCAGGAATCAACACTGATCCGCCTTGCCCCTCTTGGCTGCCTGCAACATGGTTGTCTACATCATCTTCGGAGCAGACTTAAGGAATGTGCAGAGGTGTCAGGTGCAACCTTGAAATAGATTTCCTCGTTTGTTTGCAATCTAGTTCAACAAATGTGTTTAGGATCTTCTCTTTTATCCTCTTTTAAAACAGAATGTAGATTCCCCCGGGGCTCTCCTTACTTCCCATTACACGTCAATTTGTACATGCTTTCAACTATTCCAAATTAAATAATTTAAATAAAGTTTTGTAGTGATGAGGATTTTTGCCAGAGGTTTCCATAGAACTAAGTGATGACCCATGAAAGCTCCACAATAAACACATTTGCTTGTACATATTTATTGTTTCTGAGCAACACAAGTGCTGCACATGCTTCCTCTATGTTACAAGTGATGCTTAATATTTTTATTTCACAAAGAAACCATCTCAGTCTGGGGACTACTTTTCCATCCCCTTCCACTCTCAGAGCTACAACATCATGTGAAAAGGTTGTGACGCACTTAACTTTACATACGACTAGCGTATAATGCAATTTAGCTTCCGAGAGTGAAATAAAATATTTAGTACAAAGTGTTGCACCCTTCACCTAACAGATCAGTCCTTGACTAACCACTTTGATTTACTGGTATTCTACAGGTCAAGAATCAGACTGGAGAAACTACACCTATCATACTGTAGAAGTGAGATTTCTTTTTTGTTTCACTGGTGCAGGGACACCCCTAGTCTATGGGTTCACAAATGAGGGTCGACACTGGAGTGGAATAAAACACAGGTTTATTACATCTCATGAAATGAGTCTCATCACTCAGACACTGCAAGTGCCGGAGGGAGGGGGCTAACAAGTACAAGTTCAAACATGGCATTTATAATTTTCGGTGCCTCGTGAAACACATTGAAACCACTTTGTCTTTGTTACATAATGCTCACACAACCCCTTACACAACCCCTTTGTATAATGCTTACATGCTGAACTGTTGAATCCTGATAAACCCCTACCCATGCCATCTTTGTAGATAGGTAAGGGAGGTTGCAGGCGTTGGTGGGCAAACAGATTAGATATCTGTGCACGAAGGCCCTTCGGCAGGGCAGGGCTGCTTACTCTGACACACAAGCATTATGAGTACAACCAGCTTTCCAGCTTTCAGTGAACACGTAACTTCTGACTTAAGAAAGTCCCAGCAGAAACACAAAAATGGGGGCTGATAGACAAAATGGAAGAGGAGTAGAGGCTAATGTAACAGAATAAATTTTTTACCGCTCAACAGTTCCTCCTTTTAGACTCTACTAAACACATTTTGTCTAATTAAATAATAAAAAATATATATACCAGATACATAAAACGTCATGAGTACAGAAAGCATAAAAGAGAAGAAATTAACATACTTAGTGATATAATCACCATGACCACCATTTTCCTCCACTTCTAAATCTTATCCTTTTGCCTGTGGGTTACCATCATCATTTGGATAACATGCTATATTTAGCTTTTTATTAAAACCTCCTGTATCAAAGATAAAAATCTGAATAACATGTGCTGCCAAAAAAAACTCCTAAGTCATGCAAGAGCCATTGTGTTAGAATGTGAGTGATATGAGAGGTGTTCCCTTTTTTCCTGGTGTGCAGACAACAATCCACAAACCCAACAATCAAAAATATTAGCAATACTTTTTCGTATAATGCAACATTTGAATGTTCAGGTGTAGGTGTTGGGCACCAAGCTATTACACAAATACTCATAACACTAGATAAACTTACTGCCAAATAAATGAATGTCCATTTATGTTTAGTCTCTCTCGACTTAGGGTGTTGAATATCCAGGCGTTCTTCCTCCATGTTTGTCATCCAAAAATCAACAATGTCTTTGACTGCATTGTCTCTTAAAAACGCCGCACAAAAAAATTCTTTTTTAAAAATGTCTATAGTTTATGTCTAATGCAGACAATGGGAACTTTCAGAAAGAAAGCAAACATTTGGAACAATCAAGTAGCATTTTCACCTCAATCAAAGTCCAAGCTAAAAAAAACAAAAATCGTTGAAGACTTGCAGTTCAATAAAACCATAGTAATTGTTAGACCTGGCACCATTGGCATGGGTCTCTCTTCCATTTTTCGCATTTGTCTCCTCTGTGTTTGCTGGTGTTAGATGCTCTGGGCGCTGTGCCACTGCCATTTAGTACCACAGCGCAAATGCTTCCTATTGTAAATTGGCTGTATGAATTGGTATTCCCATAATTGGCTCATTTGGTTTGCCTGTTAATCTTTAGTATAGAGCACCGTGCGTGCCCAGGGCTTGTAAACCGAATGCTGCTGGTGGGCCTACAGCACTGATTGCACCACCCACCGAAGCAGCTTGTAAAGTGGCCAGTCGAATTTAGTAGGCTTGAACTCAGAATATTAAAGTACATCTTTTAGTGAGGATTATTTTCATATTCTGTGTTTGAAAATACCACTTTTAGAAAGTAGGTATTTTCTTGCCTAAGCCTTTCAGTATGCTCTGCTGTTATGTGTATTGACCGTCTGGTTTTGGAGAAACTGGGCAGGCTGAGCCTGACCTGGATTGAATAGAGAGATCTACAGTTGGAGTATGGGGATGGATGACCCTTTGATCTGAGCAGGGCTGTGCCTAGCAAGGTGAATGATGGCTCCACCTCCCACTGTGCATCTGATGGCAGACCCCCTCTTCCTGAAAGGCAGGATGCAGCCTTGTAAACAAAGTGCTCCAGGACGACACCAAACTGGTTCTGGCTGGATTCACTGATTTGTGACTTTTGAGAACAAAGACATTTTGGGGTATAAGTATCTGTGCAAAACCCCTGCAAGGTGTGTTACTTCTGGATGTCAAGACAAACCTCTGTCCTTGTAACTAGAGGGAAAGATCTTTGAAACTTTCATCCATCTTGCTGAAGCAACTACCCAAGGCCCTGATTTGAGCTTGCCTCCTGCTGAAGTCTCAGGGACATTAAACTTCATCCATCAGCCGTCTGGATTCCTATTTGAGGGGATTCTACTTGCAGGTGAGGCCTCTGTTGAGAATTCCAGAGCCTCTGATTCTACTGCGGGGAACGCGGGCTGAAAGTCATCCTATCCCTATTGTGGGCCACTGCAGCTAAAGAGCTGTGCTGCTGAGTGCCCGCATTTGCCTGTGTTATGAAAATCATCGCTGTTGTGGGCCGCCGCTGAGTGCACGCATTTGCCTGTGTTACGAAAATCATCGCTATCCCTATTGTGGGCCGCTGCAGCCGAGGAGCTGTGCCGCTGAGTGCTTTCATTTGCCTGTGCCATGAGAATCATCGCTATTGTGGGCTCCTGCAGCTGAGGAGCTGTGCCGCTGAATGCCCGCATTTGCGAGTGTTACAAAAATTATCGCTATCGCTATTGTGGGCCGCTGCAGCTGAGGAGCTGTGCCGCTGAGTGCCCGCATTTGCCTGTGTTACAAGAATCATCGCTATCGCTATTGTGGGCCGCTGCAGCTGAGGAACTGTGCCGCTGAGTGCCTGCATTTGCCGTCCTACAAGAATCATCCCTGTCGCTATTGTGGGCCGCTGCAGCTGAGGAACAGTGCTGTTGAGTGCCTGCACTAGTCACCACTTCAAGGATCTTGTCACCGCCTGCGTGTGCCGCTGGGTGCCCACCTTTCAGCCCTGTCCCAGGATTATCGCGAGTGCGCACCGCGGACCGCTACAGCCAGATGCTGTGGCAGCTGTGAGTCTGCCTGTCATCACCGCGGCTTCCTTGTGAGTCTGCGTGCCATGCCCCTTTAAATCTCAGATACATTGTGCATCATTGGGTCACTTGGACCCCGGCCTTGAACTAAGTCTGTTTCACCCCCTTTTCGCACCCCCTTTTTGAGTGCATTTACTGCTTTTGAAGTGAATCTGTAATTATGTGCATTGTGGCTCCTTGAGTGCTTTTAGCCTCGTGTTCAGTCTATATAAAGATAACTATTTTTCTACAACTACTTGTGGGGCCCGTTTGTAGCGTCTCTCTTGCGTTATTGTGTATGGTCATCAATGCTTCACACACTGCCTCTGAGATAGGCCTGTCTTCCCGTGCTACATTACCACAGGGTTGAGCAGGGGTTATCAAAGGATGTAGCCCCGTACTCTGACTCAGGAAGAAGTATCCCTATTTGGACCTCGGTGCCAGCCGCTGCCAACTAGAGATCCCCATTTCTAACAGTAATGAAAAAGAAAGTCAATATAGCAAATATTCACACAAGTTTATCCCCTACAGCCTGAAGGATCGTTAGATTGCTTTTTTTTCAAGAAATATTTCTGGGCCAACTTGTGGAAATTTCAGATTCTATTTCCATCCCTGGACAGAGCAAAGTAATGTACACAAGGATAGTATCAGCAGTTTTCAGCACCACAATTCTTCTTCTTTCCACTCAAAGATTCTTTTCTCTTCAGCTCTTGACAGTTCTCAGTTATTAATTTCAGAATTTTTTGACTCTGTTATCAGCTTGCGATCAGGGTGACTCATACAGTTCAAACTTTGTATTACACAGTTCATTCAATGTAGCATTCTGTATTTTTTTTCCATGCAATTTGACCACTCAGGTGCTGAGAAACTCTGACAGAGCATCAGCAATCTTTTGTATGTTTTCAATCCCAGCTTGCCACTTTTATTTTCACTTTGATCCGTTTCAGATGTTTAAGCTATGGGTGCAAATGATTTTTCTAGGGACCACTACAGACATTTTGGATACCCTTTCAGCCAGCTTTTTTCTTCCTCCACTGGTAGGCCCACAGCACTAATTTTTCCTTCAGAGGCTGCACCTGACTCATTCACTTTGCTTTTTCAGTGCAATTTGCTTTAGTGCTGCTTCAAACTGTGTGTGTTCCCTTACAGCTTGACTGTCCCTCTTCTGTTGGCATTTGACCACTGCTGGCATTCTTGAAGAGGAGCTGTTTTATCAGGGGGACACAGGACTATGTGTCAGAGGCATACGCCCAATTTAGAAGGCATCACATTTCACAACCGTCTTTGCCAGGATCATTTAGAACAGGCCTTTCCATTTCATAGCATCTCTCAGATCAAAGTTTTGGCACCAACAATTATGCAGATCTTGTGTAGCCACTGCAATCTGGTGAGAAACTGCACCAGACCGTCACAGCCAGACCTTCACAGCAATGGCTAGTCTTTTCATCAGTGATTTTCACAAGTGCATTTAACATGCACATATTCAAGCCACTTCAGTGATGCTGAAACACAGTCTTTTGCAAAGTATAACTCTGTGCTGTCTTTGTGTTGCTTTACTGTGCTTGAAACTTCAGGTAGATAGCTACAATCCAATCTTTGTCAAATCTGTGGTTCTGCACACATCATCTTTGAGACCTCATTATGATCGTATTTCAGAGAAACTGGCCATCTATAACTGGGCATCAGTTTTTGAAATAACACATTTGCTACTATACAGTTGTCATTTTTCTAATATTATGTTCTGATACAACTTTGTTGTTCTGCTTATAAAATACTTTCTGGTACCTCTTTTAGTTCTTTACAAGTGTCAGCATTAAATAACCAGTATCCTTTTCAAATGTACCTGTAAAAATTCCATTGAATGTGTATGCTAACAGGACACAATATTGTTCAACTAAATTAGCATTTGTCTCTCCCATGACAATAATGACTCCCATTTGAGCAGTTATACTGCATGTTATGGTAAGGGCGATCAATTTCGAATTTTGGGCTGATGTAACTACTGAAAGCCATGAAGCTTTGACAACATAATATATAGGGAGCACAGTGTGTGCTGCTCTTAATCTGTCATTGTTACCTTTCAAGCCTGGGAAATCTACAAAATGGACATTGTTGGGCTCAATCAGACGTTATCCTTAAAGTCTAACCTTGGCTGTACGCATAGATTCATGACACCTAGACATTCAGATTCAGTTTCATTACAAACAATTTGATTTATTGGCTGTAAGCTCAATACATTTGAATTCAGAAATTTCTTAGTCATAGTATTATCCCGAAACAACTTTACAAAGGAAGGCATTTTTTCTGACTCTTTTGTGACTGACATTTACCATAGCTACTAAATTAAGGCAGCTGGGCATTTCTGTGATGTTGGGGTAAAGGGTCATTGGGAAACACATCACAGACCTTTGAACACATTAATGTTTCTGAACTGGCACTGCCAGAGCGCAGCCCTCCCTCTCACTGCAAATTGGTGTCTTTTCTTTTAAATAATCTTGCACTCCTAGTGCAAGGGCACAACACTTTTTCTCTTTCAACTCTAGGAATGCTTTTGTGCAAATGTTGTCCAGTGGGAGCGGATCACACACATCCTTGTGTGTCAGCCTCAGTAAAGGTTTAGCCACTAGGGAGAGGTTTGGTAACCCCTCACTACAGCAGCAAACCATTTTCCCAAAAAATCCTGACTTCTTACTGAATTTGAGGTGGATTCATCTGGTGAATTATTTCCACTCTCTCTGTTGACACCTTTCTAGCTCCTTTTCTAATTATGTGTCCGAGACATCTTCTTTTTGACAGTATTCCTGACTATTTTCATGCAATAGCACTGTGACATGAACTTGACAAAAATCAATAACAGTAAGCCATTCTTCAGCACAAGGAATGTGAAAAAATATATTGGCTGGATTCAGTACCATAAAATAATCTAGAAAAGTTATACTTCTACTCTCCTGCATTAATCTGTTCTTTTCATTTATTTTCTGTGGACCTGTGATTAGAAAGTTACATAGACTTCCAATCAATTACACCAAAAATCCTTTACTGAGTTTATCTCCAATTATTAGTAAAATTTCTGCAACTGATGGTGTTCTTGATCACATGTCATCTAGTGCTAATTTAAATAAGACATGTTCTGCATGTTTTATTATTATGACATCTTTCTTGGTGAACTCCCTTACTTCTGTGTTTATTATTTCTTTCAAATCATAATGAAATTTTTCAACTGTCATTTTTGCTATAGCTGTCTCTTGTTGGGCCATTGTAAAATGTACATCCACATCAGGAATCTGATAATTAACATTATCGACTATTTTCTGGTGCACACTACACTTGACAATAGCCACTCGCTTTGGTAGTGTTAATGCAGTCAGCAAATTTTAAACTAACTCTCCATGCTGTCTCCACAATTGTATGCAGTGTTATAATAGCATAAGCTGCAGTCATGGTGCTATTGGGTAGCTTAGAACAAGCTCCTTCCACATACAATTTACCCTGAGCATCAGGCAGTAGAATGTCAGTCCACTCGACACTTTGTTTTTTCTTCAGTGGTAAAAATACAGTCATGTATATCACTAGGCTGTTCAGAGGGCAATGGGAACAAAGTAGCTGGATTCAAGGGCAGGCAGCATTTCAGTGTAATGTGTGGTGCTAACAAAGTGAGTGTGTACCCGGTAAGACGAGCACTCATCAAATGTGTCTTAGTTTGATTCAATAATACATCAACTGAAAAGGGAATGAAAACCATCAATGTATGATCCAGTACAAGTCCTGCTGATTGCCAGATTGAAATGGCAGCAGTTGCCACAGCCTTCAGGCAACCAGGGAGTGCCCTGGTCACATATACCTTTTGCATTTAAAGTCTAACCCTTTCCTCATCACGTTCTACACTCTCTTTTTGTGCTTTTAATTATAATTCTTTAATTTTCTGTACAATAATCTGTTCTTCAAATTTCTTCCTATCCTTTTCTTCTTTAATCTGTTTCTGTTTAATGTGTTTCCCCATAACCCTATTGCATCAAATATACTCTTCCTACTTTTTCTCTTAAAGAGCTGCTCTTCTACATATTGCAGTTTATTTAAATCAAAGGTACTATTTAAGTGGCCACTGTAAACTGGCATCTGCCTTCATATATATGTTCCACAATGTGCTAAACAGTATGGAAGAAATACCATATTTAACGTACATTTCATAATTCAGAGTGCCTTCTAGAGGTCCTGGCTGTCTTTCTTTCAAAATACTATTTGTGTTGCAACAACAACATAATGCACAAAGTGGGCTCAAAACAGGCATGTTTACCAAATACTTCTTAACAATAGCGTTAAGAGACTCTTATACCAAAACCAAAAGATGAGAAAAAATTCTCACATTACCTGTCAAAGACATTTGCAAAATAATTTTTACTAACAAAAGACCCAAAAAAGACGACCAATTTGATCCTACCTGATCGCAGTACTCCAACTCCCACCTGCCGATCCTCTGATCAATAGATCACCTCCAAAATGCCAACCGAAGAGCCCCAGTTGGGACACACAGCTGCCACAAAGGTCAGGTTGATAAGCTGAAAACCACCTTGGCCGCGAGAGCAAGTCTCAGTCTGAGGGTCACCCCTTAGTGTTTCTGTCCTGTTGAAATGACCTACTTCAGGTCCAGCTGTGTCTTTCAATTGGGCCCCACGTTGCTGGCACCAATTTTAGAAGTGAGATATCTTATCTGTCTCACTGGTGCAGAGACACCCCTAGTCTACGGGTTCACAAATGAGGATCGACACTGGAGTGGAACAAAACACAGGTTTATTACATCTCATTAGATGAGTCTCATCACTTAGACACTGTAAGTGCCGGAGGGTGGGGGCTAACATGAACAAGTTCATACATGGTATTTATACTTTTCGGTGCCTTGTGAAACACATTGACACTACTTTGTCATTGTTACATTGTGCATACACAACCACTTACACAACCGCTTTGTATAATGCTTACATGCTGAACTGTTGAATCCTGATAAACTCCTACCCATGTCATCTTTGTAGATAGGCAAGGGAGGTTACAGGCATTGGTGGGCAAACAGATAAAACATCTGTGCACGTAGTCCCTTCGGCACATCACATCATAGGCCACACACCCCCACTTCATCATACGGCGAGGAACAAAAGATCTCCGTCAAAGAGCCCCTTTACGGGTGCCCGTTGGGTATTGCAGCGCCGACCCAACGAGGAGCAGGTCCATATGATGGAGCATGACACCTAGCTTGCTGGGTGTGTGAGGACCCTAGTTCCGAAAGAAGGAATTCCTCCACTCTCCTTCGCATGTCAGATACAAATCAGATACCACCTAGTTTGTCATTACGAACGACGGTGGTTGGTCTTCTGACTTTTATTTTCTAGACACCACTACAAGAGGAGCAGCATGCCTTTAGATAGAAGGAAGTGACAATAACATTATATCTCACCTACAATAGTCAATAGAAAAAAAATGATATAAAAATATAGATTGTTTATTGTAAACATCATCATATAAAAATGCATGTATCTACACAGTGCAAGACAAAACAATAAAAATATAATCCGAAGGATAAGGGGGACTATAGCCAAATATTTAAGCACCAAACCACTAACCCCACTAATCCCCGAATTCAACTGCCCATACACCTCTCAACACATTCATTCAACAAATACTCATACTATACCCACAACCGGAGGATAAACAAGACAAGACATTAAATAAGAAGTATGTAATTTATCCTCTGCTCGTGCGCGTCTGTACGCGCTGTTGTCATATTCACATGGGCAAGAACTTCTAAGATGACACATTTTTCACCATAGCAGTAGATGAGCGGTGCCAACATTGTAGGTTGTGTCACATTTCTCCTCACAACCCTACCTCGGGGATGCAAACTGTCAATAAAAAAACACATGCCCCAATATTCACGTAGCAGAACATACGTTGCACTCATCAGCGCCTAAACATTGCAACCAAGAGCAGCCATCGCAACAGGCGTACAAATATCAAAGCAAAAAAATTTACATCACTTGACAAAGAGCCTGCCCTCCCAGCCGGTGTCCATTCGGGTGGACAGATGCAAATTAGCGTTATTCCTTACAAACGTGTTTTAACTCTGTATAGCACAGTTAAAAAATGACTCTAACTTATCCAGCATTTCCAAGCACCAAAAGTGCATCATCATGGTATCTCAGGCGTTGCATTATGGTAAAGTAACAAGGACCCCCTGAATGGGATAAATTTCCTGGGTCAGGGTAAAGCAATCATGTGCAAGGGTAAAAGCCCAGGCAAAACTCTATCCAACTCGAATCCATCCAACCCTGTGACTGGTCAGATCATCATATTATCACATTCTTTATCAACGAAAAAGTCAAAGTCAACCCGGCGCAACTCTCCAAGCTCAAAGTCTGGAAAAGAGACTCGAAAAAGCTCAACCCAGGCTCTTTGCCCCCTAACAGTTGCAATCTCCTACTCCCACCTGCAGGCGCCACGGACGTCCAAAGTCTGACTGACCACTATCTCAACGCTATGACCTCTATAATTAATGAGGCTGCACCTATGCAGCTAAAAAGAGTCTCTACTAAAATCTCCAAACCATGGTACGACGGGAGTCTCAACGAAGATAGAAGAGACATGCGAATGGCAGAACGGACCTGGAGATCAGCCCCCTCCGCAATGCACCTAAAAGATCTGAAGAAAAAGAGAAACGCCTACTTCAGGAAAATAAAACGCTCAAAATCGGACTTCTTCAGCCTCCAACTTGACCAAGCAAAAAACCGCCCGAGAAAACTGTTTGAGCTAATCAAGTCACAATCCAAGGAGCAACCACAACCACTCAACACTGGGCGTGAGGCACCCTCCTGTGAAGACTTCGCTGCTTTCTTTATCCAAAAAACTGACAAAATAAAAAGCGATCTCCTCATTGACGCAAGCCTCTACTCCAAACCCCAATGCCTAGCACCCGCTGAATCAAAAAACAATGCTACATGGTCAACCTTTGGCACATACTCGGAAGAAGAAATTGGCAAATTACTCAGCACCCTGAAACCATCCAATCACCTCACGGACCCCCTCCCTGCCTTCGCAGTAGAAGACTTTACCCCTTTGCTTCTCCCTCTCTGGACTAAAATCATCAACAGCTCTCTCCAACAAGGAAGCATACCTGACTCCCTCAAAGTTGGACAGGTCACACCTCTACTAAAGAAACCAACAGCCGACCCCTCTGATCTCAACAATTACCGTCCCATCACCAATATCCCCACTCTCGCCAAACTGCTGGAAAAATGCGCACAACTACAATTGACTAAACACATTGAGCAATTCGATCTCCTCAACCCTCACCAGTCAGGCTTCCGAGCAGGACACAGCACAGAAACTGCTATGACTCACATAATTGACGACGCACTTCAAATGCTAGACCAAAACGACACCTGCCTCCTCATCCTTCTTGATCTCTCCTCAGCATTTGACACCGTTAAACATGAGAATCTACTAGAACTTCTAAACACAAGAATGGGCTTATCTGGAACTGTCCTCAAATGGTTCACTTCCTTTCTTCACAACAGGTCGCAGAAATTCAAGAGCAACAACCTGATGTCCTCGCCAATACCTGTAACGCTAGGCGTCCCCCAAGGATCCTCTCTATCCCCAACTTTGTTCAACCTAGTCATGGAACCTCTCACCACCTTGCTACAAGCATCCAATGTACACTTCCACATGTACGCCGATGACACCCAACTTTACCTCAAATTACAATCACCCAATGACATCCTGCTCCTGAACTCAACGATCAGATGCACCCAATCCTGGCTTGCCGACAATCACCTCAAACTCAATGCCCTGAAAACAGAGTTCCTTCTGATCTCACCTCCAGCGAAGATATCCACCATTCAACATTGGCTTAAACTCCTAACCGCACTCAATGTCCAACCCACCATCGTGGACTCAGCAAAATCTTTAGGCATAACACTTGACACCAATCTCAACATGCAGCAACATATCAGCAAGGCAACAAAGGGAGCGAACTTCCAGATCAATACTCTGAGGAAACTTAAACCCTACCTCCCAGCCAAAGACTTCCAAACTGCAGTACAAGCACTAGTCATCCCACGAATTGAATACGGCAGCACCACCCTCTGCGGACTCCCACTAACTACAACCGCACCACTAAAAGCGTCTCTAAATGCTGCAGCGAGACTCATCACTGGGTCATAAAAGCACTCCCACATTACCCCTGACTTGAAGTCCCTGAATTGGCTGCCTTTTGAAGCCAGAATACATCTGAAAATCGCCTGCATGACACATAAGGCGGTACACCTAAACTCAACTGGCTACCTTGCTCAGAAATTGACAATCTCTGGGGGAATCAGAAACACGAGAGGCACAAACAATCTTCTTCTGAAACCTCGAAGATTCCGGAAGGAAAAAACATACAAGCACTCCTTCTCAGGAATGGCGCCTAGGATTTGGAACTCACTCCCTCCCGAAACCAGGCTTATCTCCTCCACTACACTCTTTAAAAAAGAAGTAAAAGCTATCCTCATGGCTAAACACACTTGAACTACTATCTCGAACCCTATTAACACCCTGCACCGATCTGTAGTACATGCTTGACCCCTTTACCTATTTGTATGAGTTGTCTTATTACTCACATGATTGGCTTTGCAGTCACCTATTTGTATTATTTGTACTGTGTGATCTATTGATTTACTTATTTGACTTTGTTCCCTCATGTACCCTTCTATGTAAAGCGCTCTGATATCTGCGAAGATCTTGTTCGCGCTATATAAAACTTTGAAATAAATAAATAAATAAAATAAAAAACACAAAAAGTCTGGCAGAAACAAGTATACAGGGAGGTGGACACACCATAAGGAGAAAAGGACTCAAAGAAAAATATTGTATGATAACATAAAAAATGTAATTACATTCATAAAAATTGATATGAACATATTCAATAATACACATGGTTAAAAAAAGAGAGGGAAGTTTGTTTAAAAAGACAAATCTTCAATATAAAGATTATACAGTAATCAGGGAATTATTAACACATAGATGATTCCCGAAATTAATTGAAGAGGCTGATTCTTTTCAGGCGTTGCAAACTTCCTGAGTAACAACCCGCAGTCTTTCTAATTTTTTGGCAGCTGTTGAGAACCCCTGAAAAAACCGGCTTCTAAGGTGACCTGCCGCTTCCACCACTCACGTGACCCATTCTATCCAGTAGCGTTAACACTGGCCCCCCCCCGAAGACCCCGCTGTGCTGGGGGACGGGCACAAGCTCCAGGGGCCCCCTCAGCACAGGGCTCAAGGATTAAAGCTCCTGCCTGAGTTCGAACGGGGCACCTCCACATACCTTGCAGGGGGACTCCTCAAGTTTTGTTACGCCACTGATTCCATCTAACCAAGACAGGTGCACCTGGAAAGAACCGCTGTTCTTACGCATCTCCCGTGACCCCAAGACACGTGCTCCTGCAGGGCAGCACTGGCCGTGAGGCGAGCTGCAACTCACCAGCAGAAGACGCACAAACAGGGCAGAAGCCAGGATTCTTTATTTTGTGGGGTATGACGCCAAGTAATGACACGAAGAGAAGTTTGGAACAAGGCGTGCTCTGGTATTATTCTTCCCTGAGGATTTCTAGGAAAAAAGTAGAACATAGGTTATTTTACAACACTCAAATCTGAATACAATTTAAAGGCAATTTTATAAGAGGTTGAGAGGTTGGAATTTTCTCCCAGGAGCTAAGGGAGCATTTAGTGCCCAATATGGCCCACAAAGCACATTCGACACCTCACTCAAAACTGGAAACAGGCTTTAGGAGAGGGAAAATAAGGTACCATAAAAGGCAAATGCCTAACTCAGCAAACTAAATCAATACATATGTTTAGCATGTTCTTGTATTTATTTCTGCAAATCAAGCACCAAGACGCATCTAATTTGTGTAAATGCAGACATATTGAAAATATGCAAAGATTTAGCCAGCTTCCTCTGTTTGGGCCGTGCACTGTGGTTTTGAGTTGAGTTAGTTTGCTCTGTTAACCCATGCTTTTGGAGGTGCTTTTTAAGCAGAAATGTCTAGGGATAAATACAAAAGACAAGATTTATAATGTCAATTCATTGTCTATGCATAACTTACGCAAGCAAATTGCCTGATCTAGGAGTTTACATTTACATTAAGATGTAATATTACTCTAGTGTGGTGTAATATTAGGAGTGACTGCATCTGCTATCATGTACCGGAAGTGGGAGGTCCAAGGTAGGCATGTCTTTGAAGGTTTGTCCACAAGTTCCAAAGTGACCAGTTTGTGGACGTTCACAAACCTTTCGACAATCCTTTCCCACCCTAGAAGCGATTGAGCTTTATTCTCGTGAGCGCAGATTTTGACTCGGGCCTTCAGTGAATGATGTAGATAGCACAATTTTTCAAACTTGTATGATTACTATTTAATAAACTGAAGATAAGGAATCGTTGTGGTGTGCTTTGTATAACACTAAACGACCATGGTTGTATAATGCATGTATGCATTGTTCAAACTTGATTCAAAGAGGGCAATTATTGAATGGGCATTGATGCTGGAGCATTCTATCGCCCAGTCAAAGTGATTTTTCTAGTAAGAGGTCTATGGACAATGAGACATTCACACCGATCTTGTCTCCTCCCTATTTGATTTCATCAAGAAGCCACTGGTTACCATCCCTAAATTTCCATCTGTTCCTAATGTTTTTTGGGGGGAGTGGGGCGTTTTATATAGTGCTAACTTGACCCAAAGATATCAGAGCGTTTTACATGAGCACCAGTTGCATTACAGACGGACACATTCATTTTTTGTTAGCTACCGGGAGACTAAGTGATTTTCCCAGAATCACAGGATGTTGAGTCTCCCTGCCGAGACTCGAACTGGGTTCCCCAGCTACGAAGTCTAGCCCTTAGGCCACATCCCCTCCCCTTCCTTATGTACCACCACTCCTTGATTTCTACCACCTGCCCTCTCCTCGTGCCCCCCTCCCATCTCCTCCAATCCTATTTTCCTTTTCTGCTTCCTCCTTACCAACCAGACTGCCAATGTCAGGAACCACCTAGTCTTTGGAGAAAGCCCTAGAGTCCCATAAAATGCTATACAAGCAACTAACACACGTCTTGATCTGTAATGAGGGAATCCATGTCAGAATGTCCTTGTGCATGGGTGCCTGCTTGCCTATTGGTCTGTGGGTGAGAGTAGGTTTGTTGGTCTGTATTTGCATGGTATGCTGGTCTGTCTGTATATCTGCCAACTTTCCATTATGCACATGGATATGTGTGCATGCATGCACTATACAAAAGTCAAACAAGTTGTCTTTGTAAGAACTTGCTTAACTTAACTAGCACCCAGTACCACAGGTTTGCAGTTTCAAGTTCAACGTGCTGTAAATGTGTGTTTTTAGAAAGGATAAAATGCTGAGTTGGATCCACCAAAGATTCAAATTTAAATTAATGACGCGTGCGTCGCAGAAGACAGTATAAAAAATACTTATTTCAGGAAAGGAAATAAAGGCACGAGACTGGTGCATTAAGGGAGTGATTCAGCTCACAAATAGTATAAATTATTAAAGAGGCCTGACACTCCGTCTCATCTGCTCCAGTACAGACTGAATTATTAACAAGACCTGACATCAACTCTCTCCCAACGAGTATGTCCTCACTGATCTATCCACACCACAAAACAAAGCAGCCCTGAGACTGAAACTGCACTCCTGATTCCTAGAGGAAAACAAGCATTTGCAATGCAATAGATCTTGCATTTATGAAAGTTTGAGCTATTGGCATTGTAAATGACAATGCGTTTTATTTATGTGTTGATACATAATAGGCATTGTCATTTACATGTGTTGTTTTTAAAACTGATAAATAAAAGACATTGTCATTTACAATGCCACAAGCTTAAACTCGCGCAAAAGCGAGGCTTTTTGCATTGCAAATGCGTGCTATAAAAGTTTTAAAAAGCGTTAGGAGCGAGGGTGTCCTGCCTGCTGTTGCAGGCACGACAAAGCTATTTGAGAAAATAGTGTTTGGAAGCTGTAATTAAATCCTACCTAGAAACAACACACGTAACAGCAGGTGTCCCCATGGGAGCTTACAAAATGAGACGAGGCGATACTACGGAGGGACTACTAAGCCATTTGACCAATGAACAGCCAGATTTTACACTGAATAATGACACAAGTCAATGAAAAATGTGGGCGGAGAGTGAGCGGAACTTCAAGTCCCTACTTCAATAAAGCATGCCTCGCAGAGCATCGCCTGCGCTGCCCAGGCTGCTACTAGCCCCTGTGGCAGTATGGGATTTCCAAGCTGATGATAAGTGTAACACTGAGCAGTGAGGTGAATCCCGAATTATGCCGCCTGAAGGAAGGAACCCTGTTACCTTGACTCACAGAAATCTTGGAGGCCGGCTCAATGAGAAAACGTGGACTGCTGAGCTGCACGCTGCCATTCAAATGCCAGCAGTCCATTCATCCAAGGCTGGTGAGTTAGATGGTATCATCTGTTATAAACAGTGCTTACAATTAGCAGAAATGTGGTATGAACCACTATATAAAAACAAGTTATTAGTAGTAGAAGCAGCAGTATTAACAGTAACATTTTGTGAAACTGACCTTGTTAAGTCATCAGGTTTTCCAACTTCCCCAGACATTCTTGAGGGCTTGGAGCACATTCAGCTTCACTTATTACTTTAGGAACTAAACTCAACCCCTGCACCAAAAATAAATAATCTAACAATCATAGCTATCAAAGGTGCCAGAAAACCTCATGGGTGCCAACATTTGGAATTCAGATAACAGCAAGGTTGGCTGAATTGCAGCTGTTTAGTGAATGGGGAACTTAATAGGTTGACCTCCACGCTCTTCTGAAATCAGCATTCTGGCATCCATGTCCAGACTAAAGAGATATACTTTTAGCAGCGATTGAGAGAGACTGTGAGCTATGAACTATTCAGACCCATATATTTTCCCAAAATACTGCAGAACTTAGTGTAACTGTAATTTCTCTCACCTATAGCCAGCCGGGGGATTTTTCTTCAGTCCTGGCTGGTTCTGTTGATGCCCTTATCTTATCGGGACTAGTTTTGATCCACCAAGGTGATTGAACTTTTTTATTAAAACAGAATTCTGCATCAAGCCTTTTTCCAAGTGTTGAATGTACTTAATGGTGAAATTGAGTAGATCAACCCAGCATACTCACTGGCCTACCACCTCGCCAAAGATTTTAGTACTCTTTGCTATTACCATTGCATCAAACATTTTCTATTGTGTTTTAAATTTTACTCTGTAGTAATTGTTCTCAAATGTAGCCGAATTTATACATGTATGGGTGAGATTATATGCCAGCTGTTGGTGTGGGTTAGAAGAATATCAAGCTGCGAAATATTTATTTTTATTAAAAAAAATCTAAATAAGACTATGCACTGTTGTGCACCATTTTAAAAGTCAATGAAAAAGAGTATGCATAGCGTGTTTTATATGAAGAATATTTATTGCTGATTGTTATGAGAGACTTGCGAGATGAAGAAATGGTTACCCGTTAAGTTGCTACGTGGTTTTAAAAGAGAGCCTTCAGCTTTATGTATTGTCTTCCAGGGATTTATAATGAGGTGCTTTGGTAAGAAGAGAGCCCAGGAGTAGGAGTGAAGAGAGGATTGGGCCTGCCTAGACCACAAGCGATGCATGGCAAGGGGCAGCTTCTAAAGGAGATGGTCACTCACTCATCTCAAAAGTTGGCAATCTTCTTCTCCCAGCAGGGCTTTGCTAAGTGGCACTAGAGAGCACAGAGCACCCCAGCACATTTGCAAGGCTTGCATCAGTGGTCTTTCACTGTTTCCACAAGCATAACAACCCAGACAATGAGCAGGATCTAGGTTCTTCCTTATAACTGACCTCCTTCCCTGCCAGAAAAGTCCTGTTTGAAAACATTCTTTTTTGTGAGAATTGCTGGGGGGCTGGGAGTTAAACCTGTGGGGCGCTAAAGTGCTGACAATGAGCGTCCCGTCCCGCAGTGTCTCTGAAAGGACAAACCTGCAAAATGTGTTTCCTTGCAGCTGGGACACCATAAGAGGCCCAGGGAGGGCCCCCTCCCCCTCCTTCTCTTGGGCCCAATTGGAAAGAGACTCCTTTCTTTCACTTGAATCGGCAGGGGCATCCTGAGGACCAGTGAGGTGGTGCACTGGTGCGGGGCCCCATGCTGGTGGGCTGAGTGCTGGGCCCTGGGCAGCTGCCCACACTGCCCATGCCTAGCGCCGGCCCTGCTTCACAGCCAATGTAAATGGGGTTGACTGTTGTAGTCCGAATACTTAGCCGACGGATCTGAATAGACTGCCTGGCTGCTTAAACCAAACGGCCTGCTGCTACTTTCTGGTACCGCGCCAAGACTTCTGAATATGTCTGCGCTGTCCTGCTTCCCAGAGGACGGGGATATTTTTCCGAGAACAAGCTCAGGTTTGTATTTGGCATTCCCATCTTTTTCAGCGGGGTTCTACCTTCCCTCGTGACAGCGCTTTTGATGGTGGTTTCTGTGCACTTTTGACAACTCGCTTTGCCAGAAGCAGGTATTACTGTCAATCCAATTTGTGGCAGAAGCATGTGTTCGTGTAGTGGAAGTAATGTATTCCTTTTTTAATCCTGCGAGAACAGAACATCATTTTGAAGGTTTTTGCCACTCTCTATTAAGTTTTTACACAGTTGATGGCCCAGCAAGTTCGGAGCCAGAGAAAGTGTTTGTGAATTCACATGCCAAAAAGAATGTTTTAACTGTGCTTTGCCAATCCATATGTAAAATTGATAGAAGAGCACCAGCAGTGATTTAATACAAGCATTTGCAATGTAATAGGGTTTGCAATTGCGAGATTTTGATCTATTGGTATTGTAAATGACTATGCCTTTTATTTATGGGTTTAAAAAACCTAGAACAATAAAAGACATTGGGCCCGATGTAGGTGTCTATTTACCGACCGGTAACGGACGATTTCGGCTGTTACCGACCGGTAAATGGTCATTCCTGATGTAGGGGCCCTATTTTACCGATTCGGTAAATTTACTGAATCGGTAAATTTACCGGATCAGTAAAATACCGAATCCGTAAAATACCGAATCAGTATTTTTACCGATTCGGTAACTTTGAGATGTAGGTGGGACTCTTCTGAGTCCCACAGGCCTTACCGAATCGGTATTTTACCACCCAATCCAATTGGGTTGTAAAATACCGATTCCAGGTGTGCATGCACACCTATGCCATGTGACAGACAGACATGCCCTTAGGGCATGTCTGTGTGCCACATGTCAAACGGGCCTGAATTGGGGGTGCTAGAGGGTGTCAAAGTGACACCCCCTGCACCCTTGCAACATTCGGTATTTACCAAATCGGAAAAATACCGATTCGGTAATGCCCATTGATTCCTATGGGCTTCAATGCCCATAGGAATCAATGGGCATTACCGAATCGGTATTTACCGATTCGGTAAATACCGATTCTTACAGAATCTGTAATTCAATTACCGATTCTACCTAAATCTCCCCCCTTCTATTTTACTGATTCATAAATACCGAATCGGTAAAATTCGGTATTTATGAATCGGTAAAATATACTTACCTACATCTGGCCCATTGTCATTTACAATACCAATAGGTCAAAGTTTGGAAAATGCGAGACCTATTACATTACAGAGAGCACAGTGTCCCTCTTCAGGGACACCGTGCTCTGTTTCAGCTTTTTTTTACTTTCAACTTTAACGCCGCACTCAGCATTAAATTTAAATAAAACGATAAATGAAACAGAGCGCGGGGTCCCTGAAGTGGGCGCCGTGCTCAGCATTAAAGTAAAAAAAACAACAACAAAAAACAGAGCGTGGTTTTCCTGAAGTGGGTGCCGCCCTCAGCCATAAAGTAAAAAAAAAAAAAACTGAAACAGAGAGCGTTTTCCCTGAAGCGGGTGCCGCGCTTAGCATTAAAGTAAACAATACAGCATGCCTTGCAGCAGTGCATGCTCTGCCAAGGATCGGAGAAAAAAATAAAAACTGAAACAGAGCATGCAAAATGGGTGCTACATTTAGCATAAAAGTATTTTTTTTTTAAAGCTATAAGAAAGCACGGTGTCCCTGAATCGGCCGCCGCGCAAAGCTTAAAAGTTCTAAACACAATAAGCCACCATCATTGTCCCGCAAGTGCTGTGTAAGGGGTGGGGTGGGGGCAGCCACTTTTAAAGTGAAAGCATGCATAGCGCTCCATACAAAAGGCGGCCGCCATTGTCCTGCGATTGCTGTGTTGGCTCGCTGCAAATACAAGAAGCAGACAGCCATTGTCCCCATTATTCATTAAACGAAATAATGCACACCGACTTAAAAGGCGGATCGTGCAATACAACAAGTAAAAGGTCCAGTCGTTAAGGGAGGTTACAAATGCAGACAAGGCAGTACCAAGGAAGGATTAACAAGCCTATTCACAAATGAAAAGCAGCAATTCAGTAACAGGAGTCCAAAAAAAAGATTGGCGGGGAAATGGGCGGAGCTTGTATGCCATACCTCAATAAAGTATGACTCGCAGTATCGCATGCACTGCCCAGGCTCGACCTAATGAGGACAAGCTAATGCATTTTTGCCTTTCTGAGCCAAAGAAATAATTATCCTTCATTCCAGCAGGACGCCCTCTCCTCCCCTCTCATGTGTGTGAGGCCGTCATACTCCTGGAGGTGGTTTACAACTGTCAGGAAGGACATGGTGCTGTCTTGGTAAATAAAGAACACTTAACACAGACAATGAGGAAATGCAGCCTCAATGCCCATAAAGCGGGTCCAGAAAGAAAGCAGATACAGGCAAGCATTAGATTCTGAAGAAGACATCTAATTAAATACAGACCTCACTGAAGGTGATGTACTGGAGTACCGAAGGTGAAATAACAAGGCATAAATCAGACTTTTGAAGATGAATAAATGAATGCAAGTAATGAATGATAGACGAAAATGTAGAGATGACAGAAAAAGCAGTGAAATAGCTAGCAGCATGTAACAACATAGGGGCCCATTACGATGTCGGGCGGATACCCACCGCCATGGTGGCGGTGGCGATCCGCCTGACATTAATGTCCATCCGCCACCCATTTCTCCCGCCTTATTACTATGGCGGGGGGGACCGCGGTGGACGTAATCACCGTCTGACACTTTTCCGCCCCGGTCGCCTTGCGGCTGGGGAGGAAAATGTTTAATATGGTAGCGGTGTCTATGAGACACCGCCAGCCATATTATGATGGGCTTCCTGACATGCTTTTTTGTGGCGGCAATGCCCCCACGGAAAGGCATGCGGAGACTCCCTGCAGGGGCCCATTGCGAGCCCCCTAGGAGTCCGGGGGGTGAGGTGTGCACATGGGGGTACCTATGGTACCCCCCACATTTCAAAGCGCTTTCTGCACCACCCGCCGCAATGGTAAAAATACAGGATGCGCCCACCAGTGTGGTGGGCACATCCTAATGCCCAAGGCGGGACCGCCGCTCCTATGGCGGGCGGTCCCATTTTGCACGAGGATGGCGGGCGGGCAAAGTCTGCCCGCCATCCTAATTGGGGCCATAATGTGCTGAAGAAAAGAACACATCAGGAGGCTTCACTATGCCTACAACAGAAACCTTTTCAGGTATTGACTACACAAAAGGGAATCAATGACCTCTTCCTATTCTCTTGCTTCAATAATAATGTATAAATGAGTTCCAAATTCAAAGACTTTTTAAGTACATAAGCCCGCCCTTCCTGAACATGCAGGCATGCCAGTAAGAGAGTTAAGCATTTCCAACGTGCATCCAGCATATGTGGCTGGCCTGGATGGAGCCAGAAATCACATAAGATCCCTGAATTTTGGCACGTTATAGACATTCTCATCCTCAAATAATCATCTATACAATCGGACCGTTTCTTCTAAACAATTTGTACAGATGCTGCATAACACACCAGCCTTGCTAACAGTACGCGTGTGTGAAGAGTAGAGAAGGAAGACAATACTGCACCAATCAGCTGTTATTAAGCCTGGCAAGTGAAGATACCTCTTCACTGCTAGGCACAATGGCGGAGGTCTTTCGTGTTTCCAGTAGTCTCCTATCTGGATGTCAGACAAAGCCAATCAGAAAGAAGGCCGGCCCTTGAACATTCAGTGGGCAGATGTGTCCAGCATCAGCCCCTTCTGAGCTTCTGATCCCAGCCGACAGCATCAGCTGTCAGTCTAGTCTGTGATGCCCCTGAAGTAGGGGCGATTGGTCTAGCACCAGTGGTCTGTGCACAGGTTGGCCTGCGCTGGCAGGTGGCATGGTGTGCTGCAACATTTGCTGGGACTATGCTCCATTGTACTGTGTTGTTGTATTAACAAATTTATATAGTGCTTCAAAGCCCTCACGAGGTCGTGAAACACTCCGATTCACATTGGATTCCTGGGTGCCGTTTTCAGAGTGCATTGTATTTCAATAACGGAGTTATTCATTGGGAGAGGTACCCCATACACACACACACCCACACACACACACACCAACCCCCCGGATGCCACCATTGTTTATTGGGATGTCAGTGGAACTGCATGAGGATAGACAAAATGCGCACTCTTATGGTGCTCTATGTACAAAAGCATAAAATGGAAGGTGCACACAATCAGAGTCCAAAGGAAGGATAATGTATTTTGTATCTTCTTCTTTATTTATCAGTTTTCAAAAACAGGCACAGCCAACGCGTTTCGTTCCATTAGCCTTGTGGAACTTCGTCAGGGCTGTAAAAAGCGACAGACATACATATACATAAATATACATTAAAATCTTACACATACAAATTGATCACAGTAGAAGACAGAAAAGTCATGACCCGGGACACACATATTTACAATATCTATATTAAAGACAAGAGGACAAACTGAAGACAATCTATATATGTACATACACACCATTTAAAAGACTACCCTTTTCTATCTATGTGTCATTTATGTGCAACCATAAGTTGGCCGCATCGAATTTCAAGGTTGAATATTAAAAAAGAATTTATTTGTGTATAAACACCCGTGTAATGAAAAACAACTATATCACAGATTATATTTACAATTGTCATCATATAAGGAGGGCTGGAGTAATTCGTCACAGGTAAGCAACATCACTATTAGTAAAAAGGGGATGATCACAAGAGGGGAAAGTCACATTGCCAAGTTTACTTATAGGGATTACACTATGGAGGAGTCCGCTGTGTGTCAAAACAGTAGCTACCAGGGCTAAAGGCGACAATTGTTGTAAGCCACTTACCGGATTAATTTAATTTACGAGTTTTTGGCAATCTGTTTAAAAAACCACTGTGGATCAGACAGCAACTAGCACTGGGATTTCAAGGCATGTAACCTAAGGAGAAGATAAAAGAGGCTTCACCATCTAACGGAGTAGAAAGAAGGCTCAAGCAGAGTAAGCTTCACTAAGTCTGTTCAAGAGCGGTGGAAGATGGTCACTGAACTCCCATGCGCCACAGATTCAGCCACAACATTTCTAACGTGGGTGGTGCCCCCAGGTATACATATTTATTGGAAGCATAAAACAGGGCATGACTGTTTGTAGTAAAGGCAGGAACGCTAAAGTATAAATAATTCATCACGTCTCTGATAAACCATTGACATGTTCATGATATTTTAAACAGAAAAATAGGCAGTATACTCTGGTTCTTGATGAGCCTTAATAAGACGTCGCTAGAATGCATGTGCTACAGTCATGGAAAAAGTCAGAGTATCTTAAGTAAAAAGAAGGGGATTCATATGTAATTACACTCCACGAGTCCCTTATTAACTGCCTACATGGCGTCTGACCACATCATACACCCAGTGAGATGGCTAACTCGGTTTCCAAGACAAGACTTATTTATAGTATTTACCTTCTTATATGCAGCGATGTTATTTAAACTGGAAACGAGTGGGAAGGCCCAGTGGGTATTCAGATGCTGAATCCAGCAGAGTTCAGAAATTTGGAAGCCCAGGTATGGCGATTATTCAAGGTGGTGTGGGCGTCCGTCAGAGAGTCTGATGCAAGAACAATAACAGGCCAAGACAAGAAGGATAGATCTAATAAAGCTCAACTCATAAGACAGGTTCATTACATGCCCTCCAGTTAAAGGTTACCCTTTAGCGGCCAGAGGTAGTATTTTGAAACGGGAGTTACAGCTACATAAGTAAACATGTAAAGTGCATCAGGCCAAAATTACCTAATTTTCGCAAGGAAAGTTCCCTTCTTCTATTTCTAAATGTCCAGCTCCGGTGCAGGCATGAATTGAAGCCGTGGAGGTCCGTAGAACGCGGTGGTCGTAGTAATGACCACCGAGCACCTATAGTCAAAAGAGGCAGGCATAAAACTATAATAAGTGCACCATAAGTGTTGTACGCCACGTTTATTTTAAAAGGGGAAGATACTTCTTGGTAGCGGCAGATAAAATCAGTTTGGTTAGTCAAGAGACAGCCATCGCGTTGGATGATGCCCTCCCGGGGTCTGTATGTTTAAATATTGTGAAAAACCAAGTCGTCTCATACACACATCAAGGTGCAGCGATAAGGATTGAGTGTTGTAATAAAATCAATAGCGGGGCAACCGAATATCTC